>NW_019211455.1:27132727-27846541 GCF_002443255.2 Varroa destructor | reverse complement strand
CCCCCCCCCAATAACAAAAGTTTGTGCAACACGTGAGGAGGAAATGTATGGCGGTCATCAGCACCCGTTGCTCTGAGATGTATACACTCGCTTTTTTACGTAAGCTAGGTATAGGGCAGGGGCGAGAATAACTTTGTTCAGAGTCGGCTTGAGAACTTTTCTAACGAATCCGGTTCTCTTTCTCAGCACCCTCGCCTTCCCGTATGAAATGCTCGAGGCTTTTAAAATCTTTGAGGCTCCCGCAAAAAACACCGGAGCATCACAATGATTGATCCTTGTCAACATGGGAACAGATTGAGCGTGTCGATTCAATCGATTGCCAATATTCACGGCTTTACTGTTTGTCCTTTTAAAGGCAGGGCAATTCTGCCCACCGCCCAATCATCCCACTATGATATCGTTTTGGAAACAGCTTTTTTTGTTGTCTCGATGATGCTACCGGCGAAATAAAGTTATTTCGCACGTAAGTAATTGGCGCGATTGGTGGCGTCTTTGGTGTATATATGTATATATACACCTGTGTTATTGGTTCTGTTACTGGCGTTGGAGTATGGAGTTATTATTAGTATAAATATGTTCTCCGACGGTGGGCGTGTAACAGCAGACGAACTGTTTGTTCCATGAATTTGATATTATAAAGGCGCTGATGGCAACCTTCACTGAAGCCACAAATCGAGTTAATCTAGTTTTGTTGGCCGTATCAAAACACATGTCATGATTTATTAGAGCTGTTACGACGGCGTCACCGTGGTCATCGGTCGTGTCGTCGAATTTGTCGTCGAAAGGAATCGTTACGGCGCACGGAGACATAACTGACGTCCGCGGGATTTCAACGGAAGCGCGACTCGATAGCAACGCAGGTGATTCGCCAACACCGTGCGACACACACTTTTTTCTTTGACCCATGAACCTTACTCTGGCAATAGGCACTGCGGCAGAGACCAGAGCTTCGCGTATAATTCGTGCTTGCATTTCTTTGTTTGAGAACGCTTACGAAAGTAGTTTACAAGGCTTAAGAAGCTCTGGTGGAGACCCTTTGAGACGGTAGTATAAGCTAGAGCAGGCTACAATCAGCTTTACTTTTTATTTGCTATATCATTGCAATAGAGTAGCTTGAAGACTTTCTCCGGTACTGTCTGTACCCCAGGTAGGTGGAGGCTCACGGTGGTGAGACCTCAAGAAATCCGTAGTACCATGTGAGAAATAGTGTCTTTGTTGTGTGCGATGTATATCACGATAGTTCCTCAAGCTGCTGGATAATTTGAACGTTACACTTTTGTGACAAATACTCTCACGCGAGAAGGAAAGGGAAGACAGCTTTATTGAAGTAGTACTTGCCACACAGGATGGTTAGATTTTCATGTTCACTGTGCTCTGAACATCATTAATCCTATTCCTGGTCCGATTTTTTTGTCGAAGTGGTATGGTCGACACGTGTAGGACCGTTCTGCATTATGCCTCGAGGCCTCGCCGCTGAAGCCGTCGGTGGCCAGCAAGCGATGCAAGGGCGAGACTAAACAGGAAATATGGGTGTCGGAGGATATCTGTCGTGAGTGGGTGGGTAGAATGTTTTAAAGGGTAGTTAGACAGGTCGAAAAGCGTATAGAGGGCAGTGTAAGGGCCCGTCCAGCCAACCGCGGCCTCGCCACAATAGGTCGTCAAAACCAGTGCCGAAAGTCTTCTTCTATGCCCTATGTGGGGCAAGGTGGCTACATGGCCATGTAGTCGCACACATTCACGCGGTGAACGGACACTGCTGTTATTCGAGCCCTTCGGTTCGTCTGTTGTCGAGGTTTGCTTGCTTAATGCTTAATAACTGGGTAGTTACTTGGATTTACTGCTATTTAGGCTCTTAGATCGATAGTTCAGCCTACTGAAACTAGAACGGCAACCGTCGTCTATTGCTTAGGTAACCGTTGTAATTCAGATAAGCCACTGATTGTGTTAATGTTATATGACTAACCTTCATGCTATACTGGTTTGGCTTAGTTAACAGTTAGTTGTTATTACACTTAAACACTAGCTGTTAAGCCACAACTCCTACTCCTGCATATATCGTCGGCTTTCGTAAACATGTTATTGTTGTGTGTACATAAAATAGTATAGTTGCCGCGACGTTTATAAAACGGCAATAGAAATATACTTTTTTGTCGAGTTCTGTCTGCAAGATTGGTAAGCTATTAGCTAGCAATTTTGTTATCTAATTTTCTGTTCCTTTTTTTCTAGACGAGTTTCTCTTGGCTAGGTCGTCGGTTGCGTCCTATGTTAAATATGCGTTTTGCTGCTATTGTTGCGGCCGATACAACAGAGACTAATTCCTGCCAGAAGTTTTGGCAAGACTTTCCCAACATTTGCTGCGCGGACAGCAACGCGAGCTGGGTCGATTACTTCTGCCGGTTCGCTTCAAGTGGTCGTTATTATTAGTAAAGATTATCTATTGTAGAGATGTTGGCGTCTCTTCGATTACTTCCGCTTCTTATTACGCTAGCGTGTCGAGGAACTGCTTAATATCCACTTGTTTTGCGACTGATATTTAGGTTGAAAAGCTTTGTTAAAAAAGTTGTTTGACGCTTGCGTGAAAATGCTCATACGACCGAAGTAACTTGTTACTAATAACTACTACTAGGTATAACAGCGGTTGACGTTGTTATAGTGTGTTTTTATAAACAAATTTACGTCGTTAATTAGAGTCGTCAATTAATGATGAACTGTACGTAATGTGTTTGCGTTTGTAATTAGCGTTGTTTTTTCTCGAGGGCTAATAGGTGCGTATAGATAATGGTAGCAGATGGTGGCTGAATATCAGCGGCATCGCTTTAGCGGTTAGGAACGGAGTTTCTGAAGACGTTTAACGTTCGCTTTGCATTCTTGTTTGCTCGAATTTTTCTTGCTTGCGTATCTTCATAGCGTTGACTTAGCAGCACTTAAGTGTTGCTTGCAGTGGTATTGGAGTAATTCAGGTTAGAGGAATAGTAGCGGTAGAAGTTGCCTCAAAAACCCCGACAGTCTCTGCACGCTTCACAGAGGGCTGTGCGGCTCGAACTTGAACTTGTCGATTGAAAATTCAAATATCTAGAGTGTGCAGTTGTCTCTGAAAACTATGAAGGAAAGAAACGGCACAATCAATAAGTGACAGCAGCGGAGAGAATGTGAAAGTTAAGAGCAAAAGATTGGACGATACAAACGTTCAAATGAGAAAGAAGACCGAACATAGAAGCAACCCGAACAAAGGTAATAGAAAAATGAAATCGCAAATAGATTCTACATTTGTTCCGAGGTATAATGGACAGCAACATTTGGTGGCAAACGGAATTGCATAACATGGAATGTACTGGTATAAATCACCACACGATACGGTGAAGTGCAGGGACTATCGTTAACATGTCGTGCAATAGTGATCAAGTAATCTATAAACATATTAGGATGACCTAGGTAATCCGGCAAATTGTTAGCATGTAGTCTAAACCACGAAAGGACTAAAGCGAACTAAGCAACAAAGCTTCGAAAGAAGAAGAATTATTATCTTGAATTAAAATAGTCTGAAGCCAAAGATAGCTCTACGTGCCACGAGCTGAAGAACAGGTACGTGACTGCTTAAGGCAGATGCGCACGAAACTCTATTCGCTATTGTTAATGTTTATATATGCCTAATAGTTATTTTTTCTCTTGATCCCCACTTGATCAGTTCGTACGTTTACTAACCTTGTATAGTTTATGTAGATTTCAGGCATTTTTCTGTTGCTTATTTGTCATCTTGCTTTCTTCTTGCTTACACTTATATTTTTCATAGTATTTTCATGTAACACTAAAACTAGTTGTTATTTACTACGAATTCACAGTCATTCGCTGGTGATACCGATGATATTATATATCTGTATAATATCATTTGTCTTGATAATTGTTGATATTTATAGAAGCTATTAAGATGTTGGTTATCGTCTCACATAATTCTTGGATCTTGAAGGGCAACCTGACCTTGCGTTGCCGTTTCTCGATTGTTATTATGTCGTGAGGAGTGCTGCAAATGCACCAGATAGTGGTAAATAAGTTGTTGTTCATGCTGTTTCTGTTGTCGTTATTTTCTTGGTGTCGACGTCTTGATGTTGGCCAAGTTAGCCAATCTAACCAAGTTGGAAGCTACTATGCTTCGTCTCTTGGGTTCAGCTACGGTTTTGGTTCTATATATATATATATATATATAATGTAGTTTTCCGGTTTCTGGTCTTTTTGAGTCCATCCGTTCATTCATAGGTAACGCCATTTATTTCTTTTTTTGATGTTGTGTCCATTGTTATAGTCAATGCATGTTTGTAGGATAAATGTTGGTTGCTGCAACGCGATGTTTTCTTGCTGTCGCCAGTCTTGTTTGTTTATGCCATTATGAAACATTGTGCTATCCACGGCATCGCTGTGGATAGTTGAATCGCCATCTTTTTTTTTTTCTAAGTTACCAAGTATTACAGTTTCTCCACTTGTCGATTGGAGTGGGTTTTGAAACCTGCAAAGATTTTTAGAGAAAAATTAAGGGATAGGTTCAGTACAGCTAGGTCAACCCGTTTGCCAAAATGCGTACGGACATAGGGTGGCGCTAGTTTCGCCTAACGTGTGTTCGCTTTTCGATCGTAAAAATAATTTTCGCCTTGACAGCTGCTAAACCTCAATGTATTCTACGGCGGCGTCGTACCTCGGGACATATTTGGATCCTGTAGTAGGATACTACAATTGTTGTTGGTTCGAGGAAGACTTTTATTTCTCCTCTTTGCACTCCTCAGGATCCTTGAGGCAATGCCACTGAGCGATAGGCCGCCGAGGAGATGCCAGCATGTCCATCCAGTGACGCAGTTCTATAACAGATAAACATTGGGGGATCACGTTAGAATAGCTTGCTTACTGTACAATATAGGCCGCAGCCGCCCCTCTTTAACTGGATACTCAATCTTACAGACTTTTTTTGAGTTTGTTCATACCTAAAAAATGCTAAATAATAAAACGATCACTTTGGTAGACGTGCATACCAGTGCCTGTAGCGTTGCATCCCAGCATCACCTTGCCAATGGGGTCCGATGTACCGATTCGGTCGTAATCGACCACGGTTACCATGAGTTGAACCTTCTGTAAGGGAAAGCAGCTTGATGAATAATTATGGTTATCACGTAATCGGCCTTATTGACTAAGAAAAAGAGGAAGCCAACAAACAACCTTCAATAAATAATCTAATTTAAACGATGAATCTATCCAATGTTGTCTGTTGTTGACTGTGTGGCAGAAACCTAAAACATATCAAGTCGTTGGCTTAAGGTTCTATCGAAGCTGTTTGATTCTTCCAGAGGCAAATTGATTGGGTCTATACGAATTAATTTGTTGTATAACTGTTGACAGTTAATGAAAATATTGTACATTTTCAACATGCGCCTTCTAACTCAATCGAGTTCTGTGTCCCGTTTCGGTTCGTCGATAGAAACTATTCGCAAAAACTGTGCCTTCTTCCCAAAAAGCAGATCGGGCATCGTTTCAAATGGTGTAATCTCCTTATTGTTCGCTAAATTCTTACTGAAAGCATCATATGCTCGTTTTACTAGCTAGGTCTTCGGCAATAAGAGACGTTTTTAAAATTTCTAGCCATTGTGGGTTGGTTGGGTGGTATCGAGTCATGAAGAGTCAAAAGATGGCCGCCGCAAGTGGGACTTTTCCACGTTTCGATTAAGAAACACCAAAGCTACGAACCTGAATTTGTTCGAAGGGCACTTCGAATGCGAAGGACTCGTTGTAGTACGGGTTGAGTGTACATTTCTTAATACTGGTCTTCTTTTTCTTCAATCGTTTCCCGTTCATCATTAGCACGATTTTAACGTATGGGTCGGATAGACCCCCGACGTCCATCTTTTTGAGATTTTTAGCTTCCAAGATGACTACGGTAAGCTTGCCCGCTGTGGGCACATAACGTAGCGAGAAACAGATGTCGCCAAGCTGGTGGATTTTAGAAATGCGCACACATGCAATGACCGACAGGCAAGATAAACATTTATAGAGCTATCTATCTCTATTCGTTTCTTTACAACTCGAATATATTTGTGAATATATGACTATGATTATGCATAAGAGATAAAACCGTTATTGGTCACAAAAGTAATGCTTATTGTCTATATTCTGTATTCTATAATTTAATTAGATATCTTTAACGAGACCCTAGGGTTTTTTGAAGTTTTTTTTTTAATTTGAAAGTAGAAAATGTCTCTGTGAGCAGCCCTTACCACTTCCTTGTCATTGTCAACACTCGTTAGGTCCCGCCACTCCTCGATGGTTTGTGCCAGATCGATGGTATTCATGGGAATCTTCACTTCGCCTATCTGATCGTGTTTGCTAAAGCGGTCAAAATCGAAGATCGCGAACACCAGAGTTTTCGTCGTGATCTCAGCGTATGGTACCTGCGAAAATGTATTATTATTTGAATTATCAATAGCCGTAAGAGAAATAAAGCATATTTAATGATAGGTAAAATACGGATTCGGGGATTACCGCACTGGTAGGACTATGTGAATTTTAATTGAAAATTGGTCACGGTAGCTTGTGTCACGGTAGCATCTAGACAAACCTTGAAATTGAAGGTTTCATTAAAGACGGGATTCAGCGTTTTGCGATGAACTTTTGTTTCAAACTTTTTTTTCTTATCAGGTAGAAGGTATACCTGGAATTGGATTCAGCCAGGTTAGAGCAAAATAATTTATATAGTTAGGTCGAGTACTGATTTGTTAAAAAGCTCCACAACGCTGTACTAAAAATGCCTTTCTAATTTAATCATTTCATTGCTTTCCTACAGGTCAGGTAAACAATGCGCATGCCTTGACATAAGGATCAGAGGTTCCGGAAAGATCGAGGCCCGGCAGTTCCTCCGCCTGAATAACGGTAACAGCCAACTGAAATCGATAACAAATATTACCTTTAGATATCTTCTGTCGTTTTACAAACCAACCTTAATTTCATATGTACCTGTTCATTACACAACTATGTATGCTACAAATGTAAATGTATCATTGCGCGTACATAAGATGCTGTACATAAATCAATATACATTTGCCGCTATGGTTAGTATTTTGTAATGGCTAAGCATCGCCTGACGAGTGGGGCCCGCGGCGCCAATCTCAAATTGTCATAAAATCTATCACGTACGCCCTCTGCCTATACACGATAGCCCACGTCCTTGTATTATATATATATACGAAGCTTAACTTACGTTGTTCGAGTTGAAGTCGTAGTCTAGTTTGAACTGAAGCCGGCCAAGTTTCTGTTCCTCTTTAGCTTCTTCCCCGCCGGTTTCGTTCTCTTCCATGTTATCAACGAGTTCTTCACCATCAGGCTGAATCTGAATAGCAGGAATAAATAAGGGTAGCAATATCTATTGTTTCTTGCATCGATTCATCCGATAGCTTGTATATTCAAAATGATGACTATGACTAACGCTTACCAATTATAGACTGAGGTCACAGCAGTTTTGTCTCAGATGCTATTATGCTGCGTAACGAATAGCCCGAATATCAATGTTCGACGCGCTCAGAATGGCAATAGGACTGGAATTGTACATTTATGTGCAGGCACTAAAATAGCCTTGGCCACAATGCGATTCGGTTAGGGAATGCATGTGATGATACTTACTCCTTTGAGATCGACAGCTCCTTTAAAGCCTTTCTTATCGCCCTTCCTTCTGCGTTTGTTCCACCAACGACGCAGACATAAGACGGCTATTCCAATTGTCACTACGACGATCAAGAGCAAGATCCCTACGACGCCCCACGTTGGTACTATAGACAAACGTTGTAACAACAAAAGCACGAAAATGGTGGTAACCGCCATAACAACAGGTGCAACAGAAAGGTTATGTTGGGCCTGAACAAATTCAATGGAGCACTATGGTTGGACACGTTAACCTAAAATTACAATTTGATGTACATCAAATATTGAAGAGAAACTTTTTATTCCTTTGTGATCTGTGAGCTCAGCTGTTTCTATACTCAAGGTAAGCAGCCGATATTTGCTAGCTTTTTTATAATCACGATATGATAAAAACAGTACTAGTGATAAATTTGCCCGGTCAAAAATATGAGAATGGTGCTTGAAAATCGACAAGCAGCATCGATTATGTTTCGTTCAGTTATTTCATCTTGGTCAAGCACCGTATAGGTAATTCTTACCGTGGCTGACTTCCGAAGCTTGCTCGAGCATATCCTGAAAGACTTCGCCCGCTCCACCGCCAGCATCAACGGCGGGTGCAGCCTCGGTCGTCTCTTCCTTTGTCGCATCTTTGGCATCGTTTACGACGACGACGGCTGCAGGGGTCGAGCTGTTGCCCGCTAGGGCTGAATCGCTTACCGACTCACTCTGAAATCGCAAAAGAAAGAAATTCTAACAAATGCTTTCAAACCCTTGATGCACATACACCAAATTAGCTTAGCACCATCTATAAGGTAACCGTTCAAAAACATTGTGATATTCTCTTACCTATCCCTTTCATATAATGGACAGGATAAGACTCGACAAAAGTAGGCCACATACCAAGGCAATTCCTAAACATTTAGTGAAATCGTACCGAAGGCCGCTTGGATATTTTACGAGCGGCGAAGCAAGTAAAAGCAAAATATATATACATATACAAGTGTCAAAATTCACAAACACTTAGGACTTTCAGAAAATTTTGAAACTCTTTAGAACTAAAATTCTTGCTAAGCAGAGTGCAAGGTGTATCGTGCCTGCTGTTCACTAAATATGAGCAATCCTCCTACCTAGACGCGTTCATAACCATTCCTTCTTCCTATAAATATATATACACTAGAAGCCACCCCATTTTAATAACTTCTGTATGTTCTGTTCCGCTGTACAAACATGGAGATAGATGTGCAGTTGTGATCCTCTACCTAATTATATGTATATCGCCATTGTTGAGAGGGAAGAATGCTACATGAAAGATCTGTCTTCACTGTTTACATAAACGTTTAGGTTTTTATAAGTCTTCGCAGTGAGACAACTTGAAACTGGTCGTTTATAACACTTAGTTATAGCATGAAAATATTTCGTCCACGCTGAGTCCAAAGGGAAATACGAAAACGCTACGCTATCTTATTCTATTATGTATGACATAGCTAAGCTAATAAAGAGTGCTGGCAGATGCTGCGAAGAATGAGCACTTACATCAACCAAGTACTCGAAACGAAGCTTGGTAAGTTTACTCACAGTATGGCAAAGTATTATATAGTTTGCTGAGAAGGGGTGGACACACATGTCTTTACGGGTTAAACTAATAACAGACAAGTATAGAAATGCTCTTTGGCATAGATTGTTCAGTCACTCTATAGTGTATTTTCAATTTATCTTGGTTTCAAGTTAAAATTTTTACCAAGCAAATACAGTATTTCAAGTTGTCCTATTTCGGCCTGGTATCTCGAGTTCTACATAACTACTGCAACACAACTCTCTCATTTGTTTTTCAATGAATTATACTTGATTATCACAGAGGCCGTCGTTACAAGCTAGTAATCAAGAAATTCACCAAAGTTCAGTTTAAATAGGTTAGTGATGATGTGTTTGGAATAAAAAGCGACGGCAAACGTTCTGATTTACGAATCACGTCCTGTACGAACCTTGAGTCTATGCAACAATGCAAGGTTTGTTGTATCAGATATTCTCTAACAAACGTGACAAACGTATCACCTGCAGAAAAAATACAGCCAGCTTTCTAGCAGCAAATAAAAAAAATGTGTTTTTGTTATGCCTGTTTCAGTTTTATTGGTGTAGTAACAAACACTCTGCGGTAGACTTGCTGATACTTTTGACACTCGATAATGCTTTTCTGGGGGTTAACAGGGACATAGATTAGTTCATTTTATTAGGACTTTAAGCCTAGCAACTGACTCCTCGTGTATCATATGGTGCAGAATTTTTCAACTCTAAAAATGTTACAAGCTTCGATATTTTTTGCAACGACCATACAATGCTTGTGAACACTACGCTATTTTACAAGAACTGAATAAAATCACGGTAGAAATAGCTCACCGAAACAGCTCGACTAAGATTTCAGAAAACAGAGAGAGGGTACAGGCTTTGCGGGTGAGGTGTATCCACCCTGAAAAAATCTCCATACGGGGTAACCTTTTGCGATGCTGAGACTTTCGGGTGTTTGGAGAAAGATGTAGAAATATAAACGTTACACTGTATTCCGCTACATATGAGGAACCTAAAAAAATAAAAGCGTTCCTAAGATGAACGCGAACGACTTTGACATAAGCAAGCCGGCAACGTTTTAGAATCGGGCTCCATTTACAAAGCTTTGTAAATTATAAAGGACTATAGCGATAGCTGCGAAAAAGCATGTCCTGGATCCAAGTGCGGACAACTGTGTAATTCCGCCATCCGCTTTGCGTTGCTGTCAAAGAAAGGGATTATTATGTTTAACCTGCCATTTGACTTTCGGAACAGCGTTGAATAATCAGAGGCGCAACTAGCAAATGTGGCCTGAGCACCTTGAAACTTCTGATAAACCGATGCATACAATCTAGATTGCACAAAGAGCATAAAATATATAACCGAAGCATAAATCCTTTAGATTTCGTTTCTATACAGTCAACTGCGAGCTCTGTAAAGACGAGACCAACTAGGGTAGCTGCGTTATCAGTTGTAGCTGGGTCATTTTTCCACTACGTTTGCAACGAATGTCTCGACTTTTACGTTTGGTACTGCCGTTAAGCATAGCTTTAGACGGTCTCCGTCCTACCAGCACGAAACAAAATGTACTTGTATCCGCTTTCGAAGCTCTACTATCGAGCTTGCAACTTAATCAGTTTCTATAGTCGTAAGTTATCAGCAGGCTGTCACGAATTCAACAAATCACCTTCGTCTCCTCTTCGTTGATCCCAAATTTGAATCTGTCATGGAATACTGCGTACCAAACTGATGGAGGATGATCGTATTATCACCTCAAACCAAACGAGGTGCAAAAGCAACATTGAAACACTAATCGTTTATTTTAGCCAGTTCTTTCTTGCATTATTTCTGTTTATTTTCCGCATTATTTTCCGATAGCTCGTGCCAGTGATTATCGCACATTGAATGAAGCTCCCGTGATTATCTAATTTACCACTTGCCTTGGACGAACTAGGGACTGACAGCGATTACTGATCTTCTGCAATTCCGTGCACGGTTCTAACGATGAAGGACAGGAAAACACTGACACGTCATAAACGGGTCGTCTGGAATTATCAAACCGCAATGCCATGCCATGCCGCGCAAGAGGCTTCCGGCGTGTGGCGGGGTGTTTCAAAATTGTATTGCAACCTCAGTGCAGAGGTCAAATGCACTAAGCACCCGACGGAACACAGGCGATTACCATCAATGGACAGCGTAGTGAAAAAAGTAACGATGCTGAGCAGCAGTCCCTTTGCATAGCAGCAATGTGACGGTATAATATCATATGAAATATTACCAAGCACGCAAGGAGGCCATAGCGATGTTTCTAGCTCGAAAGGAATGGGTAGTCATTTAAAGATTGCGGGACCAGCACGTACGGATGATAGGTTAAAACCTAAATCAGCTCACTTCGTTTGCATATCTGGGGGAACTCGGTCATAATCACATACGACCTACCTCATACACTTCTAAGGTAATTCGTTTGAAGTTTAAAATGTATTTGATGTCCGAATGGTAAGTTAAACACTCGAGGTACCATATGGATAGTTCAAACATAAACCGTCGTCCTTCTTGAAGCAGATCCGTGCGAAATTTTTTACTATTTCGCCAGTTGCTTTTCATGTATAAGGGAATGATCATACTATATAATAAGATGTTTCTGAATTAATCAATAGACTAGCATGATGCCCAAAAACACAATTAGTAAAGGGAATAATAATACATTGTTGTAAACTTTTAAACTTTGTTGTTGATGTGGATTGTGAACGTCATTTGGCCTAAAACACGGCTATCTATTAGCGTATAGTGTTGCATTAACAATTTTTTCGTTAAAACTGTGAAGGGTAAGCCCCAGTTATGTGACACCAAATATATTCGGCTCCCTTCGTACCCCCACTTAACTAAGGAAAGCGGCACATTGACTTTTATACAACCACAAGTGGCGCAAGTTCCAAAGAAGGTCGTTGGGCCACTTCCAAACCTGAGAACTAGCCATATATATATGGCTAGAACAGGAAAAGTTTCAACTGGTGACGTATCGTTGTACGTTGGCGGGCTCTCGTATCGGGTACGTTGGAGGTGCTGAGACAATATGCGGCGTTATTAACCCCAAGAGAAGTGAAAAAGGGCGGCAATTACGCTTTTTGAAAAACATTGTTATTCAACAGCACAAAAATCTGGCTAATTTTAGTGGTATGTAACAATGCACAGGTAAAAGCGTTATCAGATAGCCATCCAGCATTCGCGGCACATGCTAAAAGTGTACTGGCTTTTCAACAACTTCATTCCCCTGAGCGCGCAGGTCATGGCCTCAACAAGGAACGTAGTTTCCATGAGGCATAATGACTGGGATCAGCACGCCTGATTCTATAGAACAATCTGCAACTCGAAGCCAGTGGTTCATATATCCCTGACCGAGGTAACTGCTCAGCTGTTTCATTGTTATTGCTATCTAGTGGCAGTTAGCAAAAATTTATCTGTAATCAAGCATTCCAGTAAATCGTTAAGAGAGTTCTGGGCGAATCAGTAACAGGGCTTTGGGCAAATGCCGGTATTATGTCTCCCGCAGAAAAAGCCGTAAGGAAGTCGTAGGGAAAGGTGTAAGCGTGATTAAAATGCAAAGAACCTTTACCTTACCTATCGTAATTTCTAGATCTGCGCAGTAATAAAACGTAAGAGCGGTGAGCTATGATCTAGCTCGAGAATTGTTTGCTCTGTATTCCTACTGTTTATCAACAGTCTATTTATTATCAAGGATTTATGATTACATATAGATCCGAGTGACTTCGTAAAGGTACTGCCGTCAGGCACAAGATCAGGCATCAGATTCATATATGACTATACAGGCGTTCGATGATGCATTCATGAGCTACAAATTCACGTTATTAAGTACGGTTTTTCATCAACGCGCTGATTAAGATGTACGCTTTGAAATTTTCCCGCATGAACAACAGCAGCAGTTACGTCGTTGATTGATGGAAATATGTATGAACAGGACCAGCTATGCTAAAGGCCAAAGCGGCTTTTCTGTCGAAGGACAACTTTAGGTTGCTAGGTGCCCATCCAGCGTTTTTATGCGGATTCCCACAAATCGTAATATTGGATTACAAAGCTAATGCTAGTTACCACTGGTGACGTTGGCTCCGTTAATGAGCTAATTTTATTATTATTTGAGTAGCTAGAGCTCTTTAGTTTATCCCTGTGTGAAATCGAATTAAACAGAGTCGTATGATGGTAAATCACCGACGCGGCAGGTCTAGGCTCTCAAACGGCGGGGTTTCCTTAGCTCTCTTGCAAATCTGTTTAAATAATTTTTGCTTTCCAAGTTTTAACGATGACCAAAGATTGGGTAATGCTCCTGTAAGCTAAATTAATACGACAAGGAAAAAGAGAAGAACGAAGTGCTTTGATATATGCCCGTTGCTACTAAATCTAACACATTTGAAAGCTACCATCCGGATGGCTGGGCAAACTTGAAGAACGTAAACAAAAGTATTAGCGCTATGAAAACGTACCATCGCGAACACAATTTTATTGTAGATTACGATGAAAGACTCGAGGATTATATTATACTATAGAAAACTATTCGGTTTGCTTGTAAGCTATAGCGCTACTGTTAGACTTT
Source organism: Varroa destructor (assembly GCF_002443255.2). Classification (NCBI taxonomy): domain Eukaryota; kingdom Metazoa; phylum Arthropoda; class Arachnida; order Mesostigmata; family Varroidae; genus Varroa; species Varroa destructor. The sequence continues at coordinate 27,832,746 of NW_019211455.1, read as the reverse complement.
AAGGAGCAATCGGACGACACGGACCAGCGGGAAATTTGAACTTTCTGTTCCGCAGTTCAACAATTAAAAGTGGATACATGGTAATTAGGGTACAGGTATTCCGAGTGTAGGCGCTAATTTCCAGCTCGACATAAATTTAGGCAGATTTTTTGAAAATTTACATTACTTTTTCATTGATATCTAATTCTTGAAACAGCGTAGCTGGCATTACATCGTCTGCATGCCGAGTAACGTATTCAAATTTGGCTTCGTCGTATCGCGGGTAGTAAACAGCGGGTCGTGGCATTTACAAGCAGTGTAAGTAATTACATCCTCCTCAACATGAGCAGATAGCGATCTCTTTGATTGCAACTAAAAAACACGCCAGATTTTCTGAGATTTGGAACCACTCTGTACCGGTCGAATAAAAGGTATTTTGGTAGCTATTTTTGATATTGGGCTGCTTCCACTGAAGAGTAATTTTGAAAAACGATCATGTACAGTATGAGTCGCAGAATGATCCAATAGCTTTTATACAATTTATGTTTGCGCTTTCGTGCATCTATTTATAGGATTAGCTGTGCCTTTAATGTATTCGATGATCGTCGGGAGAGATCACGCCAACATCTGCCTAATCCTTCGTTCCTTCCGTCATCCATCTAGGTAAATAATCTTGAGCCCTAACGTGTTCCTAGATGGGGCAGCAGAAGCTTGCTGGGAACCATAGATTGCTTTACCACATTTATCATCGCACAGGTAAAACGTCGATAAGGACGTCAGAGAAGCTTAACGCACATGCATGAGTAAATATATAGAAAATTCAAACATGCGATACTCAGCAAATAAGCCAATTCAATTGATTATATTAACAATTACCAATCAATCAAGATTAGCTATCGCACCAGCTGAGTGGGACGGAACCTGGCCATAGTCGGCAAGGAAGATGCCATACGTAAAACCGGAGCGAATCGGTCTATCCGTATGCGTATTTAAATAACAAAGCTAAAACCATATCATCGAGCGGACATTACACAAAAAAGATTTATTGCGTAAAGTAAGACATAAATATATTCTCGTCATGCTATTATAGTAAGTTATGGTTTAATTGACGAATAGATTTAATCGTATCCATGAAGAAGATTGCAAAAGAAGCATACAAAAAGTTTTAAGAAACCAATCCAGGCCACAACACCATATTCAACTGCAGTGTTACGTTTCCCCAAAAATTATAGATGAATTGTCGAATCTAGGTGAGAACACCCAGTTCATTAATGCCGCAGCTATCTTAGACGTCACGTTCAGGAACGTCTGCAGGTGTTTAGGTAGTAAGGCAGGTAGTTAGGGGTGTTTGGTGGCTTCCTCAAAAACAAGCGAGTTAACTGCGGAGCTGACATTGGGCGAGTCTTCTGCTATCTTTGGCATAAGTCAAAAGGCAAACGATCTTAATGCGCCTCTGTCCTGTCCTGTCCTGTCCTACTTATCCACCATTACAAACGACACGTGGCTATGTCGCGTTCTAAAGTCGGAATCGAACAACTACGGCATTTAATTAATCCCAACTTTCTTTTTCCCTATCGCCGCCTTTCGGTGTACGGCAGCTCTGATCGCTGTTGCTACTATGTGATGTCGTCGTCAGCCAGTCGTGAAGAAAGAGAGCGCCAATCATTTGGCTGATTTTACAGAGATCGTTAAACTCTAGTTTTAAGCGTATCAAAACTTGAAACTAGTTGGCGAGATATCGCAATTATAGGCCTTGTTGCTTTCAAAAACAGGACTTTGCGGGCTTACGTTTGATGTCAGCGTTGCAAAAATACCGCCATCGAGAACAATTCCACTCGCCCTTTGAAAATCGGCATAGTTGTAAGTGGGAGCGTGACTGGGAAGAGCTGCTTCGTTGACTAAACAACAGAAAATACCAATGCACTAATTAAATTTTCATGAAAGTTCTCATGCTGACGAGGAATAAAATGACGATTACGATGATTTCGCGAGGCCATAGTGGGTCACTGAAAGATGTCCAAACACCAAGAACAGCATTAACAGATCAGCAATCTAGTGCCACAACCAGAATGTGTCATTGCTCGCACGCCGTCATAACGCTCTGGGAATTACTATTTTCCTATGGTTTGGTTTGAATTTTTCTTATGAATTTGTGTACGATAGGGTTATGATAGACGGAGATGGGAAGAACAGGAACCAAAAGCGCTTAACATAGCCCCTCGGTTATTTATCTGTGAATAACGGGGAAAATATAGCAGCTTCAAACGATGTTTGCCCGGGAACTAGTATTGAATAATCATGAAAGAAAATACTTTTTCTGTGATTTTTGTTTTTGTTGAAGCTCTGACAGCTAGAGCTTTGACGTTTGTGGTTAATGTTTCCGCGTAACAGGGTCAAACCCCTACGAACGATTCAATGTTGAATAAAAACACTACTAAATTTAGTAAAGGTTTCGATAGAGGGAAAAGAGTTTGAGCAACGACGGGGCGACGATATTCAAAGCAAGTATGCAAATAAAATGAGTTTCGAAGGTTAGAACTTCATTGTCCTCATCAGGGTTTATATGGCGTGTCTGACAACGAAACGTGACTTTAGCGTTGCGGTAAGAACACATCACAGCTTCGATCGTGTTTAATTTATTCGTTGGACGCTTGTATAATACGTGAGCCAAAACATAGCTTTTGCACCAAAAAAAGCCCTGGGCAGTCGTGAAAGCTGCTCGCCATAATCTTACTTTACACCAATCTAACCCAAAATACAATAGCCACTTTTAGTGGTTCTCTTTACTTTATAAAAAAAAGTTTGGCATGATCTAAGCAACATCTAGGTAAAATGTTAATAGCCATTAAAAATAAAAATTTTCGCCTGGGGTAATGCAAAATACAGAAAATATCATACAACGAGGTCTCTCACTATTTGTGAGTACATAACCTCAAAATGCATAAAGCAGTGTTAGCGGCAGTTTCGAATTTGGCACCTGAAAGATTGACGGAAAATCGCGAGTAGCACTGGGCATGTCATGAGGGCTTTTTGCCGAGCACACTTCGATTAAGCAGTGGGGGGCTATTGGCTGGAGCAACGACAGACAGAAACGAAGCGTTCCCTACGACTGAGGCGTCTGCCTAAACGACAGGTAAATGCCTCGAGCAGCAACTATCTGCTGATTCACTTCTTCTATCCAGTCGATGAGTGGAAAAAGGAGACACATAAACAACTGCGCTACCCATATTTGTGCAGATCTAGTTCCAATGCAGTGGGGTCCATTTTCACTGAGTTCGTGTTAGTTTGTGGTACGAGACTTGCTCTGGCGCCAAAAGAAGGTGTTATCGATTGGACCCGGTGACGAAATGGCTAAGCTCGAAGGAAAAGCAGTTACGACCCTTGTTCGACTAGAGCACAAAAGACGAAGATCAACAAGCTTGCCGTGCCTTATTGAGAGACATAATAAACAAAAGTCTAGGAGCTTCTTTATTTTGGTCGTTAATTAGGGCAGAGTAGGAATAGGTCTCACGAACGATATATGCATACTTTTCCGGAAGTTACCTAAGTGCTTCGATATTCTATTTCTGAATTAGGATATACTTGCATTGAAAGCATCAATATGACAGTCATGGTAACCGTACGTGGTCCATAATTATCTTCGATGGTTAGGCGATCTCTACTATGTATATATATATAGGCGATGTCTACTATGACTTATGAAAGCGCCGATATAAAGAGAAAAATATATTTATTTGGATTACATCGTACAGCTAGAAGTATCCCACAATCGCTTAACTGTCGCTGATAGAACGTTTCCATCTCCGTTATCTAATATGTTCACAGCTGAAGGGATTTTTCAGGAAAATAACCCATAGAATAACTTCTCGCACTGCCCCCAGGGACCAGAAGCTGGGTTACGAAGGCCCAGTATCGTTCGCTTGTCGCAAAGAGACCGCGTTGGAATGACGCAGAATCCAAGCGACAAATTGGTGTTGAAAGCTCCATAGGGATATTACGATCTACCGAACATCACTCGGCAAGTATCCATACGATAATTTTGTACATAAAAAACAAACCTTTTTAACCCGTACCCTTACTGCAAATATACTATCCAGTCAGTCGTTTCTGTTGTACATAGTAACGAAGCTGATAATATTTACAACGCTATGAGAGACAATGACATGACGAATGCAGGATGACAATGGCTACGATTGGGGGCGATGATCGTGCTGCGCTACTAACAGCGAGATCACATCACATCACTGGCTCTGTTGTGGTAAAAACGGAAAAAAAGTCAGCACATTTAGAACAGTTACTGCAGTGTAGACAGAGACAGAGAAAACCGTCTGATGGAACTATGCCTAACGGCAATACTGAACGCAAAACAGGAAACACGGGGCATTCAGGGTTGAGAGGAAAATATGAAGTGAAGCTAAACTCGTCGTCCGTAGGGATTTTTCCTCTTTCATTATTCAATCGACATCGAAAAGCTTCGTCTGGGAAACCATGTACAGGCTGCTAGGTTTGTAATCAAACCAAACTCACTGTCGTGTATCATCGAAGCTGTACGCTGCTAAATAATACTTTGTAGATTACAAATCATGCACCGAATAAGCGTCTTTATGAGCGTGTCCTGTAAGGAAATCTTACTGTCGGTTTGCCTTCATGAAGCAGACTTTGGAGGTCGACTATAGAGTTGAAAAAATATGGTTTTCTCTAACGCTGCTAGGAAATAGACGCGTGAGTGTTTGTAAGAAGGTAAAGTAATTACTGCGGCTGCAGGATACAGCCATACAATCATAAGTTGTTAGCTAAAGATAAGGCTGTTCGCAGTGAGGTAGTTATGTGGCGAAAACACCCCTTCCGGTAGGTATCAGACCGATACTTCGATTAACATGAATCACATTCGTTGGGTACTTTGTTCAGACACCGATGCATAATGATTTGCTTCTCCGTTAGCGTAAAGTAATGAACCGCATCTGAACTCATTATATCAAGCTGAAGGTCTATTATATATATGTTCGAGTTGGTCCATAGGATATTTTCTAAACATTTCTTTATTCGGGTGGCGGCGTGTCTTCAGATCTTATCATACTAGCTAAGATGGCTACGTCCCACCAACATAGACGCCGGAGACTGTGATAGGGCTGTATCGGTGTTCAGGACTACGTGGCTTTCAAGAACAAGGTTTGGGTTTATCTTACCATGGTTTCTGTCGTTACGGGACCACCCACTACGTGAAACAACCTAACCTAACTATTACGGACAAACTAACCGGTCGACGTATACAAATGATAAGGGAAGCCGTCGAGCCATCAAAACTATTATATTATAGTTTTTTGTCTATGTCTTCATAAGTTCTTTGGATTTTAAGCCCTCTTGAAAGACTGCGGTCAGCTCAGACCTGTTGTAATTTGTAGGTAAAAAAAAACCTCTTGAACTAGAAATTGCCATTTCTATTATTACTTTTATTCAGGAAGATGCTAACTTTTCATTGACTTGCCCCGTCCATTGCAGTGTGGCATTACAAGGGTATTATAAGTATACAGCATTCTACAGTACATTATTGCCATTGGCAGCGTTGAGTCTGCAATTTTCGTAAGACGCAAAAGTTTTCGGTTCCGCTACTTCCGTTACGGTGAAATTATTTCGGATATGGTGTATTTCTAATAGGGTGAATAGTTATATTTCTGATGCTTTAACAGAATTGATGAACTAGAATAACTAAATCTTTTTCAGGAACTTCTCACCGGTGTTCGATTCGTAGAAGAGGCTACCGACCGATTAAAGATCGAGAAATTCTAACTTTTTGAGTACGTAATCGATTCTGAAAAAATAACATAGCCCTGGCGAAACGTCGTATGGTAGCTTTATTTCTACCCGTCATCGATCGATATAGGCAACCGTACGAACGCAGCAGATCAACCCGTTCGGTACGGTAGGTGCCCAGAACGAAAGCCGTTAGATTCTGACGACACTTCATTAGATTCATTGTGCCTTTAGAAGGACACTCTAGCGAAAACCCCGCATCGACTTGACTAGGTGAAGAAATTAAACTAGCGATTATACTGCACTGGGCTGCAGACTGTGCACTTGGGCATTTCTAACTCTGATCTGGCGCGAGGGGTAGTGAAACGGTAGGTATTACGCTCAAAAGCGAACAAAGCATGCTCAATGGTGGCCTACCCATTTGTTCTTCTGGCTAATGAACACAATTATGCCTATCTGTGTGATTTTTATTGCATTTGGAGCTGCCATGCGTTTAAATTATTTGCCCTCAGAAAGGCGAGGCTATCAACAAAAGCAAGGCTTACCAACAAAATGGAGAGCAGAGGACAATCAAAGGTATTCCGAAAGATGGCTACATAAAGATAATCTCGCTTTTCCGTGCACTCGAGTGAATGCAATTATACGTCAACACCAAATGTATGCCTATTAAACGGGGGCTTCTTTTTCGTTATGTCACGCTTGGAAGCCTCTACTCCTGAGCTGTTTGCGTAAAATTACGTGTCATTTGGTGTTATTGCTCTCCCTCAAATACTGCTTTCTCATGCAGCAGGATAGGAGCTGGCACAACTGAGCAGAACTATTTTGTCTAAGATCTAAGGCCATGCTATAAGGCCTTGTTGGCACCTGTGAATGTGATTCGTTTAACTAGTTCCATTTAAATGTTTTGCTATGATTCTAGTGTGTAATTTTACGATTGTCGTTGAAAAACCACTTATATTCTTTATGAACTTACTTACTGCTAATTTATAACAGTCGGACACTGATACGTTCCTGTACCATTGCGTACTACATAGAAGGTCGGTACCATACAATCCACCTACGGAACACCCTAAGCTTATGTTAACTAACGTTGCATTGTCTCGTCATTACCATTACATTGTTTGAAAAAACAATCTGTGGTAAGACAAACACTAGGTCGGCCTGGCTTTTGGACAACTAATCGAATGAAGATCAATGCGCTCGTTTAGAATTGAGATGAAACCCTGCATATATACGGCATAATAATAGTACAAATATTTGTTAGGATCGTTTGCAATATTGAGTAATTCTTTAAACTTAAGGTGACATTTACGCCGCAGTTTTGGCCTACGAATTTCTTTGCTTGCAAAAAGTTGTCCAATATTTACTTATTATGCATGCCGAAATCTAATACTACAGACATTTAGCCTGAAGTTGGCACGAAGGACCACATATTAAATATACGCAAACATACGAGTATTGAATTGTAAAATAGACCAGATAACATATTAACCAATTTGTGTTAACGTATGACCTTTACATGTGTGTGTATGGCGCCAAAGCAGTAGAAGGAATTATTTTTATGGCAGGCCATCGAGACCAGCTCGACAATAGATTTTTTTCGCCAATATGCTTCTGCAACAGCGGTATCCTGTTCTTCTTTCGATCGTTAGGCAATTCACGTGCGAGACAACAAGGAAGCGTGAAAAGGCATAGCTCGCAAACATCTCTCTCTCTCTCTCTCTCTCTCTCTCTCTCTCTCTCTCTCTCTCTCTAGATTCTAGCTAGACGACCTTCGTCGCCACAATAAAGCGCAGAGCCCCATACGAAACCTTTATAGGATGAACAGAAAAATGTCTATGAACCCCCCAACGATGCCCGTGCTGCAAGACGAAAACAAGTGAGACACAGACCAACTGGCCCCTTTAGAAAGAACTCCCTCTTTCTTCCCGGTACTACCGCCTCTGTGCCGTAGGATCTCTGTATACCATTCTGGAGATCACGCTTTATCGGTTCCGCGCCGTCAGCCATAGCTGTCCTTAGATTTGGACTATGGATCCTTTTTCGTGTCACAGCAACGTCATAGCAATAATAGATCCTAGGTTTGGCCTTGGCAACAGGACCAAGTTGGGAGAAGCTCGCTGGCCCACCATTGCCACCGATAATTCTGACCCCGCCGGTACGCAGGGAAAGCCGCGCGAACAACGCAGACATATGCATATAAAGTGGCAGTGACCACTGACTGACAGCAAGCAATGTCGCTAAAGCTGTGGCCGATGGATAATTTTACAACTTAATGCTAATCCTAATAATGACTCGTCATTAGGAGTGCTGGCTAAAAATGCCAATCCTGATTCTCGTCATGTTGAGAAAATACGGACGAATTGATCCTGCGTGTTGTGCGCTGACACGGGCTGGTATCAGCGCAGAACTTGTATATTCATAGATGATATCTAAGAAACCTATACATGTTCATCCACTCTCTAATCTATATGTTTGTCCACTAATAGGCCTCGTGCTGTACTATCATATGAGCGGCTCAATGACACTTCGCACTATAATGACTGGATAATCGATTTTATCGACAATATCTCCACTATCAATATCCAGTATCAAAATCGTGCATAGCTCCAGATAACAGTGACGTTTCCTAACACCAAAATTTACATACACTAGACGATTCCGTCAACTTATCATTCATAGATCCGCACCGACTTCCCTAGCCGCCACGAAATGCACGTATATACATCATTGGTCATATACCGTATCCTGTTGTATAGATCGAACGTATCACGTATGATGGACCAATGCGGTCGCTTCGATTGAGCCTGGCTCAAGCGAACACTTCGTTGCTCGACACTTACCATTACTGAAGTGAGTAGATGACCCTAGTCTGCTCTTTCCTCGATAACTTTGTAACGATTTGAACCTGTAAACGAAACAGATTTGAAAAAGTTCTTGAGAGTTAAATGGGTTCGCTGGTTATTTTCCTGAATGGAATTCATCTTATCAATGAAGTACATAGAGCTACTCCGGGTTATCGAATCAGATTTCCCTCGTGTGAGGTACACCAGCCTTCAAATCGGTCTTCACAGTATCCAAAAGTAGTTTATGTGTTTTCGAAATTTTGCTAGAGCCTGAATAGCAATTACACGAAACTGATTCTTCTGTTATCTCTATAGTAACTTATACATATTCGTGCGGGCAGCTATGGAGGTCAACAGTGAAGAACAATTTGCGCCTCATCCCGCATATGAACCGAATAGAAAAATGGGCTGGAATGTCCCAACAATTTTCCCACTAGACAATATGGGACGTTTGCCTTTGCTTTTACTTTTCGTGTATCTCGCGTATGTAAAATGATTGAAATTTGGATGACAATAACGTGCGTATATCCACCTTTTGCTTTACTCTTACCTCGGTGGGGTGGGAGTGGAGGGAAATTAGTGGTAGACGACGACGTAACTCGGAAGGTAGATAGAAGATTGTTTCGGAAGTAGCAGTAGATTAAATAGGATTAGGTGAACAGTAGTGCAAAGTAGTGCAAAGGCGGTCGAAGGATTGCGTCGACTGGTACTTCTTTGATTGATTTAGGGATGATGGTTTCGTTGTTTCAGATGATGACGAAGATGTTACTGATTTGGATTTTTCCTTTAGGCAGTCGAATGCTTGCGAGAAGTCAACAAGCGTGTTTATCGGAAGTTGAGAAAAGGAAATTGTAAGTGTCAAAATATTAGTTTACTGGTAGTTGAAGATGAAGAACAGGAAGGATAGATCTGATGTGGGTTGGGTTGGGTTGAAGAACATAGGTTGGTTGAAGATGCTAAATAGAGATACTGTGTTGCTGATAGCGATTGAGATTTGGTTTGGTACGCAAGTAGGTTTTTGCTATTATCGGAGTTGATATGATTTTGTCTTATGATTTTTTTTATCCTGTTGCGATCCTTATGTTGGTCTGATGTTTACAAATGGGTCGAGACGAAGTTTTCTACCCTCGCTTGCTGACTTAGCTTAAGGGGTGTTCTCTTCGTAGAAAAGATGCAGGCGTTGCTTCGGATTAGACACTACAATTAGTGGTTCAAGAGTTTTCCAACGTCACTACGTTTTTATTTCTTTGCCTTGTTTTTCTGCCGTGGGCAGTGTTCACTAGCAGCCAGCGTTGTACTAAAAGCTAAATAGATGTTGCGTTCTTTGTCCTGCACAGTTTGCTTCGACAGCTCGTCTAGACGGGTCTGTCTGCTTACCTGTGCTCGTGAAGGACACGTTCGTTTAGCAGCTTGTATATATATATTGATATCTATATATGTATATATATAATTGTCTGCGGCTGTTAATCTGCGTTTAGATCAACAACTATAACTGTATTAGTATTTTTCTAAGCGCAGGCTGTAACAGTTGTATGGTAGGTTTGTGTGTGTTTATGGAGAGTATTGGACTATTATAGAATAATAAGAGAGCAGCGAAGTAGAGAGCTCGAACTAGTGGTCGGCGAGTGTCAAATTCTAGTTTAGTTCGGCAAGATGTCCTTTTGTCAGTCTCGTCCTGACTGTGTACTGAATACAGATGAATTGGTTACGATTGAGTGGCGTCTGCATTGCTGATCCGAACGTCGCGGGCGACATGGACAGTGGTGGGGTAGTAATACGTGGAGTAGCGTGTGCGTGCGTCGTATTGCAGCAGCTGGCTTGAATCTGGCTAAAGCAGACAGATATACAGATTGCTGGGTGAATTGGTTATGTTCTTTGACGCTGCTCTTCAGTAGCGGTGTTGTTGCCGTTGTTATCGCGCGGCAGCTAGCCAAAAAAGCAATATACTGCGTAATACTTTTCAGACAATCTGGTCTTGGTTGGCGTTACGTTTCGTTGATGGTAAAGCAATTCTCTATCCATCTCTTTCTCCCTACGAATCACCCGCATTGCTAATGTGTCTAGTAGAAGCGTGCAGATAACTTAGACAAACGGACAGACAAATAGATCCGCTGATGTATCTATCATAGATAGTACAATATCGAACAATTCGTAATTGTGCTGGCCGCTCCGGTCGAAGTCAACCAACATGAAGCTGTCTAGATTCATTCGTTTCGTCGGGAACCGCTTTCGTTAGTTGACATACAGATGTTTCACGCAGCTATTATTACTGATGTTGTTAGGTTTTCACACAGTGATCGTACGATGCGCAATGGCTACAATGCTCCAACACTAGAGGTCCTTCCCTAGCTGGTAGTCGAGTAATCCGTAGATTGGTACTTGAACGTAACATTCGAACAACAGCACACACACGCACGCAGCTCCGACGGCCTATCGTTGATCTGCGGTTAGTAGTTAGTAGCAGATGGCTGCTGGAAGCAACGAAAATTTGCCCTGCCCCGAGATTCTCGAGCAGAGCAAAGAAACTTTCGTGGTAGGATTTTTCCGTAGACTCTGACTCGTACTCGCTGTAACGCAGCACGGCCTGTGCGGTTGGCTAGCGGAAAGGCGAACAAACGCTCAAGATAACAGGCAGATGAGAGCCACGAGCGAATTTCGAGCCCTGAGTTGATTGTGGTTGGTAACACAAATTGCTACCTGGTCAATATTGCGGAGATTAATCCAAGACAATGCGCTCATGAGGCAACAGGCACGAAGCGACCATGCAGAACGCAGAGTCAAATTAAGCCCTTTGCTTTGATGCTATGTTCACGATCGCTGGTTGCACTGCCGTGTAGGTGGTCGCTTTTCCTGTTGCAAGCGATTGCTTGTCTGGATACTTGCCTTAGAGCTTGACTTCTTAGCTGACCTAGGTGTTATCAGCGCTTGCAATAAGGAAGAAGTTGCTGGCTCGCTGTTGGGCTAGCTAACTCGGGTCAGCAGCACGCGAAACTCTACAATACAATATGAGAGAATACGTTATAAATTAATGAGATATATATATAGTTATATGGAAGTAGCAGTAGTAGTGAACACGGGTATCCAACCAACCAGATGGCGGATCGCGGCGGGAATCGTGTTTGCGGTCGCCGGTGCACTTTTGCGGCGGCTCCGAGACGGATTAGCTCGCGTGTTTCAGCACAGCACTGCACTCACTCGCTCAATTTAGGTTATTTTTGCCATATTTTCTTCGACAGACCGACCACTAAGCTTTTAACTCCCTACGCTTGTGTCCGTGTTGTTAGCTGTCTTTCGCATAGAGGCTTCTCGTGGGAGCGCGGGCGCGTACACCGCCCTTTGTCTCTCTACGGCCCTCGCAGGGTACGGTACAACGAAGGACGATAGCGGTAGCGCGCCAGCTAAAGGCAGACTATTTTCCCAATAAGTCCTGCAACTGAATGATGTTTTGCGCATCGGATTTCTATTTAGCATACCTAATCTAGATACCTGTGTGTTTATACATTGGTTTTTCGTCGTATAACACTGTTACTTCTGTAGAAACAATGTTTAGTTTTCAATTTCGGCGGGTCTTGATCTAAGGTTCTTGCTTGGCCGACGAGACCCCCCTTCGCGATGAGTAAGGGCCCTTAGGACAGGGTGACAGTGGATAGCGAGGGGTCGCCGGGGCCCTCCGTGGAGAGGGCAAGCACGCGGAGTAAAGGCATCCTAGTCGAGTGGGGCGAAAGGCTGCTACGTTTCGAGAGGTTGTACGGTGCCATACACATCGAATAGAAGATAACGGTGGGTAACGGATGATAGAGAAATAGGGGGCAAAGAGTGAACAGCTCTGCTTGTGCTTGCACGTCTTTGTTATCACACACTACGCAGCCCTAAAGCTAAAGGGAACGACATTCAGAGGCATGCACACATACACACACACACACAAACGATTTCAAAAACTACAGACAGCAATTGGCGCCGTTAGGATCAGCTTCAAGAACAGCCTACTCCTCCTACCAGCAGCCTGACCAACATAACTGCATGGGAAATATCTTTGGTGGAGGGAAGGTCGATGCGGAATGGACTTTGCCACGGGATATGCGGGCAAAAGAGGAGAACGGTTGAGGGGGTAGCCAGTGGGATGGACTAGGATAGAGTATTAATAATGAGCGAGTCTGCAGTATAACAGAGAATAGACAAAAGGGGGAAGGGTTCTAAGGGACCGTTTGCTTAGCGTGATAAACCGATCGGGCTGGACGTGTGGAACATTGGGGACATTTACGGTTCTGCGAGAATATTCCCGCGAATAGTGGTCGTACTAGTTGCAGCATTCATACGCGGATCGTTCAGCAGTAAGTGCTGGCCACACAGCAATGAGAGCGTGGTGCACGGTGAACCCTGAAAAGTATGGGACAGTGGCTAGCAGTAGCTTTTGGCGGCTACTCAAGGCCCGAATCCAGGGCCGAAGCGGTGAGGCCCTGAAGTTAGCGTGAGCGAAGTAGATGAAAGAGAATAGTGAATGTCGGAAGGGCGACAAGTGACACGCAAAATTTGGGGGGCAGGGGAAGTGACGGAAACAGCAAACGCAGTCCAGAACTAGAGCCATATGGGCACATATGGTCTTCAGCATTCGAACAACAGCAACCATCGCCAGCTGTTTGAGTTCATGGTTGTGGTGGCAGAAGCGACGGCGATAGCTCTACACCTCGTACCTCTCAGCCGTATCTCATAGTGGGGACGAGAGATTTCATTGACGTTTTTGTTGTCATTTATTGATGTCATTGACGGCAAGAGATTTTTAGCTCTAAAGAATGAAAAAGAGGGCCATTGTTTGGATAGAACTGGATGAATATGCAGCTGCAAAAACAACAGTAATATAGGGCAACCTTCTATAGGTTTACCTAAACGAATCCATGGCGAATGACGTTCAGGCTGTGGTCGTGGGTGAGGCTATGCTCAGATTCGTCGCAGGCACCGATCCTCAGTGAGCGTAGATAGTAATTGTACTATGTATAATATCAGAAACAACAGTGGTGGCACCGCTTTAAACTCAAGAGGTGGACAGATTGACTGACAAGATCTTTTCTCGTATGTAGTACCGCCGAACAGATTTGATACATTGTTTTCACTCGCCGACGACGTCAACAAGGTAGGGGGTGGCTCGCAAAAACGATTCGGCCGCTGCTCTTACTGCGTGTCGTGGAAACAGTCTTCAGACACGAAGTGAGCAGTTCATCAGCTAACAAAGACAGTGTCGTATCTTCTTATTCGCATCCTCCTAGTAGTGTGTAGACACAGTGCGTGCGATGTGCGTTTGTGTGAACTGTTGGCAACTGTCGACAGCGACAATGCAGCCAAGTGGGTCAACAAGTTAAGGAACCTGCCGAATGGCGACGGAACGGAAGCCATCAGTGGCGCCATGAAAACTTCCTGTTTCCCAGACCTACCGGCTGTTGAAGTCAGGGAACCACGACGGCCACAACAAGACATTTCCCATTGTAGGAATCCAACCATCAAACGGCATTGTTGCAGATGAAAGGGTACTAGGGCTAGTCAAGTAAAATGGATGCATCTTGGTGTCATTTATTTTTCATAATTGCCACGCGTATATGTACCTGTAGATTTGTCTAGTGACAACAAACATTCAAAGATTGTGACTTTTCCAAAAATTGTTTTACAGACAGCCTCAGCTTTGTGGTTCTGTATCAGTTCCTTTTAATTTGTCCTTCCATCCAGAAATCCGAATATCCGAAAATCCAGGTTAGACGAACACATAACTATTCACATCTGGCCGACTTAGTTTCGTGTTTACCCGCGGCGGCAAAAAAGCGTAGGGCAGACTCTCTTGCCCCTTACTTTCATCTTCTGTGTGGCACGTGTTCCGTGACTGTCATATACGAAGTGGTATATTGTTGTGAATATCGTCATGATTTTCTTGATCGTTCCAGCAAATGCTTCCATTACTGCCATTACGGAGGAAACTCATGCGGAGAACTAGACAATACCTATTGTTGCTGCCCAAGCATTACCTTAACACAGCACTGTGATTGGCAACGTTAGCACTTCTTGTACTATTGTGAGAATCGGTATCGCGGACTGAATCACGTTTTGCTGCGCACAAATCGTCCCTATTCTCGTTGATATTTTTGTTGCCTGTTCTTCTTCAGAGCAGATGAAAGAAACTAGAATTTGTTGCGTCTTCCATCGCATATTTGAATCGGTATCGCTTCACTGCCACCTCATTATAACGATATCACAATTCACTGACTGAATTCAACCATTTAACTACCCATTGGCCATATACAGGACAACAATAGAGTTCTTAAGGCAATTTGGCGGCCCGTTGGACGGTTAGAAGTGTAAATGGAGATAGCCTCCTTAAGCTGTTGCTGTGGCCAGTGGCCCAAAGATTGACTCAGCCCAGCTTGGTAGATCCGAACTGTCTCAGTCGAGGCTAGTGGCCTGCTTTGACAGCAGTTTCTGAATGTCTTTAGAGACGTTGGACCAAGCTGGCCTACGGTTACAAGGCGGCTAAACTGCATAATAACCTCTCTTAGGCTGCTTTCCCTTTGACTGTTGCCCAGACTTCACGACCGGTCACGTCGTCGTACTAGAGCAACAGACTGCTATCGACGTTCGAGACCACTGCCTCAGTTTCTTTGACAGGAGGACCTGTCTGTTTCTTGGGCTCACCACATACTGCTACTCGTGTTTGGGTCGATATTTTTGTAACGGCTAACACTACCTGGGTTCTATTGCACTATTCCGATGCTATCCAATGGCCAAATTGCAATTTTCTCGCCAGAGGTCATCAAAATGCTCTTTGCTAACTAATAACTACTTTCGTTAACTGCATCGAGTCGACAAAGATATTGAGTGATGTAACGAGAAGAAGCATTTAAACACTAGCGCCGTAATGAACAATTAGAAAAAATTCAATAATTGTATATATCAAGGCTGAGTGAGTGCCTGTCGCTACTTGGTCTGTGCCCATAGGCTTTCAATAGTTATAAATATTCAAGCTAAACTTACCCGTTTTCTTCTACGACATGAACACATACTACCCTTCTTTATCATTTTGTGTCTATAGCTTTTTTGTTTAATTAGAGCTGTATATCAGCTTTGGAGCGGAGTTCAATCTTATTGAAACTGTAAGTGATTGCGCACTTTTCTCCTTTCCGCCTTTTCCCATTCACAATATAGTTATCGCTGCGATCTTCTTATTTCTCTGATTCGTTTCAGTTACTGCATCGTAGCTGCTAGGCGGTTTTAACAATTTTTGAGGTGGGTGACCTAACGTTGTTGTCAGAAAAGGCCGTTCCGCCTGATCCTTTGAGTCTTTCTTAAGAAATCCTATTTTTACCAGATATATATCGTTGTCTTTTTAGAATGGAAATCTGGCTTGACACAGGGTCTAGGCGTCCTCTTCGGAACTATCCATTCCTTTCTTTACTTCACGTTGACGTAAAAACACTTATAATAATGCTTTGTAGAAACCTGTTATTGCAGCTCTTTGTTATCCAACGAGGTGTTGCGGAACGATAAGAAGCAGCGTTTCCTCAAGCTCTTCATTCAGATTATGGAGCACCCAGGCTCCTACTTTTCTTAGTAAATCTCATACATTCAGGATACCTGACGGCTATCACGAAACCATCGTTCTGTTCTCGTCCAGTTTATAAATTATTGGCCAGCTGTCTTTCCTTAGCTTCTACGTGGTCCTCACTAACTGGGGCGGAATGCATCCGCCAGTTCTAAATTTCCATTATTGAACTTTGCCAGTTACCTCTAAACTGATGTCTTATGCAGGGAGTCCCTATTGTAAACGGGGCAAGCAACCCGGGTTCCTTCGGCAGCCTTTTGGCATCGGAAAATAACAAAATAGAGATATTATCGAAAAGGCACTTTCTTTTCTGGGAGCATCTAGATTTGGGACTTGAACTCGAGGTAGGATTTGATTCACTGGATAATAAGCTTACAACGGGCTTATGAAGGAGAGAAATTTTTGAGTAGTGTATAGGTGTGTACAAATTTTGGAGGAGTACAAATAAACACTGAAAAAATACATCATACGCATCTTTATTGTAATTTCATATGGCCACGCAAAAGAACCGTTCGAGGCTTGGTTTCAGCTCCTAGTGCCTCGTTCAGTGGCCAAATTTTCGAACGTTCTTGCAAGAAAGCACTATATTAAAAAACACACATACATATATCTAACTAATTTTTCTGCGATCTTGCTCTGCTTCTATATTCTACGGATAAAAACAGATCAGTGTTTGTTGTAAACATTGAGTAGTGATTGCGGTTCCCGTAGAATCGCAGGCCACTATTTATGACGAGGTCAATCCTAACACGACGCCTTAAACAATTTACACTGACGCGTCTCATTTTGGCCACGGAGGTGAAAGGGCGTGCTTGGTTTCTCGTAGCTCTCGGGTTGTCTCTGCCGAAGTCGCCAAACCTAATGCAAACACAAAGCGCTACGTTACTACTGCAGGTAGATTCGGTTTAAGGCGGTTATCCAACGTCCCGTTTTCTCCGTGACATTCTAAATGTCCCCAGCTGAACGGGCATGTTCGCTTGTAATAGCCTATTAACGTCCTCACGACGTTCTCGGTTCTTACCACAATGATACGGATCAGAGCAGCCATTTACATACGTACGACTTTGTCTAGAGGATAGAGATATTGTGTTCCGGTGTCCGGAACACTATGACGCATTTCCGACGTTAAAATATTTACCTATAGGCAAAATAAAATGATTTAAATTTTAGAACAGACATTCAATGCAAGTCATCTTGAAGTGCAAATGTCAATTAATTAAATCGAGGTAAACAAGCCAACCTAGTGTTAAGATCCATGTCAAATTTTTATAGACGATCAGTTAGACGAATATCTTTAAATCAGCTAAACCTAGAAAACAAATAGTACATTTGAGTGCTCGCTAATACCAAGTAATTTGTGCCATTAGGAAATAATTAGCTAAAGCAATGGCGTAATTTAATGTTACAAATCAATGCTCAGTGACCCATTTCGAGCTGTCGAATATCAGAAGACTAGTAGAACTCATCGAACATTTACGAAAACTCCCCAGAGAGATCTGCAGCCCACGAACAGTTCGCCACAGATGCAATTACTTGAAGAACGAGTACTGAGATGCTGAATACCACAGAATGATGACTGAACCTCAGCGTCTGAAGCGGAAGAACTATGATCGAAACACAGAGAAAGATGAAAAATTTGCTGTTCACAAACCCAACCCAGAAGAGATGGATCCCGCATGGAATACTACATAAACAGACCGTACAACTGTAGCCAACAAACAACCCATTTGGAGCACACAGTTGCTATAGACGAAAAATCAGGCAGCTGAATAGCGTTGAGCAAGAGAAAAAGTGACCTTGGTGGGAGTATCTGAGTGATAATCTGATGCTAATTTTTGCAATAGATGCCAGGGAATTGTTATTAGAAAATATTGCCTGAAAAGGAAACGATTCATACTTCTAAATACCTCGAAATTCTAAAGAGCCTCATGGGTGTGTGGGGAAATAATCGAGTAACAAACGACCTTATTGCCAGTTTTTCAATTACAGCCTGAATCAGGGACCACAGAACCGAGGGATAACTTTGTTTTTGATATTCTTCAGAGGTAAGACCGTGTGCTTTTAGTTGTTTGCACGCCTTGGAGAGGGAAGTGGATGGCGCAGCATATTCTCCCTCAATTCTCTCAAATAAGTCATTCACAGTTTAATAACGCTAATAACGGACACAAACCGTTTGAGAAGTCTTCGGAACGCTTGAGTCTGTTCTGGAGTTAAATAGCTCCAGCCGGCCTAGTAGAAACAAATTCATCAAGAACCTATATACCTTCCCCGGTATAGACTCTAGACACGTAAAATGACCGTAATAATTGAATACGTACCGGAAAGAAAGAGCGAACAACTTTTAGCATCATTGGAATATGTTCACTCATGCATCACGTTCGCCTCAAAAACATACAAGGTTGCAAGCAGCAGAACTCCTGCTGCAAACTTCCTATAGGACTTCTTTATTTTTTAAACACCAACCCTGTTTGTGACATTTTTTGCATAAACAGTTAATAGGCGATTGATGTCTCGATGTGATTTACTGCGGGTGGTCAGTTACCGGAAAGGAGAGATCCGCCTAACAAATAAGAGGGGTTTAATAGAAGAAAAACAACATTAAAATCATAAGAACCAAAGGCTCTCTACCATGTCCACGGCAAAATAGCTGGCCTACTCATCACGATTTCTATTTATTATTTACTTACAGCGATATCACGTCACGTGTTTGATAAACGAAAGCCATACGAGGTACAAACTACATGAAGATATTTACATTGGCTTAGCCGACAGGCCTATCTGCCTTTAATCTCATCTTCTTGCTTTACCTTTGACAGTTGTGAAGCGAGCTAACCCGTTTTATGCTCAGCGGGAACTACCTGGATTTCGGATCATCGGAGAGGCTATAGTTATTCAGGTATTTCTCTTGCTGCCAGTAGTTCTATCGCTGGTATGAAAGGCCGCTAATTTCCTTTTCATTCTGTACGAACGCTATTCATTTGAGAAATTTTGACTAACAGGCGATTAGGCAGCTACGTGTCTAGACGGCTCTAATAATCGGCCTCGAGTAGGAGGCCTGACCAGGCTCCACAAACGAGTACGTACGGACGAGGCCAGGGACACTCTAGGCGGCAGACCGCCAGCGTGAAACGACAGCCCATAAGGGGCAGGCGCACTCTACCACACACGCAGGGAAAACCCGAACTTAAAAGGTCACAGATTTGCGCGACTGCCTAACATCTTGTCAACCGCAATCTTCTCAGTTACGTAGGCAATTATTCATGAAAAATAATTAGTAGACAAGGTTTGCAGTAGAAATGCTGAAATCTAACCTACCCGCCCAACAAAGGCGAACATAGTAGTGATATGGTATTTTGACAAAAGCATCATTTAAATTTTTGTACAATAGTACTTTTTGTTTAGTGTTATATATATATATATATATATATATAGGTTCTGCTTTTTAGTGATTTAGGGCAATTTCCAAGGCTTTCCTTTAATAGGCTTTTCTTTAATATTTACCCTTCGGTGTAATAAATAAAACACAGTTTTTGTGTTCTATTTGTCACACCGAAGGATATATACCCAATAACGATCATATTTCTGAATTCGATGAGCAGCTTATGTGATAGAATATAGGACAAACCTAAACGGACGTGTCAGCTATTAACACGTCTCACTCAAAGTACACCGGGTATAATCTAAACATATGTTTATTGATCCGAGCTAATTAATAAGTTTCAGAGCATTCTAACATAAGATTGTGCCGATGCCCTGACCCAAGTTCCACAAAGCATGACCAATGCTGACATTTGTGGGAAATGTTTTTGCTAGAAATACTTAGCCTATACAATTCCTCTCTAGCAAACAATGCGTTATATGCTCCGAGTTTCTGCTCACAGATAGATTCGGTCCTGCAGCAAGATCTAGGCCGGATATCTGTTTTTGTAGAACGTTCCTGTTTCCGCGACGACGATCAGCAGGCAGAGACATCGGGGACAACGAGATTTTTTCAGTTCTGAATCAGTTGCAGTTGAGACTTATTATGGAAAATTTTAATCGTAGTCACTGAACAAGCAACATGTTGATTAAAATAGTAAAGTTCCTTCATTGCCTTTACAGTGTACGTACATGGTATCGCAACTTGTCAAGTAGATATAACTTAGTCAAATAGAAATGGGAAATTAACATCGAGATAATAGTTTATTAGTGGAAAGTTCATGGAAGTCGGAAAAACAGCAATTAAAGGAAAGGAAGCATAGAAGTTACATATTTCTAGAGTAAACAAAGTGAAATTGAAGTGTTCTAAAAAAAGAACGTGACTGTTACTATCTATCTCAAAAAACTTGTAGTTACTAGTTAGATAGATTTTAATAGAGGGACTTTTCTGGACTTTTTGTGTGAAATTGTGTCAGAAACTTTTTCAAGATAGCAATAAACTTCAAACCTTTAAACAAGGCCTATATGTCGCTATTGGTGAAAGGACTATTACGGCACTATTGTGAGCTCTTAAATAAAGATGAAGTATCGATGGAAGATTATGGGATATTTTCATAAGACGTTTACATACCCATACCGAAAGTATTTAGCACCATCATCACGAGTAAAATTACTTGAACTTCATAAAATTAGCAATGAAATGTACTTACTTAATAACCAAAAACACGTTATTTGCTCTTCTAGCCCTTTGAATAGGGTCCGATTGCTTCGGATGTATTAAGCGTTTGCATCTATGTCTGCTTTTTTTAGGCTGATAATCGGCATTAAATAGATCGATCTTCTTCATCTAGACAATACTCGCATTTTTTTCTTAAGGAATAATTTACAAATGCTTCTCAAAATATGGCTTGATGTTAAATTTCGGCTTTTCGAAAACTAACTGAAACCGGTTGAACTTATTACAATGACTATACAGTGGTTCTGTGTCAACGAAAATTTGGCGTTACAGTAAGTTCGAAATTTCGAACAAAAATTGCTGTTGACCTTTTACACGCTGCCTGCACGTTTAGAAGCCGGCACGATCACATCATTTTTCATAAACCTTTTAGGAAATTACCCACTTTAAAAACGTTACCTTCGCCATACCGCATCAACCCTCAATGGCCAACTTAGCTCCTTAAAAAAAATTAAAAGTCCTTTAAAAAAGGGTCGTGTTAGCTAGTTATATAGCAGTGGGTTCCTTCACTGTGAGACCATGTGTATGTTAGATTACAGTATATGAAATGAAAAAGCGCAGGTATTGAAAGACATTTTTTGAAGAAAAAAAACAACTAAATTTACAGTTGGAAAAGGAAGGTATTAGATTATTTTTATTAAAAGCGTTGTTTCTGTTATCATTGTTAAGGAAAGACGATTGCTGATCTATCCAGAATCACGAAGTACTATTTGAAAATCACGATGCAAACGGTTATGAGGATAAATTTTGTTGCCCTTTTTTTTACTTTCTTCTGTTAGAGTCTTATTTCCACTGTTAATTGTTTCAATCATTAAATGCGCTCCTAAGCGCTTATTAGCACCGCTGAAAATAGATTTTTAAAAGATAAAATTAATTCCCTTTTCAGTTGCGCCATCTGGTGCTTGTGTTTGGTAAATTCGTCCTTCAGTATAAATTCTAAGTTCGTTATAGCTTCCCTTAGATTATTTCCATTTTTTGTACGTGCTAAAATGAATGTGAGAGAGAAATGTACGTGCTTCTTATATCCCTTCTTCATGCAATCTTGTAGAAAAAAGATTCTCCTGTAATTATAGAATCTGGTGCATGATATCTCTCATATTATAACATAAACGAGGACCTACCTTAATCAACTAGATGTAGTAGTTACAGTTAATTATCTTGCCGAAAATGTTAGCCGTCGTCGACGTCCACACTGCTGAGCCCAGTGTAGACAAAAATGAGTAGAAACAATCTATGACAGTAATAGTTTTGCATAGTGTTGCTTGCTATTATCTTTAATGTTGTTTGGGCCAAGTTTCTTTAATACGTAAAGATAACGCCTATCGAAATGGTTTCAGATTCGATAAATCTCCTCGCAGAATTCCAGAAAGATTACAATTAGTTTAACTTACTCAGTTGTACCAACTAATAAGTAACTGTCCTTTGTAAAATTTAGTCTCCACAAAGCATCTCGCACTATAATACTTCAAATATATAATCGGCGGTTGTCGTAATAACAAGAGAAATTTTTCACTTTATTTCTACCCAATAAGTATAATTATATTGCTATGTAATATAATGTTTTTCAAGTTTAAAACGTTTGGATGAAAGCAAGTGTTCAAAAGGTCCTGAATAAATAAATAAATTAATTAAAGACAATCCAATTTCGTCACTATCTAACGTACGACGCCAAATCTGATTTAAAGGTTATCTACTTTAAGGCCAATCGACGTGTTCGCAGTCCTTCATAGTTTATTTCATTTATACAGGACAGATTGCGTACCGCTTTCAGCGGAAATTTAACCTCTAAAACGATAGCGCCTTTCTTTTCTATTGAGAGTGTGGGGCGGGGCGGGGTAGAGATTACACACCCACGTCATTAGCTGACAAATAGGAGAATTGCCTAAAGCGATTTCTTTAGAAGAAGGTTTTCCTGCTTGTACGATCTGAGCCGCTCAGTCGTTTGCTTTATGCTCAATGATCGCTTAAGGCCAGAAATTGAGACCTGATTTTGTAGGCAAATGGTAAATATTGACGGGCTGTCGTGCAGGTGACTGCGATCTTCTGCGGATTTCTTTTTGTAACTGGCGCAAATTATACACCAGAAAGGCTACAACAGAATAAAATTATAAAAAAAAAACGTCGAACAATAAGTGAAATTAAACTATTCATTCTGCTAGAACAGAATATCCTCCATATCATCTAAATATGTTATTTAAAAATACGTGGATTTCAATGGACAACACGTATTCGAGGACAACCTATGCTGCTATGATGATACCGTTTTTCGCACTGCATTATAACTTTGCTGACATATTCATACCTGTCAGTAATAGTAATAAGAACCATCTCGTTGATGCTTGTTTTCAATACGTGACGCTAGTTGATAGGGTCGGAAATGGATGGGTCCGATATCGTCGAGCACCGACCCAGCCATCATGTTTGTCTGTAGACAGTTAGCCAAATGGGCGAGGGAATACGATCTTAGCACAAAGCGAAATGGCAAGCTTTATCCAAGCCTTGTTGGGCCAGGCCAAGTTGGGAACCTGATAACTCGCTACTCAACTAAGTTAATTCAAGCGTAAATTATATGTATAAAAAATTGATGAGAAAGTGCCTCAATAGGACCTATCGAGGACTTCTTAGTGATTACTTAGAATTCTGATATGATCTATTCACTTCATTTTGTATTATCGTCAAAAATGCTAACTAAACATTTGAATCTGAGCGGTAAATTGTTAATAAAAAAACACGCAGTATCGTACAATACAGGCATGTTTCTGAAAACGCAGGATCCGATTTATCGGCTATCTAAATATAGTTGAATAATGATTTATTCGCTATTGTGTTTTATGTTCTAATGAAAACCAGCAACTTATTACCCTGATCATTTGCAGAATACGCGCTACGGCAATGCTCAGTGAAGTTCTGTGACTGTAATTATTCCAAAACTAAGTAAATCCAACTCAAATAACGTTCAGAGTGCCAAGTGGGTTAAATTAAGTTGATCGTTGAAACAAGTATTATTTACTAGCCTGATATTAGTACCATACAATAAATAACCGAACTAAAAAAAGATCATAAATGTGGGATTTGTCCTTGCATGCTTGTCCTCGTTCTTCAACATAACTAGTAACGCCATCTATGATGACCGTTACCCTACAGAATAGGTTTTTTTGATTTGGACTCTTCTGTGCTACTCCTGGATTTGTGTGATCTGGATGAAGTTCATAATGCCATTATAAGACGACGACTAAGCATTGCGCTCCTGATAACGGGGCGTGTATGATCTGGAACTAGGTTTTTCGACAAACAAAAAGGCGTTAAAGTCTACCTTTTGTAATCATATTTTATTGTTCCGAATGAGCTATTGTTTTTTTCGGAGACAGGAAAAATGGAAAAATATGCTTGCGCTCCCACACTTTATGTTTTCGTGTGTAGTGGTAAATTAGCCCGAACAAATGAAACCCGAAGTGTATTTGGCTCAAATCGTACGCGCTACCTTTATGTGTGTCGGGGCTTAAGGTCGAAAAAAAATACTTTAGCGGAGCTTATTTTGCGTTTTTGGCATCTATTTACCTACGTGTGTTGATGCGGTACGCGTTGACATTACGTACATCATGTGATTGTTTACATAAATTTAGCAAGTACTGGGGTTTGGCGTCAGCAGAGCAGTGCGCTGTGTAAACTTCGGAGGCGCATAACCAAAGTGAACCTACTTTTCCTTGTTTTGAGTGTTCTCGTGTTGCATGCTATCACTCCTCAGACGGTGGCAATGGTCAAGTATAAACATTAACATTTAACCAGCATGCCAAGGACGATGACGCAATGAAGCATCAAGAAGAGTTTCAAAGTGTCGGATTTAGACGGAGGAGATATTTTTTCCTCAAACTGAAGCGCATTTCATAGCTTTATGTAAAGGTTTGTTCTCTTAGAAGGACCCTAATTGGGTCGTTGATCATTATTAGAAGAACCCCTGTATCCTTTGCCTCCAGATTCTCAATGCAGTTCGACCACTATAATATTACATAATGCATATAACCCAGATTTGTTCGAAAAAGCAAATGTATTTTTTCTGCTCATTTGTTTAACTTTTTCTTGCGCGCGGATTCTCGGACTATTAGGAAGCGCGCATTATTATTGCAGCATGAGCACGATAGAATTTACAGTACAGGGCTAACAGTCATTTTGTCATTATTGAGACGAACTATTGCTTGCCCACTTCTCTTTGAGTAAGATAATCTTGGGGCGCGTGATTAGGCCCATGTAACTATGACAGCCATGGACTGTTTGGATTCAGCATCTGCAATTTAGTCACAGGACGGTACGCTTTCCAGTATCTGTCAGAACTAACAGAAAACAAATAGAAACTTGACCTATTTAAAGCTGCTATTAATAGCTGACCTATTTAAAGAACCTTGAAACATGCATTGATTAAAAATGAAAACCCCCTAGTCATTTTCACCGTTATTTAAGTAACGCGAGCCTTGACATTTAACGGGAAAACGATACGATAATCTTACTTAAAGATGTTACAGTGTTTAACTTATGTAAGTGTATTTCTCAGATTCGCTAAGATTATCCAAAGTAAATATAAATTACGCATAAGACTGCAATGAAATGACCCTCCTTAGAAGTTCGACCAAAGGTTAGGGTTATTTTTTTTTAGCAAACTTTGACCTGCACGCATTAACGTATATACTTAAACCTACTCGGGTGTATTATTATTATAACTCTTGTTTAGTAATCTATCGGAGACTCTCCGATAATAGATGTTACTGATGAAATCCATGACGTTCATTTTGTCCATTTTCAAATGTTCTGGCAGCAGGCTCAATTGTCGAGTGCTAACATCGTTTCTGATACGTCATACGTACGCATTTTCACAGAACTAGCGACCCCGTCATCGAGTATAAATTGGGCCGAGTATATATATACATATGTGTGCACAAGAATTTCCTTACACTCTGTTATCAAACCCATTTCAAAATAAACAGAGATATCTCAACAGTTTTCTTTCTGTATATTTTCGAAGGTGTGCTTTTAACGGTCAACAATTACAACTTCAACTCTGAATTGAAAGCACTCACTGATCAACTTAGAAACACTTTTTAATAGGCATAATAAAGTTCGTTAAGAGTAGCCGTGCCTCAAACGTCATTGGTAAACTGAAAACTCGGTGAAATGTCGCTGCACGCAAGAAAAATTCAATTTCTGACACGCAAGAGGTAAAAAATGCCAAACAATCCAGTAGGTGCAACAGAGTATAAAAAGCCTCAAAACAGTTAACTGTTCGATTCTATCTCGACGACCTAATCGGTAATTAATGCTCCACAAAACGCGCGTTACTTTCTGCTACAAAAATGGCCTTCTAAGCCCCGCAAATATAAATCCTAATAAGAATCTTCTCGTTTGCCTCACGGAAATCTTTTTCAGACTTGCCAGATGTCGATGAAAATTAGCAATAACAGGGACTGTCGATTCCTAGCAAAAGAGGAAATTTGAGTCCTATTAACCCCTCACCCGGCGCAAAGATGCCAAAAAATAGCAAGCTTTTACTTGGATCTCTAAAACAACGCCATGCTATTCGTTCCATGATTTTTTTTTTGTAAACGCTCGTGCCGGGACCAGCGAATAAATGCAAATCCGTTGCAAAGAACAATGATAAAAAATATATATTTATATATTATCACACGATAAGCATTACTTCGTGTTTGATCATACATTGAACTGTACAGCTTCCTGGATTCATTTAATGTATTGCATAGGATTGGTATAAAACGCTACGTGTTTCTACGCAAGATGAATAATCAAATAACGCATAAATAACATATTTAGTGGGCCTAAACAAAATATGTCTTTGCAGGCAGAGGCGTTTCTCATTAGTGGGGTTCGAGCCGTACTGGGGGTGGTTTGGTCACAGAGGTACTTTCGTTCCCTGCCATAAAAAAAAGGATGGCAGACGCACATGAAGGCATAAATCATCACCACATCTCACATAAAATGAAATACGTCAAGCCACAATGTACACGCGTTCGTCAAAATCGTTTGAACATTTTACCGTGGAGAACGCAGCGATTGCCAAAGCGATGAGGACAACCACTCGGAAGAAACATACACTCTGCGTGTGTATCTGCGCTCACGCAAGTCCATTGCTCCTTAGTGCTCCTACCGTACACCGCTAGTGACAAGAACAACGAAGTTAGCTACAAAGAAGTTTTGCTGCCAGTCTTACAGAGAAAAGCCTTTAAAAGTTGCCGCAAACGGTGAACCTACCGCCGTTTTGTAGCAACAGAGACATCGTAAGTCTAAATATGGTGAAGGGCAAGCTGTCCTTTTTCGAGAGGAGGAACATCGTCAAAGAAGCACTGATATTAATTTAATTACTCTACGAGACGCCGTCATCATCATCAGCGAGGAACAACGACGTCGAGTATGATGCCGGATTATCGTACACACGGAAATGCGACGCAGTGATAAGAAGTCGTAGAAGTAGGCAATTGAGGAGTTAGACAACCCGGGATTTTCAAAAACAGTACAGAGATGAAAGGATAAGCAGAAAAGGAACAAAGTCTGACCAATAGGTTTCTAGGCCGAAATATACTGTTGCTCGATTAACACTTAAGTTGATCACTAGTTCGTAGCCAAGCTAGAAAGGTAACTTAGTAGTCTGCGATTAGACTGTTAATCCATCTGATGCAATCTGCATGGGAAACAGAACGGAAAGAAGAATCAGTGCGACGATAAAACGAATGAGTGTAACACTGCGGGACGGAACTTCCTGTGCTGGCGTAAAGTTGACGGTATTTTCTAGGGTCGGGCTGCTCACTAGAGCACTAGGAAACAATTCGCATAACAGCATATTTGTGGCTGTTTTTTTTATAAAGCAAAATATTTTTAATCACTCTATTATAAAGCAAGAATGAAAGGAATATGTCGTCCCGTGTGCGGATACGCCTATATACATAGAGACCTGAAAGATGTGGATGCAGTCCGTTTGTCAGAGTAGGCCATTGATTCGGCTTTCGACCTCGGCTAGGGTGTTATAAAGTTGCGATAAACATGTGCCTGCATGACGTATTAGAGCCTAAAGTAAGGTAGTGCGGCCATGTATTATATAATTTAGAAAGCACGTGGGCGTGCGTATCATTACAATGGTAGCATTATTCACAGATCAACGTTTATTTAGCGTACATTTGGCATATGCCGTTTGTTGTTGAACCGCAGTCTCTTTATTTACCTGATTCATTCTCGTGCAATGAAATAGAGCACTACTCTGAAGACGTGCACCGCTTGATATCTTCGTTTTATCTGAGATGTTGAACAAAACCTATAACTATAAACAAATCAATAGACCTAGCTATTTGGAATGGATTTGATCCCATGTACAAACGTGTATGGAAGCAACTTACGGCAAAAGTAGTGGACTTAATTTGCAGGTTATCTATATAATATGGGAGACATGCATCTATCGGCTTTCTTAACCAAAGCACCGGTTGGACTGCATCAGGCCACACCAAACATGCGACTTGCTATAAAAAAAAAAAAATTTCCCTACATGTTAAACTGGTTCTATGCGAGAATTTCAAATTTATTTCAATCAATCTCTGACGGGAAACTACGAGGTGAAATTATTATTTGTCTATCCTGCCTCGGTTTTTTCTTGGGTTCCAAAGACGTCAACTACACGGTTTAAAAAATACCCGTGTATTTCCATGTATTCTATACCGTCACCGGGCATCGGGGCAAAACCTCTAAATGTGACAAAAAACAAAGTGATTTAATAACGTGAGTGCTGTATGCCTAGTATAATCTTCACGATCGGTATCGGGCATCTTCGGATGACCCGAAATGTTCGGCCCTTTAAAGATGGGCTTCCCAGGACGACGTCACATCAGCGAAAGCGTCAATAATGGTGTACGCTAAATATATAAAATGGATGTTCCAAAAACTAATTAAAGTGAATCAGTGCAGTAAGTAAGCTGTTATTAACTTACATACGTCGAGCCATCTATTCTAATTTCCAGCATTGTGTGTCTCAATACGTAGATGTAATTGCTTACTAGATATATTAGTGTTAAATAAACTAGCTAGACAAAGTGAAAAAAGTGCGGTTCTTTTGCTTATTTAGAGAAAGCGTACCTTTCGAACTTGCTTTCTAAATGTCCTAACTTAAAGACCAAATTACAAGAAAATATGTTCTATCAAAGGACTCCTCCTCCACTCAAAGGAAACCTCGTCCACTTAAGCCCTTTTCAGTAGACATCTACTACACAGGAGTATGACTTGTAAATAACTATAAAAGTTGCTACTTATCAAATGAGATGCATTGAGCCTAAACGGTCGTACACAGGATTAGGGCGATTTTAGTGATCTACTACAATCATCGACGACTTTCCAGGTTCCAGTGATTGTGGAAAGATCCAGCCAATTAGCTGAAAACTAACGACAGTTATATTTCCATTAATGTATTCAGTTTGGGCCTTGTTGACGCGTTCCAATATGATATACTAGCAGATGAAACGTACAATTATTACGTAAATATGCGCAAAAAGCTGGCCCTCTGTATGCTAAGACGTCGAATAATAGTTAGTGAAGAATAAGCAAGCTTCTTTTTATGACGTATAGATAAAACGTTGCTGTTTCTAACTTAACGCTACAGGTTTTCTTGCAAGTTATTCTTGCAAGCTAACTGCGTGAGGGTCACGTTGCTATTTAGGTTATGAGTTTATCTTTGAGCCGCAACGAACACAACAAATAACACTAACATGCAAAAACATACTATACACGTTTATATCGACCTCACTCTATGTTTCCCCCCATCCAGCTAATTTTGAACATCAAGTAATATATTCAGTGACTTTAGTTCAACTAGACGTTTTTATCTGGCTATATCGGTCGCAAGCGTTGGAGGGAATTGAAGGAGATTGAGAAAACATTATTAAAAATCCAACAAGTGTGCAATAATCCTCATTACTGCCTGCGCCGTCACGATACGGCACGTATAAATATTCAAACTAACTAATTCACAGTACTCAGCGTTCATAGGTTCCGTACATGCGAAAAGATGCTGAGTTGGATCCAGCCAATCGACAAGCGTCGTCCAGTTGCGCAGGACTGTATTTTTGTTAAGGAGCCTCCTATGTGGAGTCGATCAGATTGAGGCTCTAGTCAATTACATTGTCCGATTTAAGAAAGCTGGGGTGACACACGTAAACAAGAAAACGATTCTTCCGAGGAGAAATTGACCGTAACATTTTTTACCATGAATCGTAACATGGAAAATCGCCTTTATCATCTGGAAGACACCACTTTTCATTTGTCATGATCCAGCAGATGCAAAGATCTATAATTTGCTTTTTTGACTAGAGAAACTTCATGATCTACCGGTGTGACCTTCGAATCAAGAACAGAATGAGTCATATGTTCGCATATCATACGTTTCCTTCTTTTTCCCAATTATCGACCTACGTTTTAGTCGGATAGAAGTCATCGTCTGCTCTCATTGTGTGCCGGTATCGTTTGCCATTTCCTTTTTTAGTTTGTCAACTACTAGCTGATAAGGTTGCAGACGAATTATGCGTTGACAAACCTCGGTTAGAATCCTTTGCTACTTTTATTGTTCACAGCTAATAAGGCTAGCGAACAAAGAGGTGCAGTCCTAGTATTAAACATAACGGAGGCTACGAAGAACGCACACGCAGACCTCAATGGTATTCCATTTAGCTGAGCCGGCCTTAGATTAATACCGGCTCTATTAGAGTACAGGTTACGTGAGCTGATGCCTAGATAGTTGTAGTGGAGATCTCCTAATAGCTCTAGGTGATTTCTCAAATATTTCGTTTGTTAACTATAACCGAATCAACTTTGCAAATCCAAAAGTAGCCTATCATTTTACCAAATTTTCATTGAGAAATGTTGAATCTGGTCATTTTATGGCACGACATGTCGAAATCTAGAGGTAGTACATTCACGCTCGGAGTTGAAGTTGACAACATTTATATTGGTTTGGCAAAGGAACGCCTTACAAATGAAAAATGACAAAATAGTTTCTCACAACAGTATATAAGATCACCTTTAGCCGGTACAAAATGACCACAGGAAAGGAGAAGCAATTCCTACGAACGGCACTTCGATCCTATTCGACTATCTATGATTGGAATAAAGCGTTTCCGTGATCTCATGGTGTTTACTCATACTCTTTAACTTCACATTCATTCAGCAAACCTCACGTTTGAGAAGTATAGTATCAAGGTCGCGAGAAATGAATAGTGAAAGCAATTCCCTCCCATAGTAGTTCTCTTGAAAACTTGCTGCAGCCACGTTATTGGGAAAGTCTTCGGATGCGCGGTCTCTGTACCTTTCCTGAGTTCAGAACGGCTTTAAGAAAAAAAAACCCATAACAGGATAAAAAAAACGGAAGCGGTATTCTTTTGCAAGGCCCAATGATCAGGCGTATCACCTTAACATCGATTACAGTGAGTCTAAATTATTATTACAGCTGAGCACATTGAGGGTGGAATTTCTGGGCAAGCAAAGGATGTGCGTTTGCCTTCACTTTCAGTACTTCTATGGCACGTAAATTATCAAGACGTTGACCCATCGAACCCAACGCAGACTCTATTAATCCATAAAAATAAAGGCCTCAAGGATCTAAAGGCTGGTTTTATATATCTCTTTCGATGTAAAGATGAACAAAGAGCATAGTGCCACAGTTTAGGAGCTAGGAAGAATACATAAAAAGGTCTTCAGGTCTCCGGTAGCGTGTAACCGCAGACGGTGAGAATAAAAAACACTTACGTTTCAGCCAGCAGATATCGTCTGCTGCCAAATATCCAGTCTTGACCACTCATTGACAACTATATGGTTGCCAATGCGCGTGTATGTATAGGTAGTTGGACTTTAATATAATATAATTTACAAGATACTTAATGTAATATGCTAATGGGTAGCGTACACATAGCTATCACATGGAATACTAGTAGGGACAAATGCAGTAGGTACTACATAGAGCATATCCACTAAAAACATGAAGCTACCTAGGTAAGCTCACTATTCCAACCATACTTGTGTGCTATGATGAGAATAGGTCGACGTGAATGTATCATATTTTGGTTTTTACACGTTGGTACACCATCGTGTAGACGTAAAGCGCCGCGAAGGTTTTGTATGAATTCTATTTATGGCCTTTGTTAGGTGTATGCACGAGCACATCTTGGCCTGGTTTGTTTCACGTAGTTACTTACGAAAACTGCAAACAAGTTTATAGGTTCTAATCAAATTAGCACTTATATAAGAAGAGACACCTTGCGGATAAACGTATCGCTGGGATGAAATGTGGCATATGGAGCTTTTAGCGATATAATTATCATATATATAAACACGATAAGATTATGAAATACAATATGAAACTTATAGGACTAATAACCTGTAGGTGGAAAGCAGTGTTTTTTAGTAATTTTCCAAAATGTATTTTATCGTTTTGGGTAGACTATCTACAATCTATCTAGAGCAGTCTATGCAATCATTATATCGAGGATAAACACTTACTAGCCATATAACATATATGGTTGCTCAACAAATTCTTCCATTTTATTTTCATCAATTGTTTATTCTAATTTTCCCCTATAATATCAATTGTGAGAACACGATTTTTTAGCTGAAGTTCTTTTTCTTTTGTTGCTATATAACTAGATTAGAAGTCCTAACAGCCTATCAGCATTAGAAAAAAAAGCGGTCGTCTATCGGCAGCCACCGTACGTCGTGGGGGCACTGGGCGTGGTAATATAACCGGTTCGATATCTTTCTGAAAGCGGGATAAGACCAATAGATGGGTCTCGTTGTTGTCGAGCCTGTGTAATAGCGGCTACCGCCGACGGCGTCCGCTGTATCCGCGGTATCCACCGCTGCCTAGGGGCAGTGGACACTAAAGCGAACAGATTATAATTGCCGAGCTTCACTGCTACGTAGGCTTGCATATGTAGAACTCATAGAGAACTCTAAGAAACGTTTAATAATAACAACAATACAAAAACATGAATCCTTATTAAATGTTTCATATAGCGAAATACATAAGTGGAGAAAACGCTTTCCTTTGACTACAGATATATTTAATTAACCTACATGATATGAGGGCACAATTAAACGAAGACAGGAAAAAAACCTTACTCGTTCCCTAATTCGTCCACTAAGGTAAAGGCGTTAAAGAGTAAAATTGAAAAGTATCAATATACGATATGCGAAAGGTTTGCAACTTTGTACAGCAACCCAAAATAAAGGTCTCGCCGCATTAATACCATACGATATGTTATCATAAATTTAATTAGTCGATGTCATCTTGCTTGTTTAGCATCATGGTCGAGGCCAAAGATGTGAGATGGTAGACAGTGGAATTACGTAGTACTTGATGCATGTAGGTACTGTGTCATAGCTACATTAGAGTAGCGCCCAAAGGTGATACCGAAAACCTATTGAAAGGAGACACAGTGGAAGCCAGATACGAACATTTCTGTTCTATTTCGAGTAGTTTTTTTTTGCTAAAGTAAGATGATAGAAATATTTCCAGAGTGTGAAATTAAATTCCACGGACAGAGGAAGTTACCGTCATGCTAGATGAAAGGCAGAGACCGAGTTTTGTCGGCGGCTGTCTGTGAAATAGTTAGCGCAAACGTTCAAAGCAGATGCTGCAACAGAAGTCAACAGACAGAAAGATCAATCGAAGCAGAACGCCGCCATATTACCAGCCTTGCAATTAGTAGTAGAACAAAGACAACTGGCTGCAATGTATGATTCAGGTATAAAGGAAACATTATAGCGTTTGTCAGATCCGGATGAATCCGTTAGGCGGTCGGTTAATACGAAAAGAAATGGAGGTACGGAGCGTAAATAACAACGCTAGATAACGTGCAATGATTTCGCCTACCTGTTCAGCATACGATGCTGTCCAAATTGATTTCCGCCTTCGATCGTCGCTATCGTACGGCGGATGGCCGGGCAGGAGTAAAAGTTTATCATATTTCCATGAATTACAAACATCGTCATAATTACTTCTCAACAGCCATTGATCCCTGCAATATATCTAGTCTTCATATACGAAATATGTCGCACGTTCCAATTAGTCAATGGCATTTCCCTCTATATGAAATACATGTAACACGCAGACGTCCCGGCTTAATTATATTAGTGAAATATACAATAATAAGAAGCGACACCTACAGATTAGCTGAGGATCTTTGAGTTTCTATTTCCACCCATCAACGTAGCTTTTCATATCGTACGTAAGGTTACACGGAAGGGTTAGCAAAAAGAGCGGGAGTTGGCTATGCTTACCCAACTCAGCCAGATGTTAAGTAGAAGAAACGGAGCCAAATGCCATGCAACATAGAATTCCAGCTTCCAGCGAAACAGGTTCCTGGGCATTTTTTTCACCACGCTAGTCGGAAACTCGTTTTTTGTGTGAAGCGGTTTATTTATTTTTTTTTTTTTAGGTAAAAATGTCCGTTTCCGACTTTTAAAGTGGTTTTCCTTGATCAAATTTTTTGAATTTATGCAAAATCTACTATTGGATGTCAGCCATACGTTACTCTTGTATGTGTTAGCATAAGCCAAAGTTATCCAACCAGCTTCCTTTGAATTGATAGGCACCAAGGTCAAATAAATCAGACTCATTTTGCTCATTTTTTATTTCGGCGACTGTGTGTTAACTCGAACTCAGTGCTCAGCTCCTGAAGACTCCGCAGAAACGAACCTACATACATTTCTTTACTGCCAACGACGGTCGCCCTTGTTATAGCCCACTCAACTTAGATTGTAATAACAGGTGTACAGATTGTCATAGTCTACAAGTGTAAATATAACGCTAAATTGTAAATCTTTAGTTTGGCAGAATTTTATCCGTTTGCCGACCGCATTTTTATACGAGGCGAACGCTCTACCACTATCTAAGGTGCTTATACGTTATCGAGAGGGTGCGTCGAGCATACGCAATAGCACTAAGTAGCAAACGCATGGGTTTGTTAGAAAAATCATTACTGCGAAAAAAAAGTTGAGAAATATTAGGGATTATAACTACAAAGAAATAAACATTGAGCTAATGCTTGCCTGTATGCTTAATATACTACTTCATAGGTCTGTCAAAGAAACGTCAAATAAGTCTAACAAGCACCATCCCAGTTACCCCGTATGACGAATCAGATCTTTGACAATGTACCAAAAAAGTAATTCCGAGGATTCGGTTGCGTAGAATAGCCAGAAAATAAGATAAAAAACCTATGCATTTGTATGCCTGATACTTCGCTTACTCAAACACGCTATTAAGCTCGTCTACCAAACTGTTTGATTTAACGATCATAACAGCCAGCATTTGGTGCTTAAAAAAGTGAAAGGAAAATACTGTTTTCGCGATGAACAAACCTTTATAGGGATAACAATTCATAAAGAATAAGCAAGATTAGCAGTAGCCGCTTGATCCCGATGCTATATTCTAAGACCCATTCATGGTAATGCACTCGGACGGTGGCGTTCAAGCCGTACAATAGGTGACTAGGTGGCAAAGGAATACCTTCGTTTCCTGCAAAAAACAGTCCAAGTAAAAAAACATCCACCAAAATACATAAATTAGCCACACTGTATTATAGTAGATCATCACAGGAATTGAATTCATTTGACATTTTAACACTTATCAAAAAAGGTAAAATTGGGGAGTGTCAAACGTATGTGCAAAGCCAAGCAGCGCACACGCCCTAGCTGGCACAGCCACTCGCACGATACACCCAACCTTCTATGAAGGGCAAATATCCCTCATAGGGGGAAAAAATCTCATACGAAAAAGCGAAATTAGGCGTTTCTTATTAGCATAAAGATTTCACGAAAAGGGGTGCTTCTCGTAGAAGACAAAGGTCCACAACGACGCGGGAGGGCACACATAGAGGTGGCAAGGCTATAAGGCCTTCGGCCTATCACGGCTTCCGTAATAGTATCTAAGAAGGCTTTAGATCTAAAAATTCCGAAGCACTTAAGCTCGAGGATTGACAAAATTAAATATTATTACTTAAAGTATTTGAACAGGCATGCAGCTCAAGGAAAGATAGTCAGACTTGTATTTACACATAAAACTATTGCTGCTCAAATATAGACAGAACGATATAGTGTGAAAGAGAGCAACGTATCAAGGCCTAAGCAATGCGTATTGCTTGCAGAATCAGGTTTTGGCTTATGTATTTTACTCAATCGTCCGACGCGAATATTCGATAGCAAGCAGCGTCTCGGGGTAACTGTAAAAAAAAACTCCCTCATTAACTCTCATATGCCCTATACTTCGCAGGAAAAGGCAGTATCATTTATCTACTCTATAACGATATTTCTTTTTTATTTTAAGTTCCAAATGGCCTAAAAGACACTTGGTGGCTTATACAAAGTTCAGCATCTACTGGCTATCAAGGGTGGGATTACAAATACAGTGAGAAAAAGGAGTGGTCGAATAAGAATAGATGGGCAGTTGTTGATGATTGCTAACTATTGCGAGCCGTGGGTTGCACCTCTATCGTTGTTATATGAATAATGTTCTTTTAAGTATGGGATATTTACTGAGAATTCAATCGGTCGTGGCCGTCTCACCCTTAGCTCGGATCACCTGGCGCTTCTGCGTAATCCTTCAATAGGGACCAGAGTACACATTGTTATCTGTAGGTGTAATACGGACGACTAAGAAAGCGAGACAATTAGAACTTAAACCGTAAATAAGTTACTGTTGATAACTGTCCAACACAAACTTACTGGCTATCTGCTCGAAATATGTTCGAGCAAAAATATACGAGTTTAGTTCAAAAGTGCAATTCAAATTGTGTTCCAATACGAAATTTTAAATTGTAATTTTCGGGTTTCAGAATAACTTCAGAAAAACAAAAGTTAGTAAATACTAAACAAATGATTATTTTCGGCGGTTGCACCGATTCTTGCCGTATACCCATGGAGAGCTGTATTGACATTTTGTGTAAACCACTGTTCATTAAATTTTTTTTTGTCACTTTTAGGCCCAAACATTGAAATTCATCACATAAATACCCTCACAGGACCATTCTAGGCTACAAGTAAAGAAAAAATATTTCTAAACCTTGACCTGTCCTAGAGCATACTCTTAGAAGTTAACAAATGGCATTTATAGTAGCTATGACAAGGAACAGGGCTACATTTACGGTAGGATAGTATAGTAGAACCGTTTAAGGCTGAGAAAACGGTACTTCGTGAGCATCGTCAGCAACGAACGGAACAGACCGTATAAAAACGGCCATAAGGTGCACTAATTATCGAAAAATTACCGTTATTGTCGCGTCCCGTAACGACGTACCCTAATTAATAAATGAGGCAAGCTAGGGTATTTTATTTCCTCCACTCAGATGTCTATACCTAACCCTAGCGTGCCTTATTCGCTTTAATTATGCATGCACGTTCACGATCTAGTAGAAATGAAAACTAGGATGATAATATATTATTAGCTATGCTGTGATTATAGAAGCATCCTAATGGATAATATACGAAATATAATATATAAAATAATCTACGTTGAGATTAGAAAACACGAAAGAGGCCAGAATTTTCTGTCGGACGAGTGTGCCGTATGCAGGAAAAAAACAAATGTCTAACTCGTTTTCGTAAATGAAGGTTAAAACATTTTTATAGAAGTATTCCATGAGTGCAGTAAACAACTGCCCTTTCCTTTCCTCGTGACCTTTTTGCCCAGGAGGCAAAGCCTTGAAAAGTTTGTATGTTTTTTGTCCTGGCCAACCAGACCTTTTCTCTCCCTCTTTGAAGCTGCCTAATTTTTTTCGTCGATTTGATAGTACACAGCCTTTGCGTTTTTTCCTACTGACCATCGACAATGGGATACAAAATAGCTCGACAGCTTTGCAGGGAAATGCTACACTTTCTTAACTGCGGACACCTGCAGTACAATAGGTTTACGGCTTCGCTGTTCGGTCCTGTTCAGGTCCGTCAGTAACAACGTTTCCCGAGGGTAACCATAATAGTAATAATAAAAAAATGGCACCACATAGTGCGTGGTCCTAAATGAGTGCATTATTAATATAATCGCTTTTTGTTTTCCGGCAGTTGTTAAGCACTTTGTTTTTTTTTTTTTTTCGTATGTTTGCGTTTGAGATTTTCGCCCACGTTAAATCTTTTTCCAAGGACAGTCCCTAACTAAGTAACTATAAACCTATAAACCGGTTTTGACTGCAGACTCCATCAACTTTGAATAGTGGCAGTCTTGATTACTTTTTATCGAGAGTATTTTGATTATATTAGCGTGAATTCAAGCGCTAGCTTTAATGGCACCTTTTGTGGTCGTTTAACGTACTTTATATATTATTGTAGTGTATATGTATATAAATTTACAAAAAATCATACATTCAAGGTAAATAGCTGCGCTTAATCTCAAGCTAAGTAAATTTGTCAAACATAAAGAGGATCATAATTCAGGTTATGATTTGAGAAAATGAATACTGTAACTTTTCGTATTATATACTGAGAAAGACTGGCAGAAATATACTAGAAGAGCCTAGCTTAAACATGCTGCAGTATGATAAACATAAACAAAATGCATTAGGGGTGAAGGATCCCCATTGCCCCATATTGGCCACAATTGCCCAATCATAAGGCAGTCCATCATAAACTAAAGGTGGGCTTTTAGATTGCAAGTCCCGGCTCCCTTAGTATGCTCACCGTACACTATATATATATATATATATAGATCACCTCACGCAATTTATTTAACCAAATTCAATCATTTACAGCGAGATCTGGTCGACCAAAAGAACCTATCTGTTCTCTCTATTTTCAAAAGTACCAATTCAATAGTAGTTTAATAAGGCGCCCCAGTCAGCCTGATTAAAATGCTTTTCAGTATAGGATTTTGTATCTAGCATAGTCGTCATTGTGATAACAAGCTAAACAACGCTTTACACAAAATTTAGTAAACAGCAGGAACTATGAGTGTGTACCCAGAAAGATTTACGAAGAACTTTTATATTCATCTGTAAGTAGACAGCTGTATAGTGTACTGACATGGCGTTAAAAATTCTGTCTAGCTGACGTCAAACCGTCGTTGTCTCAGCGTTTAACATACATCGTCAATACGTTAAAAACCTACTTCGTTTACACTGTCGGTTCTATGCGGGAAGAAAAAGTCTTCACGGAATACGAACCCAAGCTAAGATATATTTATTTTTGCAACACGGAGATACTTCACGAGGCGGATTTAGGAGATTCATTAATCAACATAATCAGAACTTACATTGAAGTAAACAAATATTCTATTTAGCGTCCACTACTTCAGTTCATATAGATAAGTGTTCGATATAACTAAAGATCAAACAAATTTACATTTTGCTGCAATACGTTCCGCGGGCGTGAGTCGTCTTTCGGTCACATAGCACGTACAGACAGACTAACTTTCAACAATGATAACACCTGTTTGACTTACCGTTTACCAATCATTCTAACCAATGTGATTGTTAAGAGGCACACCATCATACAGCTACGAGAGGACATGATATGCCACAATATATTAAAAATTCGGATCGTTTCACCCGTGAACATTTTTAACACAAAAACTTCTTTAACTCCAACTTGCTAAAAATTGAAACTTTCTGCCATCTCTAGTTACATATCGAACTCTTCAATCTACTAATACTACCTGTCAAAAAAAACGGTGCGACCGATGAATGATGGCGGAGCGCACCTCACTTCGAACTTGAGGTCAGTTGTCTGAAGCAATGTTCAACAGGCGTAAGTTGTAAATATTTTTTAATTACGTATTCTATTGGTGTTTGAAGGGTTCCTGCCCAACAAGACAGTCAAAGCAGGAAAAGACGTACGGGAAATTCAAAATCCTAAACGGGTTTGTATAGGAGAACAAAGCAATATCACCAGACAAACGATGCCTTTGACCGAAAAATCAGGATACCTATTAACAGTACGATAAATTGGTTGGTTGGAACATTACTAAATATTCCCAGATTCAATATTGAATAACCCTCAAAAAATTGAACAATGGAAAAAACTAGATCATCTGGTTTACATTGTACATCTAATCGTCATTATACCAAAGACTATCTCTTCCTGATTAGCTAGGCAGCAGCAAAGGAAGTAATACTGTTTCAATTAATACCTCAGATTCACCTGCATCATATGTAATTTACTCTCAGTTTATAAATACAACTTATTATTTGAATTTTTGCGTCGTATTTGTCGTCTATTACATTTACAATTACTGTTTTTCGCTAATATGAGAAAAATTCGCGGATTGTTTAAATAGAACTTGTATTAAAGAGTATCTCCCTTAGAGACGGTCGTTTTCCTCTTTACGTAGTAGTACCTGGGGGCCAATTCGCATTTTATTAGAGGAAGAGCAATCGTCAATGAGGTCTTCTATTGAAACGTATTTTCACAATCTGCATAATTGATATCTAAGCCCTCACCATTGTTATACATAAAGTTAGCAACACGTAGATGAAGGTCGTCCACGTCCTGCATCCGCGTTTTGGCCCAGGAGCCGAAGAACAGTATGTCCCACCCCAACTCCGAATCGTTTTGTCTAGCGCAGTTCGTCCTAACCAGCTGGAGCAGCGTTGTCCATTGTACTCCCTCAGTATGCAACTGCCATGCTCGATCAGAGCGTTACACGTATGTCGACGATCTAAGAGACGCTCAAAACGCAGGATCTCCTACGACAGAGGAAAATTTCGCAAAAATCACAGAATACAAGCGTGCATTATGACGACCCAAACCTGCCCTGTGGTTGCTTTTTAATACAATAACATATTCAGTGGAGCACGGGACCAACTGCAATGAAGTAAGTCGAGTATAATAAAATTATGCTCAAAATACTAGAAATTAAAAATGAAGCCCATACATTATAAAGAATATGGATGTATCGTGAACTACAGTTATCCACTTCAAGTCAGATGGACGGACTTTTCGTACACATCGCAAATTTCATTCTGAATGTACGCAGTTTCAGTCAGTCGGATCCTTGTGCTCCCCGTTATCGCTTCAGACGGCTGGCTCTAAGCTCGTATGTCTCTACCTAGATTCGTATCGTGTGCCGCTATGGCTAGGAAACAAACACGTTACTTACTGAACTTTTACGGGGACAGCTGATTGGTTTCTAAAAATACGTAAAGTTTCCTTCACGCCGTGATTTCAAATGCATCACGTTGAAGGATAGGTCTTGCAGCGTTTCGTATATGCCTTTATATGCAAGTGGCTCACGATTGTCGCCAATTTACGAATCGCTTGGTAACTGCTTTTTTTAGGCAATATCTGAGGCGGTTTTCGTCGGACACCAAAATAGATCCTTTGGGTGTTAACAGCCATCTTTAAACTTTGCATGTCGACGTTCAGCAATCTTTTTTGCCATAGAGTTTTTTTATCCGTGCATGTCACAGATCTCTTTAAATGTTTTGGCGAAGCGTGAAGTGAAGCGGGTGTCAAAAATGCTTTTTTGCTGAAACTATTCTTAGGGCCTTATTTCCATTGCATCTTGCCTTTTCCGATTAGCAAGTGATACGGACTGATATAATAGGCCAAGGGCATTTAGAAAGGCGCTTCAAGAATTAACGTTCAAGCTAGGATATGCTGACAAATGGCCAAACACGAGTCCCAACTGAGACAGCTTACGTCACGTTCCATTTGTTTACATTGGTATAGTAGGACAAATCTGATTCAGTTGCTTTTGTGCTGACTGAAGCACCGATGCGGAAGATAACACAAGAAATATCACGTGCTTCCTCAGCGCCCTCTGGCTAACCGCGGGTTCAGGCATTAGCCATTTCGAGAGTCAATAAGTCAATGCAGACATTTCAAGTTATGGGCTTTTCGTCTGTACGAGCAATATCGTGAAATGAGGTCCCGTCGATCTTTCGTACCTTCCAGGTGAACATTGTCACATTAGAAGATCGGCACCTTTCCTCCGCTCCGAGATAGCAGTGGGCATGTTGAAGCGCCGTCTGGATAATACTTCGATCTTCCTCGTTGCACCACAGTTTTAGCACATTTACCATGGCGCGGATCACCTTCGAGAATTTAGCACAACAGTTATCAGTGAAACTAGAACGACTACCACACTCGTTTTCTGAGTATCATCCATTCACACAAACTATTAATTACCATAGGAAAAACGCAAGGAGAAAGATGAAAAGATTAGCAATAGAAGCTTGCTCTCTTCTAAATGGCATCGCATCTGATACATATATATGTATATATATATATGTATGTATATATATATATATATATATATATATGTATGTATATATATATATATATATATATATATATAGCTACGTTACTTGACCGTAATCAGGCTAAAGTAAATATGTTGGTTGTTCCAGAACTCACTGCCCACCTTTTCCTTTTCTGCGTCCGGAGCATTGCAGTTAACATATTGTATCACGATGCATTGAACTAGTTCTTGGAAGCCTGAGCAAAACTGGGCAATCTCAGTGGCATCGATTCGTAGTCGGCGACGCGGGTACAATTTGATCACCTGCACCACTCAAATGATTTAAAATTATGAAGCAAAGAAGATCTATCTGTCAGTAAAAGGAAATGTGTGATTTAAAAAGTATGCTTCATCGAGCTCGTTGTACCTGTTTTTACAGAAGAACATAAGCGCACGAAGAACATTGAAATAATATTCAGGTTATATATATGATTTTGATTCTCTTGAATAGAGACATGACTTTTATATAAGTAGCAGTGAGATATGTAAATAAAACGGTTCCGACCAAGTCTTTTTGTCTATCGAAACGCAGTCGCATACTGCCGTTTATTAACTTGCCCCTCTGTCTTGCCTTGCCCTTCAGCGTGTTAGATATTGTCCAGGCTATACAGGCGGTGTATATATACCTTTGGACTCTGAGTGAAGACGATACGTGCTATAACGCATATTTTTCTAAATAAATGTTTATCCTTTTCATGACGCACACTTCTGAATCCATATCCACAACTTTTTTTCGTTGACCACTATGCATTGAGTATAGGAATTAGGCATAGACACATTAAAACTTACGTAATCACCGTACGTACGTGTGCAAACCACTGACTTCCGAAACCTGGCATTCAGGTATTATCTTTTCGTCTACTAAGCCATCGTCACACCTACACATATTATATACGCCGTTGGTGAGTAAATCATCGATTTTCTTTCGTGACCAACTGCCCCTGCGTTCGACGCATCGAATCAAAAGGTACCGTTAAAAGCTTACCTTCCTCATGTATAATGCATAAAAATGATAATCCCACTAACGAAAGAAATATTTTATTAATTAATAATTAGATTAAATCTTACCTCCTCGAAGTACGTGAAGTCGCGTTCGAGGAATCGATTTGTGCACGTTTCGTACTCCTGGAAATCACATACAACGGCTCCTCCGTAGTCAGCGGCATACAAAAGTATGATCAGTATAGCTGCGCCGAAACTGGCTAGGTCGTTCATCATTATTCGTTTAAATGGGCACTAGGTCAGGGGTTCTGTGCGCTTCTGTTCCGGCTGAGCCCGATTCTGGTCTCGCTAAAACAAACGTATGAAGACGTATAAGTAAGACAAAGTTATGGCAAGTTCCGTCTATGGCGCATTTTTTACTTTATGGTTGAATGTCGTTTGTAATAGTAATGTCTAACGTCAGTAAGTAATGTATAACGAAGTCTAACTTATCAATGTTTTCGGTAGGCATACAATATTACGTTCTTCTAAAATTTCGAAGTATCTGACCCCTTCTTGGTACTTGTTGTTATCAGTCGAAGAAATACATTCTTGACCGAAGTAGATTCTTGGTCGACTTTACATAATCCTACACATCCACTTACATCTCATCTGATTTTGTCAGCGTCAGGACATCCCTTGCCAAGATACTCTATATATATATATATATATGTCAAGTATATTACACGTATGGTCGGAAATTACTCCTTCTCATATAAAACTATGCTAAAATTCTATTGCCCTTGAGAAACGAGTTTGTACATGCTCCTTTATATAGGTCTTTGTTCTTTCTTCTTAAGGCTTCTCGATGTGCCTTTTCATTCGCGACGGAAAAAACACGCTTTACTTTTGCTCGTTGTTTGTGGGGCTTCCGTTAGATACATAGGCAGCCCACAATGCAAAATGAACACGTATGGATTACGAACTCAGATTAATCGAAGAGCTATATAGAGTGTGACAATGATGAAAGTTTAAGTAAAGACATGAAGTCGAAGACAAATTCTACGCACGGAGCAGGTTTGCCGAATATAAAGCACGCTCACTAACGCACATGAAACAGCTGAAGTTTTTCTGTCAGATTCAGCACATGAACGAAATGAATGATCCGTTACGTTAGGTATTGCTATGCGATTGACTTCAACGACTCACCCTGGCCGTCGCTTGATCGGTGCCTGAAGTCATTCACAAACAATGCACACTATTACATTTGCCATATTTGTTCCAGTCCTCACCCATAAGACACGTATGACGGTATTGGCCCGTTTACACAAACAAGCCCTTACACAATTTTACTTTAGTTAATGGTAGATATCTTCGA
This sequence comes from Varroa destructor, assembly GCF_002443255.2. NCBI lineage: Eukaryota > Metazoa > Arthropoda > Arachnida > Mesostigmata > Varroidae > Varroa > Varroa destructor. The sequence goes on along the minus strand of NW_019211455.1, from coordinate 27,788,382 downwards.
CGCTCGTGCGGAATGCTCGATTTAAGTATGATTGCTAATCTAATAATGAATGGGAAAGCTCTGTCAAACGGCAGTGGCAGCAACGGCCCACGCTGCCACCGAAACGTAGTGCGTTCCGCTGTATCGTTTCCTTAAAGCTAAAGTCACTTTTTTCTTGCCCGACAAGGAAGGCCGCGAGATAAAGCATAACCGCCAAAAGTGTTAGATAGTGCTGCCACCATGGGCAGGCACTGACCGTTAGGCCACGGCATAGGCGTAAGTTTGCCACAGTGCTTCATAATTGTTGGCGGACGGCTATTTAGAATGACGGTGTCGACGATTCTGTCGAAAGCTTTCCAAGGGTCAACGTTTTATCTTCACAACTGTTGTTGCTGCTGCTGCTGTGATTTTTATCATGCTGTCAAATTTCATCATACATTAGCCCTGACTAAGGAACAAATCTATTCTACTCTATGTGGCACAGGGACAGATTGGACATAGTATAGTTGAAACAATACAATGTTTCATCCACCGATGCGAGTTATTGGCAGGCTGATCATGACTGAATTACTGACCATCCGCAAGGCCGCTCTGAAAAAGAGAATCACAAAGCGAACGATTAGTAAGTAACAAATGCCGAATCTGGACACAGGCGAGCCGCTGTCATCGAAAGCATTTTGGTTTTTGACCAGTCACACAGGCATCAGCACGTAAAAACTCGTTGCGGCGTCCGACACAGCCATCACAGTAAAAAGAGGAACGGAAGATCGTCACTGAAGATATACGGTCTCGAGTGCTCCCTTGATGCATTTCATCGAAACTCGTTTTTACTCTTGGTGCGTATGATTCTCACGAGGCCGCCTGCGTATTGATATGCTATATCGTATAGTTTATTCAATTAAGTTTACTGCAGTCGAAATTTTAGCCGTGCACTTCCTTTGCTATCTAGCGAACAACTTAAGTTAGCGATGAAACCAGTGCGCTTCCCCGATCAATGGATGCGGCTGAATATATTTTACCCCTGTCAAAAAATTTGTGCGTGTCAGTTCTTCCAAGTAAAGAAGATGTAGTAATTGACAGAACAACAACAACAACAGCAACAACAAAACGTCGACGAAGAGAAACCTCTATGGTGTTCAAGAATCTGCTCCAGGTCTTCACACGCATTGCTCTTCCTGTGATCCTAGGACCCAGTACGAAGCAGCCTACCAGATAATAGGTCTCCTATAAAGTGCGAGCTAAATGTGAAAGAAATTAGCCGCCGCCAATATAAAATAGCTACACGACTATCTATCATAAATGTTTGCTTCCCTAACGTAAGAAAGACATGTTTTACCTATCAGTTACAATGATCTGTGCATGTCTTTGGTTTTCGACCTTGAAATTATAATATTACTAAATATATTGTCAGCTATTATCTGGACAAAACGCGTGTCCATAGACGCCACCATGTCGCATACTTAAATATAATGACAATTAATTTTTTTTTTTTAGCAGCAAGATAATTGGAGCAACGTCTATCTCCTCGTAATCACGAACAGAAGTTTAATAATATAATTATGAATTTTTATTAGAATTCGTTTAATAGAGCCTCATCGTACACCGAAATTATAAGTGGGTCACATTATTGATATCTATCACATTACTCAATTACACTTTTTCAAATGGATATCACTTATCATCCGTTATTATTGTCTCTTTGCCCCGCCGTCCGAACGTGTTGTATGCTCCGACAGCCATCACTATAATGATTATCTTCGTCATTTACAATTGTAACTTTACTACTGCTCTCGTTGCAGTTACATACACGAAGTATACACGATTTTTGCAATGCTACCTCATCTTAGACTCTCGCCGCTCACGAGGCCGCTGAGACCGCTAAACACGGAACCCATAGAACTAATCATCACCATAAATCAAGCCCTCTTTCCCTTCAGGCTAGGCGAGAAGGTTATTATTCACGAACGTCCGCATGCTCGATGTTTTGTCTTGTATCAGTTAACTGGGTTTATTTACACAGGTCGTGTTTTGTGTATCGTTAGCGAAACCCAATGCAGCGACCCACCCACCCACCCACCCCTCCCCTCCCGCCCCGGTCTCTTTCATCCAGAAACTTGGCCATCCAAGTCACTTGCTTAATGCTTAATTATATCACTATCTATCTCCAATTTACAAAACAGTGCAAAGAAAAATACGACACTGGACGCCTATCAGGCCTTGGTAAAATGGACTGTCGAAAACATCCCTTCTGCGTTACATTTCTGTATAAAGTAATACGTATACAGTCTTCTAGGGCTAGAGTGCGTATCTGTGTAGTGACAGCGAAGACTAGTTGAGCGCTTACACAAATACATTTTTATATCGGTTTTCCTTTCTTAAAATCTCTAACGATTCGGGTAAATTGTGAAAATGCCGGTAATGTACATCTTATGTTACACCTTATGTTCATAGTAATATCTATTGTTGGCAGCTCGGACAAACGACTGGAAAATACAGCCAAGGGCTCTAATCATAGATGGCACAGTCAGTGTACAAAGTACTTTGTTATCTACAAATGTGCACGCAAATTCTACTGTCGCACGAACATTAACGGTATTAACATCGGTTCTCCCTATTCTCATAATTGATAAGGAGAACAGATTACCCTTTAATAAAAACTGCGTTATCTGCTGATCGTTTTCCCTATTCTGTGCCTATACTTCCGAAATATCATTACGGATAGATCTAGCTGACTCGCTGTACCTGAAACGTGGGTACACACATACGGAATGGGCCTAGTAACAGGCGCTATTCCAGCGGCAGCGAAAGCAACTTCTGTCGAAAACAAATACGGCCAGCTTTAATACTTCCTCAGTGCTCATTTTCCCGACGTATTTTAAGGCTTACAATAGGGCTATCAAGTAGTCGTAAGCTATCGTATTTACACGTTGCTACCCGTTGAGCTTGTGCCATCTCCATAGTTCACTACCAAACCGATACCATGTTCGAAGAAGCGCCATTCACTACATTTTGCTATTCAGTCTTCCCGGATCATTGCGTACGTACTTGACTGGATCAGGCGTATTGAAAAGGACAACGGCCAAATCAGTGAAGAATCGACACACGATGCACATATATATATCATACAGAATTTATTATTGTCAGCCATCATCGTAAGCAGTACAATTGTTTGCACATGACCTATAAACATCTATTCACCATATCTGGGCCTTCCAATTAGCCTAATGGACTCGGCGTCCTCTGGGAGTCCCTCCCACGATGACCCAGAGCTTCCCGCATGCTTGTTAACGACTAGTAATTAGACGCCGTGTTTAAGTATCTATCATACGTACTTGTATATATTTGAACAGTCTGCCGTATAATATCGTTTACACCTTTTTCTGCGAACTTTCAAAAACAAACTATTCCTTACACCTATTACCCATATTCCTCTTCCTCGTACAAAAGTTTCACATAAGTCCATAGTTCCGTATGGAATTCTATAAGAATTCGGTTGTAACAATAGATGAGATAAAATTGATCGGGTAGGTTAAGTTCTTTTTTTTTTTTTTTTTTGTTCTTCTCCTTAACTATAGAATGAAGTTAGCGCATATATATATATATATATATATATATATATTTAGTACGCCATATATATATATATACAAAAACATAGGTTTTTGTATTGCTTGAATTCGGCAAATGCTCAAACGCCGAGAGTCAAGAAAACTTGATATCATCTGGTCGTCTTCCATCCACTTTATTCATGTTTCCAGCTATTCAAATACACCTACACCCATTATTTGTTATGTTTACGTTGTTGAAACTTAGGATGCTGAGACACGCTGCCAGAGCACGGCGTTATAATACACCGATGAAAATAGTCCGTTTCTCAGTGTCAACGCCTAGTTGCTTCTTCGCCATGACATATAGCCAATGGACTTCTAGCATTGTGCGCTATTCCGCACAGATGTCTACAAATCAATTTACTTTTGCAAAAACAATTCAATATAGCAAATACTTTCCGCCTAGATATTATCCTGGCGGCCGTTCCGTCAATGTTCCGCTTAGGGACAGTATTTTGTGTGCTTTTGACGCTCAGTTCCTCGTTTGCTTAATCGATACTTTATTAAGAAACTGAGTCGCAAGCAGCGATTATAGGCGCGCGGGTCGGACAGGGTCAGGTAAAGCAAGATTGTTGATTAAATGAGCAACTGTGAGATCTCGTTAATAGTTGTTTTTAGCTGTATGAGATTGCCTCAGTGCCGAAGTAACGATCCCCGAAATTTCCTATAACAGATACCGAAAAAAAAAAAAAAAAAAGGTATGAACGCTTTAGAAGCTCGCTTTCTCTCTCCCTTATCGATTCTTAGACTAACTGGTGCAATCAAATATTAATGCATCGTACGCACAATACCTAATCTGAAGATCCATGAGACTGATCAGGCGGACTACAACAATAATTTTAGGGTCCATCGAACGATACTTCGGAACTTATCGAAGAACTTCGTAACAAGCAAATAACGAGGCAGTAAGCTAAGACTCACCGATGCCTGGCTTGATGTAGAACTTGTCGTTGATCTCTGGATCAACGGCAGTTGTAACAATGCGCACCTTGGGAAAGGCATATGCAATCGAGTGTACGCCAGAGGAAGCCATAAGCAGTGAGCATAGCGTGATATTCTCTTCGGGTACGTCGTGGTCGAGAAGGACGCGTATCGCCATCATCGATGCCGCACCTGTTGCTACAGTTGCGTCCATCAAAAATATACGGTAGTCCTGATGAAACGCGCAAATAACAGCCATTGTTAGCACATTATGAAGTTCAATAGATATGTGCAGGACTTTGGTGTATTTGCCCGCTAAGTGGTTGGATGGTTGTGGTGCTACTAGATTTAAATTATTACACGTAGGAGACTAGAGGCGTAGAAGATTTGTACGAATATGGGGAAAATCCTTTCGGGATTGATCATCAATGGACAATTCGTCGTATCAAATACAGTCGTCGAATGAGTACACACCATGAGTAAGTCATTTTATGCTTACCTGGATATCTTTTGGCAGCCGTAGGTAGTAAAGTTCAGGTTCGCCGGTCAGGACATTTGTCTGAATAAGAATTTTACCAAGGCGAACATTTTTTAATACATCGCATAGTGCTTGCTCCATCGTTTCCCCAGCGCGCAGGATGCTAACACCGCAGATCTTACCCGCTCCGCTCTTCATTCCTGCAACATACGGGAACGCGCAATCAAAATAAGACTGTTTCCTGTTTCTAAAGCGAAGATGGAGCTGTGTTCACATTGTTGAATAAACCTAAGAAGATCGCCATAGAAAAGAGCAAATGTGATTCGGTCACGTTTCTATCTGTAATTTTTCCGTTTGACACCATCTATTCACCTTCATACACTAAGTTTTGCTGCGTTTCGACGACAATTTTTTTAAACGGTAGCAACGAGAGCGTCTCTTCGATAAGCAGACGCATCAGTCGTTTCGAGTAGAAGATAAACGAGTCTCGATCAGTATCGCGATTCCGAATGAACGTATGAATACCACGCACTTGCGGAGTTTCGGATAGGATGTGCAGGCTGGTTGGCATCGGCTGATCGCTATATCCTTCGACGAGGGTTGAACGCAGTTTTAGGCCGCGAGCAAGCAGCTGGGCATGCACGTGCTGTACGATAAGGTCGATGGCAATTTTATTTTCACCGCCTCTCGGTACTACGAGGTCGGCATGTCGAACTGTTGGCGCGATGTGCAAATCGTAGGAAGGCTTAACAAACCTTTCGTACTGTTCCAGACAGCCGATCAGGTCTCGACCGCGCTCCGAGATATCGCGTTTCAGACGTCGGGCCAGCCGAATGTCAGAGTCCGTGTCGATGAACACTTTCATGTCCATCATTTCCAGTAACTCTTTGTGCGCAAAGCAAAGGATGCCCTCAAAAATAATTACATTTGCCCCGTACATAAATTTGAAACGCTTCTCGCGGGAGTGGGTGACGAAGTTGTAGACAGGTACTTCCACACGTTTACCCTCTTTTAGTTTTTTTAATGTGTCAATGAGCAGTTCGAAGTCGAATGCGTCCGGGTGATCAAAGTTGTACATGTTCTTGTTGGCGGCTTCGTGCTGTTCCTCATTGAGAACCTGCGCCAGGCAGTTAACACGCAGTATTAGCTTTATAGTAACTGTGCCGGTATTCGATTTTTACAATAAGCATTTAAGGGTTTACAATAAGCGCTACTTGGAATATCTGCGCGTAAATTAAAGACTGCTGAGTCCATCCAGGTCTTCGCCGAATACTCCATGCAATCACATAGTATCACCAACAGACTACTGACAAAGGTACTTCTATTTTGCTTATAGATGACCTAAATCAAACAACAAAACGAGAAAGACCAAATAATCAAAACTTCCCAATATATCAATAAGCGTTAATTATTGTTATTCCTCCTAAGATTCTCTATTATTATCAACAGCACTACCTTATAAAATGAGTCCATACTAAGCAACGTGACCCAGGGCACGTTGAGGGCTTCAATGATCTTTTTGGCTACGGTTGTCTTTCCGGAAGCGCTGCCACCACAGATGCCTATAATAAATGGTTCGACGGTTTGACCCTGTTTATCGTACCATGGCGGGCGGCCAGCTGTATAGATCGTCCGCTGTCGAGTGCGAATTACCGGAGGATCACCTAAATCACAGCACAACGCACGTGCAGTTCCGCGTTAACCCTAACTGACTGACTTTGCTAACCCTAATATTAAGATCACACTTCAATAGCGTCTCTCAGACTCGCTGTTGTGTTAAATCGACCTTGATACGAGCGCTAAACTATTTTATCCGTCAGTTAATCGGGAAATCAATTGCTACTTCAAAGATCAGCACACGCCTTCTCGCTACGCTTAAGATATTCGAGCTCGCGCATGTACGTAAGGAGAGGCAGAAGAATCTCTCCGAAACTAAGAACTAACCTTTCAGTTCGAAACTAAAATACTCGAAAAACGTTGGCCTTAAATGATTTTGTTGTCAAGATGGCCACCCAAATCAGGTTCGATGCTGCAGCAATATGCGTCTGTAAGGACTTACAATTAACATGGAACAGTTCATATTCCTATTGGGGTCCGTCCAACAATGGCTTTAGAGAAGAAGAATCTACAGAAGATACGACGGAACATTTGCCCATGAACAAAATTTTGCTTGCAAACGAATAAACGATCTCTGAAGCTCTCATCTGAAGCTTACTTAATTGGTAACCAAGTAACAGTTTGTATCTGATAGGACCTTTAACGGCGAGCAATCTTGATATTCGCTTGCGAAGTGACACGCGAGACTGGGGGGGTGACGCGTCGTCGGAAACGTCATAGCTCATACTATATTCACCAATCCGGTGCTCGACTGCACAGGGTTGTAGAAACAAGAGGTGGTCTAATCTGTCTGTACGTTGTTAGACTATTACCATGTAAGTTTGTTAAGGGCAAGTTACACTGAACTGTTAGAATTTCAGTTTTTCAGTGTTGAATCTGTCTACAAGAGCTGGCGATGCCCATGGTCCTTGCACGCCAATTCAACAGCGTAACATGCATACCCAAAAACGATCTCGAAACATCGTTTCCGACAACGGATAGCAAATGCACTAGAAACGGGATTCAAGCTAAATACTGACGAATAATTTTTCGTTAGAAACAATCCATTTGATCTGATGATAGCCAACGTTGCAATAGAGCGTGCTTTCGGAGCTTCTGAAAAATCGTATCGTCAGCCTTATGTTCGTTATACAGTATATAATCATATTCTATCAAGATGCTTGTTTCAAGCATAGACAAAACACTATTCGAAAACAAAAACCCTAAGGGTATTACTCATACAATGACAGAAAAGCAGCAACACATTCGTCCCGGTACGATTATTGAGACGCCTAAAAGATGAGGTTAGACACGGCTAGATCAATCGTACTACGAAGTCCGATACGTTTATGAACTCCGACCCTGGCTGACGTGAAGGAAGCCTATCTATATCTGAGTAAAAACGTAATCATGATTATCTGCAACAGCAAAACGACACGTGTAGCGTAATGTTGAAACGGTTTCGATTTTTTTCTTTCAGCTACACGCAAACATACCTTTATTGGATGAAGCTGAAAACGTTCGTTCTCGTCTGTGAGTTTTGTTCTGATTTCGGGAAGCCGTTGGAGACGCGGGGGATGTTGAAACTTGAACAGGTCCACTGGATACACCCGTCGTCGTCGTCGTCGAAGTAGCGGGGCTCAAAGGTGCGGTTGCCTCCATTTTTGTCTCGAAGTCCAGTTGAACATCGATTGTCCCGCGCCCACCAAAGTCATCGCCATTATCACTACTAAAGGTACAACGTGTCCGTAAAACAAATGCCAGCCGTTAATCTATCGTAGGACACGTGCAGTACTAACACTTGAAACCACTATGTTTTTTGAAAAGACGCAGGGGCCAATGTATACTGGCCATATTTTTATGCATAAATGTATGGGTGGTTGGTGGCATACCCATCGCCTATGGGATGGATGTTTGCGTTAGTCTAGCCAAGTGTCATAGTTATTCTATCTTGAGTAATTATTTTATTATTGTTAAATCAGTATTTTCTTCGGTGATTTTTATTCTCGACACTGGACTGGACTGCTGCGTATCTACTCAACGATACGGCGGTTTGGTTTCGACAGTATATACAGAGTACGATGCCAGAACTAGCCATAGGGACGCATCGTCCACCGAATGAGCACATGGCTAAAAAAATAGAGATATAATAAAGGAGGATATTACTTAGCCTCCTTATTATATTACTTACTTATTACATTGTATTGTTATTTTTACCGTGTAGTGTTGAGCGCTAAGCAGATTTTCTTTCTGCAAAGAGTCGTATTTTGCCCCTTTCATGAATGACCGTCGTTGATCAAAGAGTTTGTTTTGAAATCGAACATGCTACGGATGCGTTATAGTTCCTGCGACGGGCGTGCAAATTAAATAAACGATTTGACAGTGAGCTAAGTGTACACACGCACACATGACGTGAATGCGACCAGCACTAAGTCGTCTCAATGAACGTTACAAGCTTTTAGTAATCTACCTTATATAGCTCTTTTTTCGTTCTTTTGTCAGCCCTTGAGCTGCTACGATGCAAACCGCTCCCGCGTTTGTATTAAACATAAATTATATATACATATCTAGATCAATCATAAACTAGTTAAACCATAAACAACCATAGATTGATACAGGTCAAAACCCACGAATAGACATTCAATCACAACTACTTTACATGGGGTTACGCTTGTGGACAGCAACAAAAGTACGCTGCCATCCTCTAATCTGCATAGTATCCTTGGGGCACTTGCTTTAGAGAAAAATTGTGTCACGTCAAAGGCTGGGCAACCGCCGCAAGCACAAAATCCTGGCACTGTCTCGCCGCGACGAGCTACAACGGTGAACGTGCAGCCAACGCTTATCGTCATCATGCACACTTCATGACACGCTACTACTAGACACTACATCTACGGGTAGACGTAACAGCTGCAGTCAAGATCTGAAATAATGAAAGAATGAGACCTGTTTATTTTCGTCTACCTCTCTAGTAGAAAGCTGTTAAAGTGGTGATATTTAGCACCGCGTTAACACGAATTCAAGAATGAGCAAAATCTTCGAGACGTCTTAAAAAGGCCAACGTTGATGTCTCGGCGGCGGACCTACTTCAGGCCGACTTAGCCCAGCCGAAAAAATGACTAAAATCTCACGTTTCGGTTTCCTGCATTGCCAGTGTAGCTGATTTACCTGTTATATTTGACAAACGATCGCTAATTGTTTGCAGCTATTGCGGTGTAGCAAAGCCATTATAGAAGGACACCATCGAGTGTCGGTAAAAATAAACAACCTACTTGTGCACTATATCATATATATACACAAGGCCAGCTGTTGCTCATGGTAGCACAACTATATACTACGCCTATCTTTACGCTAAAGATTTTAAGGATCCACATTGTGAAAGACAACTCCCTCTAATTTGGCAATTTTATAGTTACTGTCGTTTAGGAGAAAGTTACCAATTACGCTGCACCATAAACATAAACGAGTACCTTTTCATAGTAACTAGAATTAGATTCAACGAAAAGGACACTCGAACCTTCTTCTTGAAATGTTGAACAAGATATTCAGATTAGCATGAATGGAAAACGCAAGGTATAAGTGACTTGATTCAATCACTTCTGTGTGACCGACACCAGCTCTTGGCCTAGCAGAATTCTGATGTCAATCAAGAAGATTCTTAATGCAGTAAAACAATGGTAAGGTGATTTTCTGTCCAGAGAATTATCAATTGAGAAACTATAGCCTAGAGCACTATATTATCGTTACTACGTATGCGTAGAAACTACACATTTTGTTTATTCCATCTGCTAGTAATATGAAGTGCGGCCCGGCATCACCGGCCAACTTCACTGATTTCAGGTCTGTACGCGGTTGACCCTGTCGACCCGTCGACTGGGTGAACGCTCTGAACCCGTCTAGGCTAACGAACGTTTTGTGGAAATCTGCCAAATACTGGGTATTCGCGCTGTCGGCCATTAGTCTCATGTGGTTTTGGTTGGCCACCTTCATATCAGCAATGAGTCAGCTAAACACATATACATTTCCTCATTTTGTAAAAATTTTCATTCGTCGACAAGTGTCTGTTGTAGGGCAACTCCAAATTCATTAAGATATATGGTATACCTTAGCATAAGATACAGAGTGGACCATTGTCTGAAATGTGGTGGCAATTCTTTTGGGCTTCATTCTCACGACAATGTAACGATAATCTATATATATATATATATTGATAATATTAGCAACTGAGGCGTTACGCGATGCTGGACCGTTTTTTTCAAACTAATAATAGTGATTGTTAACAAACAGCAATATATATATTATGAAGTTTCAAATCATTCAGGAGCAAAACGCGTATTCTGTACGAAATCATAAATATCTCAGCTCTAAATCGAATACTTCCGGGTAAAACGTCTTTATTGAATAGGCTAAACGGACTCTTCCACTCCACATTAATGGTGTATGAAACGTAAGAGGCGTTCAGTGGAACGGTATCACACGATATCGTCGAACTCGGACCTTGAATCCAGCAGGCATCTATGATATTTTAGGCCATCTTTGTTGTCATGGCGTCTCGGTACCGCCGTACATTAGGTTGTAAAAAGGTTCACTTAGTAGTTTGTGTTTATCGCGTTTCGACGATCCCAGAGGATGCGTCGCTAAGGTAAAACTAACGAGTTCTACTACGGAAAAGAGTTTACCATCGAGAAAAAGAACACGCGGAGCCTTGATTGAAATCCGCAGTGGAAGAAGCCATCTATTCGAATATTTATAAACATATTCATATGTAAAGCAAGTACCATTAGGTTCGTAAGAAGTAGTTCCTCTTTGACTGTGTCTGCAACCGAACAAGGAGTAGCCAACTATCGAAGATAAATACAGGAAACATAGGGCTCGCTGCTGTGAAAAAAAGGCAAACGCTTCTGATTAGAATAGCGTTTTAATGAAAAATAAACGCTGTTTGTATTGAAGTGGAAAAGCCGGTAACGTAATGTCAAGGTCGCACAAAGCACTCACAACCGTCGTTGATTGCATAACGTCGAAGCACAATGTACGTGCTAGCGGCTCATTCAACTGCATCATTGATTCTGATAAAAGGTGTTTTCAGCTACACAGCTACGTAAATAAACAAAGGTATCGTATTTAGATCTCATAGAATCCAAGGGTAACCACTTGACTCATATGAGTCACTAAGTATAGAGACCTGTGTAACGAAAGTGTCATCGAACTATTTTTTTTCCAAATAAAATAACGATCACTGCGATAGTCGATGCCGGTCTCTATCGTGATGCGTTGCAAACTATCTTATGGTCCGGCATGAGTAGACTGATTTTGTACAGAACTATGTTCCCAGGTCGGCCGATGCGCGACGGTAGCTTGAGGTAGACGTGCCGCTTTTATAATTTAGTTTGTCTCTATTCTTCCTTTTTGCACGACCATATGATCGATGCCCGAAAACAACATAGTGCGTTCTATTTGTAAAATGGTACTGAACTACGCAGAGCTGTAACTTAAAATCATACAAAAAGGATCGAACTATGTAAGGGACAACCTGATTGGGCTTTCGGCTAACACAGTTTTCCATCGAGCACTACAGACAAAACCTCCTGGCTTGGCCTGGCCTGGTCTGGCCTGGCCTGGCCTGGCCTGGGCTGGGTTGACGTGAAAATAAAAACACACACAGAAATTCGCTTTTGTTTTCCATTCCGAAAGCAGTGAAACCGCTCAACGATTCGTTACGCACCATGTATCTATCTATATATATATATATATATATATATATATATATATATATATGGTGTCCACTGTAGAAGACAAAAGAGAAACCATTTTCGACGCTGACCGCTAATCTTAGTTGCACGAAGTGGTGTGCTTTTGTATTCACGCAGATATATCGCCTGTATATTCAATGCAGTCACGACTCGCACGCGAATGTAACCTTTATGATTTTCAGCGGAACATTTTGTTTCATGCTCAAAGAAGCCGTCCTACTCCTTCTAAAAACAGCAAGTATGGCTTTTAGTAAAATCACTTGAAACTGGACGGAAAAAAATTGAGAAACTTACCATCGAGATAAAGGACTTGGCCAGGGCAACACCTATGTATGGAAAAAGCTGGGCACCAACAACACTAAGACATCGAGAGCATTAGAACAAGTTGAATACACCATTGGTACATTATGTTGAATACAAATGGGTACCAACGAGTATATCATTTGGCACAGACTAGTTTTCGCGGTTGGACGATGAAATCAATAGCGGTGCTGTTCCTCGCTGAATACCTATTTACTAACATTGTTACGGCGACATAAATACCCAGTTGGCATATTCTATCGTTTCACGCCGTTCGATTGAATTGAAGAATGAGTCTTTCCATGCGTTCAAAGCTACGTTCAACAGTAAGGTGTTCGATAAAAAAAAGGCAATGAAAAGGTCCATTTTCTGTATCCTGTTTGACCGCCTGCTATGCGTCTTTTCCATATCCGTTGACAAGGGTCCATATTAGAGTGAATTTATGGTAAATAATAAAAGTGATCGAGGTTTAACGAGGCACAATATTGCCACTCGGATCATAAACCGTCTTTATACAGAGAGCTGTGGTATACATCTCTGAGGATACCATGTGAGCACACACTTCCGGATTATAAAATCTTTCAACTCCTGTGGCCCGTACAATTTGACAACGACCTAAAAAGCTAAATAGGCTAATAAGCTGAATATATTTAATGTGTCCTGAGAAAAAGTCGTGACTGAGACCTCCCAAAAGGCAACGCTTCCTTCATATCGATGTGCTTTTCTATAAACAAGAGAACAGATTATTGACATGAGGCAATTTTATGCAAGAGCTGGCGCAATTATTCGAATCCAAACGTCTGATATTTCTATTGAATTATCGTTGAACAGTAGCCACACTAAGTATAATAGGTTTGGATTTGCCCTATATTATTTTAGTTATCATTGAGTACGCGAACAGATGGACGCGTGGAGGAGCGTGTCACGACGCTTTTAACAAATAAAGGAAAAATTAACTCCTAGGCATGCATCGCGGGAGCCATCAGAAAGAACAAATGGCTGTCCATGCAGGAAGCGGCTATTTCCGACTAAGCACATATTCGAAGTACTGTTGTCCGCTAAATAGATAGTCGAGATATCTGCGACGGTCCAGCCTCGAAACGTCTTAGCTTTGCGATCGGGGTTGTTGGTTGCTTTTAAACGTAGCGGGCGTGAGTTTTAAATTGAGTATCTGCAACATAATATTAGCTAGTCTTGACGACCACATACAAAATTCTGTTGGCCAACGGTCTGCCGCAGACATTGCCCGGCCTTTTAGGCCAGCCATTGTCACGGGGAACGAAGAATAGTTTGTTAGAATAAATGCTAAAAATTTACTGTAATTTTCTCGACGTTTTTATCTACACTATGGCTTATTCGTCTATTTATATCATTCATCATAAAGGCCATGTATATATGTTTAGTGTAGATAGGTCCCAGTAGCCAAAGTACTGGTAGAAACTGTATCCAACTTTTTGCTAGTCTAGAACTTGTAAGAGTATATTTAAGTTGTTACTCACTTGAGGCGTTCATATGTATACATAGAAAAAGCAAGACAACAGATAAAAGTAATCACTATCGTTTACAGCGGCAAGCACTGGGCTGTGTTTGCGGTAATATTCTATAATACCGTATTGATCGCATACGACCACTAACACGGTTTGGTTACTTAGCCTAGGTAAGCCTGGTCCCTTGTAGCTTCTAATTTGCTCTCTAGAATGGACTCCGGACACCTATATGTTGACATAGGAGAAACAATATACACTACCTTGACATGTGCGCCATGCTTAGGCAAAATTATAGTCGGGCATCGACTGTTACACTAATAGATCTATACTGCATTTCCGTCTCGAATTGTCGAAGTACCCAGGGACCGGATGTCTTTTTCAATACGAATCTACATAAATGAATGGAATCCCTTGCCGTCAGGCTTAACTGTTGTTTAAACCAAGTGTCGGCAATAGCAGTGCACAACACTGGAAAACTCTAAGCACAGATTTTGTTTCTGCTACGGTATGAATAACATATTGTTCTTAGTCTTATACGACAGTACCTATTTCATGTCAAGGTCCTGTAGAACAGCCACCGGCTACTACCGCTACGCGACCAAACAGACCCTTATAATCGAAGTACACCGTTACAGCCCCGGGTTTTAGTTGATTCGCGTTGTTATGCTTAACGTACTTAATGCTTACCACTCGGAGCTGGCCGAGCTTGGCGGATCACGATCTTTTTCCGCAACCATCGCGTCGACTTTCCGCCGCTCCGAACCTGGATACGAAAATGACGCCCAGCTGACTCTCTTTCAACCGTGGACGCAGCTAGAGAGTTTAATAACACTATGGCAGTTCTTATATCATCAAATGACACCCACCTAATCCACTATATATATGCATTTCTCGTTTAGTTGTCACGTTTATTAGTGAAGTATCAGTTTTTCTATTCACGCTCACCCGACTTGTCCGGATCCGCTATAGGCATAAACTGAGAAAGACAATTTTTTCGATGTTCACAGTGATCCTGATCAATGTTAGAAGGGGTAACGATTCACCCTCTCTCCCCTCAATGGCGAAGTAGATAGCGACAAGTTGATGAGGTATTGTTCTTATCTTATGGCAGAGACGACGACAGCAACAAACACGTCACACCTCTAGAACGATTGCACAGCTAAGCACATACCACTTCACAAACATAACAAATCAAGCAAGCGAACGCTATACTATCCAGTTCGCCGGTGATTTTTCTAGCTGATTGTCCGCTAATTGATCTTGGCATCGGCGATGTATGTCATTGAATAGTTCGCCACTTCCCGTTCTATTTAACTGCGACTTTTTACACAGCACTTAAGTAGATACCTGAAGCTAGTCCAGCTAAATGGATGTTTCTGGTTACCCCCAGCTAGTGTTGGTTCGCTGTTTTCACGCCGGGTCTCAGGGCGGCGTGCGTCTGCTGTGCGTAGGGTCCTCTCGCGGCCGATGGCCGTTGGCCGAATGGTAAATAACGACTACTGGCTGGCCGACAACGCTAATCTTCTACCTTTACTTAAATCATTTATAGCTGCAAGCTCTTGTTGATGCTGCAGCGTGTTCGTCTTTCACTCAGCAAGAGAATTCCGTTCCTTTAGCTGTCCATAGCGGCTGTAGCCAGCAATAGCAGCGGCACTAGATGGCTGGCGTGTGAGTGAGAGTGCCTCCCTGACGGACCGCTGGTTTAGCCCGCGCCGCTGGCGGCCGGTGCGCGAGTACTGCTATTAATACGAGTGGCGTGAAACAGCCATAACTGTATAAGTCTAGCAAGCGTTTGATTAACGGTGAGTATGACAAGCTGAAATCAAGACCCAGCTAATAGCACCATTCTAGCTTTTTCCCCTTACGTACCGTACTAGCAACTCATGCAACTTGCACGAGATAGCGACATTGGTGACAGCTATATTTATACGCAAAAACTGTCAACGCGGCGGCCGCGACATTATTCAAGGGTGCGACGACGATTGGCGCTATTCTCCTGCTGAAATCGTTATCGTTACCGCTCGTACTGGATGAAATATATTGCAGGACACGAGGCCTGTCGATCTGAACGAAAACAAAATCAGGACAATACCCAGTAGGGAAGGGATGTACCGTGTCAACAATGACGCCACGACATAAACAGCAGTCATTGTAAAGCCAGGATCCTCACGATATACGAGCGATGCCTGCCATTAATGGCTGAACTAGTTCAATGATTGTTTTCGCTTTCACCGTAAGCGGAACCGGACTTGGGACGGCCGCGGCGGCACGGTCACAAACACGGTTGCAATTAGCGGACGGAACGGCCACACCAACCGCGCACAAGTTCCGCGATAAACAAATGGCTAAATGATGAGAACCATAAAAGCAATAGCCTGTGTTCATTGCATACAGCGGGCTACGCCACTATGCCAACAGGCCTCTCTGTCAGCCCGTAGAACTTTGTGTGATGTCGAAATGTTAGTGTTGAATTTCCCCTACAGCTGCCGCTGCACATCGTTCACATTTGTACATGTGTAGATTACTATTAGGAACTCGTTGACGCTGGCCGAACGGTCGCCCACTGAGCAGGCGAACAAATTCTGCGAAGCCCGCGGTCTCAGCTGGTCCCTTCCTTGTCCTTTACGGAAGAGGTAAATGGGCCAATCAGCACAACAATACGGAGTATACTTAAATCACAAGAGCAACTGGGCAAAAAAGCGCTGTACAACAGCCGTTAGCTTCGGGATTCACTTATACCGCTATGATAGCTTCGTATGTCAGAATCATTTTAAAAACAGACATACTCCTGTCAAAAGTTTCACGCTTTTTCGTCATAAATGATCACGGTGGCTAGCTGTCTTGACGGTCAAAATAATAGAAAAAGCCGGTCCCACCAACCGAGCGGATAGACATATCGTTGGTAGGGTTTAAGCAGACCGATGAGCGGGGCGAGACTTACATAGAGAGCGAGGGCGGACCCAAACAAGCCGCCGCTGGGGTTCCGAAGACACACGTAAGAGTTGTCGGGATGAATCCGCAGATTCAGAGAGGGTTTCATAATATAGCTTATGCACTGTTCGATTACGATGTAAGAAAAAATGTCCCAGATAGGAGTTGATTTGTATGCACTCTAATACGGTCACTGCTATTGTACAATAATGTATAATTAGTTGCATACGATAACAATTTGTTTGTACTTTGGAGTGTTTCCACGGAAGGTTCATTAAGATTTATGAATACAGGCCAAATTGTCAAAGGGACTGTACGTCAGCAGTGTCCCCTATGTTGAATCGCAGATGCAACTTTATCTGAATAATGCACGAACTATTTTGACAATAACTTTAAGGCAACGATTTAATAAGTTTATAACTTTAAGCGTTTCGATCAACGTAGATTGTAGACTCCAATTACTCCCATATAAAGGTATCTCCTATCAAATCCCGACCGTCGTATGATGAGTCAAAGCGTGTAGACGCTGTTGAAGCCGCTCGTCTCGTCTCGTCTTTCTCCATAACAGTAGTAAAGTATAGAATAGGTAGTAAAGTTATAGGTTTCGGCGCCCTTCGACGCAACAAAAAAGACAGCTATGGATAAAGGCCTTGCAGATCCTAATTTGATCCGAATAGTCATCACTAGGCGCCTGACCAAGTGGCTTTCAACGAAGCGCCTGCCCTTGTTGTAGGCGAAATCACAACCCGCCAAGCACTGTCTGAAATGAGTGATCATATCACGGGCAGCAACGTGGCAGTCACGGTTGTGGCTTGTGAAGCAGCTGAATCAAACAGCGTGAAAATAAGATTGACTCAGGGTTACCATAGTGTCTGGTTAAAAGGTCCTATTTATAGGAGACCAGCCTTTGGACGAGCGGTCTGCCAGGTAAAAGCCGTCTCTTTAGCAGCACCAACAAATATAGAACGGGAGAGCATCAGACTTACAGAAACAGATGGCGTGGGAACGAGTGCCAACTGGACCATCGAATCAATAGATGCCCTGCAGCTCAAACAGGATACCATGATCAATTAATCAGTCCAGTGATCAGCATAAAAGAGGCATTGGTATTCGTGCACGATAAATATAAGGGCGAACTACTTTTTAACTTTATGTACGTATGGCTCATCTATACAACGACGTATACGACAATATAGAAATGAAGCGAACACGTTTTTGGCACACGCCACCAACAAGATGACTTCTATGATGAGTCAGTAGCGATCTTCCGCTAGACACTGCATTGCCTATAGATATTACATACAGTTCTAATAGCAATGGTGATTTTCCAAATACGTTTCTGCACACATTTGCCGTTTGTGACTGTGGCAAAAACCAGCCAGCTAGCTAGTTACGTTGCTGAAGGTAGATACTTGCCCCGTGGGTAAGTCAAAAAGTGGCTTGTATATTTAGCCGTTTAGCCATGTCTACAAAGAACTTGCAAGCTCATCGGTAACTAAGGAAATTTGAATTTCTTAAAACCCTATTGCACGAATGGCAAGTAATCGATAAAATATTCTCGCCGGGCTATGTTTTATGCCTCATAAGGCTACGACAAAAAACTTTTCCAAGTTTCCAAGCTGAAAGCAACTTGAGCGGCATTGGGATACCAGCACAACCTTTATATAGTGAAATCTGTTTCAAATTTAATAACTAATTAAGGACGTATCGAAGTTCAAAAAAGAACTAGCTACATGTTTTTTTATTGTGATCGATCTTTGGTTAATTGTGCTATCTCATCCTCAAATAAGGTAAGCTCGAATTTTCAAAACCTGTCAGCGAAAGAAAATACCTCTCAGTTGCTCTACCATAGGAGTTCAGGTTTGCGGTCCTCTGAAATCAAAAAGAAGAGACACCTAAAGCCTATCTGACGACAAAGCGATTTGAATTCTACTCTTTATCACCTTAAACTTTCAATGGAAAGTTTTTCAGCTATTAGAACAGGTCGAAGTTTGTCACTATATTATACTATACCCAAATGAAGTACTAGAGTTATGTATGTAGCTATGAGATACTAAAATCGGCGGTATGTCGGGCTTTCGACGTTCGACCAACGAGCCGATAAATGCCAGAGGCTATGTTATGGTGTTTCGACGGTAATTTTAAGCAATCCTAAGCTTACAAACACCATATCTGGACTCGTCCCCATCCATCGCACCCCGGACTACCTTCAGGCCAAATTTACATTCTAGCGTGGTAACGAGACCGTATTCGATTGGAGGAAATGATTCCAAATAATTTCTACACAATCGACTCCTTCCGGGAAAACTCACCAGCGGTCGTATAAAATGGTGCTTGTCCACATAAACGTTGTAGTTAAAAAGCCCGTTGTCGGACTCAGTAGATTCGGGCTTCGATGTTATTTTCGAGTTGATGCTTTAGCCATAAAGTTGACATACTAATTACATAAATTGTGTTCTGATTTTAAATGCGCCATGTTCAACATTTATTTACTAATAGACAGACATACAATAGGTGAGGTACATGCTCGATGTAGCCCTTGGATCTCGTGTGTATGCCTGCCAATCGACAACGAACGATAATAACATTATGCTTAAGTGTAAGATTGAACAGTCCTTTACTGATTCCATTGTATCGGACTTAATTCCGGTGAAATTATAAATGATCGTCTGATCTAATCTTGGCCGCCACACAAAATGACCGGGCGGACGTTTACTTTCGGCCCAATAGAGGTGGTAACATAACGGCCAAAATTACTTTTTTGTCAAATAGCTTCTTGACAGCTTTGTCAGTGGGAAATTTTTTGAATGATGGGAATAGTGCTCTTGGGCATAACCAGGCAAGCCTTGATTTCTTCGGAGCTGTCAACAGAGCTAGCTCACGAGATAGAAGCGAGACCTCTGATGAAGTACTGGCCACAAGTTTCTTATATATCTACTAGAAGTTGACATTTCGAGATAAAATAATAGAATTTACGTGCACATCGGGAATACGTATTCTACGTACACAGCTATCTTATGTCTGTATATCAGTATCAATTAGTTCAGATGCTCAAATTATTTATCCTGATTTATCTACATGTTTATTGATATCAATGCTTAGTTACCATATAGTCTTTAAATTCTACAAATTTATATTTAGTTTATCCGGGCATTAAAATTATACAGACAACATAAACAGTACATGTACATAGATATATTCGTATGACCTAGGATCTACGTAGTAGTCCTAATCGGAACTGGAACCTCGTGGTTCCAGTTCCGATTAGGACTGAACCTTCTCACTTATGGACCTACCAGGACACGCTGTAGTGGCTCAAATAAGAGCAAGTGCTTTTTTCAGATTTAGTTCCTGTGTAGTTTTAGGTTTTATGTTTTCGCGGCAAAAATGGGCTCCATTCGTACTGCTGCCTTCGGCCATAGATCGATTTATGTTCTCTATGGATGCGTCACCTTTCAGAACCCCGTCCCTTCGTGCGAAGAAGTATAACGTTGCGTACGTTTTAGATTGAGTGGTAGGCTTGGTGTCTCATCTTCTTTGTATGACGAGAACAACGGACAGCAGAGAGAAACAGTGATGTGTCCACTGGACAATGTTTAATTGGATTAGCGATTTTATGTTAGACAGTGAATGTTAGGAAAGAGCGCGCGTTGTTACCCAGAATCCTCAAAAAGGGAACGACCGATTATGCCTTAAGCTCAATCCTGTTATTTGTTAGCACTCAGCTCTCCCTGGGAGTAGATAAAACCAACTATAACTCTATACGTCTAATATTTGGAGACGAACATCATTTTTTTGACGTTTTAGCCTAGTTTGGAACTAGACACTCTACGCTCTCAGAAATACGTGTTACAATAATAAATATGAAACGTCCAACGACGTACTGCTCATTAGATAACGCGAGTTTTTTTTTTCTTTCTTTTTATTGTCTTTAGCTTCCCCTGTGACCGTATAAAGTAGACAACTGACCATACGGCGCTTAATGCTGTGTCAGGTTGCAGTGACTGACCTGCACAGAATCGAGTTGGCAGGACGATAGAACGAACGCGCTGTCGTCAGATATATTCGTTATTCCGCAGTTTGAATTGCCCAACGGGCTGCAGTACGTCGCCTATGTGGCGTAGATCGGGTGCAATATAGCCAGTATACGCGGCGACCGGCAACGTATTGCACGGACCGTGTCCTACGTTTTTAGATTGACAGCGACAGAATGCTTGAAACAGTAGATGACATAAGGGCTTTCCTGCTGTTCCATGCAACGATCTAATCCGCAATCGAGACCACCGTTTGTTACACAGTCAACAAGTTTCCTTTTTTTGCATCTGTATACTTGCTACAGTCCATGTGAATTTCTCATAGAGGAACTTTTTTTTCTAATTACGAATCAAGTCTGTCACTGGCGTAATAATTCATTAGAGAGTAGTGTGCTTGAGAAATGCATGTTACTCAAAGATGGCTTCCGTTTAGCTTAGTAGCTAGTCGACTAGCGACATCTCGTCGACGCTCTGTATCGAGAGATTTCTATGTATTCTCTAAGAATTATCTTGTTCAATAGCTAAATCGCCAAACAGATCTTTCTACTCAGTCGAATAATATTGACAACTGATACACATATTGAAATAGTAGTTGGCTCTCCAGAGTTAAGTGTGTGTCCGAAAAAACAGTAGAACGTTTCCTCCATAGGGCGCCTCCATTACCTCCGGCTCTGATAGTGTTATACCAACTGCTGGCGAAAAATCTACAGGGTACGCTCTAATCATACTTAAGTCAGAATCATACGTTTAAACCCGCTAGACGCTTAAAACTGAAGTGAGCTTCAAGTAGAACGATATAGTGCACACAACAATGCAGACGAGAGGAACAAATAGTATTTATAAAAAGGTATTGAATCATTATTTTACCCATTTAGCGTAATTTTGCAGCAGAGAACTTTACGTCGAACCATGTACTAATTGCGCCCCTGACAAATCCTACCAAAAAACACGAACGGCATGCAAAACAACAAGATATGATCACGCACTGTTTCTCAACTTGAGAATCCATTATACGGGACATATCGTGCGGGCCGTAACGCTTTTGGAAAATCTACACCAATTTTAACCCGTATTACGTTGGGAGCAGGCTTAGGAAAGTGGGGCGTCACTGGCCCCTCGTGACATATGGGGGCTCTACTAAGCGCAGAAAATAAATCCGCTAGCGAGTTCGGCTACGGGCGTTATCGTTAAGTTAAAGTATGAGGCTATATATGCAAGAATAGATCGTAGGTAAAATACCTAATCGGCATACGATCGAAAAACTAAGCTTCAGTTAAGCGGTGTTTTTTTTAGATACCTATGATTGGAACTCTGCTTTAATAATACACTAATGGCAATCATTAACAGCGGGCTGATACTCCAACAATGGCCTTCATTAAATATTCTCCGACCTGCCCTCACAAGAAGCTGCTATTAAATCTGATGATATTATTTTCGTCTGCGGATGAAATCACCGCTTGGCATTGCGGTGTCGGAACGAAAACGCTCCGCATCGGTGATGACGTGTTCGCGTGTCCGGTAGCTGTTTGCGCGAATCCTTCTGGCCATAGCTGTTCCTAGCGTAAACTCAGGCCGAGATTGAGGGTGAGAGAAGTTACCTAACAATGAAAGTAAAGGAGTCTTGCCCCATGTGTCACGCCATACGTGACGCTGTGCAGAACTAATCCTCTGCGGTGTCGAAGCTCGAAACGCATGAGTGTCGAAGATGCGTATCATTTTTTGCTATCACACGCCACAGAATTCGCGGGAGTCGACTCATAAGCTGAGTAAAATATACCTGAAAAACCCGTTTTCGTATTCATGAAAGATATACACGTAAGCAAAAGTCGAAAGAAACGGGATGCTGTCCAGATCGGCATAAATCATAGGACCAACTACTGTAGCCTGTTATCGCTGTTAAAACCAACTTCCTGAGAGTAAATCCTGAGCTGTAGAGGATAGCGCTAATAGCCTAGCCCGATTGTATTTTCAACTGTTCTATCTATTAAGCTCTACGTGGCTTTCTGCAACTACTGAATTTTTGGATAGGGGCCTCGGTGTTAGAAATCCTATCACGCTAATCACGACGATCATAAGATAAGTTCGGCCAAATGCAACAGTGAATCTTCTCTTGGCATATGGCTTGATCGTCAAAACATTGCGTATCTTCCACATTACCGAAATAGGTCACTTACTGTACTAAACTTGTTACGCGTAAATATTGTTAATTGCAATAGAACTACAGTCTGAGCTCTGTCAAATCATTGCTTAGTAATGTTGACTTCATCGTAAGAAGAATATATCTTCGGCAAGGTTAACTGATAAACAAATCGACAAAACGTAAGAGTAATAGCAACACTTAGACCCGCGCTCTGTACGGTTTACTAGAGTAGACATGTTTTTGTCTGGCGTTCGCCCCTTATTCCGACGATGGCATTGTCAGCACCGACGCCCCAATGACCCTGCGTATGGATAGCTATGATTTTGAGGGCTTGCAGCTGCCTATGCATAGAGCCATTCGTTTAGCCTTGAGTAACTCCCATCAGATTGTCTTTCGACTCAATTTCAAATCGGCGAAACTAAAAATATAGTCCCTTACAATGCTTGGATCATTTTAACGTGTAGACGTCTCGATTTATAATGTCTATATGACGATCACGCCAATGATGTCTGCGCACTTTAGGCCGCTAGACGAATGTTGTTACGGCACTAACATTCAGCTAGAGACCCTAATGCTACATATGGTCTAAGTTGACCCAGAGGATTTTTCGTCGCATCTATAGCTAAGTATGCTAATAAAATGTAATAAGAATTTAAATATATTGTTTGCGATGGATGTGCCGAGCGTCGAAGGAACTTCCACTTCGCACAGAAACTTTTACGTTTTTTCTGTATCCTATGGGTACTGTCGATAGGTATTTTAATCAGGTAACTGGCTCCCAACACGAAACGAACCCAGGTGCGAATTCGAGTAAATTCGTCGACCACTAAATTATCGCTCAGGACCCAGAGCGTAGACTTCGGTAGCCCGTAACTCATAGGTCGTTGTATAATTACGCTGTAAAATATAGTTATCCAGATACAGGTTTTTATGTCGGTGTAAAACTCCGATAGCCGATAAGCAGCTGTACGCTATAACAATCGGTTATACTGTATTTTTGTGCTGCCTAACAGGTGCTCGGCAAAACATTCTGGATCAAAGAAATCTGTCGCTGGCCATATCTCATTTATGCTAGCAGCGGTATGTCCTGTCCAGCTTCTATCATATCGCGAGGCTTAAGGTCACTGCACTGGAAACTGTTTAACCTGCAAATCGGCATCTGTCATCAGTTCACCTAAGAATATAGTCAAGTAGTCATAATGCTGGTTTTTGACGGGAAGTCCCTTGAGTGTAGAGCGCTCATAACAGCCACAGGATTCAACGTTTACCTGTACGCCATAGAAGCTGACAACTGTGCTAACAATATAACTAAAACTAGGTGTGATCAGGCTGGCCCACTGTAAATGCTATGCTGATGATTTGTACATGTTTGTTTGATTTCAGTTGACTAGTTCGTGTGGTTGTCTGGGATGTGACCGTTGGGCAGTCGCAGTCGCCCTGGGCTCGTCTACGTTGACCATTAAATCGTCTTTCTCAGTTGCCAATTAGGGTCAAGAAGATAATTTGGCACCTGTAAATTTAGCGTATATCTGGCTACATGGCCTCATCGTTATTAATAGTTTATAGAAAACTCATTCATCATTATTGGTTATCTTTTTTACAATAATCGAGCAGACATATTACTATCGATCAGACAATACGGCTGGCTTTCGGCACGGAACAACGTATGTTGGAGCTTAGTTTCGAGTCTAAACTGTCACGGGTACCTAAGTTTAACAGCGAACGCGTCGTCACCGCGTAATTCATGGACGTGCAACTAAAAAAAATCCACCAAAACTACAGCTTAGCTAGGTCTATAACATCTTCTATAACATCTTTACAAATACGCCAGCAGATTCACGCGGGAAGTCTCTCCTTTATTCTAAGAGGCAGACAACCGTGATAACCCAATAAACTGCAAATCCATAATTATAACCCATTTCAGTGCAACTCTCTAAAAGCCGTGTCAAATACCAGTTGAAAGCTCACTTTTTCGAAATGTTTTTTTTTTTTGTTGAATTTGCTTCATAATTTTCTTTGCTTCCAGTCCTCGAACCTGGCCCTTTGTGGTATCAATCACTGGACCATTTGCTGTTGCGATAGGGGAAACTCCCTTGTTAGCTCTATAGCCCTCGTTTTTTTAGCTCTATAGTCTTTTACTATGATGTTTTCCTTATCGTTCACAATTCGTTCGAATTCTATTTGAGTAATCACTCCTTAATTGCCAATGCCAATCTTAAATGACCATTTTCCAAAGCGTGGAATCATGCAGGGTTAGATCCTTGGCCCACTCATATTTATTTTTTGTATAAATGCCCTGTTCCCGCACATCGAATTCTGTGAGGACATAGTTGCATAGAAAAGCGCACACTCATCCATGTTTTATTTATGAAGATTTATTTGGCATTGCTTGCGCTAGCGAAACGGGTCCTGTTATTACGGCTTGCTAGGTATATGAGAGTGTCATGAGATTCCCGGTTGATGGTGGTCTATTGGAAATGATACAGCCTTCGGGCTATTGATAACATTTATTTGTCATAATCTGAAAGGCCTTAACCCCAAAGTCAGGCACAAACACCACCAATCATGACAAATAATATGTAAGAATTTAAACAGAAAAGTATAGAATGTCCAATCCAAAACGTTAATGAGTGCTTACATATACGCAATAAAATCATAGACACGTTTGTCCTTTCGCGGAGATTGTTACGTAGACAGCAAAGACACTTCGCCGGATAGAAGAACACAGATGAACTGTCTTTTTTTTTTTTTACAAAAAAAAGGTTCGTCGGGTTAATTAGGCAATCGGTTGGGTCAACTAATCGATCACGTCAGACAAAGTACTCAATGCCATTAATTATTAGAACAGTACAGCTTAAGTAAGCGAGTGCTATGAAATAAGCCAGTGTTTGACGTACAACCTAACGTGGACCTTTGGCATAATACAAACCTGTTGTCGCGTGAATTGATCTGTACCGGAGACATTCTACGTGTCCAAATGGCGGATTATCGTCGTTGTTAGTAAGCACATACGTGCAGTTCACAACACGAAGAATAAGTGATGCAGTAGAGAAAATATAAAGGGTACTCACATACATATACACAAAAATACACTGACCAACTGATCTCAAACAGGTCACAAACAGTCCTTTTAGGGTGCTTTGTTGATTTCTCGTATGGGCGGAATATCGGCTGCCATGCTAGGACGATAAAAATGAGGCACCGACCGTCTTGCAGCTTCCATTGAGCGAGGCAGCTTTCTATTACGAAGGATCTTATGACGATGAATTGTAAACGTAAGCCTGCTATTCCCCAGCACAGGTTGTCCTGCGAATCGCCAGGCTTGCTAGGACCTCTTGACTGGTCCAGAACTACCTGCCGCAGCAAGGTTCATCCTTTACGCGTGCTGGTACGAGCTTATCGGCAGGTTGCTTGTTGTCTGGTAGAGGCCAGCTCCCCGAGCTGATGCGTGTCGAGGGGCGACCAAGTCTGCGTCACTCTGTTGCCAGCTAGAAGCTACATGCTGTACGAAACTACGCTAATGGCTTACGCTCACTGCTGGAGGGAGGCAGAGGCGGTAACAGAAGTCAGCCGCTGTATTGTCGTTAATAACGGCTCCCACAGCGCCGGCGGCACAGTCCGATCAGCTGGCGGCGGGTGATGTCTGCGCCTTCTGGGATTCTTTCGCCTCTCCATCGTTATTGACCCTTTCCCGGCTCTCGTAGACTGAGCAGTAGCTTTCTTTTACCGCGCGGCGACTACGGAGCCTGAGAAGCCCGCTCCGCTATAGACGGTCACTCAACGGTCGACGGCAGTAGAAGCAAAGCGCAGCGACAGACGAACAGGCAGCGGCGGCTGATCATCTGAGAGGGAAAGTAAGCGAATTTTTTAATCGAAATAAACTGATTTAAAGGTTCGCAACGGATGAATGGATGGTAAGGTAAAAGCATGTAATCGAAATCTCGATTGTCTGTTCGCCTACGTTTGACGAACGATGCATGAAAACGTTCTTAACTATTAGCTAGTTACGGTAAAGCCGGTACGGCTTCTCTCGACGAGCTATTTCTAATGGTGGATGTGGGCAAACGATTGTGCATAGAAGACAGAACGCGTGCTGACGTGCATGTAGCCGAAAAGCACATTGAAAAATACAGTTGCTGGAGAGATTAAATCGTCGCATTGATCGCCACGTTGAGGCTAGACGTATCGCGAAGAGTACGCTTGTTGTTAATAGGAAAAATGGACTAGCAGATCGTAATGTTGATGATCTAGCGCCTATCCTGATTGTAGGTTTGCTTAAGAATTACGCTACGGTACGACCTACTGTAATTGAGCTTTGCCGGTGCGTTGAACTAACTAAATAGTAGACTTAGCAGCCAAAATGCGAACATTAGAAGCCTTTATGTTGGAGCTATTATTGGTCGACCTGCCAAACCGTTTTTATTTATCGAAATGATCATTGTCGAACAGGGCTCAGGTTTGCCTTAGACGATGAACTAAACATATCTTTGGTAGCTATTTTCAAAGCAATTGGGTTTCTAATATGCACTTCCAAGGGCAGTAGTGCCGAGTATAACGACGTCTGGGGTTGCCGAGCTTTGCGTTTTGCATAGTACTATACAAAATTTTCGTGAAACTACTGCCTTTGTATTTCGTCGCGCGGGGTCGATTGCACGTAGTAGACCTAGTTGATGTGTCCGCGTGATAGCTTAGTGGGTAACGTATCTTCTTGCTAACCTCAGGGGCGCACCGTTGTCCAGGCCCAAGACGGGCGTAGACACACTGGGTTTCGCGCTGAGACCCAGCCACCTGATGGAGCGCCTAACAGCGATGCCGAACGTAGAACTCGAAACATAGAGGCGTAGCCGATGTAACCTACTATTCAAGCTAGTCATTGCGGAAGGTGCCATTGGCACTATTGCTTCGGAACGGTTTTCGTCCAGGGTACATTTACATATGTATATATAGTGCTATACGCTTTTCATGGAACATCTATGCATGATCAACAATAAAAACTTACCCCGCATAAGACAAACTTCAGTCCGCTGAAAAACGTGCAAAAACATAGAAGACATGGTCTTTATTCCTTCATTCCTTTATCCTTCATTACTTTTCCCTTATAATTTATTTGCAGTCGTGTAACATTTGTCTTGATTAACATTTGATTAGCGATCGCAACGTACTGCCGCAGTGCAATACTCCATGCTATTATCTAAGCCGCATTTGTTCCATAAATGGTTTTCCCTTATAGCTTTGCGTCGTGTCTTTGGACGGCCGTGGCATTTCTACTCTGTTTTTGGCCACAGGCCCACATAAACCTCGCTTTACACTATATCCGCATCCAAATTTATATTTTCATTATAATCACTATTATTCCATCTCACTCCTCGTTTGAATGTGATCTTCGTCCGTGCTTCTTTGTCCAGCATGCACTATATACTGTTACTGACGATGATCGATACATATATTAACTCTTCACTTCAGTTTGGTTGTCTTCTTTGCCTCAGTTGAATGCAATTATATACCGTAGCACACACACATACATCTCAAACTACATACAATTTATTCCTTATATCTATCATTGCAGCTCATAGCATAGCTTCGTTACGGTTTCCGGCTTAGCTACATCCGCTGGTGACTTTCTATGTCTTCTGCTACATATAGCCCGTATATATCACGTCCGTTTCCAACACTCCCTCACAAGCATAGCCCACACAATTTTGCTGCGATTTTGCCATTAAAACAGAGAATTTTCCGCTTGAGTCAATTGTTAGCAGATCGTATCGATGTCACTAAATAAAAAGATAAGGCCAACATTAATGACCTCACCTTTTTATTTAATAATAAAGTCATGGTAATAGTTGCGCGAAATAAAGCTACGGTAGCAGCTTGCGGCTAATTCTACGCAGGGTATAGTTTGAGGTATTGTAAAAGTCACGCATCGTAGAGATGACCAAGGTGAAATCTGGTGAAGCTTTACACATTGCAATATTATAAGAATTCCCGTTGGAATAAGTAAAAATTTAGAGGTTCTCCCTGTTGTCGTGTATTTAGCACACTTGCTTATTTCAAACAGCCCTTGCTTTGGTCTGAGAGACCATCAGTGCGTTCGTATGGATCGAGATACTAATCCATTGTACGGATTTTTTCAAAGTTCTTGTCCACTAGGACAACCAGCTTCGGATTTGGATTTCGTGCAGGCAGATTCCACATTTAGCATAGGATGAGCCAGATGATGGTACAGGACGCAACATACAGTCAGCCTGTTTATTAGTTTTATCGATTAGATCACTCTTGTCTCCTGGGTTTGATAGAATCGAATTAGTCGTAGGTCGCTGTATTGACGTTCTACATGAGCCTTACCTAGGTTAAATCGGTTGGACCGTCCTATCCTAACACCTATTTGGAAACAGGGTCGACACGTCGGCGAAGCTGTTCGGCATGAAGCCGATGCGGACGAAAGTCGGTTATCGATTAGCTTATACTGGTGCCAATTCTAGCACGAATTCCCCCTCGAACAAACGGACATACACAATTAAGAAACCTAATAACAAAACACGCTTACAAACACACGACCTCGACCCGAATTGGCTAAAGCTTCAATCTAGATTTGGATTAATTAAGCCCACTACATATAAAAATGATACCAAAATAGATCGATTATATAGTGTTGCGTTTGGAAAACGCTGCAACTGGCATTACGCCGTGAACAAAAAGGACTAAAGTAATAAAATTCCCTGTTAAAAAACTGTATAGATCTACCATTGGCGTATGAGCAATCGTCAGCGCCATCAAGAAACCAGATAATTCTTCTTGACGCTAACGCGGATTGACGAACCGACAAGCACCGCCAAGTGCATAATCTGCTTTTGTTTCGTAATTTTCTCTTTCGTTTTTTATCAATGCACGTCTACACGCCATTATCATACATCTCAGCTTCTATACGTTCAGGTTGTCTTTCGGCTGCGTCGTATTTTCTAGTCGATCCGCCGCTTACGCCAGACAACGACCAAGAGGTAAACATGGTAATCTGTGTCAAAGAGCTTCAGAGCTTCATGCGCAACCACAGACGCGATCACGATGCACGAACCGTGTGTCACGTACCGCTCTCATCGAGGGATTCGACGAAATCCAGACCGGGTTCATCATTCTACTTTCACTGCTATCTTTCATATTATTACATGCCCATCTACGATCCCATGATTCGTTCAGTTTCATTGTTGTTATTATTATTACTTGTCGTCGATAAACAATTTTACACTCGCGGAAAGATTAGCGCTAACCCCTCTGTTTACACGTTCGCTGAATCTCTCACGCATGCTTACGTGCTCCCCGTATTCATTTGCACGTTTTTCTGTCCCCCATACTAATAATTATGATGAGGATATTTTGTCAGCATCGACTCATTTTGAAATCCCTTATAGGTCTGTTCTGTGGGGCATTTTTTCTATTCGCATCACTTTTGTATGTGTTTGGGCTATTAACACGGTAGTTGGTATCGAACTGGGTCCAATACATAATGAGTTTACGATGTTAATCAAGCATTTTTTTAGCCCCTATAATATACTGAATAACTCATAAATCTTATAGGTAAGACTTGTTAATATTAATCTGAACTACTCGGTGCGCGTTCTCTATTGGTGGGTTCTAGCATCCGTATGTATGGATATCTCTGCGCTAATCAATAGGCTTTTTGTTTAGGCGTTTGTGTGTGACCCAAGCTCCGCGACTTCGTCAGGCCGGATATTAGCGTAGCACTAGTTCGTTTAGTCGTCTGTATCCCTTTTCTATTTTCGTCAATGACAGTTGTTCCTGTATGTATTATAGCGTTGCACATGACGTTTCTTTTTGTAAAATGTTTCCCAACAACCCGCTTTTCTGGGTTTTTACTAACTGTATTTTTTTTTCCGCTTAGATTCGTTACCGTTGTGTCGCAGTGGTAGACCGTTGTATTGCGACAGAGGCTTGTCTGGACCCTATTATTATTATGTTCATCCTGTTCCCACCACCTCGTCACTCTGCTATGAGTTCATCTGGTAACGGTACTGTCTATTCGATAACAATTGCCCAATTTTTAATATTTGTGTTACCATTAGCCGTCCTGTAAGGATTTGAACCTGTGATTGAATCTTGTGTTGCATACATACTCAGTACAATCAGTAGGGCGCACATATCCCCTAAGCCTTTGTGTATGTATGTATCTAGAGATTTTGTAATATATACAAGTGAATAAGCGGTGCAGACAGGTGCGGCGACAACTATCAAGGTTCGTTTCCTCCACAGGCAAATATCAGACGTACATTATCAGTGGGTCCACTCTCGGCTTATCGATAATAGAGGTATTTGGTCTTCTATCCACATTGACAACTTCGCTAAAACAGGCGAAGTTGACAGCACTCAAAACGCACATCTCAGGCATCCTACATTTATTCGTATACGTGCGACATTACGGTCTACAAAACAATCAAGATAGACTTAAAGGTTGACCTTGAGTTCTTGCTCTGCTTTGTCTTCGCTTTGTATATCAGTTTTTAACTGTTTAACAGCATAGCCGGTAACCCTCTACCCGGGGGTTCCTTACTTTCAGTTGCGAAAGTGTTCTTTTAATCACCTCGTGATGAATCGTATTTCCTTATGTTGTCACTAACTATCCGTAACAGTTAAGACAAATTCGAGTTTCTAAAGTTTAATTTTGAATTCCGTGTGTCCCATAGACGAAAGATGGCCACCAGGATCATTTATAGTACATATTATGCCGTGTCTTTTGTATTTAGAGTGTCGTAGACACCGTGCCACAAGACTCTTCCGTTTTAATTTGTTGTAATTTGACAGTTTTATCAGCTATCGTGTTTTTTCCAGCTGCCTGTTGCTGTTGTTGCAACAACATCTGCTGCTTGGCCTGCTTCTCTCGAAGTATATCTTTGATGTCACGTATATCTTTGACTTCTTTTACGTTTGGCGTATGCTCCTTGATGGGGTCCTTTGTGGGCAGGCCCCCACTACCGTTGTTGTTGCCTCCACCTTGTAGTATCATCTGGGTGGGACTCGCATTTGTTGAAGATGAAATCATCAGGGCAGTTATAACAGAGCCCGGTGTTGGCAACGAATTCCCATTCCCTGAACTGACGGGACTACTCAACCCGGACCCGGGGCTAGGCAGAAGTGATGGGCTTACTAGACCTAAAAACACAGAGAGACCAATATCTCGTAGATTTAGTGAAACCAAGACTCGAATTGGCCAAATTTTTCCGCGTCGGATCATATTAGGGGACCATAAATGCTACACCGTTGAGGATTTTTACGTGTTAAATAATATTAAGAAAGAAAAACTGATTTGAGGCAGGAGTTCAGGCACTGTTCTTTTCGATAAGGGTGTTGCATATAGGAGATCGTCCATAAGGTGCAAATGATATATATGTCAAAATCAGTATCCGGCAGGATATGCATTACTATTTACTTGTTCATTTTCCTACCAAATCATAAATCTGCTATTTAATTATCTTCCTATCGATTGCGGTTGTCACGGTTATATGAGTCGACTCGGTGCTAACTATAGCTCCAAACATCAATGTATCGGTTCAAGTGTACGTACTAATTCTTATTATTCATTTGCTCTAAGATAAAGAGTATTGTGGTCCATCCATCTAATCAACAGTCAGCCATTATTATCAGTTATTAATGGTTAGTTATTAGGATAGCGATTGATTTCAGGGGATCCTCTCATCTATTGACTGATATACAGAGGAGGAGGAAGTTGTACGTACATATCTCGCTCGGGTATCAGTTTTTCTGTTCTCCTAAGGATAATAGTAAGCAAAGTTTTTATTTTCCAGCCAGCGAGCTAGAGATTCACTACGAATCCTTGTTCCCTCGTGGACAAGTTCCCGATAGTTAGTGGGCTTTTATGCTTGACTATCTTGTGAAGAAAATCAACGTAAATCTGGGTCCTTACCACTTTCATCGACCACGTTCTCCTCCGCCCCAGTCTTGTCTTCTTGTTTTTCATTGACCGGCGTAGCAGACCTGCTTCCCGTGTCTTCACTGATGGATGTTCCTCGTTCTTGTTTCGGTGTCGTAGCCGTCGCTTCTGCATCCGCTACCTCCTCACACGCCGGGGTCTCTGGGGACGTCGGCCGGTCATAGAAATCTTGGCGGGACTTTCGGCTGTGTCGTCCAGGCAGGAAGCCATATTCTGATTCTATAACAATATTATTGAACATGTGTACGTGGGCGAGAAAATCATAAAAATAAAAGCAATCTAGGTACATGGCCTGATGACATTTGAGGTTCAAGTCGACAAAAGACAAAGTTCTTTGCAATATATATATATATATATATATATATATATATATATATATATATATATATATATATATATTGCAAAAAGATACGATAGCTGAACTTTCATATTGATATAGGAAAACCAATGGATACATAGTATTCATAAAAACAAAAACTGGTTTTCACTCTACCCTACGTCATGGAAAAAATCTATATTTTTTTAAATTAATGTTTGTTTTTTTAATGCCGTACGGATTCTAAGGACTATACAGACGATACGTGTATTTGAGACGCAAGACTAAATCTTCAATACTTTGCCCTTTTTTTTCGTGCTGAGTTTTACGTACCATTGGTGCTCATTGTATCTGTTCTATTGACTAAATTCGAAGATTGTTGTTGTTGTTGCTGTTGTTGTTGTTGTTCGCGTCGCTTCTGTGCCCGTTCTCGTTTGCGTTTAATTTTCTCCTTGAGTTTATCACGGTCGCGAGCTAGCTCCGGATTTAGGTTTGGATTGATTGGCCACCTTGGGTCGTGCGGAAGTGTCTCCTGCATCTGCAGCCGCGACTGCAGACGCCGAGTTTCGTCCAGGTGAGCCAGCAGATGCATCATATCATGCATACTTTCGTTGGCCTCATCGACGGTCCGCTCCCGACTGTTTTTTTGGAAGAAAATAAAGACGTTTAGAATATAAAAAATAAGCAAGATAAGCTGGTGTAAATCAAATCGAGCCAGCCTGTTACGTGGGTGCAGATGCTTTGACAGGTCATAGGCATACAAGGTAAGGTAGAAGGAACCATGCGTGGTATTTTATGCGATATCTATCAGATACTAGTGATAAGAGAAAAGTCTGAATTGCTGAAGGAGTGTTAGCTTAGAGAAATGAGGAAATTCGTATTATTTAGTTGTAAATTTTGCCTCAAAACGGAAGGAATTGCTATGTGTAAAGATCTAGATGTTTAGCACTCTGATGGTAGTAGGCATAATGTTACCATTTACTAACAAAATCCAAGATACATTTGTAGAGTAGCGAAAAAAAAAAGTAGCTATGACGAATATACCAAGTTAAAACGCAACTACTGACTGCCGTAATACACAGTGCCTTCCGAACGTTCCGGAACGACTTGAGTTTTTCTATCTCGGACGGCAAACCTGTTTTGATCAGTTTTTAACCGATTCGTGTTATTCATGATAAACTTGTGTGACGAAAATCGTGGACGCCATACTAAACTAAGCTTTGTAATAAGCGACAAAAATATTCTATTTTTATTTTTTGTCTATTTCAAGGGTTTAAGACCAAATCTATTTTAGCAGTTGAAGCTAAGATAAATATAAGGAAAGACTGCAATCCATAGGTCTGAAACACCGAACCCAGAATTCAAATGCGTACATCTAGGAGGTGCTCGATTCGTAACCCAAGTAAAATCACCCTCGTATTTGGCTTTTCGGCTAATCTTGACTAATCGTCATTTGTTTAGCGTATGTTCAGAGCTCTGTGAACGAGAAATCGAACCGCTATAATGAACTTAGATGAGAGAACAGGACAGAACGGAAACGATAGAACAGACACAGACCTATAGCGTGGGCTATTGCAGTTAGACGAAGGTGAGTTATAGTGGGTACTCTGCTGCTCACGCTCGCGGTCCCATTTGGGTCGGTGCTCCCTTGTGTCTTGGTGATGAGGTGATGTGGGCTGAATCGCCCGCTGGTGGTGGATTTGCTGTTGGGGAATGCTACCTCCGCTGCTCGGTGGTCCGGGCGTGCCCATCGGCCTGCGGGCATGCGGGCCAGCGATGGGTTCCGACGCTGGACACGGCGATTGAGTACCAGGAGTTGACGGTAAAGAGTGACCCTCATAATCCGCTACCGGTGTTACACTGCGGCTGTCGTCACTGCTGCTAAAAGTATATCAAGTCAGAAAGGCATTGAGATCGATAACAGACGAACAGGAAGGGAAGGGGATAACTTGATCAGTAAATACAATAATATAAACGCCGTCAAATTTAAGATTTCGACGGTCGCGTAGGCTGAGAAAATAGAATAATAAATAAGAGAGTTGATCTTTGTATGATTGTCTAGGACGTTTTGAATAACCTTCGACTACCTAGTTTTTTTCAAATATGCATATTTATATTCTCGAAAGAAGCCCCCAGAAGAAATCGGTACTCACTCTCACTCTTAAAAAAAAAAATATATATATATATATATATATATGTAGAAAGTTATTTAGATAAGAAATAGCGTCAACCGATACGTATTCCTGTCGGCGGTCTTAGTTACGCACCAATTGTCAAGTTGTTCTCTGGAGCTGCCGCTCTGCTCTTGCACCGTGGGAATGCTTTGCTGGAAGTGATTCTGGTATTGTTGAAAGCCGCCGCCATGCGATCGACTTCGCGAGTGTTTATACGGATAGCTTGGAATAGCTGATGAACCGTGTGGACACGGATGTGCTGTATGCGACGCTACTGAGGCTAATGCCCCATGAACCGAGGGTGAACTAGAACCAAACACAGCCGACGAGGGAGGCTTATGGCTAATATGTTCTCTGGGCGGAAGCGGCGGTTGATCTTCGATTTTTTTGATCGCCGGATTTGAGCAGCTTCGATGAGGTCGGTAGAGGTAAGATTGTCCTGGCGATACCGTTTGTTGGCGGTGGTTGACCCCCACCGACACAGCCGATTGGACCCCCGCTGGGGCGGCGCCATGGTGGCTGTGCGAAGAAAGCCCGTTTTGGGCTGCAGAACGGTGATTCTGATGATGGTGCTGCTGCTGCAAATGATGACCATTAACATCTCCGTGTACCAGCGGCGAAGGCGAGGGCGATGTCCCTCGACGGGGCATATCCATCATTGAATGACTTTCCGAAACCCCTGTGTAATTAAGAAGCAAAAAATAGAAAAATAAATGTTTGCCTCATTTCTGCTATTATAGGATTGCTAACTATCGTAAGAGCATAATAGGCATGTATAGGTTTTCTCCGTTCTAGGAGGGGCGGGGTGTCACAATTAGGGTATTGGTGTCTACAGTTTGCTTTGTTTATTAGAATGTATAGAAATGTTTATTAGAAAAAAACAATTTTAACGGAATAAAAAAATCAACGAATTAATTTATTATGATAAACAAAAGACAATGTAGTATAAAATTGTGAACTATCGAAATTCAAAAATCAAAAAAGACAATCAAAAGATTGAAGTTCTACTTGTTATCTTTGAACCAGTACCCACAAAGCTCCCTGGCTCCTTTCTATTGATACGTGGTCAAACAACGGGTTTATGTCTCTTCTCGTAGAAATAGCTGTAGCTCTATAGTTGACCTGATATTCATCAGAATCACGCTCATCCTTTATTGCGCATGTATCCAACAGAACGCGGTTGTTTACCAATGGTAAACAATTGTTGCATTATTCCTCGTATACCTTAGAAAACCTTCGGTACCTTAAAAAATCTTCTTTTCGCGCTTGTTTAGTCGTTTAAGTGTCTATAGTAGTTCGTATGCTTCCCATAAAGCAGCCAAATATGATTTTTCTCCCGACTATTATTTATCATACTTACCTCGTGCAAATCGACTTGGACTAGCGGAGCTACTTCTTTGTCGAAGTCTCAGTACGTCAATAGGGGTAGCATTGAACCGTGTGGCGTGGCTTGGCAGACCATGACTCGTAGTTGGTTCGTGGTCAAGCGCTCCGAACGGTGTCACGTAAGGCACGTTGACGTAATTGTGCGAAAAAGCGGGCCTAGGCCCCCTTGAATAGGTATGCACATCGTCATAGATGTGAGCTTCACCATAAACGCTTCCACTGGAACCGCCCCCACTGCCATGTTGGTGATAGCAGCAACGACCTGTAGTAAACGAGGGCACAAAGCAAAAGGATACAATATGGGTCATCAATTCGACCTTCATCCCTTCGCTGGCTGGCCAGTTAAACTGTAACTTCCCTTTGGGTAACTTGAATTCCTGTTTACGATTCACTATACATATATTTCAGGCTGTTCAACGTAAGAGGAGGTGTACTGTCCGTGCTGGTTATGATAGGGAACCGCCGAACAAATGAGATAAATTCATACATAAACCATGTCGGATTTTCCCCGAACTACCGAAAATTAAATATGAAAATTTGAGTTCGACAGAGATTCTATCTAGGCTCTCTATAACTCGTGGTATCATTTTGGTTGGTTCGCGTATTTCTCGTTCCAGTCGATGCCTCTATTCTAGGTCCAGCAGTCACAAAGGCAGCAGTAGCTTATCCTGTCTTTCAACCGCAACTCCGTAGCGAGCAAACAGCTATCCTGCTAGCTATTCGACGAAGACCTCGAAGATGACGTCAGACTTGCTCGCTTTTTGGGAACGTGTTGTGTTACGCAACCATTGCACCATAAAAAATGCTATTTTAATATATCGAACCTAGAGAGAACAACATAGTTACTGGCTGAAATGGAGATCGGAACCCAACCTAAATCGACAGCGGATTCTTTGGCTGAGTCATTTGTCGATTGGCGACTATCGTCTATTGTACAATTTAAAATGTGGTTGTAGAGAAAGAAAAGTATTACTGTCAAAAATCCTACTCCCCGTTCTGACTGAGACTGACTGCATTGGGCCTTAGATCATGATTCTTTTTCTCCATCACTTGAAATAACCTTTTACGAGCATCTTAACGATAGTACGTTCAGCCTAAAACTAGGCCAAAAAAAAGGGATAAAATGGTAACTTTTTTATCAGCTAAAGACTCACCTGTGACTGGACTTGTGGCGGCACGTTTTCCTACCTGTCTTCTAACCACAAGCCAAAGTTCAGGGTATGCGAAAGTGCGCTTCGCATTCAACGCATTGAAGTAAGCGTACTTTGTTTGTAAGAAAACAGGAATAGCAAATGGGGTTCTGTATCGAAAACAAAACTGAGTGCGGATCGGCGGTGTCAATACCACAAAAAGCTTTTGGTGACTAAGCCGTGAGTCAGTAAGTAATACCAGTGTTTTGGTACAGTGGAGAGGGTCTTGAAAACAACGCCTTATACCAGGCTCCGAACGGCCTGTCACAACTTGAACGCGGAAAGTGCAGGACCTCTGAATCCCCTCAAGAATTTACGAGCAAGTACAGGCTCATCAATAACTGCTGTGTCGGAACACTTTCACACTTAAACAGGAGTTAGATTTGCTTCATCGTGTCGTTATAGGTGACAAGACCTGGGTAGACGCGTATGGCCAAAACAAAGGACAAAAGCATGGCTGTCAGAGTATCTTCTAGGAGGCTATTCTAGGCCAAGAACAGTTAAAAGATACAAGCCTCTTGCCACCGTTTTTTCAACTGTCGGCAAGTTCTACACTTGGCATTCATACTGAGTGGTTGTAGTTTTACCAAGGAGTATTGCCAAGGAGCTTTAAGAAAATTGCCTATGCCATACGTGAGGATAGGCTTGGATTTTGGAACAAGAAAAAGTTATGGCTTTTTTTTTGTTACCATGACAATGCAACGGCTCGCGTACCACTTCTGTGCTGCCTTAACTTCCACGTTTACCAGGGCTAACGCTTTGTATCTTTTTTCCATAAATAAAAAAATACATAAATGAAAAAACGTTAAGGTGATTAGGGAGCTTCAAGAAGAAGGAAGCAAGGCTTAAGTAAAGGCAAATGTGGAGACGATTTTTCACGCAGTCAGAGCAATAAGTAACTTATAGAAACTAGTTTTTCAATGGATAAGTGAGAAAACTGTTTCAGCGATTGACAAAAATTTATGCACACGCATGGTATCCGGCGACGACATTATCGGAAGACTGCGGCTTGTGGAGTTGGTAGAGAGCTAAGTTGTCGATACGTTCCTGTCTCAGAAGTTAACATGAAATAATAGTTCCACTAATTTCTAACACCAATAAAGATGGTTTCTTAATTAGGTCCCCGAATGTTGGAAATTACATTAGAATTTAGAGGTTACAATGGGAGGACAAGAACAAAAAAGGAACGTGTCCTTATATATGGCCTATCATACCATTACAGTGCTGTTTATTGAGATGTGAATAGGAGTTTGCTCGAGCCTGTTGTCGCATAATTGATTCGCACTCTAGTCGAACCATTTCTAGTTCCAGCTTAAGAAGAGCCATTTCACGGGCGAGTGTCGAATCTGCATTATTTTCGTCAGATCCCGTTTCCGATGATTCGTTTGACAGGTACGAACTTCTGAAACTGGTAAGCAATTAGTGGATATTGCAAATACAAAAAAAGTAATTTTGGCCATTTGTCTTATTGGCCTCTTATCTTTGTCCTTTATCAGGTTAGGCGGATCTTATAAAAGATCTTATAAAAAAAAAAGGGTTCGTTACATTATAATGGATCACGTCGAATGTGTATATATGTTCTTATTGTCAGGCTCTACATATATTTACGCACACGTTTAAGATATTTTAGATCGTACTGTCTGCTCGTTCACTATTCGAGCAGTACTTTCCACAAGTTACTCAGTGCCAACATATGTAGTCAATTTTTACCTCCTCGCGTGATCTCGGTGTATAGGCACGGGCGGCTGATGTTGGCCATTTTGATTGTTTATCATAAGCGAGGCTTTCGCGCCAGTCGGATCAAACCGTTGGCTCGTGGATCGCTGAGGGGTACCTGTGCCTCGTGGGGCTTGGGCAATCTGGTTAGACGAGGCCCGTCGAGGGACGCGACATCCACCCGGCGAAGACAATGCGCTTAACGACAGTTGTTCCTGTAACGCCGGATGAAGAATTGATGGATACAAAGGCTTTGACGATTTGTGAACGTTAGCATACGTTAGCTGGTGTCGCGAGAAACTTTCGTCACTTAGTTCGCGACCCGAGCTTCGTCCAATGCCCGAGTCATTTGTACCGGACGTTGTCTGAAATACAAATTACATAAAAGCACGTTAGCAAACCTCAAATCCTTCATCATTAGCCAAGTGACAGTTACTGATGATCCTGACTGGGTCAGATTTTGAGACAATAGATTTTCTGCGCCGAACGAGTAGACATCAACTCTGGCAGAACTGTTGCGCTACATTTAACTATGCCATGCTCTACCGCCTGAACAAGCAGTGAACTGTGCCTGATTATTGCGCTTTATCGGCGTGTAAAGTTGGCGCTCTCAGGAATAGTTTGGCCCGGCGTCCGTGGGAGGGCGCTTGCTTTCGCCCTTTCACATAACAAAGCTTAGAGGGAAGAAGGAGGGAAGGGGGCGGCTAAAATTGATTCGTATTTCTTGAATAGAGCACTCTCCAATGAAATTATATTAAATGCGTTTAGCCCTACGATGTTAGCCCTTTCCACAGCAATACATTTGGTAAATGTTGTAATTTAAACGATCGCAAAAACCGCGTAAATTTGACACTAGGAATTACGTCATAAGCATAAATACGAGCACATCGATCATGAACCTATTAGTCAACCGTATGCCACGTTCAACACTAATAAGTATATAAGGAAAGTATAATTTAAATAGTAAATAATGTAATGTTGTCTCTAAGTAATAGATTATGCAACTGTATTTATTCTAGACCACAATTTCTGTTTAAAGGATCTTCTTATACTGCTGGTTCTTTTCAATGGGCGCATAGGCCACTAAATTAGAAGGCCACCATAAAAAAGCATTAAGTTCGTAATTACTTTATTCGTATTTTATCTAAAATGATGGTTCAATGTTATCGAAAAGTAATTTCTTTTTTTATAGAGAAATACGTTATGTTTTCCGTATTCTTTTTTCTGTTCTTCCAATTAGATATTACAGTTTAGAGCAAATGCCATATTGTTGCGCTGTAAATCAACCTAGACGACCATAAGATAACCTCTAGAGATAAACAGACGCTTGCAAAACTTCCTCTGCCGCATAATAACCGTTAATATCGTTTCGGTATGAAATGATTGTTTAATAAGCTTCATCGTCGTTCTCACTTTTTTTTTTTGGACTCATTGGTCGGAAGGACTGTGAATCGTGTTGCAAAACAGTACAGCACATCGATGCGCTAGAATCGATCCTTTCGTATCTGAAATAGGCCGGCCACTTCGATTGAGCACTGCCCTCTGAACCGCAGAAACAAAATCATACGGCAGTAGCACCCCCACTCGACCCACTGGCCTAAGAGAACTAACAGTAGTATCACAGCCTGCTTTCCGAGATAGCAAATAATCGTTATGGTAATGCTACCCTCATGTATTTAGCTGTCCGATGAAGTAACACTGCTACGAAAACAAGTAGGTAGCGTTGCAAAAGGTCGTCGAAGAGATTTGTGTATTGACTCTATTAAGAAAATGACGCTCACATCCATTTAGTTACGGGCGCACATCGATTGATCGGTAGGGTAATACCGGTTAATGCAGCGCCTAGCGATATACTCAAAAACACATACGTTATCTAGCTATGTAAGCGAAACTGCGAGGGTGTTCCGGAAGATCTGATTGTTTTTTGTAGCAACAAAAAAGCATCTCGGCATCGTTGGCCTGCATCGTTGCCGTTTCGGATTAAACTAATGAAATAAAATGACCATAAAGGTACTAAACATAAGACGATATTCGAAAACATATTAAAGCATATATTCGTAACGGAAGCGGTACAGTTAGAAGAACTTGTCGAGCTTTATATATATATATGGTTGGGCTTTATATTCGCTACTGCCAATGAGTATTGTTTCAGCTCATTGTACTTATTTAGACCATACAATTTCGTAATGAGCCGTCCCAGACAACGTTGGATGCTTCTCAGCGTCGTAGGTATACCAGCTCTTGGTTTACACATATCTGGTTGCTTCTGTATAAATAGGACAGATTATATGATACGACTTTTACGATATAGTCAGCTATATAATAGCAGCTATGATCTCTTAAAGGTAAAACGCAAATAATGATTATGGTACAGGGTTACTGTAGGCATTGCGTCGGGGTACACCGATTTTTAGAGATTAAGTACATATCAATCATACATAGCGAAGTGAGTAATTCAGGCTTCGCTTTTCTGCAAGCGCGAAGACTCGTTATGTAAATCGCATGTTACTGGTGGGAAACAGAGCTCTATGGGCAGGGGCATAGAATGATTTGCGATTCTAATGACCCATGCTTGACCGTTTCTTTTTTGGTCAGACAAAATTTCACATTTTTAGCCACCGATCTAGAATTCAAATAGAGCGCGGCTCCGATCGTCATTGGTGACTATCGGCGTTGTGCTACTGCTGCTGTGGTCGAGGTGAGAGCGAACACCCTTGTTCCAATAGTGCGACGGGTCACGCCATCCCCGTTCACATCACACGCTGCCTCGTCGATCAAATGAGAGAGGCGGTATTGCTTTTACGTAGACCCAATGGCTAGACAGTTGGGATAAGAATAGGAACAGGGAGTTAAAAACCTGAGATTTCAACAGATTCTGACGAACGATTATCCGACAACGACCAGCCGATCATGACGAGGATATGAGTGGCCATAGATCTCGGTCTGAATGCGTAATTCCATGCATGTGTATGTAGTTGTTTATATATGTGCTCGTGCCTGTTCGTCGTATACTAATTACAGTGCATTATCTAAGTTAAATTTATCCTATTGCTGCTGCTGCTGCTAGCACCAGTTACATCGAGGAAGCATGGCGGCTTGCGCTCTGTTGGAAGTCCGACAAGAGCTCGGAAGGGGACCACGATGGATCAGAGAGAGCTGCCAGCATGACTGATTGGCCACGTAGTACTGGGAAGTAGTACGAACAGGAGAGGAACGACGTTACGGGGCGCGTACAATGGAATCGATTGTCAGAACCGCCATCATCCTTAGGAGTGACCAACACCGCTAAATTTGCGTGACCCGAAAGGCTGCTCTCTATGCTGCGTCCGCTGCTCTTTCCGCCGCTTTGGCGTCCATTAGAACTTTGTGGATCCGACCGATACAACGGACCGATCGGCGCCTTCCGCTGATAATGTTGCCGGAAGTAAGCAAGATTTCAGTAGGCGTTTTGCAGGCTTTCAGGCAACAATTAATGACCCATCAGCATGTAAAAATGCAGGTTCTGGATTTCCTTTTGACTTGCCATAGTTGTGCTACAAGAACTTTATACGTTGCTAGATCGAACCTGAGACTACCGTAGCGCTAACCGTGAAAACAAAGAGGATACCGAATCAGGCTGTATATGAACTTCACTGCTAAGTGAAGGCCGGTCTTAGCTACACGCTGTTTCAACCTTTGGCAAAACATCTGCCCAAAAAGTTACTCTTGCTACGGCTCTTGAGCTTAATTTTTTACGACGTGGTTTTTGGTGCGGCTGACGAAGTATTGCAAGCCCTAACTCCAACGTCGTAATAGATGACGTTCGGCTT
This sequence comes from Varroa destructor, assembly GCF_002443255.2. NCBI lineage: Eukaryota > Metazoa > Arthropoda > Arachnida > Mesostigmata > Varroidae > Varroa > Varroa destructor. The sequence goes on along the minus strand of NW_019211455.1, from coordinate 27,744,612 downwards.
GCACCTAGGAGTGGAATGTTAACTTGCAAGTCTCTATCAGCAGCAGCGACAGGCTATTATTTGTCGCCTACACGTCTTGAATGTACGTCAGGTATAAATCGATGCAGAGGAGTTATTCAAAAGGAAGCAATCCCGGGCTTCCCCCCAAATAGTGATTAACAAATTAGTCAATTATATGATACTAATTCAAAGGAAAAGGAATCACAGAGGCCTGAAAATATTTTCGCACCTGCCAGGCTGGGAACTCGCCGTCGGTCGCTGTCGAAATCATGGAATACTTCTCTAATCTATGACGGTCATAACTTAAAATGTCGTAAGAGATTGGTAATGTCAAATATATGCATAGCTCTGATTTCAATTATTTACGACGCGCGATTGGAAGTATTATTTGAAGGAGAATCTATATTTACTTTAAATAGCAGTGTTGTTGCCAAGGGATTGATCTGACAAGATGCGAGCCAGCTACGTGCTAATGTACGCTTTCCAATCTTTGCCGGATATTCCTAGGTGGTGGCATGAATCATCAGGTAGTTATATCTGGTAAACGTTGGATAGCTTCTTAGGCTGTAGCTTAATAATAGCGCATTACAGATCAGCAGCAAAAGCAATAATTCTCATCGTCTGGAGCAGCAAGATAGGACCTTAAATATCCGGCATACACAATTATAGTTATATGACCGTTCTGGGTGATCATTATAATGCGCGTCATTGCATTGTACTTGCAGTGAGGCGGCAACCTCGATTGCAAAGGCTCCGTCACGCTTACCCTTTGAACGTAGAGCATGGATCTCTTTTTATCGACAATAGCTCTCCGACTCATTTCCGACGCCTGGTCGATGCTTACATATTGTGGACTGCCGGCGCCAGTTTCGTTTAACGGAGGACCTCCCTTGAATTGTGTGGCGTTCAGCGTTGAGGGTCGCGGACCAACCGTCACAGCGCCGTTGACCCCATTCGTAGTAAGGTGACCTTGTCCATTTACTGGAAGGTACTTGAATCCGTTTGTACCATAATACCCCGATGAGATGTAAGATCTTGCGGTCCGCTGAAAAATAATAACACACTTCCACGTTAATGGGGCGTCGGAAGAATCCGCTGTACATACATTTGAGCAGTACCTAATTGTGAAACTTCAGATATTCTATTTTATATCATTTACCGGTTAAAGCCGGTTGAGATGTGCCTTAAGTTCAAACAAACGAAAAACGGTAAACTTCTGCAACGGATATTTATATGTCTTATGCAATTTTGCTATTTTATCTTTGAATTTTAAGGTAAAAGCGTTCTCCGCTGTCAATATTGCACTACTACGTCATTACTGGCGTCTGTCTGTCTGTCGGTTCGCTCTACAGTCCGATTTGATTTGATCTGTTTCTCTTCCTCTCCATGTCTTTAGGTTTTCCGATCTCACAGTTACTACCAGGGGCCTTCCAGACACAATTACAGCCAAGCTGAAGAATGCCCATACCGTGTTCTCGTTCTTGTCTCGCAAGCAATTACTTTCTAAGTATAGTCGAGGATCATCCTAGAATCTCTAGTTAGCTTTTTCCCTGGAGCTTCATCTTCTATCGGTCCAGTTGAGTGAGGTAGAGAAAACCGCCGCACTTGACTGGCGCTATGAACTCGGGAACCTTCGGGTAGAAGAGACATTTGTTGCTAGGAAGGAGATAGTTGGCCAAGCCGGCCAACTAAGCTTCGTCTTTCGAATGGAGTGCTCGACCACCGGATCGCCAGATCGCCGCGGCACGCTGGTCAAGTCGGCTGAGAAGAAGTGCCAGACAGGCGAGCTTAGGGTAAAAAGAAGACGCCATAGCAGCAGTGGCAGAAGCAAAGTCTTCGGCGCAGGGCTCAGCATTCATTCAAGCGTGGCTGATCGAACGTCAATCTCTTTTGGCTTCTTACTCTCCTCCCTCTCCATTCCCGTCCCCAAATCGTCAGGCAAGCAAAAGCCAACTCCGCTACAACGTTCCAACTATGGTTGCCAATAACAACAGTAAACTGCGTTTATTAAGATAGGCTATATGTGAGCAAGGCAAGCGATTCATCTTGGCACTCTCATAAACACGTCGTTACCTAATTTCTACGTCACGATAACTTTTCAGGGTAAAACTGGGCGAAGAACGGTCGGGCCAGGGGCAGTTAGGCCAGCTAGGGCACCTGGAGTTGAGCCTCGAAAACACAGCGTATGAATGCGCGAAATCCTGACACAGCAGCGCTTATATTTTCCTGAAATGACTTTTCTGTATCGTGAAGGAAAGAAGAAATACAGCGATCCTCTGTCTCGCGTCCGCCAGAAGTCCATTCTCTTATCATTGACCTAGAGGAGACAAAACGTTTAGGAGGATTTTCTGACCTAAACAGCCCTTGCTATTTGCGTGCGTGCGTGCGAGCGTAAACCAAAAGCGTAGATGTGTTCGTTCCAATGATCCACCCTGGTCGGAATTTACCGATAAGGCATACCTTCATTGGTATGAACAGATATATATTATTCAACAAATATTTCCCATTTAATTAAGCTTTTTGAATAAAGCAGTAATCTACCACTGTACCGAGAGATTCGATTATAAAAAGGGAGGATTCTAATGATATTACCATAGCGCAAAAACACGCCTTAGCCACGTCTGACATACGAAGTTTTTCAAGTGCAGCTGCAGAAGCACCTTCGTTGCGTGGGTAGTATTTGCATAAATAATGCTAAAAGTGCTCCCTTGAATTAAGTTTTTTTTTATGAACTAGCAGACTTTCTACATTGTTTCTATAGCTGAGAACTTAGCTTTCTATTAGCATATACGCAAACATGCCAGTCAACAGCATGTCGTCCTCTGTGCCTTACGGAAAGGCTATTCAGTAATTTTATGAATCCTGTACTTGAATAAAGGGTAGCTACACTTTTTAGGGATTAGCTAGCGTAAGGTAACGGTGTTGCGATGTTTAAAGAATCAACCCATAACCAGGAAAACACATCGAAAGGCCCAATAATTGCCGAGCAAGAAGAACGATCCCAAGGATCTACCAGATCAGCAGCTAGCCGTTCCACTCTTTCCCGCCAGCTTGTTGCGTTCTTTTTGACATCGCATAGGATACTCGTCGACGGCGACGATTGTTGGTTGCTTGATAGGGCCACGAATCGTCACCGTTAGATTGTATGGAAGTCTGTCGGGTCTTGGCTTGGTTGACTAAGCCGGATTGTCTGCGTGGGATGTTTATGCTAAAAACGCCAACTTCATAATCGGACTAGCAAAAGCGATCCTGGCCGCCCACGCAAGCCAACTTCATGGCCTTCCATTCTATCGTTAGCTCTACGACCCTTCACCACGACTGTCCACCAATTATGGGATCACGTCGTTGTAACTGTCACTCGGGATCGAAGCTCGATTATTTTGGGTAAGCAACGAAGGTCATAGATGCATACAGATATGCGCATACGCAAGAATATAAGGTCACTGACGAGAAATGCAAGCTCGGTACGATTTTGAGATTGTAGGCGAACGTCCTGTAACTAGCTTCAGAAGTGCTTGTGACAGAGGCTTCGTTTTAGGGTTAATTAACCTACTAACGTAATCGATACCGCAAAAATTAAGATGGGTCGCCATTAATTAGAGCAATAATTAGACACTGTTATCCATTCGAGTGTTCAATTTGAGAATGTAACGTTAAGTTTACAGCCGAAGCCAGGCGTATGTCTACAGATCCTTATTGTTGAAGTTGAATGGGAACATTTTGTTATTATTAGCACGAAATATTCGACGACGAGTTAACTACTAAGATCACAAGCGCTAATTTTATTACTAATACCGCAGAAATACTCAAGCAGTGTTTCAACTACTGTGTAATATAGATTAAGTCAACATGTGTGTTCCAACACCAAAACACAAAACACTACACGACGGACGATAAAACGTGTTCTCGAGTCTTCCTCTATAATAAGGCTCGGCAATTGTTAGGAACCCGCTTGACGGGTAAGCTTCAGGCCCGGGTTTGACAAGTCCTACGTGCGCTCAATTCGAAAACCAGCCAAAAGGATCTTGTGGTATATTTTGAAGATGTCCGTTTCAGGGCGGCAGAAAATTTTATTGGGCAGCGCCGATGGCAGTACACGTAGATCATGGCATTCTATACGGTAGCGGTGAGCATTGCTTTGCTCAGAATATCTGAGTTTGGGAGAGAATTAAAAATAAATTTACATTACATGAGAGTAGCAGGGTCAAAAGACGCGGAGCGCTAAGCTTCGAGACAATTCGTATAGGTCACAGGTCCCCGCGATAAGCAAGTGGGTAACGTATTTGCCTCTTGATCTTTGTAACAAGTTGTAGTGTAGGTTCGAATCCGGGCCTCGACAAACCTCGTTTTGTGCTGGGAGCCAATCATCTAATGGAATGTCTAACGGCGATACTGGTCGTGTAACTCGAAAATTGTCAATCAGACAATGTTCTATTGCCTAATAAACGGCTTGCGTTCAATAACAAGACACCCGTATATACAACATGACGTATTTAAAACGAAAAATTGATAACCATGCGTTTTACATGCGGCACAGAATGGAATAGATAATCCCTGTTTACATGAAAGCTACAGATATAAGTCATCGTTGAATTTCAATAGCTTAACCGATTGTACGGCAGCCAAGTAGAGAAATAATTAAGTTCAAATCATGATTAGAAACTTAATTGGCAATAAATGATATTAAGAGCATCAAGCGAAAGCGGAACAAGATTAGCCTGTTGGTATATACTGTACATTTGTAGGTGGGTCAACTTGTGTTTCTTCCAGACAGGGGTAAAGTTTTCGAAATGACGACACACGACTCCGTCCAGTAAAGCACCTTCTCAAGGCGAACGGCTATTTGCTTCAAGTATGACAGGGTCTTCGCTCGAAAGTTAAGCGTATGCTAAGCAAGAAACGTATGGGGTGAAAATCGTGCATCATAAGCGCCCGGTGGCCTATTAGCGTTTTGACAGGGTCACCTGCTAACGCATCTTGCAGCGTCCGGATACGCTGCAAGTATAGAAAACACATGCGATATTTAAATCAAACAGTCCACTGCATGTTCCCTCACAGGACCATCGACTTGAGCGCATGACACATGAGCACCTTTGGACCAGTAGATGAATTCGTTGTTTTTCAGCTCGTAGGTCAACGTAAGGCCTGCTTCATAAATATGCAGGCCGAGGTTTTGATTCAGTCTGAGATTAAGTCGGCTTTCGTATTGCAAAGTATATCGCGTTCGTCGAACATCAAGTTGCTGAGCTAATAGTTTAAATACTAATAGTGAGAGAATAATGGTAATGCTAATGATAACCCGGTGCTACATGCCAGAGATATAAGAGCGGTATTTATGTGAACATGTTTGAGCAGAGCAGGCTTTCAATATCACTTTGTGTATCTAGTTAGTAAAAGTAAGGCGCAAGGTGCCACAAAGCCATGACGACATCAGGGTCCATCAAAATTATAACCCCGTTAGCTTTCTTCCTGGCCGTTCTGCCGATGGTGCGATGGTTGCACCAATCTTCCGCGTTGGCAATCTCGACGCTGTTGTAACACGAATTCGAAACTTTTCTGAGTTTTCAGCAGCATCAACAAACGCGGCTGCTGATATTGCTAGAATACACACAGTTTGGCGAGCGTGTCAGGTCAGCATTAGTTCTTCAGGTGACATTTGTCATCCGAAAACTACGTTGAGCTTTCGTTCTCGTTGAAACCAAACCGGTATTAACAATATGTATTGTATGCTGTTGGACGTACGAAAGAGTAAAGTGCCGATGCTAGCATGCCCAGAACTAACTGCCCATTGCGTAATAACGCAGATACCAACCACACGCACCTTGCAGCCGTCGAACAGAAGCAGTGCCCCTCCTGCTCCCACCCCGTCACCTTAAAGCCTCATTGGATTCGTAGGATTAAGTTGTATCGTATTGTGCATCTTGCTCCGTTTTGCCGATGCTATATGCATTTTCTGCTATTTCAGTTCTGTCTGTGGTTGTATGACGCTGAGTTTTGCATGTGCTGTTCCGTAGAAAATGCATGTTGTTAGCGCTACATAGGTTATTACTAATAAGAATCTGTAGTCTCCAAGACTCCAACAAAGAGAACTACTATGACAAATACATGGTACGTATGCCTGTTCTAAAAATGACTGGTGAATTTTTGGAAAGCAATTTTTGAACGGATGCTAATCGATTAATGATGCACTTATTCACACTATAAATTAAATCATAGGTGAGGTGTGTGAGGTACAAGACAAGCGACACCGCATATACGTTATAGATATAACTGAACATCTGGGCATAAGTGGGCGACTCTAACTACCGCAAGCTATGCCGAGTTGTTCTAGCTTGCCCCAGCTGTTCCCCTGGCTTTTTTCTCCTTAGATAAATTTTGCTTGGCTTTTCTCATTTTCACTTGGCCTGTTTATTTAGCCACCATAAATTGTGTAGCCACAGATGTTGTGCCAAACTGCTCTTCACTTCACAAATATTATCAAATCAACACGAGACGATTCTAGCGACCTCTAAGGGTTGACTCTACACCGCAGGCTACCCCGCTACTAAATGTTAAGTAGTTGACGTGGAATAGAATCGTTCAACGGCACGCCGCTGCGTACGCGTCTAACCAAGCTAATTTGGTTGGAAGCTATTCAGAGGGCGGGCGGGTGGGTCGTTGTTGTCTGCCGTATCTGCTGCAGAGGCGGTGATGTCGCCGATGAGAGTTACGAGTGGCCTAATTTGCACAAATCGTCGTTGTTGTCGTCGTCCTAAAGTTACTGCAAGAGAGTTGCGCTTTCTGTTCGTTAAGCCCTTGAGGCAGCTAGAAAAGGCAGCTGTAGAGGGCAACTCCTACTTCGATGTGTTCCATGGTTTGCGTCCCACGCAGTGGCACCGCCAAATAACAAGCATTTTGTCAACATATTTACGGCTTTCTCTTGCCAGCTCGTGTCGGCCGACCAAATTCGTCAATTCCTGGTTCACATCAACCAGGGGGTGGCCACCGAGGTTATTTCAGTTGGTCAGACATTGGCCATTGGTGGTACAGCTGTTCGTCATCCTGTCCATTGGTACTCTCGCTTTGTCGGGAGGGAGACAAGGACTTGTACGTGAGGAAGGGCTGCCGGCTGAGACGATACTGATTCTCCAACCTTCGGCTCGTCGACGGGTAAAATAAACAAGACTGCTGGTCTGAACGCGTATGAATTAATGTTGGCTGATAGAAATGCTTTAAGTTTGATCAGAGAAAAGAAATTAACGGGAAAAAGAGCTTAGAGCATAAGGTGATGAACGAATTTTACTCGTTTTAAATGCAACGGGTTTTAGCATGCCACAAGTGGCCCTCTACATATGATGGCAAATGTTAGACTAGAAACAGGTATACTGAATGATGTCTAAGACAAGCTGGAGCTATAAAGTGAACAAATATAATGTTTGCTTGCAAATCTTATAGTTAAATAAGTAAACGAGTAAAATCGGCAGTCGAGGCCAGTTATCGAAATTTGAGGTTCATCAAATTCAAAATCATCAAATCATCCAGAATTTAATGCATCCGCTAACCGTGATGGCTCCGTCATAACGGGTTTGCCTACTGATATTAAGTGCATATAGGAAGAAATCGATCACAAATACATTTCAAGCCTCCAGTATAAGTTCGAATGGTATAAAAGATGATATAACGATTCCTTATTTTGTTCTACCTTTGTTGATCGTTTGTACTGAGTCTCCAGCCCTGATTAAAGATATCTGCACAGGCTTATTGGGATCGATCGCATAAGGACTTCTGATAGTAGAAGAAAATCTTTTGAAATACCTTTCTGTAAAAGGTTTAAGGTTTGCTTAGGTTAGGTGATCTGATACTTAGGAAATGCCAGCCTGCTCGCCAGATCCGTCGACAAAATCAAAAGAGGTTTAAAGAAGGCAAATATTAGCAGTAATACAACTAAGAGATTGACTGAATTACATACGGTTCAACTACTCGAGAGGGTATTAGTGGTAGCTGAAAAAGCCAATTGAATTTTGACACAGTTGTATTATTTACATAAAGTCTAGCGTACCCAGCTTTGTTCGACAAAAATATTTACTAAGCGATAAAAACAAATAAACAAGGAGTAATACTTAACAAGTGATTGATGTGGCTATATTAGGCCTTCCTCGACCTTATACTGATACGACCTTAGAAGGAGTGGCGCTATTTCCAAAGGTTCTGCAGGATCAGTACCTCCTAATATTAGGGTTTTTTAAAGTGCTCCTAAGTATCCACCACAATCTCCATTTAGCTTTTAATGCTTCTTAGTTGGCTGGCTCGATTTTACACGGATTGATGCAGCCGTGTTTCATTTACCGAGAAACAAGGCAAGGGCTATTGACGACATCCGAAAGAGAAGCAGGTAATTTCACATCCCTTATAGCAAAAGGTAGTAGGCTTTATCTAAGCAATTCTAAGTGCATGGTGACTCGAATAGGTCTTTTACTAAAAGCAATGTTGTTAATGGATGCTCCACACTGTGACACTCCAATATGTTAAAGAAAAAAAGTCGACCACGTTTTCATTTAGGTACAAGCTGATAACTGTCAAAATCAGAAAAGGCTTCGCACTTATCTTCTGATGTAATATACGCACGTGTTTAGGTTCAAGGAATTTCTGCCCAGGGCTTAATCTTTTGTGTCAGATAGAAGTTGTCTAATTTGGACTAATAAGCAAAATAGCTATGGTAGACTAGATTTGAAAGAAGTAGCAGCAATAGCCATTGTTAGATATCCGATGGTTTCTTCCTTTGTTCACTGTTTACCGTGAGCTTATGTAACTGCTGCCGTGCTCAAGGCCTCCGTTTTTAAGTTTCTCTCTTTTACTTTCCTTACTCTTCTCGCTCGTCTTCCTCTCACTGCTTCGTCAATGCACCTGCTCGTTTGATACCAAAAGCGTTGGTCTCCTTTCTGGTAGACACTGCGAATACTGCCGACTAGGGCACAGCAGACAGGAGCCGAAGTAGAGGCATATGCTGGAGGAGCAGATGGCGATTAGGCTACCCAGCACCGGCCTAGATTCAAGCCTGACAGGAAAAAGCTAATTCTCGTCCCGCTTCCGTTGTGTGCTCCAACCGAAGCCCTTCGCTTAACTGGAGTGCAGCTCCCTCTACCCCACGTTCGGCGTCCATCGGAGCCAAACGACCCTAGGGCCTTGTGGGCAATTTGTCATGGTAACTTGCCTGGCTTCTTGTGTCGAGCCTTCCTGCGACGGTGAAGTGTCAGTAGGGAGAGCCGTCGCAGCGGTTGCTATCACCGTCCTTTCTGCTCTTTTCTTAGTCCTTCACTTGGCTCATGGGTGACACCAAGCGGCTCGCTGGATGGCTAGTCTCGGGCATTAGGCGCATGTGCTGTCGGCGTGACAGTCGTCACAGACGAAGACTGGGACCGAATCACTGCCAAAAGTTCGTCGTTTCTGTTTGGCGGTTAAGGAAACGTTGGTGTAGAGAGATACGGGAGATTTGCACGGTTAGATTGACCGCGGTCAAACCGAAACGAAGAGAAATATAACGGTTTTTGTGCGGTGCATTTCCTACTACCAATAGCTGAGAAAAAAGCAAAATAGGATATGTGCGAACGACTGTATTTCTGTTTGTCCATTGTTTTACACTAGACAAATCTCTATCGTTTGCTTAGTCAGTGGCGGATAGAAAAATAATGATAAAAGTTAAATAGGCGATTACTCAAAAACAGTAATAAGCTAATGACCGCTTTTCAAAATTGCAAACTGCCCATAGAGCAGGCTCCCTGCAAAATAGCACTCGTTTTTTACTGACATCGTATGTCTTGCTCTGCTTACAGGTAGTATAAAGACATCATTCTTCTGAGGAAGCTTAGACATTCTTTGATTAGTGTTAGATCGTTTCTTTTCAAAATCTGCCCCCCAATAAAGAAAACCTTTATTTACTCATTTAAGCCACGTTGATAATCATCTTCAGGTCCTACACTTATTACACTCACTGGGTTGTCATGTAACTAAAAAAAATAATCCGCATCGCCATATTGCGATCGTACATGCGAAGTGCATGTATTAATGTACTTACATGTTAACACGATGTGCTTTATTTCGCCATGGTCGTCACCGAGTTTTTACCATTCCGACTCCTGGCGTCGTCTTAACTCGTTGTCGTTGTCACACAGGCAATGTGCAATCCGCACGTACTAGATGCATAGGGTTTCGGTCGGAGGGTTAACGAAGGCGGTAACGGTGGTGGCAGCTATAACCGCGAGAGAGAGAGAGCGCGCAGACAAAATGGTACGCTCAAGCGATGCCGGTCGCACTGACTGAGCCAAAGGGGTGCAGACATGGCTAAAAACTGCTCTAGCTACGACGGTATGATGACGTGTAAGTCGGCTCCGTCATGGCCCCGACCCCCGATTTCGGCGAAGTGCAAAATCCTAGCGACCGACTGACTGATGTAATGAAAAAAATGCACTGCACAGCTAGTCGCGCGTCTCCGTATTGGATCTTGGTGCAGGAAAAAGGGGAGGGAGGTATAAACCGCACGTCATCTACACCCCTATAGGAACTAGGCGCTCTTCTCTGCTCCTCTTGTGCCTAAATCTTGGCGGTCATCGTTGCGTTACTGTACGGCCATTTGCTGCTATTGCCGGGATTACTCCAATGATCGCGCTAAAACCCAAAACACCCCACCCGCGGCACCGCTTTTCGACGCCAAAATGGTCAGGGTCATCCCCTTTACGTTCCGGAGGATCGCTTCATTCACCCCCACGTGGTTAGGCGCCCCCTACACGCCAATTGGGGTATCACCATGTTACCTCGTATGATTTCCGAGAAGTTATTGCGTCGTGTGAAAGAGAAGGAAGCTGACGCAGAAGAGAACTTGCTAGTTAAATAACCGGAGTGAGAGAACATAGAAGTTATGATTCCGACGTGATGCCTAACCGTACAAGTTGTCGCCATTTAACAAAATCAGAGAATGAAAGTACTCATCGTAGGAACCCTTTCTGCGGTGTAAAGATAATGTACGCTTTAGCAAATTTCTCAATACAACTATAGTTTAAACGGGTCTTCGAGTCTCTCAAATCATTGTTTTATTTAATTACGCCTGTCGTGCAATATATGTCGTTAACGAGGCTTAAACAGCAACCTGTTAGAGTATTAAATGGAATACAGATTATGAATATAAAGCATTATCTAGAAATCATTCATTTGATTACTATATGTTGCTTTTTTATATAAAATCTGCTATCATTCCTCTGTTGTATATGGTTTTGGTGCAATAAACCTATTGCCTACACGAGCCCTTTATTCCACATTGCGTTACACGCATACAGATAAATAGAAACCACCATTAAGGAGGATTTAGACTCTAGTCCGAGTGAGTCAGTGAAAAATGATTAGAGGCCAGAGTCACACTTAACAGCATTTGTAACTATTCTAGAACAGCCGTACGCGCTGAGTTTGAATCTCATTGCCCAATTTCTTACGAACCCTCTTAACAAGTATAACGCCCAGACGTCAGCGCGATGGCGCCTTATCAAATAGTCATTTCCTTTCAATACGTGCCTGTGTATGTCCCTATAGGCATCCGCGTGAGGGCCAGAAAGGAAATCTTTTTCATACGTAACTGACTGATGGATAAGCACACTCCGCTTGCTCCGGCATGTCTGGCTAGGGCGGACTTTCCGCACTGATGGTTGCTGCCTTCTTGCTTTATGTCTATAGAAGTTCTAAGTCCATTTCCCTTTAAATCCGAAGTGAGTGCAGACAGAAAGACGGAAGAAGGTGCAAGCATGGAGAAGCTATGAACTTCTTCTATTGCACAAGTGGAAAAGGCCGACTCAGAGGGGGCAAGAAGGCGACAGGATGGGAATGAACTTACAACAGGAAGACGACTTCTCAGGGAGTTTCCTTAATATTTTTGTACATATCATGCTTGGTTTTTATAGCAGTGTCCGAGCGGAGAAGGGTCGCTACGACTTAAAGCGTGCGGCAGGGAGGTTTAACCAAGGGTGCGTTGACTTTATGGGATAGCTGACTTTAGAGAAAGAACTCTCCGGACTCACAGTTTCGACGAAGCGAACCGCATCATTTCTCCAACTACGTCGTCCGTATGAACACGTATACATTATGTAATCTGCTCAGATAGGCAGCCACGTTGTAACAGAGCGCTACAGCAGAAGAGAATGTACGAGCTGCCAAAATAAAGAAATGTGCTTACTAATTTTTAATTTCGCTAAATATGAGTACCGGGGACTTTTTGCGTACCGAACAAAAATGATGGGTTATGAATATATTTTTTCGAAATACGCGGGTAGAAAGAGTTCAAATTTTCATTAAAAACTAAGAGGACGCTTTTGTCATTATTCTATCCCGTGTTCTGAATTACAGCCAGTGTCCTACAAGGCCGCAATAGTCTACGTTATGGCAATGTTTTTTATCGTCTACGTATGCATTCTAGCACGTTCATGTACGACAGGTGCAAGATCCACAATGGGACCACCATCCGCTGTCGTCTACAGCCCGCGCTACCGTTCTTATCGTGCACAGCTTGGTCATGTCGTCGTAGACATACTCTGTTTTTCCAACATAGCTTAGCTGGCCTGCCTCTTTAAGTGCACTCACCACTCTTTCTCTGTTCTCCATCAAGAATGCTCCTATGAGTACGATGTTGGATGGATCGTCCACGTCAACGCTTGCCCCGCGTAGCTTCCCCGGCGCATATCATGCTGAGCGTTTCAGCATGCACGCATTTACGTTTTCGTCCATCTTAAAAGAGTTTGCCTTTGTGGGTTCATTTTGTTCCTCATAGATTCCAATGGAACCAAATCCACGACTGGCCCGAGTCTGCCCACAACGGCAAAACTAAAAAAAGAGAAAAGCATAAGTTTCCCAACAACTGAGAAATGCAGCAACGTCTTCAGACTCTTTTCATTTGCCCAGTGGCTTTCCTTTTTTTTTTTAACAAACACTTGCAAGCTTCCATGTGCTCTTATATGCATGTATCTAGACATTCCAGATCTAAATAGAGCACTTTTTATCATTGTCGTACGTGTAGCAGCCAAGACTGTGCAGTAATCTTTGTCGCTGGCATAGTTTTGTCTATGAGGCTCCGCCGATTCAGTCATTGCATCTGCTCGTACCAAGACCCCAACTGCTATCGACGCAAACGAGAATAGCAGACGAAGATAACAACATTTCTTATCAGTGTACCCGTCTTTAAGGCTCTTTGTTCCCCTCTGGCTTATAGTCGTTCCCCGCGCTGTCCCCGAAGGGTAAAGAACGCAACGCCAGTTGCGGCTAGACCCGACGTCGCTATTCAAGTTAAGCCTCGAGGGCCAGGACCCGTTGTTGTGTTGGCCCCGGGCTGCAAGGATGCCAGGAGTAAGAAGTGGCCGCTTTCATTGACAATGGTTGTTATGTGAACACAAATAGAGAACAGACCGCGCTTGGTGTTATATGTAGCGTTACCGAGGCAGGATTTCGATGATTTTGCTAGATGCTTTTCAGGCCGAGCTGGAGACACGAAAGTAGCTATAGTAGTGGTACTCTAAGGGAAGTTGGCATAACCGTTGTCGTCGTTACGGCCTACGCGTCATAGCAGAAAGTCATATTAGTGGCAGACGACGACGCCGCGATATAGACTTTGGCAAAGCTTTCTGTCTATTTGAGGGTTTCTCGAAAAGAACGTTATGGCGTATAGCAGCCACGACGAGGCTGAGATATGTTCGGCGATGTCGGTACCCACGCGGGATAGGTCCCTTTGTCGTTATATATATGTGTGTAGAGTACGTAAGTGGGAATAAGTAGCGTGTAGTATTGAGAAATCAAGAGGGAGCATCGGCTAGAGGAAAAATAGCGAGTATGTGTCGGAACAAGGAAGCGCAGTAGCTGTCAGCTCGCAGGCCCAAGCAGCAATAGGTGTTCTCCCACCTAGCCAAGCAGACAGGTAGGCAGGCAAGTAAGCGGTCGACTTGCCTGTGGAAAGTAGGCCTCTGCACCCCGTAGAAACGACGCCCGGAAGAAAGCTAAGCGAGATGTTTTCACGTACAATATTTGCTGAAGGCACACGCGCGTGTTGGTGGAGTGGGTAGCCTCCATTGCCGCCAACACTGTGACGACGATGAATAGACGCCGTTGCTCAGAGCTGTGCTTCTTGCAGAGGAAACTCTGAAGCCAACGAGTTAGCTACAAGCGAGATACGAAGGTGGGTCGTGAACGAAAATGGCGCTGCTGGTAATGATGATGGTGTAGTGCAAGACCGGTGAATCGAGCCTCTCTAGAGTGGATGGATAGAAAGTGAGAAAAACAGCAAGAGAACGGAGAAAGATTATTTTCACTTGCAATTTCACGAGAAGCACGTCGCAGTCGAATCACCGTGCTTGCTTAACAGTTCGTGAAGCGGCAGGCGACTTCCGTATACGTTCATGCTGCTGCTACTGCCAGTACTACTACCACTATCACTGCTGCTTCTAACACAGTTAGTACGCTTAACGGAACGATACACAGGGATCAGTTCGTGCCGTCTAGCGCTTACAGCTGGTAGCTGTAAAAACTTCCTCCAAGTCGTAGCATCCTAAACCCAACAGCAAAGACGGGGAAACGAGAAGAACACGTGTGGTGCGGTCATATACACATATACGTAAATAGCATGTAAGTTTACTTACACATCTGATTAAGCGATGGATGAAGAAGGTGAAAAATCCACCGACACTTTCGTTTAGCCAAGAAAAACCGCTACAGCTGATTCAATGAGTTTTACCAATGTCCCTGCTCTGTTCTAGGAAGTCCATGATACGGGGAGCGTTTTCGGTATCTATGCGATACTTAATAGTAAACCGGGTTTTGATAAAATGGTTACTGGAATTTTCACAAAAAGCAAACGTTTTTTTAAGCATTCTTTCGTAGTATTTTCCTGGCTGCTTGCTAATACAGTTATTTCGCAAGCGTCAGCAATAGATTGATAGTGATACACAGCTGAATGATTTTTCTTCTATAACCCTTTCTCAGCTGGCGGTCAGTCCTACGCACAGTTGACGTTAGCAGGAACGGGACCAGGTTGCCTGCACTGGGACAGTGGCAAAGCGATACCAAACCTTCTCAACTAGCGAAACTACTATAAAGTTGAGACTAATGACTTACTTCCAGAGAAGGGTGAAATTCTTTTTTGCTGTATAAATCCAATCAGGTGATATATGCAGTACACAGTCCTCTAGGTCAAAATAAGTTACCCTGGCACCGAGCTCGGAACGAGTTCAGATTTACCAAAACATGAACCGTTGGTGCATCCAGGTCAGGACCGGAATTCGAAGAAGGGAACTTAGCAAGCCTTCTGCGTGCCACAATTCGTAAACAGGAATTCTACAACGGTAGTTGGAATGACCCTTGAGGCATGAGCCATAACCAGGCTCTATAGAATTCTACAATATGTGTCTTTAAAATGCACACATTTCTGAAGGCTACTTTTTCCCCAGTCCCTTTGAAATACACTGAAGCCACGTTTTTCATCCAATAAAAATTCGAATAGTTTCAGTCGTTGTTATACCCGCGTGTTGTTACGATGCTTGAGCACACACTGTTCGTGGTTATGTGCGGCCGACCTTTCTACGCCGTTACGTATACACAGTATCGGCAATCAGAGTCAAAACGGCATTTGCTTTCAATTCGAGAGTACACACATCGAAAACTGTTGTTTTCTTGGCCTTCTATATCAAAAGGAACGCGCATGAGCCCGTTCGTTTACCGTTACAGGCCACGACCATAGGTCCTCGGATCTCGTTCGATCCTGGATGCCGAGTAGCCTACTACAGGTCCTCTACGCAACAAGCCAAAAAAAAAAACGCTGAGGGAAATAACAATATGGACGATAGGAGTCCATTTGAATTTGTTACATACAAATTACTACTGGTTAGCTTAGGCATGGCATAAGAATAACCATATCAGCTGCGGCAAGCTATAAAAGTTATTTAGATCAACTCGGAAATTCCAATAATGCTATATTACATGCAGTTACTCGTGGGCTAGTTCCGCTTACAGATACACAATGCAGATAAAACAAATATTATAGCAATAGTTTTGTGTTGCGCACTTTGATAACCTAAAGACAACGAAATCTCGTCACAATAGATCATAAGAAGGTACAAAAAAAACAAAGAAAAAAGAAATACATCGGTACTTCGAAGTCATTTCTATTTGTATGTTCTGCACCCTGTGCATGCTGCGGGATTCGTCAAATGGCGAGCCATATCAAAAACCAAAGCTTAACTGTTTCATTTCTAGGAAATCAGGCACAGCTGAGGAAATGCGCTGGCTCTCAGCACACTTGTGACCTGTATAGGCTAAGCATTATGTCACAGTACGGAGCTAATGCCATAGTTATGAGTGTAAAAAACACTACCTGCTTTCAGATCTGACTTTTGCAGAATTTTTTAAGGCGACAAATACGACCTCACAGCTTCAAAGTTATTTTCCATACTATTTAATTCACTGTATTCGACGGCGGAACATCTATGCTCTGAAGTAATTTAGTACTCTCGGAAACAAATGTAGACCAATACTTCCATTTTCTTTTATTGTCAAAGTATTGTATACCTTAGGTAAGATGTAAAAATCTTTCTAGAAATAAATCATGGACAGTTTTTTTTGTTTATCGGTCCTTTCAAATCTTTACAAAGCTTATCATCACATACAAAAACAGCTATCCAAACACCCTAGTTATAGGTTTTCCCATACACGCGTTATATATCGGCTTGAATAATTTGCACAAAAAAACAGATTGTTTAGTTTTGTTTGATTACCTTGCGTTCCATATTCATATAGTATTTTGTGTTCTACGTTCAACGACTGACGTGGCATGCAATGCAGTCGTCGGGATTTATTCTTGGTGATCCGTTGCTATCTAGAGTATGGGGCATATGGAGAGAAACTATTTCTTCGTCGCACAATCGAGCTGTTTGGTGAACCGTTGTCATAAATAAGGGTCTGCCAACTATCGCAGGCCAGGCTTGGAAGGACTCTGAGAGAAAGAATGCGACAACCAGGGGGTAGGCAATATACGGCACAAACGAACGCTATGTGATATGGGTGCAATCGTTATTATTTTTGTCGCTACTACATTTGAGGTCTCTTGTACCTTTACCATTGCTGATTGCGAATAGGACATTTGTCCATTGGAGAGCCAGTGTTGATTTTTCCTTGTCCTAATAGTCATCCAAAACAAGGATAGTATACACTCTTACAAGAGCGCCAACAAACGTGTGTATCTATTATCTCGTGTCTTTGGCACTCGTGTTACCCCGTGATTCAGGTTACGGCTGTAACCAATATGCGGATTAAAAGAGTTTGCTAAATTGTTGATTTTATTCCATACTCTTACCCTGATGCAGGCGATGGTGTAACGGGGACCGATTTGCAAGAAACTGAGTAAAAATACAATTGACAAATGAGTTAATACAGAAATGACAACCCCATGCTTGGGATTTAATAAACTCAATGTCTACTTCTATTTCAGAGAGCTTATTAAGACTGAAATACGGGACCCTTTTAGGTTGTGTTGCTTTTATCACACGCGATAAAAGTACGAATTTTCTAAATCTAAATTGAATTCAATGAATCGCCTGAACTCGAACTTGAGATTGTTCGAGTGCATCTGAAAATTATTTTATGTATTTTCTTTCTGATAAGCAAAAATATCGACACATTCCGTATAACGTGTGTATCTAGTATGTAGCGAATGAGAAAATCGTGCTATATAGTATTAATGTTTATTATGACCTAAAGCCCTTTTCTCGAACGCGCCGCTGTACGGAAACTGTTCAAATTATCTTGTCGGACCGATGGATCCGTCCCAGATGATGGACGAGGCAAAGGACTGGACAGTGTTAAAACAGAACAAGTTTGCAGCATCTTACATGGACACACGACGCAGCAGAGTGCCTGATCTCAAACTCTATATATACCACTCGATCAGGTTCGTAACTTTCAAATATATGAGCTTTACGAGAATCGAAATCTGACTGCATTCGCCGGCAAAGCTATAATTGAAATTTACCAATAATAATAGTAACACGACGCAAATCTGACCGCTTATAATGAACGCTGGTTCGCCGATGACCACAGAAACACCATCTTGCATATATGTCTGTATAATGCTATGACAACGAATCGGTTTGAACACTTTTATTGTTAGATGTACGTATACTAACATAGACGTAAGAGCATTCGCTTGGAAACTGTAATAGAATCCTGACCACTATTCGTGTTCAGTGTACTTCAGGTCGTAAAGACATCCTGAGCGATTTCCCCGTTTCGTCGTGTTCTGGGATAGGATTTTCCTGTCGTGTACGAAAGCGGTCCGGGAAAGTTTTCGTTTTTGATCGTGCTTTGTAAGCTAATGCAGGCGCCGCCGCGTGTTTGTATTTTTGTTATTTCCTTTAAGAATTTGTACGCTGTTTAAGGCTTTATTGGCCTGCTCCATTTTTGCTCCATGTCCCATGTTCTCCACCTGAATACGAATGATCTTTGCAGGGCAACCCTGCAGACGCCATTCACTAGAAAGTGCCAGTTAGCCGGACTGCTCAGGGTAACCAATCGCATGGCGTTATGCCGGAGGTACTCCAATCTTATCGACAAGTAACTAAAAATGAAGAGATTGCACCATAAACGAGGCTCACGCTTTCAAATATACCACTTGCGACCTGCTGATCTTGCACATTAAGAATATCATTCGCTCTTTCTACGGAATGCTTTATGCCATAATCAAATTTCAGGTAAATATCATAAGCAAACAAAGAAGTTCGTAGTAAGCCAATTATTACCCGAAGAAAAAAAAGACAAATCCGTTAGATCGTTTTCGTGTTATTTTCAGGTGTTGCCGAGTTATTGGGCAACGGAGACCGTGTCGCCGAGGTCGACGCCAGGTAGAATCCAAACGATAGCCAATACTCCTCACATATTGGTCAACACTTTAAAAATAAGATGTTAATCACCACTTTTCCCAATACCCTCCAGCTAAGCAGTACTTTTCAAACAGTAGTGAATGTTCTCTGTAGAAAAATCAGAACCAGTATGACTACTTAACAAAAAAAAGACAACAAGACCGCCATGAAGGCGCCGACAGGGCCAGCAAACACGGTAACAAAAACACAGCGTGGTGCACCCTCACTGAAGACTTTTTCCGTGCTGTAGCCAAACAAAAACAGATATTTCGACGGAATTTGTTGCCCATACGAAAAGTATCGTTCCTGCTAGTCTAATTTATCTAATACTATCACCGTCTACCGCGATTATGGCTTCAATTCGATATTTATTCGGGATGCGAATTTTTAATACTAATCAATGCATCATCACGCTACTTACACTTACACTTACTAATAACTAAGTGTAAACTCGCTACAGTGTCACTTAAACATATCGCAGCTAGACATTTTGGGTCGATAGCATGCCAGAGACCATAGAAATGAAAAGAGAGCTTGAGAAAACAAAAAACAAAAATATTCAAAAAAGCAGAAAAAAAACAGACTAATTGTTGAACGACCTAATTCATAAAAATATTGGTTTTCAGAACGATTGTTAATTTTTATATCAGAAATTCAGCTCTGTCAGAAGTGGCTTTTGAGCTATGCTGCTGAAATCTTGAACTCTATAAATCTAAATTTAACCGAAAATTTCCAAATAAAGCCGAATAAAGTTGAAAAATGAACGGATCGAAGTCTTAAAATTAATTTCGAAAGTTACGAGTGGAACCTAAGGAAATTGGTCATCTTTTTTTGAAAATATCTTTCTAAGCGTCTGTGTTCGGAACTGACTAGTTGACTGGTCGCCCCTAAATGCTATAAGTAATGTCTATGAATAGTGGTACTTCATAGAAACAATTAAATAACTCTATTGAATATCAACAGGTATTGGCCATTTTCGGTACGCAATATTCCTTACTTCTCTCTGTTCTGCGTCTTTTTGGTTCCTTATTTTCTTTTTCGCGAGAGAATACGGAAAAAAAATGTGTCTTAGCTTTAGAGCAGGTCCAAGCCAGTACGGATCACACCCTGCCTTGGACAAAGTTTTTTAAGGAAACGATGTTATAGATATAGAAAAGGACAGCTTCGTCGCCTGCGAATTAGCTTCAAGAGCCTGACAAAGGTCAAGGAAAAAGTGTTAGCAATGGTAGTCTGCAGGTCTAGTAGAATTAATAGCTAATGGTGACGCACGAAATAAGATTCGAAGCATCTAGTTTTACTAGTCTAATGTATTTTCGTATCAGTGGACAAAGTTTAGGTAGCTATGCATATAGCCCCGGAAACGTGAGCATGAGTAGTACATGAAGCGAAAAATAAGGCTTGGAGAATCTTGGCGAGCTGAACACAAAGCTTGGAAGACTTTGGGAAGGTTAGGAGTTCCGTACTTGTTCAAATCTGAGGATTTCATGCTTATGCTCTGTGACGCATTTGTGTACGGCGTATAGAAGGACAGGGAACAACGAAATACTGCATACGCACGCGAACACCTACTCTACCACTATGTTCCTAAGGTCGGGACGACGTATACCTCTCTTTTGCCTGTTAATAGATAACACTGACAAATGCTATAGGCCATAATCGGTGAGCCACCTTTGGAGTCATGCCAGATAAGTTTTTGGTACGAACATATGTCATAGCTACATTTGGGGTCACAACCATTATTGTGGGGTGCATCTGTATTTTCAAAATATATGTTGGTGAAAGCGTGCTTATGGCTAGGAAAGTATTATTCATCTAATTCAACCAGCACTACGCTTACTTCGTTCTTACCTGGAAACCTGTTCGTTCCTATGCGCACATGTCCATCTTACCCAACTGCAATCCTAATATTCTCAAATCTTGTTTGTACTATACAATTTGAAGGGGCTTTAGCCATCATAGCTGTTAATTACAACTTATAAGAATAAACTTATATGAAAATATATGTGTACGATCCCCTCATCGTCACAGAAGCCAATTACGAGTATCCACGAAGAGTGTAAAGAATAAAAAAAGAAATATACTAATATGATTATATGCAACAGTCTCGGCTTCCTTATTTTTAGCATAGTATATTTTTGAATTATTTCGTACGACAAGTAGGCCTTCGGAATCTAGGTTCATTACGACTGTTTAGTATTGTGCTATATAAGGTAAAATCTGCAATAGAAAATTTACTTTTGTTCACTACAATGTAGGGGAATACTTAAATGCGAATAATTAGTCAGTCATGCAAATCGTATTATAGCTATTTCTCAGGGGAATCGTATCAGCTACACAAACGACGGTATCCACAACAGCGAAGCGCTGAGCGGTTTTGAATAAAAGTGTACGGCAAGAACAAGATAACACTATTCGAAAATTTTGCCGTTGGCCTGACAGCATCGGTTTTATTTATTTACTCATTTCGTCGGTCAAAGCTCCGTGGTCAGTCGCCCACTAAACGTTCGGTTTCGAAGACCTCAGCAGCAAAAACTGTTATAGCCGCATAGCACGGTCAACAGAAGTAGGACTAACTGTCGTCTCACTCACTCTCACTCTCTCTCTCGATCTCTCTCTAGAGAGAGAGAGAGAGTGAGATAGATAGATAGATAGATAGATAGAGAGAGAGAGAGAGAGAGAGAGATTATCTAAGCTTCCATGGTAATAACGGCAACGAGAAGATAAACATTGTGATATAGTGGTGCCAGCTACCAGTGGGTAATGGACTCAATAAAGTAATGTACTTGGCTTCGTGCCGTAGGCCCTCGTGAACTATATCTCTTTTGCCCCATGCCTTTTATATAAGGTCTACGTATGTACGTATCCCGCTCTCGTCTCTCAGAAGAGGAGGTCTTCTCTGTTTATCTGCTTGTATGATTACAACGGTATTATATCACTATCGCATTGTCTGTTGTATGTTTGTATCCATGTCACACTGCCCAGTAGGAATATAAAATGTCTAACAAGTAATCTCTGTAAACATATTACCATAGCAAGCGGCTGGATGTCGGCTGATAGGATTGACGGCCCATCTCGTCAACAAATGACGAGACTTTGATAACGCCATAACGAAGTTCCATATTGATAGGATAATGTCACATCCTTGTCGTCGGAACTTGATTTTTTTGACTCGTTAATCTCGGCCTTAACAGTCGGAATACTGATAGTAAACGAAAAACAGGCTTCTGAAGTAACCTGCGAGGTGAGGCCAACGCAGGAAGCTCCAAACTGGATATCCAGTGCTGCCAACGAAGCTTGCCAGTATTTGTTGCGTCTTAGCGCACCATTCTTCTAGCTTAGCACCGCGTTGGTTCGTTCATAGCTGAATTACCGATCAGATCCGGTATTGATGTCGGTTTTTCTTGAAAGCTGCAATTCTAGATGCAACAATAGTTGACGCAGCGTGGACCGCTGGTTGGAAGAGAACTTAATTAACTCTCGTAGTCCCAGAATTCGTGCCAACCGACACACAAGACGACTGCACTGGAATATTGGCGACCCTTGCATCGTCAACAGTTGTGAACAATGAACCAAATATCGTATGTATGCGGCTTTAATGCTGATATAGCCGTAGTACGTGTCTTTTATTTTCATTGAAAAATGGAAATAAATGTGTAAAGAGCAGATCATCGCACTTTTTTGAAATTTTGATTTGCTTGATTGGGGGCTTGCTATACACTATAGTCTGATAGGTTGACAGCGGATCTATATAAGTTGCACAGAAAATCATTAGAAAATTTAGCATGGGGCTATATATGCAAACGCTGTAATACCCTTCAAGCACCAATTGGTGGTCGTAAAGCATATTGAACCGCCCCCATTTCGCAGCAGATAGCCAGCCCAAAATAACGTCTACGTGTATTCTTAACTTTCCTATTTCCAACGGTGGATGTCTTAAGACATCTTAATTAAGATGTCTTAACCTAGCACCGTCCGAATCAATAGAAGGCTGCTATTTACCTATCCGTCCTACTGTTTATATATTCCTCGTCGTGTTCACGGATTGCAAAAGAATAGTACTACCTGAGGTCAAGTGCCCTTCTTCAAACTTTTTCTCTCTCAAACGTCTTGTGTCCTTCGGCCAAATCGAGGACATCTTTCGAATTGTTCCAACGGGCTTTTACTGTCAGAAACCCACAGCAATAGAAATCTCTATTCAAATGCCTTTTGCAAGCGACCATGAGGTGAGTTCACGAACCCCTGGCATTAAGACCTTCATTTAAGGGATATATACTAAGCTTTACTATGGGGCAAGAAAGGGGACCCTGCATAGTTTGGCCTTTAATCTACGACCTTTGTAGTTGAGTAGTCGGATTCCCTCGCCTAAGGCACGTCTTTCATTCGCTTGCCAACTCGAAAAAGCTCGGTCTCTAACGGAGTCGAAATTGTTAATTGAAGCTTGAGGGTTCTAAAAACCGTCAAATTGTCCTCCGCTGTCACCGGAAACTGGGAGCTCAGATCTTGCAGCAAACGTTTAGAAATGGTCGAAAAGGGCTCGGATGAACCGGAAACATACTAGCTGATTACTTCCGGTCACATCTCGCGCGATTCTGTTGCTACAACGTTACATGTTCGTTGGAATTTAGTCGCTAGGAGCTACAGCTCATAAAATGTATGCACATTTGCACAATGAGTACAGCTGGGGGGTAGATTGCATCATAGGTCGTGCTTCACAATTAGCTATTGTACAATGGAACACTTCAACCATTCTACGCCTTCTTTTGATACATAATGTTTATGAACATATGCATGTAAAGACTGTATAAAGTGTGTCGGAAGAATAAGAATATTGAGCCCGTCTACGAGCCCCGTCACTACTTCAGTCAAATCTTAAATGGAAAGGTAGGTCAATAAAACATATAAAATTATCTTCTCTAAGTACCCTTGTCGTCCCAGGCTTTAGGCACAGGTAGCTTTAAGTCCATTAGTGCTACACGTAATTTTCACAAGGTTGAAAACCCAAAGAATCGATTTTATAACATGTGAGTACAAGGATTCTCTATAAGGGTACGAAACGCGTAAATACTCCTCGCAAATGAGAGAGCCTAATAAACTATTATTATGTTAAATCCTCCTGGTAAGTCCTCGTGTTTACTTTCTTAATGTCTATCCTCTAATGAAATCTCTCTTTTCAACCTTGAACACTCTATGTAATATATTAAAGTTATATTTCCAAAGCTGCTTATAATGACTTAGGCTTCAGGTAGGCATCACACATAATTTTATTATTATTAAGAAGAAGAACACTACTTCTCTTTCGTTTATCACAACAATTTTGTGCGGTTATCATTTTTTATAAGCTGTTTATCTTTTCTTCATTATTTTATGTTAAAAAAATTGCGATAATCCACTATTGACAACAGACGAGATCATCAGGAGACTGTCGAATCCTCTTAAAAGTGTAAAAAACCGTGAACATGCCAAAATCACATATAACATCTCGGTTACCATCGAAATGAATAATAACATTGTCGTACAGTAGAGTTTAACTATTCCTAAAAAAAAGAACGGATTTCTTTTTGGCCTAAATCTGCCTAGCATTAGGACATGTTTGCCGTGTTCAATACCACATCCGGCCAACATGTGTGCACTCAATTATTTTGGCGCTTTTCATTCCAAATTACCCTCGTGCCATTTTATATACGTTAATCGGTTTGACGACGAATGCCGGCAGAGATCCTGCATATTATCTAATTTTCACGATCTGATCAATCTACGAAGGAACAACATGCTGTTTGCTACTTCGTACGTCTAGTTGCCGTCAAGCATAATAATAATAAGTGACAGCTCAATCAGTCCGTGAAGCATAACAGTCCCTGACTGACTAACCAAATATAAATAACAACAAACAAATAGAGGCTTTAGAAGACCAGCCAAGATGAGGCAGCTATTGACTATGACGTCCGTTGTTGGTGTCGGGCGGAGCAACTTCGACCGAAGCACAATGTAAAATACTCCCCACCTATTTCCTCTCCGGTTATTTTTTCTCTTTGCTTACGTGCCACCAAGCGTAGTCTTCGATTTCTTTTCTGTAGTAGATAGAATTGGGAAAAGTAGGTGGCTTTCATAGGCGTATTGAACATAGGTCTGGCTGTGTGCGAGCATATCTGTATATCGATTTTACACGGTGGTCGCTACCGAATATCACTCGACTCCTTCAGCTGACCACAGTAATGTCTCGCAGTGTATCTAGCTGGCAAAGGAAATCCTAATAAATTCGGCTGCCGCTAACAGAATCACATCATTCATGCTCTCCGAGCAACGGCAGATATATCCGAGTCCGAGTTTCTAGGTAAAAACAGAAGTGTTGTCACATTTGAGTGTCGAACAGAAAATAAATTTAGTTTTAGGAAATTTGACCCAGCTTAACTAATAAAAACTAACTTAAGCACACAGAAACCTCTCAATATTGTTCTTATCCTGCTGGTCCTCCTAGGTTGTCCCTTTGTCGTGTCGACAAAAAAAAATATAAACACTTGTCTAAAATCTCTAAAGGTTACAAGCTTGTGAGGGAAGTTGTTAAAACTCTGCCGATTCTCGTATTTCCCATAACTTATAAGGGTTAACAGTGAAATTCATGGAGGTTACTTTTACCGGCATGACTTACAGGTCCACAGGTTCCATGGAAATGGTCAGCATTTGTCAGACGTACTTTTTCAGAAACGGTACATCATTGCACACAGCTAAAAGTCGCATCACGTCACGCACGCTTTCGGTAAATAGAAGGTTTTTTCGTTTCGTATGTTTCACGTAATTCTTGACAGCTGTGTTTGAGCTCATTGTACCTTGGTATCGTTACGTGTGTGACCTGTTGACTGCTCATGTGTACATTTGTATATCTGAATATGTTTTATTATTAGTACGTGTACCTAAGATATAAATATTTCGGAAATAAATAACCCTAGGTAAATTGTCCACATATCGATAAGTTTTGTTTTATGGTCTGGTGTGTCTAATTATAGAAAACTTCTAACGCCAAACATAGTAACCGGCCTCGAGTGTAGTGTACAATGTTCTAGTGATACAAATGCAATAAGTTTCATGTTGACGAAAAATATAATGGAAATTTTATAGACCTATTTTCAAGTTTTTTTTTTTAACATGCACAATAACTGTATTTACTTAAAATGAGGTTGTCATCAAGGAAAAAACTATGCTCATCAATTATGCATTTTGGAACATTTTTTTTTCTGGTATAATTATTTTTGATGAATAAACCCTCTTATTATCATTTATGCTCATATATTTCGTAAATATAACAAGTTATTATAATTTGCTTGATCAAAGTTTGTGTCAGATATTTCTTCACAATTAGCCAGCTTTGCCCCCTCCCTCCTAAACATTTCCGGCTGTGCAAACGTGTTATGATAGGTTAGGCGTTTTCTCCCTACTCCTGAACTGGCACCATCTTCTAATCTTATTGCATCGACACACATATTCGAGTCGATGTTTGGCGCACACAATTTTAAATCAGTACCTCTGTGGCTGCGTATGGATGTGTATGGCTGAACGTACATAACGATATTATATTATCCACTTGGGTGGGTTTGTTTACCTCGAGTTTCGGCAAAGCTTCCTTCGTGATGCCATTCCAGTTCGCCCTTTCACTCCTTTCGGCTTCTCATTCTCATCTTCTGGGCGTTTATCTCGATTCAGTTTAACATTGCGAATCTCGCTCTCTCGCTTCTCGTCACTTTCTCTCTAAACCGAGCCTCGCTGTACGAGGCGCTTGCCACACCACCAGTCGTCTGGTTGTGGTAGCACTTATGAGCTGCGGCCACAGCGAAATTCGTTCGCCACGTGGAAAAATGGCCTAAACAGTTTACGGCCGATATCACATACCGCACAGCTCTCTCCCACCCCACCGCTTCCTGAAGCAGGAGTCCTTTTCGCCGAATGGATGGCCGTAGATCCTGTGGCCTGGTTGCGGGGATGTTAGCAGCTACGATATCCGCCTTGCCATGTAACGTCATGCTAGGCCGAATAGCGTTATCCATTGAAGGGCCCTTCGCCCAACTATGGTTTGCGCCCAATTCCCCTTTCCTTTCACCCAAACCACCCCCCCGCTTTAAAGCCTCACGTCGGTAGTTGAGTCACTTCCCCCGTGACTATGCTATCCACGAGTTCGCCGGATAGCGACAATCGCTCGAAAGAGCGACGGGGTGTACATTTCACTTTGTACGCTCATGCAGCCAACGCTAAGGCCGCACCGACAGTGGGTGGTTGTTTACCGGACAGATATCTACGGAGTCGACAAGACTTTTCCGCTAACATTGCGCTCCAGCAAGCACCGCGGTCATCATTCGCCTCAATCCACGCTACCTCGTCGGTAACAGCACCTACATCCTATGTGTCCTATCCACTTGCTTCGGAACGTTACACCTGAGCGATCTTGACTGAAAGACAGAGAGAAATCGACGACGGGGGAGGCAGCTAGGTAGATACAAAATCAAAATTCGAAATTGTTTTCGTTCGGTTCCCTTTATAGAGAGAGGATGGACGATTCTACTTGTATCCAGGAACAGGGAGTCGAAACTGGGGTTTGTCCAAGCTCGAACTCGCACCCCTGTGCAACGAACGACGTTAGAAATTGTTTGAACGTAGTGCCCGGGAACTGACGACCAAAAGCCCTAAATAGAAGTAGCACAAGCGGCGGCCCACAAAAAAATCTAAGTGACGTATACGAGTTGGTGCCGGGCACAGAAAAGGTACAGCAGTTCCGACTGGACTGGGGGAACAGGATTGGAAAATAGCTCGGACTATAGCGTATCATACGACGAAGCCAGTGCACATAACCCCTATTCGCTCTCGCATACGAGTTTTAGGGTGGGAAACATATATTGATGCTTGGTCTTAGTTGGCGGTATCGATATGGCGAGATCCGTGTGAATTTCTTTCGATATGCAAGAAGAGAGAGTAGAAAGAAACAGTCGAAAGTGATGTCATGCCGGAGTAGGCAGCAACTGCTTGGAGCCATGACGCTAACTAGATTGAATCAGGGTATCGACGTTCACTTCAACCGTAACTAAAGGCTCGTTTTCTTTCTTCTTTCCCGTTCTGCGCACTGATATACTTGAAGTCAGACGTCACACTCAGAAACGCGTGACGCTGCTCGTATGAACAAGTCTAGTAAACTTGATACTTCAATCTGTGGACAAAAAGCAAACTATGTTAGCTGAGCTAATTAGCTTTTATATAGCTTTCTCTAGTACTTGTATATAGCAAACTAGTAAAATTAGATTAAATTTCTTAGGTATCGGGTCCTAAACTGTTGGTTTTCACAAAGTTACACAACCCAAGAACGGGTTGAGTAACCTTTTTGCGATGTTGTTTGATACTGTCGAAATCAACTCGGTAAGCAATGATTTTCGACAATCCAGCTCTACCAATATGTCGACGACACACAGGACAAAGTGGTCGTAAGGCAACAAGTAATGATACACATAGTCAATCGTCTGCTAACATAATAGCATAGTTGGTGGTATATATAAAAAAAAAAAATGAATATTGCCCAAGCAACTAGCTAAACTCAGGAATATACGAAACGGCTTGGAGTAAAGTGGAAGTTACTCGTGACGCTCATGATGATTAAGTCAAGGATTTAAATGGAGTCGATAAATACAATATCCGTTCGTCACTGATATCAGCAGAGGCCAAGAGGTTTGCACGGTATATATTTCATGCGTATGTATATGAATACAGTCAAATTCGGTGGCTCACTTCGGGCTGCCGTTGTGCTCCTTCACCATTATGGATTTGGGTATTGAAGTTGCGGCCAATGCTAACGTCGCAGCTGCCGCCGCTTCTGCTAACACGCACTGCCCACGGAGCTTAACACTCTGCTAGTGACTGTTACGCGGATCCATTTTCAGCGAACTTGAGACGCGTGCGCGGATATATTTCCCGGTGGGTTGACTCAAGTTTCTAGGATTATTCTCGAAATTGAGTTTTCGTCCACATTAGGCTCAGGCGCAAATATCATATTTGAAAATGATTTTAAATAAAATAAGGTTAAACACGTGCAGGCTTTTTGTGTCTCATTACATATTGGGCCAGTATAGCGTCCTTTTGTTATTGTTCGACGCTATCTTATAAGCCTCTCTATCTACGATATTTGACGTAGCAAAGGTATATTAGTTTAGTTTCTCGTAGTACGCATTTTATATTTCGTTTTTGATGCTCCACTTAATAGGTAGAGAAGCAGCAAAGAGCTACTGTTTAGATATGATTAATACGCTGTTCCACGTATTCGCTTAGGTTAGTGCATCCCTTCAAAGCGGAATCGTGCTTGCCGTCAGGCAAAGGGTAGCGTCAAGTTCAATTTCAAGTGAATGTAGATTGTATGGTCCCATATCCAACGCGACCTATTCTGATTTTATTCGTACAAAATAAGTGTAGATGTAAAGTAGCTCTTTCCATTTATCGATTTTGTAGCTGAAATTCGGTGTTTGATTTAGTCGCCGAGTAGCCGGTGCGGTGATTTTTCTAAGATCGGCAAGAACGTTATCAACGTGGTTTTAACAATGATCAGACGACGTGATCCCACATGGCATCGTCTGATCATATTGAAATGCGTGATTTTTGATAAATAAAACTTTATTCCAGATAGGCTATCAGGCAAATGTTCAGTTGTACCGTGTCGTTATTCGAAAACGAGAGCCGAGTACGGATTGGTTTAAGTGGTTGGTTGACTGATTATCAGAATCTGAAACTTGAAGGGGGTGGTAGATATAGAGACTCACTAATTAGAGGTGCAGCTCCGTTGGTGACAATTGAATAAATCTGTAACTATAAATAGGCAATGTACGGCGTGACAGCCAGCCATCATAACGGCCATGAAAAACAGCAATAGAAACACATTCATTATGGCGCTACCGCCTAGTGGGACATCGCTGTGGCCGAGCGATTCATCAGTTCTGCTACGCGTCGTCATTGCTTTCAGTGGCTGCACATAAAGCTCTTTTTCCGCTATGTGTGTTTTTCTCGCTTAGCTTCGTTAATACTCGATAGGACTTCTGTTTTCTGCTCGAGCTTTTTTCTGTGGGCTGGCTATTTGGCAAATCGATCGCTGCTCACGTCTGTTGGAACGCAATAACATGCAACTAGCGACGTGGAAGAAGTCCAGGATTGCGTCACCCCTGAGCACCTCGCCCTTTGGATTAAGGCTCGCCGGCAGACCATCCGCTAGAAGTCGTAGAATAGTAGTAATAGTAGCAATAGTCCGTTCACGCAACAACGCGTCAGATTCCACAGTTATCAGCTCCCCATCTGCCGAATGTCGACCAGCGAAGGCAACCAACGATAAGTCGGATCGAATAGATCGACGACCAATCGGAGGGTTAGTATCGCGCGCACACGGGAAACTAATGCCAGTCGGCCAAAGACGTGCTTCTAACCAGAACAATTGAAATTAACGTCATAAGTCAGCCAATAGCTGTCTATAAGTAAATGCGAAGGCCCTTGCGAGTAACAAAAAAAAAAAAAAAACAATAGCGCAGTGAAATTTGGAGAACTTCACCTCAGAAATCTTCTTCCCATGGAAATCTAGCCTTTATTTGTAATTAACAGCTCCTTTTCACACACTTTTCCTATTATGCACATGTCATACGAATGGCTGATAGCGTTTAGCGAGCAGAAATGTCCCAGTCTGTTAATTTAGATGGGTCCCACGCTTGCCAGCGTGAGAAACCTTAGTTCATGAATATGCAGGTAAGGAAAGCCTTGTACGATAGATGCTTGTATGTATTGGATGTACGAAGACGTATTTTCCTACTACGATCAGGAGTTGAAATGCAATAAATTTCATCTTTCATCTGACTAGTAATTCACTTTTCCAACTCTTCGCTAAAATAGCGAAGTTCCTGTTCGGCCTTTTCGGTAGTGTGCGCAACACTCAGCCACGTCTTTATAGCCATATAACCACAGAAGAGGCGTGACCGGACCGCTGTTAGTCTGTCGCGGGGTAAGCTCGGGGGGTGACGGAGCCTTCAGGCGAACGCTGCTACATCCGGATTGGACGGATGCGAGGCGATGTTTAAACGATTAAGGAATGGGACAAAGCGAGCTAACGACGTCGGGCGTCAATGAGGCACACCAAAACCGGACATACGCTCACCCTTCAATAAGCACTTAAAGAAGTAACCAGACGACGCTCCTGAAGGCCTGCTTTCTTTGCGTCAGGCTTGTTCTGTTCCTCCACACAGATTTCTAAATCTGGACCTCTGAGTAGTTCAATTTTGTCTCCCCTCGGTTAAGTCAGCAGGAAGCGCAGCTGTGGCCAGCCACCACTGTTTGTGTGTCTTCTCACAGACTCTCGTCCTTTGGGTGTCCGTATCATATGCCAGTACCCCGTTCTTCACTCTTCGGGAGCAGTCGTTCTTCGTATGGTTACGTATCCGTTGTCCACCATGTGCATTTGATTTCTTATTGCTCACGGCGCTATTTCAACTTAGAAGTTCGTTAGCAAGAAGCACGATAAATAATAGGGGTAGGGGAGCTTTAGGAGCGGAATCTTCTGATTATTTGTATCCATCCACCTCTGTATTGTCAAAGCTCTCTGAAGCTTTCGTCATACTACGCCGTGCGGTTTGTTAACTGACTGAAGATTTCGGAAGAGATACACCCGTACAGGGAGACAAACTTCTTGAAAAGCTTTTGTCCTGGTGAAAATTTTTTTCAAAGGAGGCAGTCTACGGGGATCAGCAATAGAAGAATGAAGAGAAAGCAATGTTTTGAGCGGATGTTTGTTTCCTTACCGGGTTCGATGCTGCGAGACAACAGCGGACGGCCGACGAGTTCGCCGACTGACAAAGAACTGAGAATGTGTGGCCGTCGGCAACTCAGCTGGGATCTTTTACAATTGGCGACTAGAGAATACCAAAGAAAAAAAGGAATGCATTTTCAGAGCTGCCAATAACGGGGAGCACTGAATGAAATTCAAGCTATTTTTAAGGTGCTTAGGGATGTGGATACTACGTCTGCGTGGGCGCATGTACAGAGCGACTTAATGGCCGTCATTGAGTGCCTTGCAGGGAGCAGGCAGTTCCAATTAGAACTCAGCAAATAAGAACGAGCGCATTAACAGTGAAAAAATCTCGACGTTCTTCCTCAAATTCCTTTCTACGTCCTGTTTCGCTTGCTTTTCTTCGGTTCAGAAGAACTAGCGAAATTTTGGAATTGTCGCAGGCAGCAAATAAATGAATGTGTTGACACATGTCCTTTGTCGACGAGCTGGATCCTATATTCAAGGCGATGCCAGATGTGTTCGGCCTACGCCCGTCCGTACCTTCACGTTGTGTTACTCCTGTTATGCGAGTTTGTCGTTTTTGTGTAACTCCTCCATCTCTTTAGAAGGTGGCTCGTGACACTTCCTTTTTTATAGTTGACGATTCATTCTTATGCTCATCCGGCCCACTCTGACCGCATTATCCCCAGAGAACCTTCGTGTGGAGATGCAGCTTTGGCCACTAGCGGCTGCGCTGGCGTTTTCCACTTGGTATACGTAGTAATAGAACCGGACGCGCCTGATAGATTGGCTAAGCGCTAGCAAAACCTTTGGGTTGAATGTCCTGTTTCTGTCAACTGAGTATAGCAAGCCAGCAATCTTAAGTCGACCAAAAAATACAAACGCAGAAGAGTGAATTAAGTCTGCAAGAGCAGCTTTAAATCACTATTATTGGAGGAAGGCGAAGTAGATTTGGTGTCTATGGTACTATAACTGTCATTGTTTTTTGTCCATCCGCCGATAATAGGCGGAACAGTGGGTAGTAATTTTCCAGGAATTTTTTCTTACAGATCAAAAAAGCGCCCTGTGGCGAGGAATCGAGCACGGTTAGCCAAAGTAGTATGCTGACGTAGAATGGAGTTGACAAGGCCGGATTTGTTACTCTGTCTTGCTTTCTTAGTTTTTTTTGCCTTGTGATTGGCGTATAGCGTATATGTCAATTTTCAGGCCCTGCGTAAAGACTGCTAGATTATGTAGTACGGATAGGGGCCTTCAAATAGGGTAGTACGATAGTGCCCAGCGGGCTCCAACGTTCCCTTGAGGGCATTTGCTGTACCCTAACGATCTTTCGCTTCATTGAAAATGTGTCATTTTCCAGGTTGACGACCTTTTTTCTCTCTGCATTCGAAACGAGACCGTACTGTTACGTGGCTTCATTCTTAAACACTACCCGGAGGGTCCTGTTGTGATCGTTGTTTCGCAAATCTTCCTCAAAGCAGAAATGGCAAAGATATGGACTAAATTCTGCAAAAAAAAAAGGTCGCTACATGGACGAGGCGCCAAATAAACATCCAAATAATCGTACTTATCTATCTAGTATTGTAATAGGATGAAGTTTGGGACACAGTTAATAGCAACAATGCCTTTCGACATTTCAAAGTGAATACTAATAATTAATTGTCCAGTCAATATTACTGAAAAAAGTTCCCGAATAATTGGTAACTATTCAAATCATGCGTAAAGTTAAGTTACAAATTCCGTTACGGGCTTTAAATAAATAAGACATAATGCCTATTTGTAGGTATCTTATGTCCATATTCTCTGCTGGACTTTTAGATGTCTCGAGAATTTAATAGCCGACATTTATAACAATAAATTATTGTAGAATGCTGTGAATAAAACAAAGGAAGTATCGCTCTATGTACAAGACAGTGAAATAAAATGAGCAAGGATACTATAGCAACGAATCAGTGCAATACTACGCATAGCCTTCTGTAACTTACAAGCACGTGGTAATTGCGGGAACATCATCTGGCTGGTAGTTCCTGCATAAGCCTTTCGATAGCGGAGCGTCTTCATTTGTGTTCTATATGGAAGTAGTCTCTGTCCGCTAACCAACGATGCCAGTGGATGATATACACACAAGTGTCGCAGGCCTTACACGCTCGAAGCGACACCTGTCCTAACAAGAGTACTGCGATTTCCTACGGCACGGTACAAGCAACGGCTGTCGGCAAGCAAACAATCACTGTCCACATTCCCTACCTTTCGATGACTGGCACTCCTGTCTTGTGCTGTATTACTCGTTGACTACAACACAGTGACGTTGTCGGGACGACCAAACAGGAGGCAGTCACAGATACCTCTCTGACAGAAGGTAACGTTAGTTTGCGCTTATGATAACATCATGTGTTCAGGATCAAGGTCATTACCTAGGCCTGATTGAGTAACAGCTAGCTTCTACAGTGACGCCGCCTAACTTTTCAAATTGATGAGAAAAGAGAAAGGGAATTCAGAGAAGCACGACCGTCTTGATTCGTTGCGCCTAACCCAAAGAGAAGGCCCTGTCCTTAAGGAGCTGACGATCCGAGCCCTCCTTATTTTTTCTCGCCTTTCTGTCTTCTTTTATTGGCCCTTTGATGGCGATCACAAGCGAGGTTTCCTCTTTCATCTAGCTGACGGCAGGCTGGCTTTTAGCATCCTAAAGATTTCCTCATCTGGTTGATTGGCCTCTCTAGGGAAGACGAGCAGACCAGTCGTGTCTGATTTAGATTCTTATCCAGACAAAACGTAGACTGTGGCATAATGTTGGGGCAAACTTGTCCTTCAAGTCTTCAAGCTAAAATTCTTCTGAAACACGTATAACTTTGAAGTCATCACTTCGACTTAACTTTACGACCGATCATTAGGTGGAAATATCTGAGAAGCAATTCAGGCAAAGTTTCTCAGATATGACAAATAAAACATGCCAGGAAGATAACAAAACGAGTTCTAGTCATTAGCATTACCAAGCTTACTCGGTCAAATTTTTGCATCCTCTTGTTGTCCTTAATTTGGGTCCAAATAGCGCGGATCATCAAACATACGGTTGCTTTTTTTGCGTGACGATCCACTAAAACGCGTAACGCGGCGACCCGTTTTACAATGCTATGGCAGGCCGTTGTACCAAGTACTTTCCCGCCTCTTCTTCAACGGCCGTCTTGCTAAAACACAGATTTGACGCAGTGTCTCAACTTACGGACTATGTAATCAGAAGACGTCTCATTCTGGTGTCACATTAGCGCGTGCCACGCGTCAGCTCTCGGACGGAAGGTTGTGTCAAAACAGTCGCAAAATGTCTAGTTTACTTTTGTATATTTCCCCGTTGTCTGCTCCAGAGGTTCGCTAGTTTACGATTCATGAGCTATTCGATGCAGCTAGATGTAACAGTAGCGCTGATTGACTTCAAAGTCTTGACGGTGGACACAGACCAACGACCTGCCTGCCGAAGGGAACCTGCTACGAATATTAATGTTACTCAGTGTTCAGATAAGGTGAACGCCAACGTGTGAATGGCGAAAAGGGCAACAAAAAAAGCTTACTGAAAATACACGTTTGTTTGGGTAAAGGGGAAGCATACGAAGCAAAATTGACTAGACGGGATGGGCATTGTTCGAATGCTCCAGCTGAGTCTAGCAATTATTGATTTAAGTCACAAATCTGTTCCTGTGGAAATACACAATAATCTCATTAAAAAAAAGATGCAGTTCACACTCAGTATCGAAAAGCTCTTCAAAAAACCCAAAAAAAAGTTTGCAGAGTATTCTGATCATCAATAAGAAGGACAGTGACAAGAATCGCCTCTGTTCAAAATGATAAAACTGATTGAAAAAAATGAGAAACAATTTGAAATGAAATAATAAAATACCCAGTCACAACAAATATTCTTATAATTCAAATATACACATATATGCTTTTGTATCAAACTCAAGATTACCCTTCTCTTGGAAGAATCTTATGAAGGCCAAACAAGCACGTATGTAAACATTAGTTTATTATAAACGCTTAGTTATATAAATGTCATTAATAATTATGCCCGCTTGAGATTAATTACCACAAACGCATAATGAGCACCATATTACGAACCATTGTCGCTATCTACCAAGTGAACGTTTTTTCTTTGTTTATTTTTATGTAGGGCTTTGTTGAGATGCACTTAGTTGACAGTGGCATGTTCCGCAATAGGAAGCCTCGTCATCCCGGTGATCCTAAAGTTATATTAGCTGCGCAATCGTAACCGTCATAGGGCAGGCACTAAAGCGTACGTATTTTTCCATTGCTCGATGTGGTAACCCTGCTTAAAATCTTTTTTTGATGCCCCTTACTTCAGCCGGTTTGCTATCATACGACAAAGTAGAGAATGGTACGAAGAAATCAGTTTTTAGCGTCTATCCATATACATAGACACACGGTAGCCCTTCAACCATTATATCCCACGTACGTTGTCATCCGGCTACCGCTGGAGTGCACGGTGGTGACCATGAGTTCTCCCGATAGCGCGTATGCACATGTCTGGATTCTGATTTTTATAACAAGTATGCTGAATAATAAAATCCTATCCCTCCAACACGTCAATTCACCCCACCCCTCAGCGGGTCCCACCGCTGAGGAACGACGATTCTCTAAAGTATACGATGAAGGCGGCCATCCCAACCCGCAATGTCTTGCTTGCCACCAGGGACATCAACGAGCAACACCCTGCTCTGAGTCGTTCGTGTTTCGGATGTAAAATCAAGACAACATGTCGTCTTTGGTCGCTTCTATTCTTTTGGTTCAGCAAGATAATGTTGAGTATGGTTGCTTATTGGAGTTGATATTGGGCTTATAAGATATCAAATAGCAGGTTAGTTTTTTTCCAAAGTGGTTGTAAGAGATGCTTGAAAGTGTAACATGCTGTAATATCAGGTAAAAAAAAATAAGTACAGCTTCTTTTTGTCAGTCGAACCGAGCAATTCTGAGGAGCATTGTCAGGTTGCAAATTTGCTTGGCAGCATCAAAACGTCGACGTATATCGTTGCCGTAGATTTATTTGAATGAAATAAGCCAAGGTCATCTGGCTCTCGCATCTGCCAAAACGTACAAAGCGAAGAATATTCAACGGAACAAAAGTCGTCCTCGTTGTTTTATCCAGGTACACACAGGCAAGCGAACAACTGAAGTGCAAAAGAGGGCAAGCCAACGTGCCAGGCTCACTCGCAGTTCCGAAGGGCCAGCACGAGCCCAGTTTCATTTTGGAAGCTTGAAGCGGCCGCCATTGGGTTTTCGTTCTTGTAGTTCAACTTCCTCTATTCCGACAACTCCGGACCGAGTGTAGAACAGAATCGTTCCGCTGGCGGTTCGCATATTCGTAGACGGACTCTTCTTTCGCGAGGTAGGAGAGAGGCTAGTAAGTGACCGCGTGCTATTTGAATGATGTCTGCTTCAGGTATTTAGTTCGCTTGACGTATAAGTCTATCCATACGGGCAGAATGGCGCCGCTAAACGAAGCGGATGATGTGTAGGTACGCTCTCAGAGAAGAGTATATTACTTGCTTGTAAATACTTTTGTACGTGCCTGTTCATTATACAAACGTGTGGCCTACAATTAATATGAAACCAACATGGGTGCAATCCCGTAATTTTGCATGGGTGCTCCTATAAAAGTCTGTAAGTGCGTAGGCTCTCTGTACGAGGCTATCGCGTTCAACTCTGTTTTCTAATATAAGTATGACGTATGTGTTTGTGTCTGTGTGACATGTGAGTAAGTGAAAACTTCACCTTGAAGAAATATTCAAGGGTGGGATTGCAAATAGTATATTGGGGTTGTTCTTGAACACAAGTAAAAGAAGTTTACCTGGTCTGTTGTCGAAGTTTAGAGACTTATGAGTAAAGAAATTGATGCTGTACTGATGTACTATACAACTCTTTATTATAAATTAAAATCAAATAACGTAAATATAATATGAGTTTGCCCGAACGAATTCGGACTAGTTCATGTTGTGATCCAGGACATCGACGGTGTGAAGAGCAACATAGATCAGTATAGCACAAGTAAAATGTCCAGGTATAAACCACAATGTCCAAAGCTTGTGGTGGCATTATATCGAGTAAAATTTACTATGCCCTTAACAAGAGTTGACTGCTATTGATGGTCCATGCATGAGGCAGCAGAACACATAGGGAGACATGTGATAGCGCTGTTATTAGTTCTTCGTCACAATGTCCCCTATAGACCACAGTATCGATTGGCCGAGCTCTCACAGCCTTAGTAGCAGTCCATTTTGTTCGTTTAGCGGGGGTCTTGTCGTCTGTCAACACCTATTTAGCAGCAGTTGCAATAGCAGCGAGTAAGAAAACAGTGACGGCTGCAGCAGTGGTCTCTTCAGCTGCAGATGGCGCTGTGCGTCTATTCCTCCGAGTATTGTCATTTCGGTCCCAAAATCCCGTTCAGGTCAAAATAGAGATGGAACTCTTTATCTGCATTTCGTTCTCTTATCCTTTCTAATGCAGCATCCTGTGTGCTCTGCCCGGATATGCCACCGACAAAAATCCCCAAGGTCTCATCGGGACAGCGGCCGACTAGGTAGCCTCTAATCAGTAGCTCCCCTTCCGTCTTCGGCCTTACGAGTCCAGCTAATGTCTGAATAAGCGGATGGGTCTCTTTTCCCGATCGTACTGCCTTCGTTGGTCTGCTGCTGCCTACTTCTCAACAAAGCCTGGTACAAAAGCACGGGGCAATGCTAACTGTAGCAGTAGTTGTTGTAGGAGAACTAAAGCGTGCGTCTACCTGCAGGTATATTGTGATTTTACGTGATGGGTGACGACCATTAGACGCTGGCTGGCAAAGTCGTTGGCGTTGTCATTCCGCTTCGTTACTGATGTTGATCTGCAACTCGGGACGGTAGGTTGGCGCTCTGCTACACAGACAAACCGAGGCTCATATACATGTATTTATATATACGTTCTTTTACGCAGATTAGCACTAACACCGATGGGACGGCAAGCGATGGACAGTGGTGTCGCGCCAACGGTTATAACACGATGCACGAAAGCACGCGGGGCAAATCTACACACCTTCTATACGAAACGAGTGCGTGGGGCGACTGCTTCGTATGATAATGAGACCCTATAAAATAATCATAACGGACAATGAAATGGAGACAATGAAACAGTAACTTCACTCCCAGCGCTGTGATGGTCCCGCGGAGAAGGACAAGATGTTCGTATTGACAGATAAATAAACTGATGTAAACGGCCCTTTGCAATCGCTGTTCTAAACATGGCAGAGCTTAACTAAGAGATTCAAATGGATTGTATTCTTACCCAGGCTGAATGGGTGTTACAGGTTAAGGAATACTGGATCAACTTAATGAACGATTTACGTAGATCGGAAGCGAAAACGTAAACGTACGTCGCACATGATACGATAGCGCACGCATGAAGAGAATCGCTTGGATGATAATAAGAACATTAAGAATTAAAAAAGCACTCAAAATTACTCGTGCTATGTTAAAATTGTATTATACTCGTAACATTTAAGGTCGTACCTTGTATAGCATAGTGATGAGATCGATAATTAGAGCTTCAGTACATATCCAATCGTTCCAATCAGACTGATTGATCAGCTTTACTTAAAAAAATGCCTTTTTCTGCTATTGAAATATATATCATAGTATAAAATTGGCCCAAGCCTAAAAAGGTTCATTTAAGAGATCGCTTTATGCACATAAAGTTATCGGACCTATCAAAATCGAATGTCAGCTCAAAGGTTTCCTTTACCCAATATCAAACTTTTATATACGTTACTTTACTATCTATAATAATATTAGCATTTGAAGTTACTGGCTATCGGTGATCACACCAAATCGCGTGCGAAACCAAACGTCTTACAAATTGCACTGTTCTGCCATATATTCTCGTCAGTGTACGGGAACGTAAGAAGTATATCACCGTATGGAAAAAGAAGATCAACTGAGAACCTATAACCCGACGACGACCAAGTGCGCCATTGCTTTCAAAGCTCTTGGCTCCAAACGCTTGCTGGCAGTCAGCCAACAGGAAGCAGCTACGTTTTACGAGAGAAGTATAACTTTACTCTCACGACCTCCGGCAAGGTCACTCGTGTCCCCTTGTGTCGGCTTCTTTGACTAGGGTCGGGCAGTTGCAAGCAGCCTTGCTGCTTACCAGCTTGCAGAGATCAACAAAACCTATTACCTGGTTATCACCCGTAAGGGTCAAAGTGACCGGAACTGCCCGGTACAATATAAGGTGAACGCTAAATTGTCTGGTGGGGCTCCGGTACTAAAATCCGGTGGCCAGTAGAACTGCCTAGCTGGGGTGCAGATAGGGAAAAGGGTATCTCTATTTGCAAACAAATCTATTTCAGAAAACTCTTGGTTCGAAACTGGTCCATCTTGACCATTTTTACGTTTGGTGTTGGAACTATGAAGTAGCACTTTAGATGGGTCACGCTGAACGTTTGCATCATGCGATTGCGTACTTTACAAATTGACATATAGAAAAAATATTAACGTGCAGAGCGTTGTGAAATACTGAGGACGACGTTTTTCCTAACTTCGGTATAATGTCAAGCACATTTAGACGATATATGATGTGCCGTTATGCTATATGCCGGTTTCTGTTGTCAGGCTTTCGGGTCGTTGCAACTTTTTGCCTTGACTTTATCCAATTCATACGTCAGGTACAGCAAGGGAACGGTAGTGGCGTTTATAAAGGGCTACTACAACTTCGTGATTTCTGAGGTTGGCTTTCATCTTTGCAAAGTGTAGACGGGCACGTTACGTTATTCGTTCATATAACAACAGTTGGTACATGCTCCCTACTACTTCTGTTTTTTTCTGTACGTAATATAACTCTGCAAGTTTTCGTCTGTCTTCACGAAAGTTTTTCCACGAAACATCTCCAAAGTACGGAGAACTTTGGATGATGAACGGGCATTTGAGAAGACGTCAATTCAACAACTGGCGTCGGCAATTACCATAGGATCCTAACGAAATAAGTTCAGCACTATTTCGTCAGGCGACTTTACGTAGGGGACAAGCCATCTTCTGAATGAGCAGAAAATGTGCCAAGGAGCGCTAGGGCCACTAGCTAAGCACGATATACCCGTGGCAGGCTATGCAAAATTCACTACTATTCAAAACATCTCCTTGGGGTCCTTACTAACCTCATCGTCACTTTTCCTAGATTCTAACTTGACTGGTCTTTATACCAGTTTTGCCCGAGCGGAGAGACCCAATGCGGGTTCGTCATCTTAGCCGGCGACGCCTTATCACCTACGTCGTCAAGCCTTGAAATCATCAAAGTATCGTTACCATTATCATTTTGAACGGTGCTATCAGGTACGTACATCAAGGCTTGATTTCTTCATGCCCGCTTCGTCGTCTGGAGCAGCAGACATACGTGTGCGTTCAGACTTACACGGCTACCCACTGACACACTCTAGCGCGGGCGTACATGGAACTAGTCGGTGCTCAGCGTTATCTGGGTAGTTGCAGCGTAAGTTCCCGGCCAAGAAGGGCTTGAGCTGCTGTTCCTTCTTATTCTGAATATTTCTGATATGCTCAAATGCTCTAGAGCTAGCAGCTTATGTTACAGGAAGGTTGGTGCTAGTTAGTGATACTGGCAGCTGACGTAAGGATAAGGTCGCTCGTCATATTACGTATGAGAAAACGGAAAGGTACTGTAATACGGAAAAGGACGGGTGAGTTTTGAAGCAACCAAGAAGGACTTCAACGGGGAGGACGACTAGCCTAGAACGCCACGGCCGATAGGGTTATGGGATTGTCTTGTAAAAGGTATATTGGAAGAAATCACTAAAGGACTTTATTTTATTTTTAAGCCATGAGATATACAACTCGCGCCCATCACTAATCGGAGTGGGTTAGGTTGAGCTGAGCCGGGTCGGGTCAGTCGCTGACCGACGAACTTACCTAAAAGGAAAAGCCAAAAAACGGGGTGCTGTTATATCGATATAGTCGTTTAAGCAAGAGTGCAGAGTCAGCGGAAAGGAATTCTTTTCTTAAAAAGCGACGGCTAAGTAATAGCTTCCACCATCTATTACTTCTACGAGCAAACGTGAATAATAATAGATATTTTTTGGGGTTTTAAGCGATATATCCATGCCACGTTAACGTATTAAGCCTCTTTATCTTAGCCATAATCCACTATCGACCAACCGCTACGTTCCTCCGTAAGGCAGGCCACTCATCTGTGATAGACAAAGCGACAACGGACACTTTTACATTTAGAGATCCTTAGTGTCAGCTAGTTTTTTCGAGTCCTAATGGGGGGGGGGGGGGGTATCAGACGGCACTTAGCTTTCACGTATCGTATTGAAATTAGTCGATATTGATACCCATAGACTATACTACCGAATGAAAAATAAGCCGGGAGCTATAATCCTGATTTCAGGGAGCATTGGAAGCGATAAGTATGGCGAACTTACTGCACGAAAAAAAAAATACGACTACATAGGCTCA
The DNA here is from genome assembly GCF_002443255.2 of Varroa destructor. Lineage (NCBI taxonomy): Eukaryota > Metazoa > Arthropoda > Arachnida > Mesostigmata > Varroidae > Varroa > Varroa destructor. Next base: position 27,702,421 of record NW_019211455.1, on the reverse strand, counting down.
CACAAGCTTGAACAAACTAATATCCTTCAGGGTGGGGGGCCCTTTCTACCGCAGCTCTGTTCATGCTGATGCAGCTTCTATTAGTTCCAGCGGGCGAAAACACGCTCCTCCTCCACTGAAGAAATAAACGCTCAAGCTTCATTTTCGGCCAAATTTTAGATAGAGATTTGAGGTTTTCAGGAAAAAAAGAGAAAGTATTAATTGTCACGAACAAGTCGGACAAGCAAGATAACACACGCTAGAATAGACAGACGGCGGGAATATAGAAAAGCATATATGAAGTTTTTAAAAAGGAAGATTATCGGCTCAGGAAGATCGAATTATGCTAATTTAGAGCTTCATCGTTAAGGATAAGCTCTGAATTATGACTCGATTATGGTTCGAAACGGCAATCCGGGTAGCAATATTTTTTTAGCCTAAAAAGGACCGCATTGCCACAGTTGTAACAGTCAGCACTAGGAACGTCGAGTTGTCATAAGGGAGAGGGTGATATGGAGTACAAATTACCTCTAAAGCTGCGTCTATTTTTGAAATGCGCGGCAAAGCAGTGAATACCTGATAAGCCGGAAGCTGCGAGAATAGCGCCAGATGAACCTGGCATGATGTGCTCTCAGCTTAAACTCTTACTAAACCACTTAATCCGTGAAGAAAGGCTGTACGGTGCCAAACAACCATACAAATAATAATTAACTTAATTTAGGCTAAGCTAAGCTAGCTTGAGAAAAGGAAATTACAACTGAGATAGCCTTTTGTACTAAAATAAGATTGCGCTGAACGTATTTTATTTAAGTTGCACGGAAGTACTGTCAAAAAGCCTAGATTATTTTGATGAGAAAAAGATATTTAATTCCATATAAAATATAAAAACTGCTATTACGTATTTATAATTTAATCTTATAGTGCATCATTCTGTTGACAAAAATGGGCCTAGAAGTTCAAGAAGGCACACGTGCATGACCCGCTGTAGTAGACGAAGGTCCCAGGCAATATCAGCCAAAGGATAGTGTTCACGACCCAATAAAAGCTCAGGCTCATCTTGCCTATGGCGTGGTCTTGCTGAGGGCCGATTTCGTTTCGTTGGATAGTGGTGCTAGCTAGTAGATGCTGTCAAGCTGTAACTGTTCGGGTGGGTCGTCGGGATGTACCTTAGTGAAGTATTGATCTACGAGCAGATCGGTCGTTTTCTAACACGACCGAAAGCACTACAGATGAATCCACTACAGTAAGAGCTAGTGAGCAAAACGAGAAAAAGAGCGCAAGAGGGGAAAACAGGCTAGATGGCGGATTCAGTAAGAGCTCCAGTGGCCACGAATGGGGATTGGCGACATTCCCAATCCTACGGCAGCTGCGACACAGGTCGCTACTGTGTGAGTTACTGAGGCGTGCTCATGATATGGCGCGATCCTAGCTACTGCTGTTCGACGCACTTTACTGGCATTTATAGCCTGCGAGAACGCTTAGAAGGGTGTGCTCATAGTAAGGGAAGAGGTGCTGCCAGTTAAAAGAACCCGATAAGTAAGGTACGTAGCAGACATAGGCTATGCTTGTCATTCCGGCTCCTACAGCCGTGTGATACAGTGCATAGTATATACTGTGATTGAAGACTGCCGAGCAAATGTCAATTTGTATTGGCATAGGGACGTTATAGCTAGCGCAGGTACACTAATCGCCATGAAAGACATCATAAGACGTAAGGATACGAACGAAGTATGGTTAGAGGCTTAAAGCTGTTGGGGTTGCCAAAAAGCCTGTTGGTGCTGATGATTCTCTTCATGATGGCTGTAGCGGCCGTCAGCGTTGCTGTGGCCATGTTGACGGTGAAATAGACCAATTACCTAGATACGAACAGTTTGTGAACGTGTGTACTGATTGAATCGTTTCTGCAGGAAATGTGCGATTAAGGGGGGCTATGAGAAGAAGCAAAGCTAAGGCTGAACTTCTTCCTATTGAACAAAACGTGTGTCAGCAGTAAACATTTGGAAAATCATGAATATAAAAAATAAATAATGATTGTGGAGTTATTAAGGAAATACTTCAATTAAAATCTTCCTTTTTTATCTGTGGGTTATTTTTTCTTTATTCCAAATTGCTTATTATTCTAGCTGCACAATGGATCATACCCCTTATGTGTATTAAAATAGATCCTTGTCCTGAACACTGCCAAACAAGTTGTCAAACGGTTAGATCGACAGACAGTTTCCACTGATAGGGCCATGGTTTTTCCTATGACCTGCATTCTGTTCAGTACATGAATAATGTTGAACATGAAGAAATTATATTGCTTATCACCCCTCGAAACAAGCTGAGTTAAGGATAGCTGCGGCCGAAGGAACGAAAACAGCAGATCGAGGATCAGTCCGCCTGCCTGGAACCGAACTTTGAGGCGATCTGTAGGATACGTCGTTCAGAAACGGCGGCGATCGATTTTTACAAGGTTATCGCTTGTAGCCGCTGAGCCGTAACCTACCGCGGGTTCCCACCTGTTCGTGTGAAGCAAAACTACTCGGCTGTATCTATATATCACAGTCACGTTACATTTGTCTAGCCTGTCACGAAGCTAGCGTTCAGAAGATTGAACCTAGCGAAAATAATACATAGTTAACGAATGATAAGTTACACGATGACGGATGCTACCAGAGGCGCCATTGCAGCGCTCCCGTTCAAGACCGAATACATTGACTTTGTTTACGCCTCTTGCTATAAGAGGACGTTCTCTTGATGGTCTGGAATATTGTAGAAGTATCTGCATCTGACTGTAGGAGTATCAGACTGTTTCTGTAGCAATTTTGACATTAATCAAGCGTGCTCTTGGAGCGTAAGTGAAAACGTTAACTGGTACTCTAATATAGGCAAAATCAATAATAATCATTACCATCGTTGTTATCATTATAAATAAAGGCATCCAATAAATCGCTGGCTGTTATCTTATACGTAATGCAAGTAAGTGCGCATGAAGAAAAATTTCTTATCTCGTCAAGAACTTTACAGTTACTTTCTAAAAGCTCTTAACTTGAGCGGTGAACACGTATCAGTATTTAAAAACAGCAGGAGCTACACAATATTAGTTTAACCGGTCTACTTTTTTAATATTTGTCAAGTTTCATACGAATAATGTCATTTTGTATCCAAACATCGTAACGGGCTGGAAATAGAGCAATATAACAAAATCAAGCATTTTATGAAAGCGAAACTATTCGAGTTAGATCTGTGCACTGGATATCATCCTTTCATTGTCTGTTATCCCAGCAACGGTGGCCGTTCTATTGGTAGGTACGCTATCGTCTAAGAAGCGCTTCACAGCCTGCATAGGACACCCCTAAGGCTTGCCGCGTTTATCCAGCTACGTGTGACTATGTAAGCCTAGTGGCGTACCGCAATGCCGCGGCCTAATCGGTAGAAGTGCAAAAAAATAGTTCTTGCCTCGGAAGTGATTCAGCCTATGGTTATTGTCGTCGTGCTTGGCGGATCTCACCGCTTGCATCCTCAGCTTCATAGATACCTCCTAGTTCTGCCGAAACGTTGGTTCAACTCGTCTCACCGTCTTATTTTTATAAGCAGTCTAAACGAACTATTTCAAATGCATTAAATACGACAGGCACTCAGCCTTCATTGCCATTAATCGTACGTACATATAAGCTATGATAACCAGCTTGAATCGCGCTCGCTCAATCAATTCTGTCATATACAGGCTACAAACAGCCGCACCTGTAAAGCCCCCTGCTGAGTTTCAAAAACGTGAGAGCGGACTCTTTTTTACGTTCAGCTAATTCGTTCTACAGATAAGCCATCATGGCTTCGTTTGTATTGAGTCGCTGCTAGTCGTGCAACGCAGGACACGCAACGGCATCGGACGGATAGCGGTCCTAGTCGGTCGGATTGTGCGTTGAGAATACAGATATCGTCTTACATAGCAAAGCCCTGAGGAAAAATTTTGCTTCCCCCAGCATCACCGGTGCGGAAAGCGCAAGCTTCTAATTATTAAGTTTTTATTCTGCCAGAGATCATTAACACGGTGAGACGTGACTGAGAATACTTGAGACATTGGCTACGAAGAAACTGCGAGAGAGAGTCACCGTAGTGCATGGGCCAGGAACGCTTTCTATGCGGAGTTCGTGTGTAGGTAGTCGAGCTGAAGCAGAAAACGGGGTCAGTGAGCGGCCTATACATGCCAAATTTGTACGAGTCTATGCAAGCGTGTGTGCGACTACGCAGTTCGCAGCTGGCGCAGAGTTACAATACGCTCTCCCTAGTCAAGTGATCTGATGTACAACTATCGGTATGCGCCATAGTTACGCCTTCACCTGGGCCTGCCTGGCCAACCCTATAGTGCTAATATATGCGGCGACATCTTATCGACTGATATTAATTATTCGACTACCACTACGAGTTACGCTAACAGAGCGACGAGGAATACGACAATGAACGTAGAAGAGATTTCCGCAGGGAAATCCTGCCCAGGAACTAAAAAGGACACGATAGATAGATAGATAGATAGATAGACACGGAACGATGCAAATGCACACGTACAAGCGCGTAACGAGCATTGGGGAAGGTCAACATGCGGACAGCGTAAATGGTGCCGCAGGCACTAAGATTACACATATTCTAAGTATACGAATATTTATAACGCTACTATAATGCGGCGGAAGACTCCAGTGGAATCCGAAAATGTAGAATATATATTTTGGGTTATATTCTTTACCACCCTTTTGTTTTAAATGTATCAACAAAAGCATGTGTTTCGTTAGCCATCGCTTCAGGCGGCTTGTCCCCAGTTAAAACGAGGTGTCGTAATGGCAAATCTCCAGCCAAGAACATTTAAGTTTAGCAGGCAAACGATCTACCACCGAACGCTGACAGGTTTCTCTGGCCTTATCCCTCTGGGCTTACCCTTAACTGAGCTATCCTAACTTTTTGCAGTTGTCAAGCCCGGTCTTATCCAGCTTCTATGATCATAAATTTAACTACAATAAACCAAATGTGTATCGCTTGTTTACCGTTATTAATACGTCCCCTTATTAAGCTGCATCTAGTAATGTACCTGTCCAAAGTGAATATGAAGGCTTGCCATCATATGGACCCTATTCTCCTTATGCAGCGGTTGGTTTTACTGACATTTCGATTTAATGGGACACAGCACCAGTAAGCAGGCAAAATTCTGGCGACGGTATTCTGAAGAATTCTGAAGACCAAAACTAAGTGATGTTTTGAAGGTCGATCGTTAAATGGGCTCGGGACCGTACACGTTTCGAATTTGGCGGCATCGGCACGCGTCAACTCAGGCCTCGGTCCCTGAAATCAGTAATTTTCCTTATTCATGTTTCCTCCGTGCAGGGCTTTTTTCCGTTTTTCCTAGAATACTCAATGTACCGTCGCGTAATATCATCAAAGTCATTCAGTCGTCCCCGAAAGCGACGTGTCGATTCGATCTTTTTCCTTTCAAAACTCTTCCATACACAATCACAGGACACTAGCTTATACGCGTTCTTTTACACTGGTAGGTACTTTAATGACTTCGTTGCGGTCTGGCGACTTGGCCCTCTGGCTGGTGCCCAACTAAAGGCTTGAAGTGAAGCAACACCGGCACGGCAGATGCGAGATGATCCCGGCATCGGGACGAGGAGTGTATCGGAAACGTTTAATAGACTGTGCCCAGGTGGCTACATCAACGCGGCTACCTGCTGGGGAAAAGAAGCTCTTGGCTTTTTCGTTTGCCTTCTTTCGTCTCCCCTACCACAGCATTTTCTTTGATTTTGATATATAATGATCCCTCATCCCTACCCCGTAGTGAGACTGTTGTGTCGTCGATACTAGATATGCCATTACATAGGAGTTATATGGATCAAGAGTGCCAATGGGACCCTTGTGCGCGCTTTTGACTGCCGAAACAAAAGACAACTATTCCTCAGTATGTTTCTGTGAAATTAGTGCATAACGGTGGTAGGAAACAAAATTCACAATCATAATATTTGAGAGCCAAATGATGCGTTCGCTAATTCATAAGAAGACCAAAATTATACAAGCCCTTTGGCGATTTCAAAGGCAAAGCGGTTTCCCTCAATAGGTTTTGCCTGCCAGTCAGAACTAGTTTTTGAATTTGATATATGGGCAAAGGGGGTTAGTTTTCTTTTTTTTTCTTTTTATATAACTGTATTTATGTTCCAGTTTCTGCGTAATTATCTGTTTAGACACTTATAAAAAAGTGGCTGCAACGCTAAACTTCAGCGCGGCTACGGTTCGCTTTACCCTCAAATTTACTTTTGATGGATTATCTGTACATTACACGAGTTTATTAGAACAAAAAAAAACGATAATATCCAATATGCGGCAAGGGTCGTTTCTGTTATATAACAGAAGAGTAACAAGGTGCTGGTGATTCCGGTATTTCTTACAGGACGATATTTTTGTACAATACGACGTGGTACGAGCGTTTTATCTATGTATTACTAATATAACAACATGTGTATTAAATTTTTACCTTTAATCAACTATGTAATGTATAAAGATCCGGGAATTAAGACTGTGGTAAAAGCTTCATTGAAACAATACAGGCTAAAGTACCATTTTTTTAACCCTGTCCCATGTGTTGCCATTACTACCATAGCAAACTGTCTTTAAAAAGTGTTTCCCTCGCCAGAAGGTCGTCTAAAATCTTAAATGCAGAAACTTGACCTAGATTAATTTAGTCTTACGCCTACATATAGCCTATTCGGGACAAATTGGGATATGAGTATTGTTGTTTATTTGCAAGATGCACCCAAATCAAAATAGATATTTAGGTGTCATTTTTTGCGAACTGACTACAAGTTATTTTTTTTTTATGATAATTTTTAACAGTGCCCACTTTGATAATTGACGAGTAGCTATTTTGTAACTTAATCTTACTGAAATATAGTTTAAACAGAAAAACCTAACGGATTTAAGTTTTGGGTTGACAATAAATCGAGAGTCGCAAAAGTCCAAAACCCAAATGTCTAGCAAATGCAAAGGTGCATGAAGTCCAAAAATGCTACCCCTTTTAATAATCTCCCTGGAGGTTCGTCTGCCATCGAGACGTTCAGAAATAGATGATATTCGTTCATACTTAGCAAAGAATCTCTTGTTTCCGCCGTAATAGTTTCGCTTTAGAGGAAAACTGGCTCATTTCTAGTACGGAGAACAGCGGACGAGCAGCTGCACGACAAACGAGCAGCTAAAACGTCTCCTGGTAGAGGAAAAGATTTAACGATTAGCGGCGATTAAATCAAATACCCTGAAGGTGTCAATAAAGAGTTGATTCGGTAACGAAATCAACGTATCTCGTGCGTCAGGCTCGGTCGAAAAGAACTTGAGAACTATAGAAAGCAATTATTCTAACGGTGACTTTTATCAGGGGTACCGTTTTGCTGGTAAGTAAATTTGACAGTAGATGAGTACTTATAAATTCGGTTCTTTAGACAAAGCAAACGTTTAACGTTCACTTAGAGACTCAATAGCATGTATCATAGCGTGCATGATCATTCGCTCATATATATATATATATATATATATATATATATATATGCGCTCAATAACATTGCGGGGGTGAGCATCCAAACGATACACTGAGCGCTAACACCTTTTTTTTTTCTATTCAAAAATTTCCTCAATCGCACAACGATACGCAGAGTAGTACCGGGATGCATAAACATCTGTGCATTGGACCACCCTAATTCATAACTACAATACGTCTTGACATATGTATGTATATATATATATATATGTGCTGCGCTGTACAGGTATATGGATACTTCCTTCGCACCCTCACTTATCAATCCAAATAAGATGGCGACCACAGCCTTTGTTACTTTGTTGTTTTTCCCTTCATTGTTCTATATGAATGAATGTGAGTGAACGATACAACCATCTAAAACCTACGGGTCATCCGTGTTGACTTGCCGCTTTAACTGGGTCTAAAGCCATAGTCCTCTGATGCGACGTGCTAGCTCTACGAGCCAGTCGGTCCTGTACGTGTCCGTGCGACTGGTATATCGAATTGGACAAAGGCCACTGAGCCAATCGCGAAGGGTGATTTCCGCCGCTATCCGAGTGACACTTTTGTGTGCCCATGTGCGTAACCTAGCAACAAGCCCAGTGCCCTCAAGCTTTCGCAGATGCGTCTCCGCCCCACAGCGCTTGACTGATACGAATACATAGTATCTTCAGGTTGACCCGAATAGAGCCAGCGTAGTAGACACCAAACTGCTTACCCACTAGTGGTACTAGAATATTCTAGCAGTATTCATCCCCTGTTTCCTAGGCACAATTTAGCACGAAGCGTACCCAGGACGTCCCTCACATAGAGCATATCAGTTTATGGGTGAGTACAGCACAAGACAGCGGAAGTCACAACAGCGGCTCAATGATGTTCGCGGACTATGGACGATGACGCCAGCGAGGTTGCCGCCAACTGAACGGACTGCGAGAGAAGACTGCAAGTCAGCGAGAATGGCCCCATCCTTCTCTGTCGGCCAGCATCGGTCAGCATTCCTTCCTCATGTGGGTTCCGTTGGGCCCATGGCATTCAGCTAACGGAAGGCAGGCGAATCGTTTGGAACCGCCGAGCAGCTCAGATAGCGGTGGTAAAGAAGCGTGCGGGCAAATCTTTAGGGCCTCTCATACTGCGGGAAATAGCAGACGATACGTTACAACACCAAAGAGCGTGCCTCTTTGCTATAGCGTAGAAAATTGGCGGATCCATATGGGTACAATAGGCAGGGTGGCGATATACGGTGAATGCCACGACTCGAGCAAAATGGGTATCGAGATCGACCTCTTAAAGCCCTGTGCAGCAATAAAAAGGAATTTGCATTCAAATGCTACCTCTTATAATATATGCCACTAGATGCCGTAAGTAGGCAGTATTAGAAGACCGAAAGATTTATGTGGCCTGTTTGTAAGTTTATTGTCTCCCACAGCGTAAATATCCGTATGCACGAAAATATAGAAGAGTATGATCCCATTATCCGTTTTTTCATCGCTTTACCTAGCTTACTAAAAACTCGTAATAGTAAATAGGACCATGTATAGCAAACGTTTGTCCGGATCAATTTCATACGAAATGTAAAAGTGGACCCTTGCACTTTAAGCAAATTGAACTGCCATTTAGCTAAAGAGAAACCCATAAACAATACTTAAAGCCGCCCCTTGAAATTGAAATGAATCCTCCCAAATATAATGACGACATAATGTTAAATTCAGCCGTGTCCTATTAGCACATTTGACAAGACCCCCTATTTTTTGCTGGATTATAACATTCTGAAATGTGCACTCTGAAATGCGGTATAGGCCTCAAAATGAACGAGATGAATTCCGGGGAAATGGCGAAAGAAAAGAGGAAATTTCTAAAAAAGTTTTACGAGATGACCCCTACAATTAGTTATCTAAACTTCATTAGTTAGTCAAATGATTGACAATAGTATGTTTATTGGTCGAACGATGGCTTGTGGGGAAGCGTAGCGTGAAGTCATGCGCTGGCCTCAGCTTGGCGTGATAGGAGAAATTCAAACAGTCTGATCAGTAGGAAGTCAGGTTAGTGAAGGCTAACTCTATGGAATGGACGGCAATACATATAGGGCTCAGGCGATTACCAAATTTATACGTGTACTACTATGACCCACTGCTGTGTGTATTAACCGTAAATTTATTTGTAACCGGGTTGAGATCTATGGCATAGTATAGAGCATTGTAGTATCTGCATTCTATATATATATATATATAGTCATAGGCATATATGTAGTCTTGTTCTGTATATAATTCGCAATTTATAGTTATATCAAAGCTCATCGAAGCTATCTCCTGTGTGCAATTATCTAGGCCTGCATCCGTAATAAGTGTTCGTATAATTTCAAAATCGCGATCAAACAAAATACATGCATGCAAATAGATATGTACGAGGTATGTCTTTCATCTGCCAATCAGCGACCCTTTCTATCCACGTCTAACGGCATTTTGTACAGTAGTTTCGTACCCGCAGTTACGAAACCCTTAGAAGGTACCAGGTACGCCACTGCCTGCTTCTTTTGCTAGCGAAGCGGCTATGGAGCTGCCTCAAAGGTGTATTTGCCTGATAGCGAGGGAATGACCCTTGAAAATTGCTAAGCACTCAGCTGTGATGGCTGCTTCCTCGGACGATACACCCACTCGACCCTCCTATTGCGTAGTAACGTGGAAACAGGGTACAAGTTGTCTGGTTCTAAGGAGCCTGCGTAACCCGACTGTCGTGTCTCCTGATTGTGATCTAATTGATCCGATCAATCAATCATTGATCATCACTACCGACTTTCGTCTACAATCACTCGTGTCTTTTGTTTGTGCTATCCCTTGCGCTTGTCATAAGTGGGTGGGGTCCGCTGATGGGCCGTTATTCGTGTGGTGACTGACAACCGCAGCCGTCTCGTTGTTATCTCGATACCACCCAATAGCCCCCGGATAACGCTGAAGGCATTACCCCTGTCGACCATCTGTCCTACTGATCATCTCGACAAGCATTCTCGGCTTGCATCACACTGATCAAAGTACAGGAAATAGGACTGCAAAGAAAATTGCCCAACGATATCCGATGGTCAATCTTCTATGCGAATAGGGATACCAGCACGGGTTTGCGGTAGTGGTGGAAGTAGCATTCGTTGTACGAATCGGGACGAAATAAGTCGCGAAATTATCTTCAATGATCAAGCTGAGACGGAATTGTATTTTTAATTTTATAGAAACAAGGGTATCATTACTATGTAGTGATGTAAGATACATGATATATGCGTAAGTTCAGCGGCGAATCTATTATTTCCATAGATAACTACAAGTATAGTGGCAAGGATCTCCACAGTCGCTTTGATTCTGTGGTTCTTCCTCCCTAACAACTCCCTAACAGAGAGGTTCACATAGGAGACGCTTGGCTACTACAGATCCAGAATAGGTTGCAGTTAAGAGGCAACGTGTAGGTAGCTTTATTCGAACTACATGGAGTAGGACAGAAAAAGTAAACCGAGAGGATCCAACAAATTTCCGAGTTACGGTATTATAGCCCTGCAGCGTTGCGGAAGCGACAGTTGAGAAAAAGCTGAGGATTATCAACTTGCTGTTTATCATTAAAAACAATTCTGCGGTCTTGAGCTCGTCGTTCCGATGCGCTGTCCCATCAAAGTCGGGCAGGCCAATTTCGTCGACGTAATACTATGAGAAGGTCTAGTAACGGAAGGTAAGGCTAACCGATTCTGTTGGGCTAGCGGGCTGAGAGAGGACAGTGATTCGCCGAATTAAAAATAGATTCTGAGATAGGCTCGTATTGATGAGCAAACTTTGTTAACGGTTCTGATCCATGGGCGTTTTCGGAAATACGGCCGTTGACTAGAGAAAGCAAGTTAGAAGCATATTCATATACCTTTTTACATAATAATGGTTTGTTTTGGAAAACATTAACAATGTTGTGCAGCTGTTGTAATGGAGTACAAACCAGAGAAGGCAAGCATAAACGCACTCCCCTATACGCAGGGGCACAACTTAGACTTTTAGGATCGGCTATGGTTTATTAAATGTTGAGTTAAGGCAAGCATACTTTTACTCAGCAAAATCAACAGTATGGTAAATGCAGCAGTGTCCAGTAGTTCCATATATAAACATTAAAACAATAATTAAAAATCCTATTTTGTAATAACAATGGTAAAAGCGTATTCATTATAGATTTTTTTGCCCATTTTGGAATACGACGACCAATTTAATACAAATAAATTAAATACATACAATTTCTGCGATCCGGACTATTCGAAAAATATGAAATTAATTCGAGGTAGTGAAATTCTCCGCTTCGAAGAAGTTTAGCGGCTTTGAATATTCGGGTATTTTGGGAACCTGGAAACTGGGGAGCATAATCCAGGATGCGATTTTTGGACCAGAAATATCCAGTGTATATGATATGCTATACAGAATCCTATTAGATTGATTGTAATTATTTGTTTTTGTCTTTTATAAATAAATTATATGAATAAACCTAGCTGGAATTAAATACAGACTATAAAAATTGACGTACGTTTTATGCAATGGTGATAACATTTCACAACGTTTTTGGTACGATTTTGTAAATAAGTAGGTCGGCCTTTAGACAGATTTATTTAAAATTCTGTCTTCTACGAATGGTGCAATCTGAACAATTATTTGGTCATTTGACCATGCAAGCTAACGGTAAACACAAAATCCAACGAATGCTGGCGACCGCACTAGCATTTCAACTTACATGGAGTTTCTAAATAGTAACTGATAAACCCCTTCGAATTTTATCATGAACCCTATTAAAAAAAAGTCAGCGTTTTACATGCATGAATTAAGTTAAGATACCCCATTATATCCGTTTATTTTGCACGCAACAAGTAACAATATTCTATGGCTTCCAAGTAGTATGGTTCGTTCGTTCTGGGTTCCTTAATCGTATCGTCGGATGAGATAACCTTGTGGACCCCGTCGGGTTACCTGTCTTCCTTCGCGTCTGTTTACATATGTGTTGGGCCTACTTGCTGCCTTTCTTGAAGTTTCTGAATCAAGTGTGTTTCATCTAAGGTGGTAAAAAGTCGAAGTACAACCAGAAAGATTCCCTGCAACTTCATTGTGAAAGCCGAAACGTCTATAAAACAAATGGATATGGAATGTATAGAAAATACTAAGCTGATTCGGCTGTTTTGCCTTAGCGCGTGACGCAAACCCACGTATTTCATATGCACGGACTACAAAACGTTTTGCAATGTCTTACTATATGAAGCATCCCCTAGGGATAACCTGCGCACTTTTTGCTTGCTATGAGAAAACATAATTTTTAGTCTACTCAAAGGCCTACTCCTATGTTATATCAACCTAGGACTCAATAGCATTGATAAGGGTCATTATAGCTGTGGCAATAGCGGATTGTTTATATACTCAGTATTAAAGAATGCACATGAACGCGTGTCTAAGTGTTTACCCAATTATCTAACTTCATACCGTACAATAGGACTTAAGCCTAATAAGTACCAAGCAAAGCAGATGATAGCGCCTAATCTTGTCAGTAAACCTGAAAAGGACGTGCTTTTCAGTGAAGCTCGTTTTAGCGTAGCGCGTCGAATTGTTGTGTCCGCGTATTAAATTTGTTGGTTGAGCCATTGCGAACGTGTGTGTTACATTGTAGACTTTTCATATATTTAGGTATACTAGAGCAGCTGCAGGGGGCTAAATTCGTCTGCAAATATGCACAAGTTTGGCACGTAACAATTCGGACGGTTAGTACAACCACTACATCATCAGTAACGCAACAGCCAGCAGATGCTACAAGATACCAAAATGATTCCCTCGGATCATGTAGTCATAGTAACGAGACGATGTAGTGTACGCTAATCGTTAGGCAACAGCAGCAACAGCGAGGAATAGTACAAGTTATTGTTTTGTGAGTTAGCCCCTGGTGTCTGCACTGCAGAGTCTCTTTGCGGTCTTCGTCTTTTAGGCATAACGTACCCTTTATAACCTTTCTAATTAGAATTAACTATGGCAGGTTTGTTGGGACCCGTAGAGGGAACATCTAGCGTGGCGCTCCCATGGGTGGGCGTCATTTCGCAGAGAAATACTGGCTCAAAGAAAATGTTGTGAGAGATAATAGTTCACAGTACCGAAGGGAAATACGTCTGACGCTTCTGCGACTTTCGACAAAAGCTCGTCCGAGGTGCTATCTTTGAGCTTGTACCCCTTATCATCATATAACCTGTACGCTGGAGTTACATAGATAGTATATGAGTTTGTAAAGAAAAGTCGTTGCTATATATTTGGTCATATATGGTCATACGAACAAACACCGCAATTTGTCGTCTAAGGCACTAAGAAATATTACCCAAACTTTATTATTACTATTAACATTAGTTCTGCTGCGTGACATACGGCGTAACAAAATCGGTAACGAGGGATCTTTATCTGGATAGCCACTCTTAAACCTAGGAATCTAGCTTTGCTTGAAGCTCCAGTTCCACGAGAAAACATTAGTTTCTATGCTTTCGGAGACTTAAGCGGGTACCTTAGGAAACTAAAAGCTGTATAATACAAACCAAATCTTCGTGCTAATCATATCATATCTACTAGAAAATCATGGGCAATCTTATATGAATATGCTCCAAAGGCTTGTGGATCTAATACACACATCAGTGTTTAAGGGCAGCTAAATCCTCAGACGTATGCAAGTTTTATCGATACTAAAATATGGACGTCCAAGGATGATGGACCCGGCATTCAGACCTATCCGCGTGGTATCGCACTGTCTTTTTTACGCTGCGTGAATCAGCGTTGCTCAAACGTTCCCGACCAGCGTATCGCGAAGAGTATTCCATCAATATACAGAAATATCTCGAAGGTCTGATATGGAAATTCTGCAAAAATAACCACCTAGTGCTGGTGTGCCGGAGGCTGTTTCGGTTAACTTAGCTGTCGAGGTGAAGCCCAATCGAATGTCCGATACCGTTTTTCCTATTCGTATTGTTTCTTTTTATATAGGCACACATATACGCACACCCTTATATGCGGCCGCAGGCTCGGCTGTTCGAGATGACCTATCCATATCGCGTGTCCGCTGGGACTGTTACTAGCAGTGGAAATAGCCAACACGGTAGTAACTATGTATCCTCTGCATGGGAACGTCTGAGCATGTAAAACACTCAATGAGTCCAGCCAGCTCCATTGGTGATATCTATTCCTACTGAAGTTGTAGATTACCTAACAAGAACTGACACGGGAAGGACCGCACAGGTATAGACCAAAGAAATATAGAGCAATATTGAACCGATGAAATACAGTACGAAATTATAAGGACCCCAGAAAGGTTTTTGTATGTCAAAGCAAAAACTGCCTTAGGTGTTTAGATTGGGAATTAGGAGCCATTGACTTAATAAGTCACGGGATCTTAGCAAGAGATTTTGTAAAAACAAATGGGGTCAAATTTTCCAATAGACACTGGCCGCAAACTTGTCGATATTGAAGTACAAATTCTAACAAAGTAACATTAAAGTATTACAATTAATAGGTTGAGTTCCAAGTAACTACTTGCATTTTTCATGTATACAGGCCAGATTCGGAGCTACGCAAACCAAGTAACCCACAGTGTACAATTTTATAACATTATAGTGTACGAGTTTACAATTTTGACTAGTGTCATAAATATAGTATCGTTTCATAATATTAGATTTGATTTACTGCGGTAAAGGAGACAGGCGTGGCCAGTTTTTAGCTGTACCATCTTAGTGATTATTTTCTACGCTGGTCTCCTTTTCAAGCAGTTTTTCCTCCTTCCATTCTGGTTGCTTACACGTACCTTTTGAAAATGCTGTCCACTGCTATTCCCCTGAAGACTCCTTTAGCATCTGCCACAGCCATCTGACGGCAACACCTGCTGCTTCCGCACTTTGTCATGTTCGCCATCTTTGCTACCTGCGCCTCTTTCGTCTTAAATAAATACGGAGCCGGGAGAATAGTGGTAGAACGACAAGAAAGAAAAGAGCCTTTTTTACCTTTTCGGTAACATTCAGTGCACAGGTACAAAGCCCAAACGAAAAACACCGAAACCCGGCCAGGTTCGTATTTCCCACCGGCGGCCGCCGGCTTTGTCGCCTTTTACCCCGCTGGTCTTTTTTGCCTCGCCTTAAGGAGAAGGGTCGCTAAGAACAGTCCTAACGGCGGCTGCTCATGCAAGTCCTTCTGCTGGCCTCGTCGGTGGTCCAGAGAGTGATTGCCGACTGAAGAGCCTACTGTTGGGCATACGCACGGGTATGCAACGGTACGAACGGTAAGATGGAGTCCAGATAGCGTCAGCAATCCGTATAAAACGGAAAACTAAAATGTTTGAGAGCTATCTGGTAAAAGACGAACAGGGAACGAGGAAGGCACGCGGCAGTAAGCGAACGAACGGTGCGTGCTACTGCCGCTGTGAGTCGGCATATTGAACGCGGCAGCCGACGGCGCTATTGGGCGACGGCGGTGGCTACAGCAGCAGAAGCAGCACGGTCAGATAATGAGCGCAGTTAGCGTGTTGCTCCCTTTTACCACATGCCCAACAGAGCGAGCGGCAGCGAGAGAGCAAGAAGGACGAACTTCCAAAAAAAGCTGTTGCTACCGCTACCGATGTAACTATTTGGAGCTAGGTGACGCCATCCGCGAACTGGTTTGCTTCAACGTAAGGAGTCGAAAAGGACTTCACTGTACTGAAGTCGAAGGTCACGGATGGAGCATATCGGAGCGGGAAAGTGGAAGCTGACTTGGTGCATGTAACGGAAAAAAGTGGAAGAGAAAATTTCGTTCTCCTCTAAAACGAAGCTGAACACTAATCATACGCCTTGGGACGGTACGCGAGTACGGAGCTGAATAACGACGTCCAATATAGGTAGGGCACAATGACCACTAAACCCTCCGCTGAAAGGTCATGGGACGTGCATTTTTGCAGGCAGTCCCGTGGTGACCGATAAAATTATGTTAAAGAATAAACGCATTATCAATCGTCTGGCAATTACCTCGCTTTCTTAGGGACATATAAAATGGTCAAATATATATTATATAAATATATACATAGAAAAATTGCCCTTCAACACTGCCCGACACGTCTTTCTCGTACTGGAAGTGATCGTTAAAAATGTCTAACTCTAGCAACTATTTCACAGTCTGTTAGTTGACATAATCTGAAGGAACACTTACCTGCAGCCTGAACCAATTGAATAGGCATACACACGCCATTTTGGTGGCACATGTAGATTTATCAGTAGATAAACTCAGGTCGTTTCTTACCTGCAACAGAAAGCCGTAGAGAATGCAATTGGGTACAACTGGGAATTAGGTACATTATCCTCCTAAAAGGTTAGTTATATGGAAAAAATACTCGTAGAGAAACGCATGGTTTGCACCTTCAATCGCAAAAGAAGCAGCAGCAGCAGCAGCAGAAGAGACGAACTATCTTTAGCAATCGCACATCTATTAATCCGCTGCGAAGCCTATGAGGTCTTTCGTGGTGAAGTCGTGAAATGTGGACCTTTTAGATGAAATATTCTAACCAAATGAATCATTTTTGCGATAAGTGTGTAACTTGTCAACCCGTGTAAACATTGAAACAAGCCATTATATTGGTTTTGCTCCGCAATATTTCTCAAGAGCTTTGTTGCGTGAATATACAAAGTGCGCTTGCTTTGGTAAACAAGTGCTTGATTTTTTTTGGGTAGAAAAATGGGTAGAAAGTGATTTTAACGTGTAAATATTTCATATGTAGGCTGATAAGTAACAACGATGTAAAAACGGTATCTATTACTAGTGACGATGAAAAACATTGATCAAGTGGAGGCAGCGAAGTTTCTGAGCAACGGACAGAAAGCTTTCACTTTGATCGCCGCTTGGAGCTAGCTTTATTTAAATTGGTTCTGACCTTCGCCCCTGATCAGGTCAATCATAGATGCTGCCTTACCCAAACTTCGATCGACTCTACTATATAAATATTATTCAAGCATAGAAAAGCGAGTCGAAAGGTGGCTTCAATTTGAACATGCTAAAATTTCACGCGACCGAGGCACTCGACCTTTGTCATGTTTCTACTGTTGTTAAGCCTTCGAACGTAGCTGATTTGGTGTTGTCGTATTGCTCGCAAGTTTCACAGCAGCAACAAAAATACCCTCAACTTGTCGGCCTAACAACGAACCCCCTAAAAAGATCTGCAGTAATTTTCTGTTCATTATGTATACATCCTAATAAGTTGTGCCTAGCACTTATGATCACGACGATACGATTCGAAAAGCTAAAAACGATATCATAGATAGCTTACGTAGCGTACCACCGCACTACGTGCCGGTGAGAGAAGTCACATCGCGAATCTGTATGCGAATCTGTTGCGACACATCGCAGATATCTGTATGTCCGCACATGCAAGTATGTTGTCTATACGCTTCATATAGTTCGACAGCCTATGATGTTTCCAAGAATTATTTGACTTCATGCAGATTTAAGGCCTACGAAATGCCATTTTTTAGGCCTGTCTTGCACCCGAAAATAAATTTTCGAGGTGCGCCGAATGTTAGAATGCAGTTGGGAGCAGCATTATTGATGACGCCCTTCCTTTTCAGCCCCCATCGAACTCAGCCGAGATAACTTCGTCCGCGCCTCGGCCTGCACCTGCTCGGGCCCGGTCAAGTCTGCCCTAACAGCTCGTAAAGAAGGGCTTTCCTAACCGCATCTGCGCGAAAAAGTAATCCGATAGGGGAAATTCCTAGTGACATTTGGGCTATGCTTAGCTAGCAGCCATTCGAATTGATCGTCGTGAAGTCAGCAGTGCGAGAGAGAGAGAGAGAGAGAGAGAGCGAGAGACGGAAGCGTGCGTCCAGAAAGCACGAGAGAAAGTAGCAGGAAATCCTAGAAAAAATAAAGACGTTTTGTGAGCTTTCCGTTTGCACTTTCAGAGGAAGCTAAAGAGACGGGAGTGAATATGAGAACTTTTTGATCCAGGCATCAAATGATGTACAGTTTAAGTGTAAGCAAATGTGGCTAGGGAATTCTTTGCAGGATCCATAGTGGGGTATTATAAGGAGAGTTATCGGTCAAAATCGGCACAATCTAACCTTCCACACATATTTTTAACTATATACATAGCAAAATACTGATTTTTTGAAAATTATTCATTTGTTACATCTTATGAATTGCAAAGGAGACATGGCAGCAGAAGAAAGATTTCATTTATATTCTAGTGTATCTTTCCGCAATGAAAACCTACATGAGGTAAAACAGAGGCTGTTGGAGATTTCGAAGAACCGGTTTTTTTATGAGCGCAGAAGCAGGTTTAGTTTAATTCCATCACTTGACTTTGCTTTAAATATTTTTTACTCCGCAGAATTGATCTGGTGGTATGGTTGCGGCAACGGCTTTCACTATTCGTCGTCAAAATGTTTCTTCTAACACGGGCCGGGAGGTTTCGTTCCTTTCCCTTGTAAAACCCAACCGCTAGCCCCGCAGTGTCTGCTTGATGTTTAAAAGCTTGAATTATTCACTAGGTAGTTATCCACTGGTGCACAAGAATGACAACAGCGGGGGCATACAGGCATTTCCGCTTCATTTCAGATGAAAAACAGTACCAAACATGGAATTAAAGATGCACGACACGATGACCCAAGCCTATTAGTGGCTAGCAGTGGGCAAACTGAGATAAGAGTTGAGAGTCAACGAGATGTAGACATAAATCTACTAAGTTGCAAATGCACCTAATGTACTCTTCGATCAAATTTACAGTTGGTTCATCTTTAATCCAAGCTTCCCGTTTCTTAATTACGGGAATATATCTCCACATAACGATCCATTATTTACAATGAAATCTGGTTTTTCGTTTCGTTCGTCTCCGCTTCTAACAACAATCTAAATTAGTTCTCCTGTATGTTATCAGCCTTAGTAAGCAGCCACGCAATTCCTACTGATAACTACTGCGGCAACAACGCTCGTCACATCAGTTAAGAATGTAATTTAAATAAGCGCGGGTCAAAGTACACGTGCAGCTGCCCTCGTAACGGAAGCACGGCCGAACGTACCGTAATGGATGCTCAGTCCGCTAGCAACTCCGCCAAAACATCTCCGAAAAACTCGACTTCTCTTCATATTGGCCGCTTTTTTTTGGCTTCGATAGCCAAGCTTCAGTTGGAAAGCGGTCGAGAATAGTTGTTTCGAGCCTTGTTAATGGGACATAAATGCTACACAATCTGTGTAAGTTTAGTAGATTTTTTTAACACAAAAAATTAGTCTTTACCTCAAGATCATACCTGTCTGTAGAATCTGACTGTAGAATTAAATCTAAATACTTCTGTCTTGCAAGCAGTATGGTAGCTGCAGCTGTTGATAGGTGGCGCTCATTCTGTGATAAAAGAAGTTGTGTTGGATAAAGTTTTGTGTTTCGAGAACGTTTGACCTTGTATCAGTAATCTGAATTTAGCGGTACACGTATTAGCATAGCACATTATTTTCTCATTATGGATAAGACCTTGAAATAGCTATTTGGAAGCTTGGAACAGAATATCCTACCCCGAAAATTGGATAGTGTAATATATTAATCCTCGATAACGCTATACCGATAATGGATATATTATTTGCCTGAGACCGTCAACCGTCCTCTGTTCCTTTTGCAATTGCATTTGTTTTGAAGCACAACTGAAGAATATTGTATCTAAGCTACCTAAGCACTGCTTACATATCGGCAGAAAATTCGGTACCGGTTGTTCGTCTTCTCCCTCAAGAGAAATTTCTATGATAAACGAAAAATAAAACACGCCTTTTCTCCTCAGGAGGACCTCGCATGTTTTTTCCACCCTGAGCAATCTCGTATCGAATCCTCTAACCTAACAGTAAACATTTCATGTCGTTTTTCTTTTGATAACGATAAAGTAGACTTTCTATTTCTAATTTTCCGATAAAGGCATCTTAATAAAAAATGACAAAAATCAAGGGCATCATTTCTTACTGGTTATTTTGAACTTGCGAAACAGTCCACATCATTTGCGTAGACGTCACGACAACTCTGTAAAAGCTATGAAGAACAACACGAGGTAGTTAGCGTCATCCGTTTCCTATGTTACGTAGATGTATAGATTGTCTGATTTTGCCGTTTCCTATTTACCTCCCTAACCTATACTCCCATCCTATTGGCCCTGCGATCCTACTGCGACAGAGACCGTTAGGGTCTGCCGTGTCTACTACTACGACTGCTGCTACTACCATAGGTTCTCCTTCTTTGCGTATCTAACGTCTGCTTTTCTGTCTCTGCTGTCAATAAGGCAGCCCTGACGCTCCTGAACCCCCTCCCATTCCCCGCAGGCTCGTCCGTCGGATTCGATTACAAGAACGTAGGCAGCAGCCGACACCAGCAGTGATATCCAACGCTTCTACTACGGTCCGTCTTCGTTTGCTTCTGCTTGAACCTCTTACTTTATCTTTGCTCAGTCGTGTTCGAAGAAGAGACTTGTTCCTGACAGAAATAGGCAGGAAAAGAGTGGCTTCGTTCTCAACGACGTCCTTCTTAATGGATCTCTGAAGGCTGTTGACAGCTGCCTATCGAACCAAAGAACGTGACGTTAGTCCTTTTCGAACTGGCGCAGCGGGCCACGGAAGTCTTTAGGTGTTTGCTGCAGCAGTTCAGAAAAACATATATAAACTTAGATGCACCACATATGGCCACTACGCAACAAAAAAAGCACAACGGACGCGAGTACACTTATGGCCAATGCGGCCATGACGACGACAAAGCGTCACGAGTTTTGGCCCTCCGTGATTACCTTATTGGAGGCTTTGTTATCAGAAAAGTAGCGTGCTAGCGGACTTTCGGGTATCGGTCTAGGCTTCGTTAGGTTTGTCAGGGGCTTCTCAGAGGGTGAAAAGGAGGTGTCGTCGGCTGGTCTTATCTTTGAGAACCAATGCCTAGTGAAGACGTATCTCATCATCAGGTACGGTGCCATAAGTGGCAAAAGCACAAAAATAGAGGGGAATGATGGAACGTACGGTGTGAGTTTTCCTAGGTTGATGTTTACCTCCCGCGATCGTATTATTTGCGACGCATATAACGTACGCTATGTTGTGCCAATATTGTCGGATATCTTCTGAAAATGCCCTTTTCGCACCTCAGCACCCGCTGATACTGGCAGCGCTAGAGCTACTACTCTATTGACAAAACCAGCTTCGGCTACAACCCATGTCGATACCTCTTCCTGCTACCAGAATTCGGTAATGATGTCCGCACTCTGATCTCGTAGGCTTTAGTCTGTTTCACGGCAATTGAGCCACTGGTAAGTCCTGGCAGGTCAGTGAATTCGGCAAGTTCTCAAGGGAAAAATATTAGAATTGCGCGACATGAGCATAATGATGAGCGATGGCAAAAGTAGTATCCTTTTTTCCATGCTCTCGACCGTCAATGGGAGCTCTTGTGAACGTCCGTCCTTTTGCTTTTGTAGCGAGTAGTGCTTGTTGTTTTCGGCCCGCTGCTTGATAAGCTAATCGTTAGTTAAAGCTGAACAAGGATGAAACGTAAGGTGAGGAGAGGAGCTGTTCTCACTCCGGTTTGGAAGTGACATCAATCAAATAAATAGTAATCAGGGGAGACCTATAGATATGCATTAGATGATCCGAGGATATTGCCAGCGGCGTATATTATCGTATAAGCTAAAGGATTTGTTCAACAAATTGATTAAATAAGAAATTTTGATGCACAAGTTCGTAAATTTATTTTTAACTATTAAGTGGTAACTGGTCTGAGGAAGCTGATACCATAATCATATACCCAGTGCGAAAGACGTACAAAAATGTTTCGCCACTAGAACCAAAGAGGCGGATGGCCGTCCCCGTTTCTCGTTTTCTACCGGGCCAAGTAAATGCATCCTTAAAGGCAGGTGCCTTAAATGTATTCATTCAGTAGGCACCATTATCAGTTTAACGCACTGCATCAACTGTTTCATAACGCTTATCATTTGAGGCATCTGCCATCCATACCAAGTATGAGACATGCATATTGACACTCCATCTGCTTGAACTTTTCTGCCGTTGGCAGGTTTCCGAAGTGTTTGCGATGATCTGAAATGTCCGCTTTAATAGCCAGCCCAGCAGGGTGGTTTCTTCAGTTAGCCCGCACTTCATATATGTTCGTGGGATCATAGTGCTCAGCAGTGGCCGAGCCAGGTTGAAAGAAAAGCATGCTTCAGGCGCCGCTCTGGTGACTGCTCTAATTGTATTCAACACAGCGGGTCTCGTTTACATAATAGGTATTGTCGCCTAGTTTCGATGCCCGCAATCCTACTTATACGTACTATTTTACCTTGCAGGAATAAACGGTATCAATCACTTGGGAGAACCAACTGCGTTGCGACAATCTCTGTCGCGATTGGCGCCCCACCGCCGACATTACACCAGCTGTGAGCACCTGTCCCCCACAGACCTTGCCGACGGTTTCGCTGTGGTAACTTACACCCTTCCCCTTGTTTTGTCCGAAAGCGAAGCTGCTAAAGAATACACTACAATTCGTATGCAAATGCCACCCAATCCGCTTAATGTCTACGTCGCTTTCGACGATGTGATTTGGTCCTTGCCATCAATCCTTTAGAGCGAAAGAGATTTTAGCCTGCCCATACTTTAGCCAGACAGGAGCTGGTGCAGAACTCCTGCAGTAATTTCCTACCTAGAATAATATTAATGAGCCTATTCCACCACATGCACAGAAGAGGCAAACTGGTCTATTTGACCTACTCTGGCAGTGATAACTGGCTTATCAGCAATGGCTCTATGATAATGGATCGCTTCGGCACTCGTCGTCCGCTGCCAATTCGTGATAACTGGTGC
Organism: Varroa destructor; assembly: GCF_002443255.2. Lineage (NCBI taxonomy): Eukaryota > Metazoa > Arthropoda > Arachnida > Mesostigmata > Varroidae > Varroa > Varroa destructor. The sequence goes on along the minus strand of NW_019211455.1, from coordinate 27,679,078 downwards.
CTTCAGAGTATCGTCTGAAATTCCGTTAAACCATACTGCAATTCACTGTGGCGTGAAATAAACAGAGTAATGTGTACCCCGGTTATATTCGTAATAACTGTCTACACAAATGGGCGATTATCGACAGCTGACAGACAGCAGCAGCCATTAGAGCTAGCAAGCGTGTGGATAGGCCTACAGAATGTCCAACAAATACCGTAATCGATAATCATTGTAGTCTCGTCGAGGGTCTCAAGGTGCCGAATGAACACCAATATAGCCATCGTCCACAATACCCTTATGCGACATTCCTTGTATTTATGTTCCCTGCCCACTTTTATTCCAATATACAACGAATACTATTAACTGTAAGGTTAACGTTCTGATGCGTCACAGATGAAAGTATTACTCCAACTCTACATGTTTCAAATTCTCTATGGACATATTTGAAGGAAGTATGCGATCGTACGTCGCGTTTCGTCGCACGTACAAAACCCAGCTAAGTTCGGAAGAACTGCATGTCACTTTGGTGGCAAATGGCTAGCAATGTTGGCACGTCCGAACGGAATAAATACGCGAGGACATTTGCGAAATACATAAGGCTGATTTACCATATATTCCATTTAAACAACATTCTATATAGAGAGGAACGATTGGCCATCCGTAAGGGTTACATATTTTACAAAACCAGGAAAAGACGGTACTAGCGATTATGGGTCTAGTTGGTAGAATTTTTGTTAGTAATCAGCGATCAGGCCACACCGAGATAGTCGGTAATAGAACCAGTTTCATTCGACGAGATGCAGAGTAGAAGATCGTCTGTTTACATTTACGAAGATAATCGAGCTCATTGTTTTTTCTAAACATAGGAAAGGGATAGAATACGGTAAATTGGAAAGATTCTTGAAAATTACGGTTGGTTTCCGACCAAGGGGCTTATCCATGCGCGGTAACAGTGTTCGAAACCTATTTCGAGGTCAGAGCTAAAATAGCAATAATGTGAGTCACCGACGAGGGCCACGTCGAGAGCACGTACCTCTGCCCTGAAGTTCTGCGTAGAATGGGAAATGTGCGGGAGTTACTGTATAGGACTGTCTCTTTAGATCAGTATTCGTTGCAGTGGACATTCAAGTTTTGTATTAAAACGCGCTAGAATATGCAGGAGACCACTGAACGATGTAGAATGTCGTATTTCTACCGAAAAGCCATAGCAGATTTCTAGCCTAGTATAGTAATCTTCCGCAAAAACAGAACGCATACTTTTTACACATTTAACTCGTGGGCACATTATCATAATGTCAATGCCATTTTGCAATACAATGCGCTGTGTATGTTAGTCTCCGTAACGCAGGGCCATGACGGGGTGATTATTTATTGTATAGAAACACTTTAGTCGTCCATTACCTCATCTTTTTGAGAATTCTGTACAACCCACTGTTCCTGAAAAACATCTTAAGGTTTTTCCAGTCATTGTAAAGGACATTCTCCTCTTATTCCAAGATCGTCACGTTCAGTGCGATGTTAGCTTGCGATCAGCGTACACTTGCCGGTATGAAACTATGATCTTCCACTAATAACAATAATAAGGGGAAATTTTAATCCTGAAAAGGGCAAACATCCTATGCTTCATACAAATTAAATTTTTTCTTAGATATTGGGTCAAAAATCGGCATACCCAACGTTTCTGGCATGAACGTTTCTGGCGGTACGCTAATTAAATAGATCAACTTCCAGGATCGGTAGATATTGCGGCGTACGTGATTCTTGTAATGTAATTGGGGGTAGATATTTCGAGATTCTATCCACGTTAATACATTGCAGAGTTTTTGAGGTTGCAACACGGTAAAATCGACGGCTTAGTTAGGTCATCTGAATTTAGAGACCTGAATTCAGGGATATTCGAGTAACCAGTTTCTCGCATATACAACTTATATATAAGTTGTACTTATATATACTATATATATATATACTTATATATATACTGCTAACGTCTATGGCAGCTCGGCGCAGGTTTGTTCGACCGTTGGAAAGAGCTCACTCGCTTTGTTACTCTAACATCACGCTAGCAGAAGCATCAGGCAAAACTATTAAGGAACAGGGCAAATGTATTGGTCTACTGCTCCCAGGTGTGGTCATACGCTAGGCAGGATGACTGCAACAGCTCGTATAAGGCTTCTTGATCTAGTGTTTTTCTCGGTACTTCCGGCATAAAAAGGGCATACGCGACGCTTTGTTGGCGCTCGTCTAGCGTGCTTTCGTTAAAAGCCCTGAATGCCTGAAATGCTCGAGGTGGTAAAGCGGATGACTAGACGGAAGCTGTAGCTTAAACAGGACCATGTCATGAGAGACTGTGAGACGACAGGAAGTATTTTAAGGATAAGCTTTGCAGAATATTGAGTGCATAGATGGCGACGGTGACGATAAGGGCGAAACGATATTGACTGACTGGGCGCGTGTATATATATTGCAAGCTGAACGTCGTATCGTGCAGAAAGCACTACTGACTAAGAGTGACACGGAAAATCGATTGTATACAAGAGCAGAACGAATGGGTAGGCTCAGCCGAAAAGAACATATCCAGAAAGACACTTCTATGCAGAAATGTACGTTTGTTCATCATGAAAAAGGGCTTGATAAGCCTAAAACCTGTGATGTGCTAAAAATCGGATGTTTAAGACTGAATCAATGAAACATTGGCAAATTTCATATAGTTTCAACACTTTATAAACGCTAGAACCTTGATGTTTGTTTAGCTGTGATAAACAGTTTTGTTTACTTCATGCATTACGACACACTATGATAAATGTAATTGGCTGAATTCGATTGAAAACTGCATGCCCGGATAGTGCTTATGCGAGACTGCTTGAAACTACTATAACAGACCTAAATCGGATCGCCTGTGTCGCCTTAATCTTCTTCGCGTCCCCTTCTGTAATTGCCTTAAAGGCGGAATAGCAACAACTCCAAAGTTTTCCGTCATGATAGCTGTTTCTGCCTTTCCTAACTTCCGAAACGAAAACGGGTAACCCAGCTCTTTCGAATTCTACGACCGGAACTCTGGTTGACGGGGCTTTGCCAACGCTTGTTTCTTGTATAAGCACACAAATTTATGCTTTTTGCTTTTATGCTAACGAGCGTGTCTCGGACTCTATGTCGGCCTCGTTCCATTCCCTATCTTACGCCTCCAAGTAACTCGCAGTACCAGATCCAGATGTCTTTCAGCATTTCGACTGGTCCCTGAACACGCCTTCTTTTTGTAGAGATACGCCACAAGCCGGTTAGCAGGTTGCGATACAAACAGCGCACCAGCCAGGATGACTATCCTCGTCTGGTACGGTCTCTTGCTATTTTTTTCCGGTACGAGGCACGCAAGCAAAGCAAAGGTGCTATTCGAGTCTAGGCAGTACCGGCGATTTGTTTTTCGCTATGGGCTTGTCTGTGGGTCTTTGTTTGTCGGAAACCATCGCGAAGTAGCAGGATCAGCACCGGCAGTGCGGCGGGCGGCGTTCCCGTCTCTGTGTCAACACCAGCTTTGTCTTTAGTACATTCTAACCCCAGTTCACACCGGCTCAGCAGCCATGCTCAGGCACACGATAGTTGCCCAGGTGGGTTTCAGACCCAAGCTTTGTGCCGGTCTGGTTATATGGGGCGACCCCGAGGTAGGCGGAGCGGATAGTTATTGTAGTTTGAGTACAGCCAGGAAGAGGCAGCGGAAAATAATGAAAAGGAAGGGAAATGGCTGCTGGGGGGGGGGGGGGAAAGCAACACTTCATAATGCTTTCGTACGACGAGACTACCGCCCATGTAAAAGATTTGAAAACGATAGACGCATCAATGCTGCATGTTGTTCTCTAGCATGAACATGATTATTTAGTTCGTTTTGCTCTCCTGCTTTCTACTGATTCTAGTGATCCCGATGAGAAAACAAACGCCACCATCTAATTCAAAAATTCATTGTCATTGCTGAGGATCATAATTTCGAACAGCACAAAGTTGCAATCTATGAAAATCATCACTATCATTCAGATACCTTTCCCTTTTCTGTGGTTTTTTTTTGCTAAATCGAGCGCATAGCGCGTGAAAGGTCATCAATTCTCAAAGGATGGCCAACAATACTGTCAGATCTACGCACAGCCCGTGCAAACCGTAAGATAGATGACAGATGATTCCGTTACTTCGAACTACTGTCGCCGGCGGCAAAAGAGTCGCAGAAATATCATAGTTCTATTGATTGACTAAAGCGGAACCAAACACTGCGCCCATACTGCTCGAGCTAACCAGCTTCTCTATGTGCATTTTTCGCCTATTACTTTCGCAAATATGACGATCCACCTGCACTGTTGGTGTCGTTGCTAAGAGAAATACGTCGTCGATTTCTTTAGGCCATTTGTTCAATGATTTCGTCTGCTTAAAAAACGATTATCGCCCGTAGAGTTTCTATATTTGAAATGTTAAAGGAGGCTATCAGGACGAGTTAGCGGTTCATTCATAGCGTCCCCGTAGGTGCCTATAGGGCTTACCTGCGGCCGTGGGTGTTGAGGCCACTCAGGGATTTTCATAGACTGGGATCCTTCGGGCGTCTTTCCACGCCCAGCAGTCACTCAGATAGGCTAGAGTATATCTTGCGCTACGGCAATGGAAAAACCACCACGTCGACAGCGCTGAACGATCTGAAGACTAGCATGTGGAGCCTAGTCACAGCGGTGGCGAGGGCAAGGACCCCGCTGATGCACGCCTTCAAATTTTGAATTCAACTGGCGTGCGTTTGTACGTACGGTGCCAGTCGGACGTTATGCCATCCGCGGCACTTTTAGGACCGCCCAGTAGTAGTGATCGAATAGGCTCTTCGAAAACTTCCGCCGTACACACGAGGGTGGTCGTGGTGATGGTGCTGATGCTACTGCTGCAGTAAACTAACCACAGATTCTTTGTTGTCGTCCTTACGAGTGGCCTACTGAGTGACAAAGATAAACAGGTCATTTCCGCTGTCAGGCGTAGATTTCCAAGAACTCGTCAGGTCAAAGGTACATATAAATATACAGACATTTGTAATGCAAATTTGTTTCGTTTTTTCCTATCGGTAACGGTCGATTGTACAGGTCCGAGGAAGGTACCATCTACAATTTCATCTATGTGTCTAGAGTCTGCTTGCTAGTCGAAAGTAGGACCAGCGTTGTGGAAGGGCTTTCCATATCACTAAATAGCCGTCTTTGTAGCAACTTACTTGATCCAATTTGCATAACACACAGTCTCTGATCCGCCGAATCAAAGAATTGCTTAAGCAGGTGGATACATATTTCTGTTGTCGATGTAGTTTATAGGAACGAGGTAAAGAGAGCCATCTACCATACTCAACGTGTATACACTGTATTTTTTTTACACCAGCCAAGATTTGGATTAATTAATTGTGTAGCCGCCTATAACCTAAAAAATAATTTCTCGCAAAGACTCAATACCGGTACTAAGCTTATCGATTAGAAGGCCAATATTGGAAAATACTTTTCTGCACCTATAGCATTTAAGTTTGCTCAGCTCAATTTGTAGACGAAACAATGCTCTGTTCCAGTTACAAGAGGTGTCGTTGTTATGAACCCATTAGCGCTGTCGTATGTAAGCGCATATTTTACATTCATTTTAACTTAAAGTCACGTAACCGTTCAGCGTTGAGACCTATTAATATTATGCTAGCTTTATTTTTTGCGATCTCTGTCTTCCGCATGTTTTGCCATGTGCTCACTTTACGGTTAGCCTTGTGCTTCATTTTTTGTTCTTGGATCATACAAGCTTTTCTTTGAAACTATCGATCGTCGACATTATTTAAGCGCATCGTTACCATATTATGTTGATAGTTCGATATGGGCTCTTTGCCCCTCATTGAGAGGAAATGTAGAGATCTATTATACGGCAGCCGCGGGCTTCAATAACAAACTTCCGTTCCCCTATAAAGGATATGATTTCCTTGGGTGACGAACGTTAAGCATTCGCAAATCGAGATTTGGGACAATGGGTTTTGCCATGCAAGGCGTCCCAGTCCTTGTTTGACATTCAAATAGCCAATTGGTTTGTTGGGTCGAGCCTAGTTCTACACCTGCAACGAACTATCAGCGTCATATCAACTGCGTGGCTAAAGTTTATGCCTTATAGTCGTAAAGGATAGTCGAGGAATAAATAGTCTTTTCATGACTAAAATTGAAATAAGTACTGGCAACTGACGTATTCGTCTTGTTACATTGTCCTTAAGGGATTGTTCGCACAGCATCGCGTTCCACCTTAACTACGAATTGTAAAAGGGGTACTCCATTTGAGAAGGAGCATCTTCGTTTCTAACTGCAACGACAGTAGCAGCGACCTACACTACATATTGTGTCCATATTACCAATAATCACGAAATCGATTTCATTATATTAACAGGGAATGTTTCGAGTTCTGCACCCGGGGATTGTGTCAGTATTGCGCCAAGCGGATGATTTTTAAGGCCCTATATTTTCCAGACTCGTATGCTTTTGACATGTCCTTACACTTCAGCATAGGTAACTCTGCTGCACACAAATTGTTCACTATATCTCGCACATTATGTACTCCGATACCTTCAGTCGACTCAGGCTGTTCTTTCGCTGCTCCAGCCCTTCGAGCTCAAAACGTTCCCAGTTTAATAGATTTGCGGCTTGCACACGTATAAGTGACGGGAAAGATCTCGGTGGATAGAGCTTTTTGTGCTGATGTTCGGCCATGAGAATGCAACTTTAACGAATTGAAGCGCCCCCTTGTTACGGGATGGTTATTTTGCCCACCAAATTTTGAACGTGTGCTTATAAAAGCTAACCCGTTGCTTTTCCGCCGCGTCCTTTTGCCGTACGCTGAACTCCCAGCAATATATTCGATAAAATAAGTAAGGAATTATAGAAGATTCAGACTGCCAAATATTTTCATGTCGAGTTAAATAGCAAAGTTTTCTTTTTGTTTACATTCTATTTGAAAACCTGACAAATTGACACGCATCGCTGTAGAGAAAGAGCATTTCAATTTAGACATTATCCTGATCTGTGTGGCTCAGCCTCAGAGCTAACTTCCGTCGACTGAACAATCAAAATCTATTTGTAATAATGGTCTCAGCATTTCTCTTCGGCAGCTTGGATTGTTCTTGCTTCTTTCGGAGTACCTCCGATAAATGCGGCCAAAAAAAAAGTGGCTGAAGCTAAGATGACTAAAAAAACAATGACTTTTTTACGGTCGTCTGCCTGCGTAGGACCAGCAAAGGTTCCATGCACAATCAAGTTCCGTAGAATATGTGCAGCGCTATAAACTGAATCTAGTGGATGATTCATTTAACGAGCGAATCAATGTAAAATTACAGAACATTTTATGTGCAGATAAGGCACTAAAACGATAAAAACGAGCGGTATCCGCACAGCTAAGCTTCTTGATTATTGAAAAACGGTATGATTGATTGATTGATTATAAATATGAAAAAGGTGACTTTAGTGAACTGGAATTTATTAATTATTAAAATACATTTGGTCATTGCTAGAAAATCAACGTTTTCAACGGAAAATGCAATTCGAGGTGATGTTATTCTGCTTAAGAGCTTTATGCCTATCCAGGAAGTCTACTATGAGCCTGATTAGCAAATCGGGCACCCCAAGGAGGAGCACATTCCCTGCTGTAAATATAGCGATCACCAATGGCGATTGTTGTCGTTGTTGAGTTCAACAAGCGCGTTTAGGTAGCACACAAAAAAGGCGTTTCGTGAAAGACACGAACGCTGACGAAGCTTTTGCTCCGGTTACGTCACCTGGACTCGATTCCGTAACTTTAACGTGATCTACTACAATAAACAGGGTCGCTAAAAGCTGATCGAATTGTTGGAGCATTGCGAGTGATAAAACCAGAAGAGAAGTGGCTTGTGATGTACTGTAGGACCGCGTCTCTGTACTCAGACCAGGTACCCGAAGCAAGTGGATGAGCGAAATGCCAGCAGTCGTAACGACGAAGAAAGGTCGCCGAAATAGCAGTAAGTACTTGCTAAGGACAGCCTTGGGTGCTTCACCCAAAGGCACGTATTGTGATGAAAGTCTTATGGGATCTATGGTAATAATATTTTGGATGAGGAGTTGTTAAATAGCACATCAGTTTGTACGCAGCTGGCTTCGTTGAATGAACAGAGTTGACTCCCGTTGTCAACGTTAATAAGCTAAGAGATCGGGCCGCTATGAATTGGAAGGATAGACGCACGGCAAACAAAAGTAGATGAAACGACAAGTGGATTAAAAAAAAAAATATTCAGACTCGCGTCAAACAATTACGCGACAGAATCAACGGTGGAATTACGCCAGCTGAACGGTTATTAAGACGCCGCCGTCCTAGCTTGTGCATGAGATCGCTTGCCGTGATGTTATACTCATCTAATTAGCAAATCTCATTGAACTTACCCTTCGCTTGCAAAGCTATACGCTGTCAATATTGACTTTCTAAAGGATCTCCATGTCAAAACGGCGTGAACCTATATTGAACATGTTGTTATCTGAGTGATGTTGTACAACCGTGTTCCTTTAGCAAAGGTCAGTCCCTCGATGCGAGCAGCGAGCGTTTTTAGGTAAGTGCCGGATCTCTCTTTCCAGACCGATATTACAGCCACTTCAGTTAAATTTCGATTATGAGTGAAAAATGATGAACATATGTGAGCATTCTTATTAGCAGCTGGTCTCTGGAAAAGTTGCGATTCTAACGACAAGATTTTTTAAGTACAAAGTTGCGGATCTTGAAAGTTCTAAAACTGCAAATAAGAACGATTCCTTGGAACTAGGTGGAGAGATCTATCGCCTAGTGGGATCTAAGCTTTGGAAATATCTACGAGCAGCATATTTGAGCAGCACTTTATACCTAGATAAAGGGAAGAACCATTACCCGTACAGGAGAAACAGCAACACCAGTGTTACTACAGTTTCAGGAAATCCTTCTAGCTGTTCCATTAATATTTATATTAGTATCATTGAAACTCCAATACTCAATATTTTGGCAGTATTTCCAATTGCATATACATTTGCATTGATTTTTTTCGCATCAAGAATCAAGCACACTCCGTTAGTGAGTTTATGCCATAATGCTTTTGCTATCGCGAACAACGATAAAAGCTCGTCGGGCAATCCTGTCACTACTTGCCTATTAAATATCAATGTAGACGCCAGATACATGCTTGAAGAGATTTTCGGTGATTTGGTCCTATCCTATTACAACCAGCCTATATGGCAGAGTATATGAACCTCATAGAAACGAGATGAGGGTTAAGGAAACTCCCAGATGTCGAGAGGTTTCATACAAGCTATAATTCGTCCTTCCCAGAGCGGCCTAATCCACTTGCCGATTGCCTTAAGCCCCTATAGGGCACCCTGTGTCGGGACGCGACTTGGACAACTGAATTATTGTATGGACACCAACATTGATCTAGACAACAAGACCGCACCGAAAAAATGACAATGGCAGCAGTATGCCGTCGTACTGCTCGGAGCGGGGCGCTGATTTTCCTGTAGTGCAATGGCCTAGTGGGAACCGAACCAACTTATCTCTGTAGATGTTGCAATAGACGCGCGAGTTTTTAACATCATCTGCCGGACCATCGACAAGCTTTGCACATAAGCTGGAATATGCCCGCCTCGTCTAAACAGGTCGAGCTTGTTTAATAACAGCTGGCTTAGTTCAGCTGTGTTATACATACATATATATAGCCACTTTGTGGTAAACGAACGTAATCTATGTAAGAGAGCGTTATCATATACTTGCTTAACTAGAGGATAACGAGTATGCGACACATTTAGGAGAACATGGTTTGTAATGTTGCTTGTAGGATTACCTAAGTACTTTTTACGTCAACGGTTCGGCCTGTAAACGTGGTCTTGGTTGGGGGAATAGCTTGCTCTTCGTTACCACCTATCCCCCTGTGGCGCTTTGCTCCTTGCCCAGTTCGTTTTCAGCCAGTGTACCGTAAAGATAGGCTAGCTAGTTGGCTGGTAACCGTTGGTTAATAACGGAGTTCACTCAGGGGTAAAAACATTGATTCGCTTCAGGCCCGCCATAGGTTGGCTACTAGCTCGCGCATTGATAGGGCTCAAGCTCGACAGTCAGCCCAGCCCGTTCATGTATTCTATAGGACGCGACAAACTCATGCCTCGCTCAACATTATTATTGCATGTACGTATATAGTTCGCTGGATAAGTCGCGTGTGGGCACTGTTATGTAAGGTTTATACACTAGCTGATAGAGAACTGTTTTTACGTTGAACATCATCACAGCATATATTTTAATTTAAAAGGGCCCGCCTCACATTTTTTTCGTAGATAAAGATATTAAATTCGCTGACATAACTTTAGTGAAGTTTAGGTTCTTATTAAGTTACGCATTTTCAATTATCTGAAACTATCTCTTACAATAGCTGCGACGAACGGATATCACCTGAGCACAAGTTACATTATAACTTGCGCTTATATGTAAGTAAGTTTAGTGTGAAGGGTAGCCAAGTTCAAAGTGTATCTCATATCAACACGTTGCTGAAACTCATGAATAAGTAAACGAATGGGTAGACATTCTTGCCTCGTTTTTTTCTAATCTAACTACGTCCATGTTTCGCAGTATATATATGAGATGTGCCTTACAGACCTCGCAGTTTATAGATATATTAGTCAATACCTACGATAAGCGCTGATGTGTACAATAATATATTGTGTTTACGTGATGCATGACACTGAAAGCGGGCTTGTATATAGCCACAGCCCTTCACCTCTCTGCCCTTTCTAGCCCCTTCCGTATTTCCTGTTGTTTCACAGACAGGCCGTCAGCTGTTGCAGACGTTAATTAAACATTGCTTTCTACGTCCACGTACGAACCGAAACCGCTCCGTTTAGGCACTACCCTTGTGTGTGTTGCGCTTGTCGTTCCCTACTTAGTTCTTCGGCTTATTCGAATGAAAGACGGCTCAGAGAAGACCCCCGTTTGCGAATTCGTCGATAAAGCTAACGAACGCTGAAGTCTTTTGGACGACCGCCACACTACAACCTCACTCACACAGACGTACACACCCGATAACGCAAAGCCTTTAACGGCGGCTACTTGACGTTCGCGAAGGGCCAATAGTTCGTTCCATGTGATTTCCAAGAGGGCTGGCGAAGGAGCCAGTTCCATAGACACGGTAGCGACAGATTCTTTTACAAAAGAAGCGCATTGGGCCTGTTCCGTGCTTTGATAAGAATATCGCTGCTGCAAGGCAAACGTCCACGACAGGGTTTAACAAATTTGATTTCGTTACACTAGGCGTAGCTGCAGCACTAGTAGAAATCGGTTGCCTCTGTTGAAAGTTCGAGGGAGGTCCAACTATCAAACGGACAGAAGCCGGCAAAGGGTTGCCGTCAACTGGAAGATCTGGACCCAAACAAGGAATAACCGCTGACTTCTATTGGGACGGCGGCACGACGACTATAAAGCGAAAAAAGAGGCGAGCAGGCGAACGCACGTACGTCAATTCCAGAAGCTACAAGGCTTCCGCTGTTTCGCTGTGACGGGCTAATTAGAAAGGTGTGCCGGAGCAGTTGCACGCTACAATGGCGAATTTCCAGAGTTTCTCCACAATTCCATCGTTTTGCACATAGCAACGTGTGTACTTTTAAAAAAAAAGCATGCATATTTAGAGACTAACTAGAAGGGCCACGAATTTTAACAAGAATTTATGAATTAAGATAGGATCTTTTTGATTACCTTCAATAACGGCATTTACTGTTTTGTCTTCTCAAATTCGAAAAGTTACTGCCGAATTAATTAAATGAAAAAAAATATCCTCAGCTCTCTAAAAATAACAGCACACTACTCATCATAAAATCGAATTTAGTTTGTTCTAAACAGCGCACCTATCTGGCACTGTGAAAGGAAAACCCGTGAACACGTATACCACTTTAGCTTATTGGCCGACAATCTCTATTAAACCATTCTCTCGCATCTCGACTGTCCTCCTCTATTGTTTGCATCGGTACAAGCGATAAAGAGAACCCATTATTGATACCTCCGCTAGCGAATAGCAGCAATGCGACAATATGTATTCGTTGCTAGGACCTTGTATCCTCGTAGAACATATCTAAAACTGCAACGTAATGCCGCTGAATGGTCACGACGAGCATCACTCGACGCGTGAGTGTCGAGAGGAATGATGGTCCCAGACGTGAGTCCATTTCATTTGCCCTGGTCTTCTCTCCCATTACTACCTCGTGTTTGCATTGTTGCCACTTTGCATGCTACTGTATCGGCTTGACGTCATCACCGTTGCCGCGTGCTACTACCGAAGTGAGCGATGTTGCCGCCGGGCGACTGTGAGAAACCAAGGGTCACCTTAACTAAAAAGATCAATAGCTCGTTTCAGCGCACTAAGACAAAGATGACACAGCACTAATGAAAGCAACTACCATGACGGTAAAGAATTCTTGTCGTTACGGATTGTATATATAGGTCATAGCCGAACCGATGGGTTGGTAGGACTCTTGTCGAACCGGAAAAACCTAAGTGAAAAGGTGAAATATAGAAGGGGGCAGGGAAAAATTCTTCTGCGAGACCCGTATTGAGGCGTGTGCTGAGGCAGACGGCGATGATCATGTGTGAGGGGTTCTGTGCGGTCCCGGAGACCCTTGGTAGGCGCTAGCCAGTCAAGAGACCAACTAGCCGCGTTAACAGTGTGGTGGCAACACATGATATTACCTCTATGCCGCAAAGAAAGTGTTTCGTTCTGACAGACTATTAAGAAAAATTGCATGAGAATTTTAAATTCCATTCTTCGCCTAGGTAAACAACAAAGAACAATAAAAAAACAACAAAGAAAACAGTTGAATGATTTGAAGAAATTGTTAGAATGAATAGGTAACAATGCAAATGATAAATAAGGCGGTTTTTGCTATTTTGTAACTTGTACATGTTGTGTGCGTACCTGTGTAGTTGATGGTATACTGATACAGATTTGTTAAAGCGAAGTCATCTCAATAGTAAAACATTGAGCCTTTTTCGGAATATATTTAGCGTATACGTTCTGCCATAATGTTAAAGCTTGATGCAAGTGTTTTCATAAGATAGTCATACTCGTAGAGTGCTGTATACGATGCGTGCCTGTTGGTAAGAGCCTCTCGGGATTTCGGCCTCCATTTTGCTTCAATGCACTTCTGGTGCATGGCATAATTTCAAGTAAACAGCCTTGTCAGCATATCCTTGTCATATGTTCCATCAACGACACATAACTACATAATTTGTGAGTACAAAAAGGGTTGTTATTTTAAGTTTACCAAGTTCGTCGTGTTGCAACTGTCTGTAACGGAAAAGTCTGATTTGCAATATAAATATGAATCTTACATGTGAATCTCACATAGTTAGATTCTAATCATACAACAGTGTACTGTAACAAGCCTATTTATTCTGTCTTAGAGAGCACCGACCCAAACCTAAACTGAATCTGGCGAAGATTGGGAAGAATGTTTTTTAAGTTTGTATGTGTTAGGCTCCTTAGAACTAGTGAAGTTCTATTATTTCAGCTATTGTCATCGGATCTGTCTGTACTACATTTCGACTCTCTTCTTAATTTTCAGTCTATATTATTAATTTTAAATTAATAGAAATCAATAGGCTGTGGGCATCGATGTATGGCATTTACTGGGGCCGCCACAGGCGATTATTGCACTCAACTTAAACTACAAACAGAAAGCATTGCCTGGAGTTCCAAGCGTTCATTTGGAATGCATATGCCTAAATAGTACATATTTTATTCGAAAAATGTATTGCTATATCTAATTAAATGGGAGCACCGGCTTAATATAGACAACATTAACGTTACGTGTAATATTAGGCACTTCCAACTTCGAACTATAATACGTTACGATGCCAACTTCGGCCTAGAAAGATTTCAAAGCAAAGCATTTATAGTTCTCAATCATTGCCCTGTAACATGAAGCTTAGAGTTTGATTCACTAACACAATAAAGAAAGCTTACAACACAGATTCGGCTGCCCCTATAAAAGCATTTTATGTTCATAGACACATAGAACGTACTCGTCCCTATGGCTATGAGAAATATTGAGTTCTGCTTCTGACACATAAGTGCCGTTTTTGTCTTCATTATTGGCTTCGTTTTCTTCTTCTAGGAACAACTGCTTCGTGTCTCAACGAAGTACCAATTCTCGACCTCGTCTTTCGTCTCGACTCGATTGGTTCCAGAAAAAAGGCCACTACCTCTAGCAATTCCTTTTGTTCGACGAACCATCTCCTAATAAACTCCTGCTTACACGGACACACGGGCACGCACGGGTCGACGCTAGCGATAAGCGACGGAGTTCTCCGCCTTCCATTTGCCAGGAGCGACCGAGAGAGAGAGACAGACAAAGGTGAAACGGGCCTCTTGAATGTCCCAAGAAAGACGACAGAACCGGGACGAAGCACACCCCATTCTTTTTCAGTCTTTATTGCCCCAAAACCCCCGATCTCTAGTTTCAGTCGACCCTCCCTACCACTACGACTAGGATCACTGCTACCACTGCCGTGATTGATCGGGCTATTACAGTTTCTGCATTGTTGTTGTGACTCGATTCATGTGTAAATGGCCAGCGCCGAGTCGGCTATACGGGTCATTCGCAAGCAGGTGGATAATAATAGCCAGATTTCAAGCAGACAAAAAGAAAGAAATAGGCCGAAGCAATGTATTTGTAGGGCACAGGATACACTCTATGGCTGCAGCGTGCGAGTCTGTTCATCTTAGTTGAAAACCCTGCCGATCTATTACTCGAGGTGCTAATACATAAGGATCTAGGGAAGGGTGCTGATGCAGATCTGTTCCGTTAGTTGACGACTGGAAGGCACCAACGTTACGAAAATGATACTGATAGAGGGAAGAAGTTGTCTACATTGTAGACGTCATTTCGCGTACAGGAGCACCGTTGCGCGTGTTGCATGAAAAAAATTCAAGAGGCCTTTCATTAGAGGTCCCCTCTTGAAATTGTTTTGGCGATGAACAAGTTGTCCTTCTCATACAAAAGATAAACGAAAGAACTTATTGCTGCCGAGATTGCATTACGATAGTAATGCGCCTAACCTGAAATCCAGTAGTCAAGACGCTTCCGGGAACCTTCGTCCGACTACAAGGTATCGCAGACGAATGGGAAAACGGGAGAATGACTTAAGAATGGTCGATAAGAGTGAAACTAAACTACCAGAGCTGAGCCTTTGAAAGTCGCTATGCATAAGGACTACCGAAGCACGATTAATTTACACTGATAACGATTGAGCAGAGGGGAAGGCCTAACAATGTTAAAGATATGTTAATGCCTTCTGTGATGCTGGTCATTGTTCTTCCTTATGAAAGATAGGTTGTTTTCGTGCTAGCCAATTCCGTGAAGTTGATAGAGTAAACGACGCTTCAAAACTAATCCTCTAGATAGTTGCGCTCCACGGGCTAGGTACCGACTGAATGCCCAACAACTATCCCGTAGAGGCGAACATTCTAGTCAATAAGCGCGCTAAATCAAAAAATAAATTAATAATAAAAATCAGGCACAACGGTATTGTACAGTAAGGTAAAGGGAATTCCTTGGGTAGATTTCAACCTGTTTGGTGCGACTTGTACGAAAGCAACTGTTATGTCTACTAAAATAGACCTCTCTGTATATAATCCTTCTCAACCAGCGACCTCTATAGGCAGGGTAACTATACAAACTTTTAAAATAGACACACGACCATTCCAAATGATGACGCACATTGAAAGCATAGGTAATTTTTTTCTATTTCAATAGTCGTTAGCTTTTCTTGTAGCATATAAAAAAAAATAGAACAAAGCAAAATAAAGATGTTTCAATAATAATTTACTCATAGAAACGTTTATTGTGAGCATTCATAAGCAAGCTTCCCATATGAATGTACGCATAGTCGATCGACAGTGTCACAGCACTGCACCGTTATAGGATCCGACAGGATGATCGCCATATGCTGACAGAAGCGCACTCGTAATTTTGAATTAAAATACTTTACACGGGTGATTCCTTTAATGGCAGCAACACCATCACTATTGGTAGATCTGGTCGACGTTCGATTCATTCATTCAGCTGTCTGACATATGCCCCCCCCCCCCCCTGCCCGATATATGTGTACACATGAGGGGTACGTAAGGTGTGCCGTGTTTGCGGTACGGTTTCAACGATATAGTTCTATTATCTGCTAAGCCTTCAGCTGCGCCGGCGAAGGTGCCGCGAAGCGGCAATGAGAAGAAACCTCCGCAGTATTACTGGAAAATGAAGCCTTATCCACACCTGAGACGACATCTTCGTGGGTATCCTTTGAAGCACTACATGATACTGACTCACATGAGTAACTTTTGTATATTTTTTTTTGTGAAAGTGGCGGAAAAGCAACGTTTCCCTCATCAATGGCACGTCTCAAAACGAGCTACTTTTCGACAACATAGCCAAATGTTATGTTTTTTTTTCTCTGTAACTTAACTGTCGAATATGCCTGCCCTAATTGAAAGACAAGGTGGAAGAAATACGTAAATTATGCCAGCTTTAACTATGACGTTTTTTTTCTTTATTTACACGTCTCTAGTTTGTCCAGTTGAATAATGGAATTAGAGCTACATAACAAGCGCCTACAGATTTTCTCGAGATAAAGTAATTAAATAACTATATTTGATACGCAACAAGTTAATAAGAATATTCCTTTTAATGTCTAATCGTGTATCTATCGCTGACATACTTAGCTGTGATCATTATTTTTGTCAAATCTCAAGATTCCACCAAATACTGGATGGGTAGAATAGATTATTTCGTATTTTTAGTTTGATAACTCTCTAATGGTACTTGATGGCCCCGCCGAGGTTAGGTAGTATACGCATCGGTACGAGCTTTCTTGGACCCACACTCTACGAGAAGCTCAGAGAAATTATCTCCTTATTGTAGAAACAAATGAAATCACTTGTCATTTTACGGTGCAGCTTCCATAAATTATGGCCCCCTTTCAAACTAACCTTCAGGTATGGAAGTATCCTTGAATTCCTGCGGGGCCGCTGTGCAAAGTCGACTCACGTTTGCTAGAAGTGTAGCTTGGCACGGCTAAATTGTACTGGCAGGACGGGCAAATGAAACTCAGTAGGATATTATTTTTCTTTTTATTCACATGGTGTTTCATGAACCCATGACCGCTCGACAATGACAGAGGATTCGGTTTGGCCAAACCTGACGATGCCCCAACTCAAATTGCCCCATTGAATACTCTGAAAACTCGAAAAATTACATCTTCGTCTATATTTCGTCCGCTACTTGTCATCTGGTTCTCGGCTAGTACCGACAGATATGTCGAGGGTCCGTCGGTTTCATCCTCGCAAACTCCACTCGCTCAAACAAGCCAAGCATCTAGTGTGGCGCATGCATGGAAAAGGGCTCGAGGCCATCGAAATGGCCCTCGAATGCGCTCCATTCGCCAACCAGCAGACGACACACGACGCTACTGAGCCGGGGGCCTATCTTGCGACTTCACAATAGCCGACATTACATACTAGCAGTAGCAAGCAAGCGATCGTATAAATAATTTATTTTATTCGAATTCTTTCCGTGTCTCTTTATGGACACAGCGCAGCTTGGCACCAGCACTACTACAGAGTGTAAAATACGTTTTATTGGTTGCCCTTCTAACAGATGCCCACCACACACGGGACGGACAGACAGACATCGGTCGTCCCTTGCATCCAGGAACATATGTTCTTGCTATGCGCATTACCTATAATGAAAAGGCATGGGCACTCTCCTGTAATTACAAGTCCATGTCAAGACAGTGAAAAGGCGAACGATGCGATCAAATTCAGGTCACGGTACAATAAAAGATGCAAATTCGTCCAATCGAGCTTAGTCAGCTCTGCGTTATAACAAAGAATTGTATAAATATTTATACGATAGCTTTTTCCCTTCCACAGTAGTACTTAGGTAGCTTGTAATTAAGTAATTTTTTGGTTTTTTTTATCATTTAATTTATAGGTGCAATAGTCTATTCATAATAAGAACGCTAGTTCTATTGAAAGACCTTGTTAGCAATAGCTTCTTCGCATAGAATGATTGTCATCACAGACTACCATTTAATGTGTCGAAATCGTGTTCCCTAAGCGAAATATCTTGCATAGCCCCGTATCAAGACCTTTTTTAATCTTACCAAACCAATCGCTTTTCTAACCTTACAACCTTATCAATCACTTTCAGCTTGCCTATTGCTTACAACTTGCGGCCAGCACTTAGTACAAATGGTTGCCCACTCGCTGCGTCGCTATTGTGAAGGGTGTTCCCCGATTACGGTTATATCGCAACCGTTTACGTTACGCTTAGTTAGGAGTAGATCACCTGAGCAACACTCAAGCGACACCGAAGCGGCCCACAAAGCGGTCAAATGGCACAAAGATCCTCCAGTAACTTTTTGTGAAGGAAGAATTTGTTTAACAGACGCTCTCATTCAAGTTCCTCAAACGCATTATTACGCAAGGTTCCTCCTTTGAATGGTGTTCGTTTGTATTCAACGAGAAGGCAAGGCTTAGATTAAAGAACGTACCAGTGCTGATGTGAAGTCTCAGTCATGTGGGTTTCATGTGAGTCATCATGAGCACTTGACAAAGCTGACAATATAACTATTATTCGGAAGATTTCGCTATATATAAACATACATTAATATATAAACTTTGCATCCCGTCTACAGCTCACTAACAGCCATCGTTTGAAGGTGAACAGCCAGCCTACAATGGGCTGTTGACAGTTCTATGAAACTATAATAGAAACCAAAAAAATCCGTTCACAGCCATCCCTTGGTTAATCAGTAATTCCTACCTTATAACAAATGTTAGTCTATCTATAATACGCCAAGCCTGAAGTTTGTTTCTTACCGGAATCAACTAATAACTTCCCAGTAATAATGATTCGTGACATAAATATTTTTACGTTGTTTTTTTAACATATATTCATTCGAGCAAACAAACGCTTCGTTTCGGCTTCACGTACACTAGTGCAGCTTGTTAGCTATATCCAAACTTAAAGCGAATTAATTAGCGAGATTAAAGGCATTATGTCAGTAAACGTATACAGAACAAGCGAGCAGTCGGACGACGTTTTAAAGCGTCTCTTTCCGATTTTACCTATGTTACACGTACCGCATTTGGGTAGTTTAAAGTAGTACCGCCAATATCCAGTGGTATTGCAGTTTACAGTAACCGCTTTCCTCGTAGTATCTTAACTTCAAACACCTTAAGTCTTTACCACTCTCTCGTTGGCTTCAGGTTTCGCTGGTTATAATGGAACCATCACCTCTTCGTGCTGCCAAACCTTTCTTTCCCTTAAGATCAACAACATCTATGTTTTGCTACCTGCTCTTCTCCTAGGACTGCCATCCTGACGCCTCCTTCTTAGCATATGGTATAACCAGCAATGGTTCGTGAAAAGCTGAAGGCGATGACCAACTTTAGGTATGCACTTCTTCCACAATCTGCAAGATGTACAGCCTCCGTAGCGTTTCTCTTTTTCCGGTTTTCTTCCAAAAATCACTAAGCAACTGTGTCTACCCCAGAAGAAAGCTTAGCGAGTTACAGACAGAAGAGAAAACGAAAACGCTACGGAGAATAGTGTGCAAAAACGTCCTCTGTTAGGGACGGAAGCCGCACCAGATGATCGTCTTACCCTGCGTTGAGCGGCTCGACAATGTTAGGGGCACATGTTTTAGAATCTAGTGTGGCTTAACGTCATTCTTTGTTCCTTTATTGTTGTGCTGACGTCCATGATGCCCGCCGAACCTTGGCGGACCTCCATTGGAGTTATACCTCGATATATATATATATATATATAGGCAAGGGAACAAAGAGGTAAAAGAAAGGCAGTTGTGCGGCTGATAAACGCATTTCACATTTGGTTGTGTTTTTAGTTCCTTTATTCCGTTTTTACCAGCAGAATTCAAAGAAATTAATGTGCATAGCCAATCTGATTAATTAGTTATTAAGGTTAGGTTAGTTCATATAGCTAGGGTAAAAATATGGTAAGCTTGAAAGTGTGAGGGGAGGATGGCTTGATGTGTATATATATATATAGATAGGTAAACAAAATAGACTTGTTCCTCCCAGCTAAGCAACCAAAGGTAGCATATTCTAATATCAATACTATCTTATGAGAATCTTTTCTTTCGACTGTTTCCGATTTCTCTCTTCGTGTCGGTACATCGAAGTTAAATGGCTTTCCAGTGGTTTTGCCATTCAACCTGCAGCTGGCCACAAAGGAAGTGACTGGACAAGGGTAGGCTTTCCCGCGCGTGCTCAGCTTCCGTCGGAGTATAATAACCACCAGTTTCCCTCTAAAAGTTTAAGGTGGGCTTGTCACAAGACGTCAGAGAAGAGTATGAAAAAATAAGATGAGCTCTGTCACTACGTCGGAAGTAAGGACCTTTTTATTTATCGCGATCATCATATCTTCTCTATATTCGATACATATGATCACACTGGATGATGACAATGGCGGTTGCGGTGACAAAGAAGAGGGCCTTCTCGTGTATTGTGCACCTTTTAGCCTGGTAGATGTGGAGCCGTTCATGGCGGCTAAGCGACAGGGGAGGCTGTGGCCAAGTCGCGGTGATATCTTTGACAAATCAACATCTTTTTTTATCGCACGTTGTCCTGCCCTCATCTCTTCTGGGTAAAACTCGGCCGCCCGTTATGGTCAAGCAAACCTTAGCCCCAGTCGGCCGAGCAGCGCCATTAAACTTTAAGATGAAGAAGCTGCCTGCCATGACGCGCTGCGCTGCTGCTCGGCGCTGAAGTTTTCAGAACTTTAATAGGCTGCTTTCTCCTGCGGTCGGGAGCGGAAAGGACCAAAAGCCCACTAGCAGCCGTAGAAACAGCGTCCATATACATATATACAGGCGTCGACCATTCGTATGTGTTGTGCTAGTATTGGCACAATATGGCGCGGCCTTTCGAGCCGAATAGCAAAAAGACCTAAGGTGAACGGTCACCAACGAATTAGTTAAAATTAGCTATCCTTTAAGTGGGGTTTAAAAGTACTATTTATCTATTATGCCTGTATCATGTTTCACATTATCACATTCACATTAAGATAGCTTAGATAATTTTATTTTATACTTACTTTATAGTTGCTCAGTAATACGTGTTATGTCGCTATACTTACTTCTGTTCTAAAACAATTTACTACGCTTTTTTGAGATTCGGACTCGGCACAATTATTTCGGCACCCTTTCTGTTGCCGAACGCTTATTAATTTTTTACTAATAATTACAAGCGGTATAAGAGATTGTTCGTTGTTCTCTATCCTCCACACTATTTCTTGTATAGCAGGCTATTTCTCATTTTGGGTACATGACGGCAAGAAGCGACTGTTTTTATTTGGGGCTAACCGACACTATCTCCAGAGATGAACTTCTTCCATTTATGTCAGATGTATTTCCTCTTTATGTCACTTCTCCGGTTATACTCATCTATGGTTACTATCCATTTTTGAACTGAGAGTGCAGACCCCGCTCGACTCATAAACCATTTATGTCTCTTTCTGACGCCTTCCTTTACGATCATTCCTTAGCAGGAACAGACCCATGGACCCTGTTTCCGTTACATGTTCGCCATTGGTGGACACGTATTGGTCAGTAGGTGGCAAAAGATTGGCTCCAACCACCCAAAAATGTTTTGTATCTCAGGTTATTAGGTAGCGCCTAAGGACCCTTCAGACGGGGATCTCATCTATTCACACTCGCCACACTGCCAGGCTATAACTACTAAAACTAGCCAGCAAAGTTCGTCCCGTTAAAAATGTTAAAATGTTGGTGTCTAGAGTAAACCGGATCTTTTTAATTTTGGTGTTGTCCAATTCCTCTTCCAATGCAATTGGTTTTACTTTTTTCCCGCCGTTTGCGTTCGTTGCTTCTTGTAATTTGCTGAAGAAGTAACTCTCTGTGTAAATGACGAAAATTAGTATGCAGGCAAAAGTACAGAAACCTTGTACAACACCCATGCAAAAGCACATCCACTATATATATGATTAGGCTTTTGAACAAAATATACATCGTGTGCTAGATAACTGTTACGTCGTTTTATCACAATACTACGTATGTTTGGTGCATCTGAAAAGTAGATCATCGTCATCCGCTAAACTTAAAAGCGACTACCCGTATAATCACGTTTGCAACCCCGCAAACATCGTATGCGTGTTTCGAAGCAAAAAAAGCAAATCAGCACACGCAGCTAAATTGCATACTGAAACAAAGCGATGTGATCGCATGCCTGTGCCCCACTCAGTTACCACTGTCTGGCATTTGCGCTGGTGCCACGTCTTCCCATGATCCTGTTAGGGAGAGACAGCGGTCAAAATGTGAGCTAGGTTCCCCTATTCTACAGTTTGGACGTTCATCCGCCGAGATCAACCAGCAGAGACGCCACAGTAAGCGTCCTGGGATATGTGCACTCTTTCCTTTCTTGGTCTTTACCAGCCTACAGAAGCCTACAGAGGACATGCCCCTTTAACTATCGCTCGCTCCATCAGCCTACCTTTCAGAGCTGTGAAGCGTGCTCGGTGTAGACACGTCTTGCAAGACGCCTCGTTGTGCTTCCCCCTGTTTTCATTCCTGCCCACTATAACGTTCCTTCTCAGGCCTCTACTCAGCAACCATTAGATTAGTTCAAGATGTTCGCCTTACACATCCGGACATCAGTGTCGTTTTCGTCCTCATGAGCTTTAATTAAGATGCCTGCATCAGGCAGGGAAGCACAAGGAAGCCAGCCCACGAGGGTCCCAACAAGCGAGATCAAGGGCGAGCGCGCTCTTACTTTTACCAGCCCCTCTTACTATTAAAGGGTACATTTAGTTTTACACGTTCGCAGGTACTTCCAGCGTCCCCGTACCCCCCCCCCCCCCCCCCCGACCCATTGAACAACTTACACGGCACATCGTATTCAACGACTTACCTAAAATGCAACCAACGCAAAGACAACTGAAGAAAATTAGGTGCCTCAGTTTCGATGAGATCGTTGTTTACTGCGGCGTTACCTTAGCAAAGCTGCTTGTTGATGCAGCTCACTGGGAACCTTACGCTAAATGCACGAGTTCATTTGAGGGAGTACTGATCGGCGGGGCTACGTGGAGAAGCCAATCGTCCCCAGCAAAAATTCTTTTTACGACAGGAACCTTACCGCCATTATTTCTAAATCAAACAACCGTTCATTGATCTGGCTTAAACGAAAAGGAAAGTTCTGCCACGACTATCAGCCACTATTGCTTCTGATTCGCTTAAGTATCGAAGCAAGAACAGCAGTCTTCGTTCTTGCGAATGAACGACTTGTTTCTTTGTTCGTGATCAGTGCTGCAACGGAGACGGCAAGCAAAAGACTAAGATTAATTATAGGATAAATTTTTTCATCAGACAACCCACGAGTTGCTTGCGTAACCATTACGTCGACCCATGCCAGTGAAGCCTACGAAGATCGGCGTTGCTTTTGTCTTACTCTCTAGCACAAGTGACGTTTTCGTTACACGTACGCAAATACTAACTCGCACATAGACCTAAACAAAAAAGAAAGTAAAACACATGCTCAATGAACCGCATACGAAACAAAGCAAGCTCGAGATCGCGCCATTCATCGAACTTTCAGAGTAGCGTAAGGTTGGTAGCAACCACAAAGAAAACAAGCAATGGGGTAACCGCAGATAGATAAATTTATGTTCTCACTACCACCACTGGTAGTAGGATTTACTAATGTGAATAAAGGAGCAAGACCACCTCTGCAAATTGCAATTGCACAGTCGCTCGATGAGGCTTTATTGGGTGCTAAAGAGAGCAGCAGTAAAGATGGAGTCGGTCGGCCACCCACTGCCGCTGAACAGAGTGGTGATAAAATGAACTCCTGACAGGAGCCGACTGCTCCTAATAAGTAACGGTGTTGGGTGTTGATGGACTAGCTAACAGGCTTGGTAAAGTTAGAAGTGCTTTAAGAAAAATAAAGGGACTAGAAAACACCTGGGTACCTAGGGAACAGAATCAACTTCCTAAGGATTTCTCATTTGGATTGCTGTTACATTATTTGCTATCATGGCCTATTAGAGCGTGCTGTCATCGAGGTAGGTTATGAGTGGCTCAGCGAACTGATATTATAAGGCTATAAATACCTTTAGCAGAATCGTGTATCCGTGCGATTGTAGTAAGGGGTGCCAAGGTCCCTATATAAACCTACAGAATAAAACGGGCTTTCCGCATAGAAACTCCAGGATTACCGGAACCTGAAGACTGGAGCATGCAGTATATGACTAAACATAATATTGTGAATATCGTAAGCATATGCAGGCTTTGCTGCTGCTGCGTGGTCATTCTATGACGTCAAATAAAAACGGAAAATGAGTGTACGTTCAGATTTGCTCCTGACCCCACAATTTAATCATAGGAAGACTCGCCTTCACTCAGCCCGTACGCGAAGATATACGAGTGCAGCCTTGTCTGACATAATCTAACTCGCTAGTATATTCAAAACAGGGGCATTATAATGTTCGTCGGAAGGTTACTTAATAACTCAGGCAGACAGCTGGTTCGTTTGCTGCTTATTTTTCAGGTTGGTCATTAAGAGCGATGTGCCCCGTTACGCGCACCTTCTAACCGTGTAGAACAGCAAATGGTCTTCGTTATATTTTGCCCAGCCACAGCTGTAGGCCCTGAGACGGGTTAATTTCGTTGGCCTAAAGTGGCCCATACGTCAGCCTTGATTAAGACATTTGCGGCACGAGCAAAAGCGTCATTCCATAGCGAGGATCAACTGCATCTATAGTGTGAACATTATTTTCGATAACAATAAGAGCTACGGAAACGTAGTCACTGCTCGACAACACATGCTTACACGCATATGGAATTATAAACAAACGAGTACAAACGAGGCTGCGCCTTTTGTGTACTTCAACGCCGACTAAATAAAAAGCTACTAGGTTCACTACGTGTGAGTGTATACATAGATGTATATACACAATGCATAGGTGGAACATCTGGGTTAAATCTAAAGTTTTGTATATCAGCTGTTTCTGAAAGTTTCTTCTGGGCAACCCTATTGGCAATAATAGTCTCCTCTCCAGAAATGCCTTTAATCCGTGCATCAAAAACCTAGATGGCATCAAGTGCTCTTTGCGTTAGTTTAAAAATCTTTTAAATCTAAATATTATTAAGGATCTTCTCAAAGACGTACGAAAACTGATAATAGCGTGGACTATCATCCATTTTGAGCAGAGAAATAAAGTTTTTGACGTATATTTCTAAAATGGCGTACTGTTTTCCGTCATGACGATTCTACTGCTTGTTCTAAAAGAAATTAGCTTCCCTTTCATAGCACGAATAGCGAATAAACGCATCCCTGTTACAACAACCACCAGCGAAGTTTTCCTAAATTTGAATTGCCCGCCTTGTGTGTTTATATGTATAGCATTCTTTGTTTACGCAGGTTGTGTACAATGCATCGTTGACAAGATTCGAAGCAGCGAACCTTGCTTTCTTTCAGCCAGAGCCTTGGCCACCGCATAGGCGTATCTACATAAATACACTATCTCGTTCGCCATTTCAGCGTCGCTGCAGATGTGCCATCATAGCAAAGGGCGCGGACAATGAAGTAATCGACCCACGCTTCCCAACAGTACTCGTTTTAATTCACCGCTTGAACAAAAAAAAAAGCGATGTTTTCGAGACTTCGTAGAAGAGTGCCGTGGCGTCGACTGAGATCGTGCTCTTCACGCCAACTGAATAACCCACATTCTGAGAAACCGAAAGATCTAGCACAGTCTCCTTCATATGACGGTAGGGCTAACGCATACCGTCCTTCGCCTCACACATCCGTCTCTACTCGAGGCTTACCACTCATTCTATTTGTGTATTTCACGATTGACAGTATTCGTAGCGTGACACTCAGTGAGTGTCGAACGCCCATCAGAAGTCCATCAGCAGCGCTGTTGCAAAGGCACAACACATCATGATAGTCGGTGCCCAGAAGGCCTGCCCGGACACTGTATCCAGTAGATTTCCGAAAGCACACCGACCCAAGATGGCTGGTGGACGCAAAAGAACTAATTTAATTACGTCATTACGATGTACCACTAACAGTCATTGGTTTGTGTCACCTTGTCACATGCATGTCATTTACAGCGGTTGTATCCTCAGCATTTTCTATTATGTGTAACATCCTATGGAGACGTATGTTTCGCCCGCGGCAATAGCAACAACAGTTTCAGCAGAGAAAACATTATGCCTTGTTTCAGCAATAACAAAGAAGCCAAACAAAGGCGCAGACTGGGCAGGAACTGTCAAGCGATGTATAGTTTACAATACAGTATGAATCGAACTATTTGCTTTTCTTCGCCCCATTATCTTCTGCTCTTTGAAAATGTGAAGTCCTCTTCGTGAACTGCGTCAGGAACCAACTGCCATGCGCCAACTGAGCGGGAAGTGCGCCAAATTTGATTACGTTCAAGTGGAAAGAGTAGATGAAGTCGCGATCGCAGTAGATAGACCGTGTTCTTTGTAGAGTAATATGTGGAAAGTGGGAGTGCTATGCTAAGCGAGTTATGAAGGCTTGCCAAAACAACATATGACGGGCTTAATGGAAAATGTTGAAGTGGGTTTGCGTCGCCCCCATCAATAGGACGAAGAAAATACGAGACGGGAACGCTATTGGATCGTTTGTCTCCGGCAATTAGCGTATCCATATATCAAGCGCGGCATCGAATGCTGCTATCAGTGCCACGTTTTCGAACCTAGTTTCCTCAGGTATACGAAATGTTTCATTGCGCAGGTCGTAGCCAAGCGTTGATACGACTCGCCTCGAGTACAAGCTCTGTCGACGTCTTTATTTTGAAACACGATTGTCACGGATTAGTACCGCAGTCGAGTTGAGCGTAGACAATACAGTACCATTATTCATCTTCGAATGGCAAAATTTACACGTCCGTATGGGCCTACATCGATCAGTTAGCAACCCACTATTATTAAGAGTAGGATGCAAAATAGGCCCTTACCACGAATCACAATACTTTTGATCCAATGATGATTTGATGAAAAACAATGCTACGATCGGACAAGGCGTCCACCGTGACCATCAGACGTAAAATGATCTGAAGAAAGTTGTGACATATTAAATAGTGCCTCTCTTTCTGCTGTTGGCTTGTCTGAAATTGCAGGACAAAGCATACGTAAACTCCAACGATTTTTGCGGCAATTCTTTACTCTGCAGTCTCATCAAGTAGCATTCGTAGAGATCTTTTAGTCGCGGTCTACGGCGGTCTTCTGTCTATCATCCTCAGTTGTCAAGACGGTTGCTATCTCTCGACTTGCTTTTCGCTTCGAGTCGCCTTTTAAGGCGACAAAGTTCGTATCCTACAGACAACCGACGAAGTCTTTAACGCCGCAAGTGGAGAGCGTGAACGTGGGGGATTTCGTCTTCTAACAGCTTCGCTATTGGTGGGTCGGACACTTCGTCAGTGCTTGTCTTAGAGAGGAAAGATGTACGAAGCTAGGGTGAAGTCGAAAGCGGATAAAGAAGACTTGACAGCAGAACACTTCTTTGCTAGATCCTTGAAGATTCCTTGCTACGTGACCTTCGAACATTTTGCGGTTTCTTTGACACAAAAGCCATTTTTATATCAATAAGAGAATAGAACTATCTTAAGGCTCACTAATTAATGTTGAGATTCTATTACATCCAGAAAACCCTCTTTAAAATTATGGTAAATAGACGCTTGTCCAGATAGTTGGTGCATAGTTTGCATAGATAGTTTGCAAGTGCCTGCATGGAAATGCACCAACAAATCCTTGATTATCGTTTGCCAACACAAGGACTGTTTTAAAATAATTTACACATCTTTGTTTCTATGACTAACCCTTGATCAGCTTTTATTACATTATTAACTCTAGCTCTTATTACATTATTAACTCTTTTTCCTTTAGTCCGCTTAAACTTTGAGTTGTGCGTCCTGATGATATTATGTCAACTAATAAATGCATAAAATAGCGCCTGGTTACCGGCAAGGATCCCCTTTTACCCAAATAGAGCAACTGTAAAGTTCTAGATATTTTTATAGCACAACGTAAATTGTGAGAGGATGCGTCCTACGAATTCTGATTCTACTTTTATTACTATTGTAAGGCACAGGACAGCTCGTAGGACGAGAAACTCAGAAGGATATCCGCTTTCATTCATAGCAATCGTACAAGCATTGGTTGTTGTTTTTCATAAGGCACAGGCGCTCATACCACCTAGTAGCTAACCTAACAAGGTTATTGCCTTCAAGTGCCGACAGATTGCACTCGTATACTACTGACTTTTGTACAGCATGTCCTTTTAATGATACACTGTAGCGGGCGTGCAAGAAGCGAGAACAAATGAACCAAGCCAGAAATGAAAACAATTGAGAATTACCTGTACCTTTTGTCTTATTTGCATGTTTCAATCGTGCAGCACGACGCGATGAAAAAGACAGGTGTCAAGACACGTCAGATTGGCTTGCTTCGCCTTTTTTTAAACCAGATCCAAGGGCAAGAGTTTCTTTTGTTCTGACGCTTCTGCCTCTAGTGACCTTTCTGCACCAAGATTTTCACGTAAAAAGCGGCAGCATCCAAGCCGACGGGTCTATCGTTTTACCCAAGGCATCACCCGTGAGCCGGTCAACGCGGCTATGAAGCCGAAGAAAAAGTCCGCTTTGTTCAGTGGCTTATTTACCCTATGAATAAAATACTGTGAAAACAAGAGCAAAGAAAAAGACAAGAGGCTGTCTTGAGGACTGCCACGGTTCCGAGGCGCGGAGCGGAATCGCAGTGAGTGATGGTGGCCAGTTACCGCACGAATACACAACTACGGCATGCACGTCCCTTCTTCGATGTTGTTGCATCAATAGTTGCAGGGGCAAGAAGCAAAAGAACCCTTCGTAGAACGCTTTTTTTTCGATAGGCGCGAAAAATTCCTAGAGATAGGTGAGTGTAAAACCCATTTCTTGGCCCAGCGCTGACCGCTGGTACCGATCCGTCCATTCGATGTGGCAGGCGACCAGCGGAGTGAACGCGGTACGCAAACGTGAAGGTTATATTCGTCTAATATCTATAGTATTAAATTGATGTTAGCGGAACACAAAATAGGAACTGCTTATGAAGGATTTATGCAACAGGTCAATGAACCCAACATACATATATTTATATTTCCTATGCCCGTGCCATACGAGATGAGTGATAGCAACTCCGAGATTCCCAGTACCGTTTTTCACACTTCACGAGTTTTTGCAACCAATCTGATATACTTCTATGGATCTCACTAACAATACAAGCCAATCTTCAATCTTACACACAGTTTTTCAACAGCTGGACAACTGCCTCGCCGATAGGGTTGCTTGCCAATCGAATAAATAGCACTATACGTTTCTGCAGGTGAGAAGCAGGCTTGTTCAGAAGCTTCAAGGAACATCGTTACATTTCATTTTGATATATATCTCATTCTCTAACTTCGGCAGGGTTCTTTGCTTCCCACTAACAACTAATAATAGCACTCAGGTACATAAGGCGATACACAGGAAAAAGCTTCGTGTACATTATGTCTGTATACAAAATATTGTTGTGGGGAAATGCCCATTGCGAACCTTCAGAGTGAGAAAAGGCAACCACAGTGATGAAAAATCATTTATCTCAGATGCCCGCGCCTGGGTGTGCGATCCCAAGCCTTTAGCCTACATGGTTTTACCTTGAAAGCTTGATCAGTCTCGATTTCTGCCTTTTCCTGTAAGTGGTTACCCTACTGTCCACTTATGGCCTCACCTCTCTTATCGCATCGGTGTCATCCTGTCAATTACACGATAGAGCAGCAGCAGCAGCAGCAGAAGTCACAGTCAAGTAGTTTAGACTAGGCCTAGCCTAGGGACTAAAAGTGGGGTCCGGCTCTTAGAGGCACGGTAATTGTAACTGCTCCAACTTAAAACTTCAACTTACCTAAACATCGTTTTTTTTTTAAATCCCCCATCAGCTTTTACTACTCAGTCGTCCCTCAGATGCTTGCAGGTGATTAAGGTTAGATTCCCAGTCCATAAGGTGTGTTCCGCCAGTGAGGCCCGCCTTTTATCGTAATGGTGCGGTTCTCAATTGCAAGCGGCATATTGAACGAAAGATAAAGAGAAAAGGAGTAAGCAAAAGACCTCATCTACTCGTCGAGTCGCGTTTGCGATATAATTTATTGGTTGATACCGCCATGGTGGCTTGGATACCACCCCCATCCTTTCCAACCCTATCTAGTCCCACGCAGTACCCACACGCACACTGACAGAGTCAGAGAGACGCACCGACACGCACAGATGCTCGCCGCTGCTACTGATGAGCGCTGGTGCGCTTCGTCGTCGTCGTCGTCGTCGCCGCTTTCCTGGTTGTCCTCATCACCACGAAGTGGCAGGATTGGCGAGAGTGGAACGATAGAAACGTTTCCTGAGCTTCATCGAAGACTAGCGATCAATCATTTATCATTGATAACTAAAATATTGGTGGAAGTGGATGAGGTCGTGGAGGGCATCAGGTCGACTGACGCCGAATTAGGCACGGACTAGATCAAAGATTTTCTTGTTATCCCCCCCCCCCCGATCGAAAGAGCAATCTTGGCCACTTTTCCAACTGCCTGTACAAGGCAAGAAAAAATGACGTGAGGTTTTTTGACCCAGAGTACATGGCTGTATATGTGCAAATCAGCGAATTGGTAAGATTTCTTCCAATTGATCTTTGAGCTATGGTTCATACAATAATGGCTCTTTAATGGGCCAGAGTATTTTATGGCCATGTTAAATAATTGTTTGAGAGTCGGGATTCCAGGAGATACAAAAAAAAATATGCGTTGCTCCCTTGTCATTTTGGACTTATTCGAGTTTCATCTATTGAACGAACAGTGTCACTAAGTAATCGTGTTATAGTAACTCCAAGAGTTCCAACAGGTGCGAAACATACCTTTTAGAAAGGGTCGTGAAGGGATAAAAGTGCAGCTGGTTTTGTGTTCAGGCAGCGATGAAAACGGTCCACCATTGCTTCGACTACAGTAGATAATAGTATACCTGTACGACTATATGTACCCTTCATTTTACGTCCCAATTTACGTCTCCATGTGTTAGATCATAACAAAAAAAACGTAGTATAAACGATGAATTTCTCACAATGTACGATGATATTGTTCAAGCAACCTTAGTCAAGTTCGAAACAAAAATAGATGAAATTCGCATGAAATTTAAGCGAGTATCCAGTTTATCGCGTAGCAAGTTAAGGTAACTTAGTATTTAGCACCGTAATCTCCGCATAGTGGAGAAATGTGTGGTTCGTTTAGGAGAATAGACGTTCCGTGCTGGAAGCCGGCCGTCTAACGACGATACCGGTCGTAAAGACTTAATAATGTAGCTAATAATAATATGATGATGAATAAATGTAAAAGTATAGTATCCATATTGCATCAATGGTAACTATTACTGGTTCAACAGAGGACATAATGTACCGCTCACATGGCTCCTATAATGAATCATCGTTCGCTACTTCACGCATAGAGCATTTCTTCTTAGACCACCCATAATTTCCACCAACTATGCGTATCGCGTACTTTTTCAATTGACAACTGAATTATTATAATTAGCTGCCCCTCTTCGTCGTTACGTCTATCCGAATAGTTCCTGCACGCATGAACGTTTCTGTAGTAAACTGTGTTTTTGTCCACTCGCTGTCAACGACAGTCAGCCGCAGTAACCGTTTCTAGGAGCAATTGGTGATTGGTCATAGGATAATATGATGTAATTTATAATAACGGCACGCCCCTAGTTGATTGCAATGAAATTTCCTTTTATCCCAGTAGACGGCGCCCGTTCAATATTCACGGATCAGCTAATCTACAGAGCCAAGGCATGATGAGTAACGTGGTACGTCGGGTATCACAACTATAAAGTGTCATAGTTTTCCGTTGAAGTACGATATATATTTACGTCCCCAATAGAAGGGCTTCATGACGAAAGGGTCGCCCTAGCACCCTACGGGCATCTTACGCACAATTCTATATTTTAGAGTGGCGAAGCAGCCCATTGCCGAAGCCACAACGATATCTGGTGGACCAGCTAAAGTAATTAGCTAATAAATCTTGATTTAGCTCGTAACTGCACTTCACGGTCTAGGATGTCGTTCAAATAGAAAAACTCTAATACGCAGCTAATCATCGGGGCACCTCAAGTTCCAATAAGAGCATCGTACCGGGCGATGGACGTCTTAGCATGAAGAAAAATGAATGCACATCGTAGGTTTTCTACAGTGACTTTACGTACATGTATACTATTATATGGTGGCATGACAGACAGAAAGCCTATCCGACAGCTGTGAGATTTTGCTGGCCGAGCATGAAGTTGCTGCAAAATATGACATCATATAGAATCATGTTGTTCTCACTTATAATACACCTATTTATGGTAATTCCTACCGTACCACGAATAGCAAATGCCTTATGCACTCCTGCATAACGAAGTAGTATAAAACCTCTGCATGGAAACAAATGCATACAATCTCGATGCCAAAGGTACTATTCAGCTGTTATAGGTGAATATTTTAACCTTTTTTTGTAAATAGTCTAAATTGCCCGCAAAGTTGCTCAGGTTGGCTTGACTTTTTTGGAGCTACGAAGTATTTGCAGCTTGTTCCTAACCTAGTAGGCTTTTTAATTTCTTCCTTCTTTTTCAATTGGCTTGAAAAAGTTCCGAGACATATTACGAAAGGACTGTCTTTAGAAACAATTGGTTGCTCAATAGGTAATGAACAGGACTGATTATAGGCACCTATAGGAAGGAATATCATACGCATTTCACTCGCGAACAAATTTGAAAAATTATGCTTGTCGACAAAGCTGGCCAATTCAAACCCTAAGCGCCTTGTGGACTCGGACCTGTTTGCCTACAACATCCAGGCAGAGGCAATTATTTTTTCAATTTAACTGAACACTTAATTCGAGCATTTTCGTTGCTTCCCGGGTAAGACACTAATCTGAGAAAAAAAGCCTTTTGCCATTAGCTTTCTATATTTGCTTTAATCCTCAGCTTTCTTTCGATTGTTGCAAAAGGGCAGCAAGTGCTGTTGGTACTGACGCCTAACAAACGCTCGGCTATCACAAGGAAAAAACTCCCCCTTTTGTATCCACATGCATATAGACGTTTTCTGGCTAGTACTGGCGTAAATAGTATTCTCAATCGCACACGACCTTTACATAAGCTCGCCCTCTCTCTCTCTCTCCCCCTTTCTCGCTACCTCACCTACGACGCGTAATTTTATCAGAGATACCTAATCGCTCTTTTTGCTTCCCGAGCAATGCGCTTCGCCTTCCAGCGGAGTCGTCTTTGCTGTTCGGGAGACGAACAATGACGTTAGAATGGGATCAAGGCGCGCTAAAAAGACGGGGCAGGTTTGGATGTGGCGTATCGGCGTACTAGTTACCAGCGCTAGTTTTTCCACAGTCTCAATCCACCGAAGCGTGCGGCAACGAACAGAAGAAAAGCCACCTCACGTCGTTCAAAAAAACCGCGCATGCTCCTGTCGCTAACTGCCTAACTGAGAAAAAACGAAGGAAGGTTTTGCCACAGTCCGTCGAACTCGGAGGATGACGGTATCGTCACTAAGGTGTCGTCTATCCCACATCTTATTCTGATGGAATCCATTTATTCATTGTAGAGGTACAGCCAGCAGCTCTCAGCATATTAGACAGGGCCTTACCGTGACCATGTAAGCCTCGTTGCCAGTGATCTCGTTTTAGTTTGCGACCGCTGTTTGAACGCTGGGGCATTGAGCCTATCGTCTCTCGCGTTTGTGTGAAGAATGAAAAGGATTAATTTGTGCACCTCGGAAAAGGGGTTAGGACGCGGTGAGAAGAAACGCCCGGCGAAGAGAGCTCGGCAGGTTATATAACGAGCTTCTGCTCACTGGGCCGAGATCGACGAATTAGCAGAAATGAATATTGGACGCGATGGACTAAATTGACGGTGCGACGATGGTTAGTTAGCGAAAATTTGCCTGCTGTGACTGCTATTTCTGCTGCTGCATTTCATTGCTGTGCAGTCGAAAAACGAAGGACAAATGGGAAGTATATCAAATAGATGTAAACGTGATGAACGTGGCCGATATAGCGAACAATTAAAGAACAATTTTTAATACGTAATATATAGCTGGCGTCGAGGATCAAACGACGATACGATACCGAAAACAATTTAAGCTGCGAAATTAACTGGCACAACAAAACTTAATTGAAATTAGCAAATACATGGTAATTAGGCTGCTGCCTCGCCACCGAACCAACCAAGGACAAGTTGTCCCTGTTACTTAACTACGTTGCCTACGACGTCTATTCCCGTGAAGTGTCGAGAAGCATGTGGATTCGTGTGAACTTTTTCCTCTAATATCTTTATTATACGCCGCAACTGCATACACCGCAATGTTTATAGACGTTGGAAATATCGTGGGAAATATATTTTAGGAATATTGTTTGCATCTGTCAAGGATAAAAGTCTTATGAACGCTCACCTAGTTTGTTTCGCCAATATGGCATTCTATTAGGGTCTCAAAAATGGTTAGTCAGCAAGGCATGCTTTCGACAAAAAATTATGACTAGTGCTTTATTCCGACAATCAATTAATGGTTAACCCTAGTTCCATTAAGGTGGCGACAAAGGTCCCGTTACTTGAACAAGTAAATTGTCTTATATTCGGAAATATACCGCGTATCAGGGTAAAAAGAAAGATGGACGTCCTAGATGATACGATATTTCTCGCATAGTTCAACACGTTGCTAAAGCAGGTAAGGATATTTGAGTCGTGTGCATCAAGGATGCGATTGCCGACCTGAGTGCTCTGAAGTGGTTCGTGATGTTTAGTATGGCCATTTAGATTTGAAGGATGCACTTTGCTCCGGTTAAGAGTCCAATTTCGTCGAGAACCATTTGAAGGCAATATTACGAAAGGACACCGAAAATTCGTCATGAAGATGGACGGTCGTTATAATGTCTTTACTTAAAACATTAAGAAGCTTACCGTTGTCTGCTGACACCTTGCATTGACCTTCACAACAGTACTTCGTTGCGCAAAATTACTACATGAAGAAAAAAGTTGTATCTCTATGTCAACGTAAAGCATCAAATCTTCAGCGGCAACAGGTGGCAAACCCTAGCATAGGACCAAGCAGAACTTACGTTTGAGAAAGGCCGTGAGGTTTGTGTGGTAGAATTATGAAAGCCCAGTACACTGGGAAATGTCTTTTAGAAAAACAGAAAAACAGAGGGCTGATGTAGACCGACCTCTTCGTAAGATTCCAAAACCTGGGTGACCAACTCTTTCAGAATTAAACGCGCCGAATTTTAGCGAATCTGATTCAAATGCAACGTAGATGGGAAAATGCTATGGACAATGGCGGCCACCGCAAAACAAACTAATATCGACTTTTATTTATTAGAAACTTATAAATAACTGTGGGCGCTACGTTGTTTTTCCAAAAATTCGTTGTTCCAGACAATGGTAGGAAATTATCTCTTAACATAATATTACACGTTAAGATCTCTCGCTTACGTTCACCAGTCGTCAGTCGACTTAGACAAATGTTAACGCGCAGATCTGCAAAACAGGATGATAATGTCGATGTGTTGAACTTACAGGTATTAGCAATTTTGCTTTCGGCAGTTGAAAAGCTGCCTCTCCAAGCCCCTTTACTGGGTCTGTTCTGTTTCCAAAAATGGGGCTTGCAGGTCAAGTATTGTAATAGGGACCTGCCGCAACAAGGAACATGCAAAAAAGCTTTTCCTCTTTTTTGCTGCACCCTCGTGTGCACGTCACCTTCCTCCTCTACCATCCGTCTCCTTTCTTTCTGTCCCTGTGTCTGTCTTTTACTGCAACGGAACGAACGGTCCCATGTGTATCGTTCAGACAGCCGAGTTTTCCATTGCTGTCTACCCTACCAACCTTTTTGCTTCTTTTCGATGACTTTTTGAGCTCACGCATTTCGATGTGCACAATTCGTAATCTCTATGCTAACCTTTGCCAAAAGAAAAAATTATATTTGCAATTATCAGAAAGCAGATTTATGATGAAAAACATGAGTAACACTGACGCATACGTAAATATACGCACATTCTTTTTTTTAATATCATTTCGCATAAACAATTATCACTGTGAGACACATATGGACAGCTTGATATGTGCGACATACACTAATTCAGCAGCCTAGCTTACCATTTTCTATTAAGTTCTTTTTTAAAAAAGTACGCTTTCAATAACATACTTGGAGTGTAGGTTTGACTGTACGGGAAAGCCTGCGTCAGCATTAAAGACGTATCTAGAAAACTTTTTACGTATAGAGTATCCGTGCCTCACAGAAGACTCCTTAAGTCCTCATTAATCCATCACAGCAGCGACAACAACGATAGTCCATCATCAACAAACATCGCTTTAAGGAAAGACCGATTTCGGTGCTGCCTTTCAAAATCAGGATGGGTCGAGTTGTGAGCGCTCACACGAGCATGCCAAATATATCCGAGTTCCTAAATGTGTCCAACGAAATTCAATACGCATCTATGCTTACGCGTCACAGTTGTCCATTCTATACTACCAGTCGTATCGTGTGTCTGCTGTTGCCTGAGGTATTCTGGGTACGATACTAGGACCGAGAATAGAGGATTATTTGATGCGTCGCTAGTTTCTAACTCACTAAGCCGCCGATAGTTCGTCGTAGTGCGGGTACAAGTCGACAAAAGCATACAATTCGTAGATGCTACAATGCTACGACACAAAGCATTCATTGAAATGCGCACCTTTAGGCTCACGGAGGCCTCCTATCTCCTATAGAAGTATTACGCTGCAAGAAGTCCGAGAGTAACTGCGGCATATAACCCTGCAGAAAGAATTAAAATGGGCTTATATGCGTCCAAAGCTCGTATGAAGGACATAGTTGTAGTAGACATGATTTGTTAGGGTATGGGTGCGTCGTGCATCGTTTGTGATACGAGTGGCCGTCTTCGTATTGCGATCGACTGTGAAGGGCTGATTTGTAATTGGTCCAGTTCTTCACGTCGATTAGGTTAAACGTAACCCAATTTCATCAACAAACATTACTCGTATTATAACGTCATGTACAGATCTAAGTGCGAGTGATACTATAACTGGCGTTGTCATTGACATTCGAGGAAGCGTGCGTAACATGAACGGCTACCGACAGAAGGCTACGCTTACGCTAGAATTGATGATTATAGGAAAACTTATCGAACACTACCATATATCGGAGACGCATATGGTGATAATAGTCGTTTTCTTATCAGTTATTTTCGCCCCGTAGAATGCCCGTTATATACTGTATTAGAACACATATTGCAATATATATCCACACCCAATTTTCGAAGAAAGCAAACACTAAGCAACATACCCGTTACGAAGGCTTATGACGTTGGGCGTAAGCACATTTAACAGGACGGAAATTCATCGGCATAAACGTAACATTTCCTGTCTCGTTGTCCTCTACCACACTCGTTTCTGAACTCGCACAAAACCATTCGCTGTACTTTTCCCCAATCGATGAAACGTCCACCAGCCCGTTGCCTGTTCTCCGCCCAATCTGAACACTGAATTTAATATGTAGATTCTTCACATCAGACGGTGAGTCTTGCTTGCCCCAGCGACGCAACGTTTCACGCGACCGAGCCTCTTTTTCTAGAACCTTGCTTTAAGTGGCGGGGTTGCAGACCAAATATATTAAGTCGCAGTATGTCCCTGTTTGCTTACTTAACTCATTTGTCTACATATCTGTAACGCTGAGTCAGTCGTAGTTTTCGTTGATAAGTCGTCGTCTTTTTAACCATCGATGAAATAAGAACAAGTGGTTACGACAAACTGCACTTAGAGCAGCATGGCTTCGTGAAGGCCGATTTCTAACCTCCTCTTGAGAGCTTCTGAGCCTGGTTGTTACCGTAGTAGCAAAGCAGCACCAGCAGTTGGAAACTAGGAATTAGTAGCCTGAAAAACGGTTTATGGGTAATAACATTACGCAAATCCGACGGCCGGCTGGGTGACTGATCCTTGACCCGGCTATAAGTAGTTGCATTACGAATGCAGCCATCTTAATTAGTAGTCCTTTGGTTTAGCAGAAAAAAAAATAAGTGTCCCGGTCAAGCGATGACATTTCGAACATTCTAGCTCACCAAGAACCGTGTAAGATTACGATATAAATGCCAGGACGTTGCTGATACCACAAAACGAACAGGGCACCGCGGTGCCCCTTTACCATCAATTTTTTTCATTTTGAGCACTCAAGTCGGCACGTATCTCATATTATCCATTATGTGTCTTGGGTTGCCATCTCGACAGAGTGTCAGACCAAAGGTGGATAACCTGATCACAAAGACTTTTTTTTTATTTTTTAGGAGCTTTTCTAGACAAAATGTTTATTTCATGTACATGAGGGTAACAGAATTCGTGAATGGAAAAGTAATTATAAGTTTGCACCAGGAAATATAGTTTTAACATCGACAAGAAGAGAATTCATCACATCCAACATGCGGCAGGCAATAAGTATTTGTCTGCGCTGCGAGTACTTAGTTGTAGGGTACCGCACGCTACATGGCGACAAAATCTATGCCATATTGAAGAAAACATACAGAAAAAATGTACAATTAACTTTAAAGATATATTATACTATCAAAGAGCAATACTACCATAGCGTGATCGTCCCATCCTTCTCCGACGTATAACTGTCTTTTTGTTACGTTTTCGAGAGGCACGCTTTTGTTCTTCGACGCAGCCAGCTCTACTGCTATTATCGCCGCTAGACTTAATCTCTCTTAGTGCTTGCTAGCCGTACCGCCATAGTCAGCCGTCTGTCGGTATTTTCTCTCCTACCCCGCCATTTTCTTACTATTTCTTTTTTGTAGCCGGCAACTCTACTAGCCCTAGTCTGCTCTGTTCGGCCTCCGCGATGAGGAAAGTCGCTCGGCGCCCGCAGCGTGCACGTGACGGGACTACCATTGTGAACGTTCCAAAAGTCCCAAACGAAAGTTCCACCGGAACTTCTCACGTGAGGCGGGCGCCAGTGCGTCAGTGTAGTGAAACAAAGTTTAGTATAACGGTTCTTTCTGCCTATACGTCTAGCAAACGGACTAGAAGAAATAGGTGTCGCCTAAACACAACTCGAAGCGCCTTCAGCCTACAACTGCCTTCAAAGAAACTCTCCAAAAATGGATGCGCAAAGAAGCAAGAGGCACTTCAAGGGAGAAACCAGGATATTTGGAAATATGCGTCCAACAGCTAAATTCCATAAACTTGTCTTCGTGGTAGCTTCATAGGTGACGTATTTGTCTGCTAATCCTAGGGACACGTGTGGACATGAACCCATAAGATATAGACAGACAGACCTTGTTTACCGATGGGAGACAACCGTCTGATGGAATGCCTAACGGCGATACCGCGTGTAAAATACGGAACACAGAGATTCCATACACCTGAACAATATAATAATAATAATAAAATCTTCTAGCTAGGAAAAAAGGAAGCCAACAACACTTAAAAAAAGACCATAGCAAAGCCTAACGAGACGATAGCAGATCATTATTTTATCGGTAAAGAGGAAATCGAGATTTATGCAAAATAGAAGATCTTCGGCTCCGTTCAATCAGCTCGTGTTACCTCATTAAAAAGAAAGGCCGATTAAACTAATACAATAATATTATGAATGTTCTCACATCCCCAACTCGAATTTCTGTTCTCTACCGCGACGCGTATTCTCTCCAGCGATGATGACTTCAAATTATTCAAGTGCGAGTCAGAGTTACAAATATAAGTTTTCATTTTTCAATATAAGGGGAAAGAAGACATTTAAAAGAACAGAGATCTATGGTAAGTGCAGGAACCCGGTATTTTTCGGACATAACACATACGAAAGAAAAAGCAGCCTTGCGGTTTAGCCCAGAATTCTTCGTCATGAAGTTGTTCGATAAGACACAGTTACGTAACGAGCGCTCTCGTACTCTCTCCTGGAATGGAGTTCATGCTCAGCGACGCATACGAAACTAGTGCAAATTTTGATATTTTGTCTTCATGATTTTTTGTTTAGATATTTCATTTGTGTCGGTTCCACTGAAGGAAAGTTATGCATTCGTATTCTTTGTTAACTCCCCTTAATGCACAAGGAAATCGAAAGCAAGAGCAAAACAGAGATCCCAAACCCGGGGACCTCTCTCTTGCGCCCCCCCTCTTTCACTCCCTGCTATTATCCCTTCTGTACCCGTCCTCATAGTTCCAAACACTCGTTGAGTCAGCGACAGCGCAGAAGACAGCCTCCATAATAGCTTTTTATTCTTAGGCTTAAATTGACTTTTTATCGGAGAGAAAATATATTTTCCGACATCCAGGTCCCCTTTAGCTCTGCTGGACGAGTCAGCGCAGAAAGTGTCACGGAGTTTTCGATACTGTGTAGACTTACCCAAGACATACACTTGAATCGTCTTTCCTTTACGGAGCAGAGAATCAAAGAGTAGCGACCGGGTGCACACCCGTTGCTTACTTGCTGAACCAACTAGCAACGAACCTTCTCCATTTTGGTTTCAGAAGGGACGGAAAAGTGAGTGCGCATTTTCATCAATAATTCTTAGTGTGCCTTAGCGGCGCTGTGTTGGCCGCCCTACTATGTGCTTCGGCTGTGCTTTGATCTTTCTAAGGTGGCGTGACTGCGCGTAGAGCCTTCCCGTAACCAGCAGCAGCTTTCAGCTATTTTGTCTATAGACGCTTGATGGGTTTGTTGATCCCAAAGTCGGTTCTGTGTCGCTGTTGTCTTAGTGCTGTAGGTTTGCGAGGCTATCCGAGTTTTGGGGGGCTATGTGTGATAGGAGCCGGACGGCAGGAGCGAAGAGTTAAAGTCTAGCCTACTATTTCGTATAGCATTCGCTGAAATCGCCGACGGATGAAGAACGGCGACGAAGGTGATGGCGCTAGCGAGGGGCCCCGGGGGCGAACAGGGCAAGGAAAAAAGAAGAAACTAGCTCTGAAGAAGATCCGATGACGACGGACGGCTAGCTGGTGCGCCGCTACGTTGCAGACTTCTCCCTGTTTTGCTATGTCGATATTGCAGAGAGAGCTCAGCTTGCTGCCCA
Source organism: Varroa destructor (assembly GCF_002443255.2). NCBI lineage: Eukaryota > Metazoa > Arthropoda > Arachnida > Mesostigmata > Varroidae > Varroa > Varroa destructor. The sequence goes on along the minus strand of NW_019211455.1, from coordinate 27,637,914 downwards.
GCAGCCATAAAATATTGATCAATAAGGGCGTCGTCCTCATCCTGGTCGTCTGAGCTAGGTCGGTCTGACATCGTTGTGTTATTACCTGAGGACAGACCATTTGCGCTATGACAGCAGCCAGCATGCAAGTGAACGCGTAGAGTGGCGTGTGTGTCGAGAGGGTGGCGTTCGATTGACGGAAGGGTGACAGCGGCGCTGAAGCTCTGGCCAAGGCTTGGTGTTGTTACGTCATCTAGCCTTTTCGAGACAGAACAAGAAGGCAGACGGCCTCGTCGGCCCCTGTAGTTGCTGTTGCAGAAGGAAAATTAGACAGCGCAGAACCGTTTTGATGATCTTCTATTATGGATACAGTATGGCGTGGTAATAACACGATGGTTCCTCAGCTGATTTATAGGCGACCAGAAACAAACGATGCGACATGTATGTACAACCAGAATACATAAATAGATATTATTATCTACGTGATATCCCATAAATAAAAAATAGATATGCAAGATATTACTTGAGTAACATTGTATGACATTGTCGTAATAGATATTGATGTGTCTCTTTGCTTAAAAATAGAAGCTTCGTTCAATGATACTAACTACGTGTCTTCTTGTGGAAAAAAAAATCGAAAGAAGTCTTCATTACATCAATTATTAAAAAATAAAGTTGAAGTTATTCTATTTTTTTTTTCGAAATTTCGATACGGAGAGCGATCCCGGAGAAGAATCATAGGAAGTATTTAGGATTCTATATCAACGAATAGGGAATATAAGGAGATAGCCAGAAAAGTGTGTAGTGTCAATTTCGCAAAAGATGTCATATTCGCCGGCGGCAACACAGTTTGGGTTCTTTCGTTCTTCAGAAAATAAAGGAACAAAAGCGTTGATATATTCACCGTAATCTTCTGAACTCTATGGAAAACAGGGTTGTGTGTACTGAAGAGTGGAAACGGCCTCCTTCAGGCGGATTTTTGAGCAACCAGGTTTGGTTTGGCAAAGCACGGAAGACCCTACGTGAAGTTCAAGAATCACGTCGCTAGAATGGTCAGAATTCAGTGCAACGAAATGCATTGAATGTCTTTTGCATAGAGACGACCCATAAAACCTCGTCATAGGGTAAAATTTTTTTGCACAGATCTCAGTTGGGGTTTGTTCTTTATATATGCGTATAGGTTCCAGGTAGAAGTTGCATTACTACCCCAAACATCAATCAGAAATGCAAAATCATGACCAGACGAATGGTACGGGCTGTGTCATGGTACATACAGATAAGTATACGCATTCTAGACTGGGTATCCTGGCACCACGTTTCTATGGACATCTCTCGAATAGACATGTACATCCACCTCAAGCTTGAAAGCGTATCGCAAACGCCTGAAGATGCGTTATATGTTACAAGAAAAGAATCGAATTTTCGAACCAAAAACGTGACGTTTCTTTTAATCGGCTTAAGTCATCCATATTTTTTTTAACCAGCACGTTGAAATATTTTAATGTCATTGCGTACTGAGGCGTACAGATTACACCTGAGTATTAATAACGGGCAAGTTCTTGAGCGAGTTCGGCTTGCGTGGGTAGAACTAGTCGGGCCACCCGGTAGCAATTAGTCGAACAAGAACTTTAAGTTAGCATAAAATTAACACATAAGTTTACTGTATATTAGATTAACCCAGCTTAAAGTTTTCAATCCCTATAAAATGTCTAGAATTTACCTATCCGTCCAACGATAGGCTCGAATTAGGTAGTAATTTGATCGCAGACATTCGAAGCGCGTGTCTGTTACTAACAGGCGACAAAAGGCTCGTAAGAATAGTAACGGTATCGAATAGTGGCATTCTCAGATGTGGACAGACAATACAGCCAGAAGAAAGCTAGAAAAATAGGACGAAGGTTGATACACGCGTTATAATAAGTATTTTGTTTCGCTAAAAAGGCTGAACTAGAATAAGATTGTTCCGTATCGAGCGCTACTCTAAAATCTACTTTGAATTTTCGCTTTGAGATTCGAGTACAATGGTTTTTTTTTGTTGTTCGACTACGTAGATTTCGGTGAGAAAAGTGTGACCGTGTACAAGCCAATCAGTTGACAAATTAACTTCATAGAAAGTTATAATGGATGTCTTAGGACAAGTTTCAGCTTGTAGACCTTGCAAAATCGCTGTAGTTAACAATTTTTGTATTCACCGAAGGTCGCAATAGACCCGATCGTAGACGACTGACAAAAACGTCTCGCGAGGTAAATCTTATTTTCGGAACTCAATCCGACCGTAACAACGTTCCCAATGGGTTAGCTGATTAGAACGGTAATTATAGCAGGCCACAATACACCACATGCAGGACAAACTGGTACCTAGGTATGCAATCATCATGAGTAAAACCTATACTTTGCTATAGGTTTGCTTCTACACACCAACTGGAAACAGATTTGACCTATTTTTAGAGCTAGTAGATGAAAGGGGTCATGCAAACATTGTCGACTGTTCGACAGGTTTGTCCTGCAAAATCCAATACACAGCATATAGAACGTGGCATAGCGATGCCTTGACTGAGGGCCTACCATCGGCTAACTGTATAACTGTTTTCTAGTGAAATTAACATATTGCGTTTACGAAAAAGATTTTACTAGTAATCCTGATGCAAACACCTGCCGTAAAGTAATCTCTCGTAGATTTAGGGGTTACAAGCAGCAAATTTGTTGGTTTTCACTGCGGTTTTGTGTGAGTGTGATACCTCGGCATTTCGAAAATCCGATACGATGCCTTTGTATGCTTTATGTGAACAGATCAATGGAAAATCGTATGGAAAAGACATGTTCCTATCACCTGTAAAATTCTTATTAAGCCGACTACGCTGGTTCGACTAAGTTCACCCGTTGCTTTAGACGTAATTTGCATAGAAAGGCAATAGGCGAGGGGTCCTAGTAAAAGATATGGCAAAGGTACCTCGTGAAACCTAACTCAGCGACTTCCTTCTTTGTTGAAACAGCGTCATCCCTTCTATCGAAATAAATGCAACTCCGTCTCGTCATAATGAAAAAGACAACAACGAATTTTCTCAATATAAGATTGGTTACAGCGGTGTCTTTTGCTTGTACACCTGCTACTTCTTCGATTGATAGATCCGTTCATCTCTAATAATGCATAGTTTTCTCTGAGTAAGTTTTTTCGTACGTAGCCTAAGGCAAGTCAGATGACTGATAGCTAAGAAGACAATGCAAGAAAACCTGCTTTCTATTCTCTATAGGAGCGCATGTAAATATTCCAACATCACCTAGCTAATGTTTGTGGGTTAGCGGAGATCCTACCAACGAGCTTAACGAGGAGCCGTTATACTGCGTGCGTCTAGTGGATGGCGTTCCGGCGTCTTTGTACATACTTCGAAAAAAACAGCTGCCGAAACTGAAAAATATGACACCAACTATATTGTGGATATTGTAGCTATCTTCAGTAAGCGTTTAAAAATGACGTGCAGGCATAAACGGCGGAGTGTAATAAGTACAAATGTTCGCGCTTATTTATCACACGAAGAGTGTTCAAAAAAACTTCAGAGACGGTAGTAACCACCGTTTAGAAACAAACAAAATTTTACGATATTTTCAACAATATCGTTGAACCTAGAAAAAAAAGTACGTGTATGCTCTATAGGCATATAGGCATGTATTGCACGTCACATAAGTAGCTCCTATATGCAAATTATTGTCATTTCCATGCACACATTATTTCTTAAAATTAATCTAATACCAACTAAAACATCCACTTTACGCTATTTATTTTAATTTTTTTTCTTAATTAGGCTTAATCAACATTAAGTATTATTGTAGACCAATAATTTAGGTCCAAAGTTCAATAGTACGTGTTTTCAACAGCGCATTGAAAATCGATTAATTTGAGATTTAGCAATAGCAAACCAACTTCGGCACTTCTGTTTTTTTCAAATCACACATAAATGCGCGTTTAAAAAAGACGAATTCGAAGTACCGGCAAGCAAAGTTTTTTGACAAGCAGGTCAAATTTTCTCAGCGGTTAGAGTACGCTCCACGTACTTCTAAACCGCCTATCAACTCAGTGAAGCGGTTAGTTGAAACATAGGGCTGATTGCCATACATGCTTCTGCTTGTTAAACTAGCAATTTCCGCTTTTTGGATTCCAGAACAACACCAACTGGCAGTCTGTAGTCTATCAAGCTCAGCCAGATTCCTACTCAATTTACCTTTAGCGCTCCTTCTTCATACCCTCTTGTACTCCTGATCCTTTTTCAGCGTGACAGGATACGATCCAATGTTTTTCCTCCGAACAAATTCCAAATTCGGAGCTGATACAGCTCGAGTGTATGTCGACATTCCAACTAGCTCGTATAGCTACGTCACCCACTGCGCAGCTAACTACAATAAGCTCATCACTTTTACCCAACGTCTTAGGTTCCCCTATCAATTCGATTTTCCCATGGTAGAGCTTGTATTTTACGTCACTTCAGGACCTGCTGTTCTTGATAGGCGAAATTGGATGGGACAGAATGCCGGAGAGTTTTAGGAAAACCGGGACTGGAATGCACTCACAAAGGAAGGGTTCTTGCAGATGTTCATGCAATCGCCGAGCAGCCAACCCGGTGGTGAGCGGCGTAGAGCTCCTACTGCATGGCCTCCACCGTCTACATGACCGGTGCCTGCACCGCTGAAGCTTCTAGTGCTCTAGCCTTAGCAAATGTCGCAACTTGCAGGAGCACTCGTAGCAAAAAATGCGGCTCTGCGAGCTCTCCTTTTGCATCGTTGTCGTCTATTTTTCTGACCGTTGTGCAAATCCCGTTCAAATTCTACGTTGCGGTTGACATGTCTATTGGTCCTTACCGGCGCTTTCCGGCCCGACACCCGTTGCCTAAACAGGCACACTTTCGCTTGCCGAACAGGGATAGTATCATCATCGTGGCTCGGCCGTGCCGGTGTTCCGGTGTACCCAGCAATCAGTTTTGTTTACGCAACTCCGCAAGCAGAACGTACGGCCAAAACGGCGTAGGCAAGCGTCTGCCGATTTGAGAGTGAGCGCGGTCAACGGCCGCGAAAGAAGGAGGTGGTTTTTTGCGCAGTGTGGATTGTAGCTTTTTCCTATTTCTTGGTCTGTCCCTGGTTACTATTGGGGCATCTACGAATGATAAAAGCGGGAAAAAATGCAATGAAATGGCAGACCGTGGGTTTCAGAGCGCACGAAAAACAGTCGGCAACGGAGAGGGAGACCCTGGCACTCTACGAGTCTGGATCTCTAACTCCGATTCAAACTTTTTTCGGCTTAAAATTACGCGGGGACCGAGCCAATGCTACTCCGGTTTCCGAGAAGGACGTCGGCTAAAATAGATGGGGAGAGAAGGAAGGGAAAGGGAACGAACAAGCCGAAACATTTTGAAAAGTATAAAAACCAATAGGATTAAATCCGTGTTCCGAACCAAACAAAAAGAAGAGTAATTGCTGCGTACAACGAACTTGTGCACGCTTAGATGCAATGTACAGTGCAGTAAGGATAGACGACAAAGGAAACACATGTAAAGTGATTATGAACAAGCGTTCAGTGAAGACAATCTTACAATCACACACACACACACACATATATATATACAGTGTGACACATCTTAATTAAACATTTTATATGGCTTGTTTTTAAGGCTGTACTTAAACGATTTTTAAGAAAAGTTTCTTGCATGCTGCTAGAACTATCACTCCTGACGACTATGATTTTTTAAAATAACTACTATTCGTCGAAAAAACAACTTCAATTTGAAGCCTAAGCCTCTCACTAATCATTTTCGAAATCCTACTTAAATTTACGAAATACTTTGTCAAGCTATTTTGCTAGGCGTAAAGTGGTACCATATCGCGTAAATACGCTACATGGATGACATTTCAGTAGAATTAAATTCTGCGCTGACAGCAAACCAAAGCTTCTAAAAACATACAAACAAGTTAAGATCTCGAAAAGGCTAATCGTTGCAACTTTTCTAGATGGTTTAATCGATAATTAATATTCCGCTTTCCACAATGACAGTTAATTTTTGCATAAAAAAATATAGATGAACCAAAAAAAGTTTTTTGACCTTCTTCAATGAATATTTGAGCCCTGTAAATGTAAATCGTTTTGAGGATCTTTCGGTGTGCCTCCTGGAAATCCACCTTGGATTTTTTGGAAGTCGCGTGAAAACTACCAATAAAATAGACCATCTATTTTAGGCAAACAAGAAGTTATTAGCCCCGTTGACGTTTCGCCCAGCAAGAAGTCGGCCTGAAGACGATGCTCGGTTTTCGACATAACAATTCTGTTGCTTATTTTTAGAAAAAAACTACCGTTCGCTTTGCAAACATACACCCATCACGACAAACAGAGAAAAGCAGAATAGTGAACGCAACACCCTATGATTGCACAAGAAGTTTTTGACGACGTCTTTTGACGCGAAAGACCAAACAATATTTTAGATCATTATCGTTATCTCACCTGTTTCCCTGCATACAGATTGAAAAAGTATCTCATTAGCTCAACGCAAGCATTTATGAGCCCTTGAACCTCCATAGCTTTGCTTGATCTTCTTATCTGCTCTCCACTTGATTTAAGCGTAATGATTTTGATCCGTCTTCCTGATTGGTACACGTTAACAGATTATCTCAAGTAACGCTACAGAGACGCACTATTTTATTCCATTCTGCGGCGCATCGTCTTAGAAATATCGTTTCTGTATAATTCTAAATGATTAAATGCGAGGTAAGTCATCGATCTGGAGAACTAAGATCGACCTGTGACACTGAAGAGTCCCCTTGTACGTGAGCTGACTCGGCTGGCATGCGACGTTATCTGTTGGTGTGATAGCTTCGTCAACGTTGATCGAAATTTTCCAGATTAAATTAGCCATGTAGACGATCATTCATACGATTCGATCTAATAAAAACTTCAACAGAACAGATTGTCAAGGTGAATTATTAAACGGGTCACTTTGTGGCTGTACGAACCACAAAAAAAATAGAATAATAGGCATCACTGAACAGCGACGTGGGTCACATTTCAAATGGTCAATGATAGAGAGTTACTGATTCATATTTTAGCTTGTTTTTTATCAAATAAAAATCGACTTGTTTGTTGGAAGGGCGATGTTGGATGGCTTTGTGTCTGTGATATATGTACCTAGAGCTGTAAGAGGTTGGTTAACCACAATTTATTGAATTTAATGCGTTTCTATTCAATGGATTACTGGTACTCTTTTTAGTAATTGCCAATGATAACATGCGAATACCTGTAACATTGCTCGACAAGAAAACTGCAGTATGGGTATTTACTCAAATATTTGCCAAAGAATTTAAACTCAATCCACTTTTAAATAATCGTCAGTAGTTTTAAATATTCTTGACTCATGCGTAATTCTACGGATTGCAATTTTTTTTCCTAGCATAAAAAGACCTACTTTCTTATAAATCATTCTACCGTGCACACCATAAGCTGGTTTATCTGTGCACCTATTTCTAGCTAGCGATAAGATAAAAAAAACCTGGGCTAAAAGCTTATTTAATGTATTCTACGAACGGTTAGTGTATGGTTACCTTTGCCAATGTAAATGCTATGGTAATAATAGTAATTTTCTAAAATTTATTTGGAAAAACTATCCATACAGAAATAAGTAGAAATAGCGTCTGGCTTTGTACAAAAATTAAATAGCAATATTGTTTAATAGTAACGAATTTAGTGGTAGTGTTACAGAGTTCATACAACAACGGCCATATACGCGTACAGAACGGCGCTTTATTATAGCCCGTAAACATACGTTTTTATCGTATAGGATAGACCTGATCGCTATAATGTGCTCGCAGATCGAACATCCGACATAATTTTCGGGATAATCTAATAACACCTAATCTATATTCGACGCCAGCAAAGACGTACGCAGTTACCGAGCTGCCAGGAACAGAGAGTCAGCCTTGGCAGGCCCTTTTTAGTAAAACAGTTATCTTTCACAGAGCTGCACGCATATCTTCCGTGTGTGTGTGAATCGAACTAAGCCAATACCGTTCAGTAGAGAAAATGTATGTAATAACGTTTATCTTTAGTCATTTTCTTACTGTCTCCTTGGAGCTAAGACTGGAACGTTTCCCTTCAACTAACGTTGGACTGAAATTGATTTTCCGTAATTTGCGTAAAATGTAAATTCTTCTTTAACGAATGTACGTAAAAGCAAGATTGAATAACGCTTCCTCTCGCAGTATCCAAGTGCCTACTTCTTTCTCCAATTGTTAAGCATTTTACTCGAAAACGCCGCAGATTATAAGTATTTTGTAGAGTATCTTGTGTTAGACAGACTAGTATTATGATAGCGTACATCCAAAATCGCGTGTGGTATTACTGCGCATCTACTGACATCAATACGACCACAACGTACATTTACATACAGAATATCCTCTTCAAGCCATTTGGAAAAGGGCAGACAAACACGTATTTCGAGGACTCATGTGCTCTTAGAATTTCCCGAATATTACGGAAAACTGAGGAGGTGGAGGTGGACCACCACGGGAGTGTAACACTTTCTGTCTAGTCTACACGGTATATTTTACCATCATTCAAACTTAAATGCGCTGCGATTTTCATCACAACGTAGCGATCCAATAGAGTGTTTTCATGCATCTCTAGATGCACTGTCTCTCACAATTTCACTGTCCACAGGGGCATGACTCCTAACGATTCGACCGACTCCTTGGAATGACATCCATGGAGCCTAAGCGGCGACGTCTAGCTGAACTGCCTTTTCGAGCGCCTGCTGAAATCTTGCCGGGTGTGACAAGACGTGGTGCTCGATCTGTCATTCGCATTTCCGGCAATGTCACGAAGCTCCGGGCGTTCATCAGAGGTGGGATTGGCCGGGAATTGTTTGTCTGGTTCCATCTTACGGGGCTGTTGTCGGCTTTGAAACCCCAGATAAGATCTAAGACTTTGCGCGTTTGCGAACGTCTACACAAACCTGTCAACTTCGGGAGTTAGAGTTTCGCGAGGTGGTATGAAGCACAAGGCGCATAAGCTTCCCACGTGTAAAAGCGCCTCGTATTCAATAGACCAATCCGATGACTCTATGGCGATGTGTTCTGTCACAGGATAGGGAGCATACAAAACGATATGTGGTAGCTAAGGAGAAATCGTAGCTAAGATGTGAGACCAGCCAAACCATTAGGGCGTAACTGCGTACGGTACAGAAAACTGAGATAGTCGAAGTGCTCATAGTTATAAAAAGACGGTAGTTTATTTCGCTCCAACATAGCTTTATGTGACTTCCGTTCAAAGGGAGTTGGAGTGGGAAACGACGCAACATTCAAGAACCATTGTGCCCCATAATGGGCTAAACTGTATAACAGTGCCGCGTGCTTCGAAAGAGAAGACAATCAAAGGCATACGGAAATTTCAATAAAGGATTTATGTAAACGATTTAATAAGACGGACCGAACCGTAGACGATTGCTTAGGTACATCATCAAATCCTAAATATGCTGTTTGTGCGACATGCAGTGAAGCTAAAATGTAGAAGTATGTATTTTGTGTATCGTGGCCCTTTTTAACATAGCTCGCAATTCTCGACAAAGCTGAAACAAGCTTGTTTAAAATCAAAATTCAAATTAGAATTAAAATATAAATTAAGCAAAGGGGTACTAATGTTGGATGCGCTCGCATGTATTCCGTCAAATGGCTTATGCCGTCAAATAACTGGTCGCAAAATGCTACCGAATTCACGTGAAATCTATTATTTATTTGCACGTATCTTAAAAAGTTCGTGTTATAAATTACACTTCATATATAACTCTCTCTCTTATTTCTTTAGAGCCACCTCTTAACCGACAAACGCCAGTAGCTGCGGAGAACGCACTTCCAATCCTCTCTACACCTTGGCCATTACATTCCTATAGAAAGCCTTTCAACGGTCCCGACTTGTTAGGCAAGGCAGGTCACCTACTTGTACAAAGAGAGAAAGCGCCGATGCCCATTGAAACTGCTAGGCACTAAGCTACATTTGCAGATACGCTCATTCGGTTGACTGCGGATGCATTGCTTGAAGAAAGCGCAAAAATAGGTCAAAGACGTAGGTCACGTACTACGTTATGCGTAATCTCACATTAATTCGAAGAAAGCTCGAGAACAGCAGTGTGGCCTGTATGGGGCATGTTCAGTTACAGTTTGGTAGTCCAGTGTGCTGGCGATTTAGAGCTTAGCTGCCCAGAATAAACCCGTATCAAACCGGAACAAGGATCCGCAGATTTAATATAGCATCTATAATTTACAAAACGACACGACTATCGCAACGATTTGTCTATCGATAATAACGTTCCAAGACATCAAGTGATTCTAGTTATTTCTGAATATTGCTCCCACAATTTAAGATTAATATAATATAACTACCTTTGAATGTCATTGAGCCTAGACACAGTGAACAGTACGCAATACGCGAATCGGCAGTTACAACAATACAAAGTGTGTACACAATGAAAAATCATTTTGTAAAGATCGTTTATATATAGCCTAACCTAACCTAACCTAAACCTCTTCATTAACTACGCGTTTATGATGTAAATGGCATCCTTGGTATAGATTCAATGGAAGCATCGGTAAATCTTCTGACAGTCGACACAGAAGCTTTGTCGTCTGGACAATGAGGGCTGTACTATTGTAGGTGTCTCGATTCGCAGCATATGTATATATATATATATATATATATAAGTGTGAAGTCAAGAAGTGGGAAATTCGCAATGGGTCGTCAGTTGGGCAAAGGCTAGAGGATGGACTGGAGTATTGCTCATCCGCACAGACGGAGGTTGGGTTGGTTAGCTTACTGGGAAAGTCGTGCTGGTGACCAAGCCTTTCTTACCCTGTTGGGGCGAGCTGAGAAGTAAACCGGTGTCAAAGCGAAGTCGATTTGCTTAATGATCGCGCTTGATAACTACGTTCGCCTAGGACGAACTCAGCCTCTGCTAGCCTTTCGTTGACATACGGAATATACTGCGAAGATTAGGCGTTGGCCTGCTGACTCGCCTATACACCAGCTAGATAATAATTGGATACTTTACCCAACAAACCTATGCTAACATACGCTTATAGCTGTGCAGGTAACTAGTTTTCATTTTCAGGAATAATTATTACTAGTGTTACCGATGTATTTATTTGAAGCAATATATCACGCACTCGACAGCTACATCAAGACAAGCGCTAAGTTGGTAATTTAAATTTAACTTTGCAAAAATATCGCTACTTTCACGATTAGATTAAAGGCGGTTTCTAAGCATATACTGATAGGCGCGTTAGTAAAAGCGAACTATAAGGACTTTTTAGGATATACGTGTAATAGGTCAGCAGTGATTTCGTTATATGACAGATTGTAAATTCTCAAGAAGTTCGAGTTGAAAACTTAAGTAAGTAAATCTCCCTATTTAACGTTACCCATATTGCTGAGTTGGCTATGGTTGCTCACACTAGCTTAGCACTCCCATGACGTTCTGACCCATCCACTAACGCTTATCTAACCTCCAATAGCCATAAGTCGAGTAGGGTAACGGCGGCGTTAAGCAATAATCGTACTATCATCTTACCTAGCTTACTTCACCATTTCATGGCCATCTATCGACAGCATAACAGTGTAGCTTACACCGATGTTACCACGGGGACGTTTCCAAGCTGCCTCATCCGACATTTAACACTATGAAGCTGGTTTGCGCTTTTGACGATTTACGAATCGGCTTCAACGTGCCACCCCACGCTACGGCCCCAAGAATGGACCGCACTCGCGACTATACTGACCTGTTACTAGACAATAGTTGCCATTTCACCGATGTTTGGACATGGTAGTGACACAGTCACGTCCACCGACTCTCGACCGTCCCAATGAATACCTCACTTTAGAAGAGCTAAAAGCCAATCTCGTCGTCGCCGATAACGGTAGATACAGAAAGGTTTTATCGACCGATGCAACCCGCTGCGGTTTCAGTTAAACAATTGATCAGGCTTATATTACTTATGTATATCTGGATAGGAGTTCCTATAAGCAGCTTCGAGTCAGCTATGAAGCGTACGACTATTGGCTGGAGTGATCAAGTCTTGCTGGGAAGCCCTAGCTATAGTGAACTCGCTTACAAGGCGTGTGGCCGTACTTACTGGTCAATCTAGAAAAAACAAAGTTCAATATATATATATATATAATGGAAAAATAATCCAATTTACGTGACCATTCTATTCGTTTTGCGCTGATAAGTTCCTGAATTCGGGTTGCAGTTAAAAAAACCAATAAGGTAGGATCGGTGCCTCAGCAAAAAACATCCTTACGCTACAGGTCGAAAGCGCTATTCAATTTCGTACAAACCTTAGGTCGAAGCCCTCCTCCTTTCTTTGCTCGATTGAATACACTCTTAAACGAGTTGCCTCGAGGCTGGACGATGCCTCGAGATTGCACAGAGCGAGGACGAATTCCTTTCAAGTAATTGCAGAAAACCAATTCCTATTGAGTTTCGAACGTTACAATAGGGAGGGAGGGGGTAGGTCTTCGCAAAATTGGCGTTCATGACCTACCACATGAAGATTTAAGTGAAAGCATTATTCTGCTTTTGAAGAAATCCATAATGATCTGCTTGATAGCATTATGTTCTTTACATTACGCTGCAGAATTCACCAGATCTCAGACCAATCGTACCATATATGAATCACTTATGCTTATCCCTCGACATTAGCCATTTTCTTCTGAAAGTAAAAACTTACATCTATTTCGGTTCTTCTATATGCACAGCACTAAAACCAGTATCAGTAACCGCACTACAGTATTAATGCACCATATCTATGATATTCTAACGCTAGACATGTAGGATCTAACTGAAATATAACTAGCGTGTTTTGTACAATTGAGCCCATATACTCTACAAAATGTAAAAACCATCGACGCGCTTACGCCTCCTCCATATATTTGATTAACTGTAAAAGAGTAGCGTTCGATCATAACACCGGTTATGCTATACCACAGCCAGGCGTTTCTCTTGTTGAAATATCTGACGCTATCTTTATTAATAAAGTGGCAGCAGTAATGCGACGAAGATGGTCCAGCCGAGTGTCCAGCGAAGGGGCAAGAAAAATTTGGTTTCAGGGCAACGTCTGCCAGCCATGCTTTCTGGTCTATTACAATCGTTTCGTAGAGATAATGAGGTCTCTTTCATAGAAATGCAAATTGGAAGAGATGTCGAACGACGGATAGAGACTGATGGACTCGATTCAATGATTACGCGGTATTGTGCAATGATTATAGTAAAAGCGAAATGAGCAAACATTTCTATACGGGAAACACTAGTTGCGTTTCTGCAGGCTGACCAAGTTGAATTAGACGTTAGTTTTTATCATATTTGTACTTACCGTATAATGTATATTGATTTATATTACACTAGAAGCTTCCTTCTACAAGCCGTGCAAACGGGTAGCCAATATGTTATGCAGCGTCGACCGTAACGTAAGCATGCATCAATGTTTAGTTTCAATATTGGCGGCAAAAATTTAAACGCCGGACGAAATGCTATGCAACGTCAGAACGTATACAAAATGTCTGGATTTAGATGCAGCCCCAGATATACACAGGATAGGACACCTAAATAAGAAATGTTGCGTAAAAACTGTATTTCAACGACGACAACAACAGATTACGACAAAATTTCGTGCATATCATTCCTGACGGCCATGATTATTTAAAGCAACCATCATTCACCCGGTCTACAGCTTCGATTCAGGGTTGAAACTACCCGCTTGTCATTCTCGAGATATTTTTCGTTAATACGTAAACATCTTTAACAATGACAAACAGCGCGTTAGTCCAGATTGGTAGGTATAGATGGTCAAGCACCCCACATATACATCTTATAAAATTAAATTTTGGGCTAATCACAGGTCATAACCGCGAGGAATGCAAGTGGCTAAAAATGAACAAAATGCCCGAAAAACGAGTCATCGTTTGAGCCTATCTGGTAGCACAATAAATTGGTATTTTCCTCTCCAATGTAGCCGTTATTTCTCTATAAAAAAAAAATTCGTAATATACCAACAACAACACAGTGTTTTGGAATCATTTCTGGTGATTTTTAAGTCGTTCAAGTCTAATCCCTAAGTTGAGGATCTGCTAGTTTGCCTCATAAAAATTTAGGATTTTTCAGAAACCGCATGAAAATTGGCGATAACGTAAAGCGTCGATTTCGAGCAAAAGAGGAATTATTTTCTAGCCTCACTGCCGCTTCGCCCAACCCGAATAGACCGGATAATAGCTTTGTTTTTTTCTGCCGTGACGAATGTTTGTTTTGTTTTAAAGGAATTGGCTTTCGTCTGCTACCAATAACAGCCCGCCAAAGCTGGCTCGGATTTAGACGCCGCACTTTGTATACATATCAAATGCATCCAGCTTATTCTGTTAACGACACTGAGTAAAATTTTGGAAGGAATTGTTTAGAATCATCATTATGTATTAAGAAGATTTTGCGTTTCGTCCTTTGGACAACTCAGACACTCAATCGGTCATAGTTTGGATCATGCTCAACTGGTTCGATCTATTTTAGCATGATCTATCTGTCGCGGAATTGCTAGCGTGATTTTAGTAAGTATAGGCTGTTTTTCTCGTTCACACAGCGAAATACAATGATCAAATATAATAATTTGACGATTATATTTTGTTGAAGACAACAGTTCACCTAGATGCATTGAATAGAAGTAGCGAGTTGAAGTTGGGTTAACGTGCCTACACGAGCCCGTCTGCTTATTTGTGTGTATGTAAGTCGTGTATAGACTGAAACTTCAATTTGATCGCCATATCCATACGCTAGTGTCGCTTGATGAGCGGTTAGCGTACAATATTATACTTAACTGCACTCCGCAGCTTCATGCTATTCGTACCAAGCGGCTACTGGTTTCTGGCCAACAAGAGGCTATCTGAAAGGTCCGCTTGCAGTCACCATCAACATAATAAAATTGGCTCGTTTTCCCTTTAACAACAACGCTCCGGTACGCAGTTTGCCGAAGATGGCCTTATAAACGCCACCGAGGACGCTGGGCGCCGTCTTCCTCTGGCCGATACGTACATCGAATACGGAACCTGTATATATTGACTAAGGTGGTTATCTGAAGCATACCGACGCTGTTAGCATTTCTACACCCACCTTCAAGGTAGGTAATTCTAGGCTAGTTTCCATGACCATACGAGCAATACAGAACGTGAACACAGACCGGCACAATCATAGGCTGCCGCTAACTGATCGTAGTAATTTTCACCATTTGAGAAGTTTCATAAGTTATCAGATTAGTGGCCCTGCACATCTACCCACCTATATCGCCTCCAGTGAGCTTTTCAGGTATTTTTACCTTATCTTGTTAGCTGAACAGACGCACGTCCGAACAAAACACTAACTTTACGTAGCGCTCAATCAGTATCTGTTGCATTTGGGCCTTGTTGCGCAACATATACCGGTATATATTGTAGAAGAAATGGCGAGTGGGAAGATTCGCTCTTACATTTCCCTGGCAACCATTAGCATACAGCAAGACCTCCTATAGTGTGTCTTGCCTACCACAGGAAAAGGAAACTCGGATCTGTTTGTGAGTATCGTTGCCTTGTTTTATAAGGGCAAAGGAAAATCACAGAAAAGAAAAAGTAACAGAAAAAAGCCAAATATAAGCATTGCCAGCGCTCGCTAGCAACACTGCTACAGTGGCGGTAACGACTAGCTGCTGTCCTTTTCGGTTCGCGTGCCGCAGCGCCTGCCTGTCACCGGTTTTGGTCCATCGAGGGGTGGAAACAGTGGCTGCAGTAACATCAGCTGTTGTATCCGCTGAACTTCCTTAGCTGCACTGAGCAATGGGCCATCGCTGGTCTGGTCGTTACCCCCACGCCCGCACTAAAACCCACGCCGTCGCTGCCACCTTCATCTGCGTCCAGGTCGTGGCCTATGGAGAACGGGAGTTGACTGGCTAGCTTTTTATATACTCTATTTCCGGTCGGGTCGCCGCGCAGATGGCAAAAAGACGGGCAACATGAAACCGAATCCCATTCGAAGCAGACTTTTTCCTTCCGGCTTGAGACGAAACCAAAGTTGCAGCAGTTGAAGGAGATTATTACAAATGAGTTCGGTTGGTTTTCATATAAAATATATAAATCGATATTTTAAACTTATATAGTATTATTGTTACATAATGTACAATATTTGCGATAGCTTTATTTTGACAATTGCTGTTAACAATTGATAACATCAGTAATGGGCACGCTAGACAATGTCCAATATTCAATATCACCAAAGATTTAGTCGTCTTTGAACCGAATTTACCGAACATTCCGTTTTCCTAGAAGCTTCTACCTTCAACGCTAGAAAAGCTCGTTCGAGGTGAGCCATTGCAACAAAAATTCTGTTTCAACTTAGGTATTTGGCAAGACATGCGATTCGATAAGGTCTGTCGAGACATACACTAAGGAAGGATTTGGACTATAAGGACGAACAAAGCGAAACACTATAAATTAGTTTCAGCCAATCAAAGTGGTTCACTTAGAACCAGGTAGATTTACTTATGGGGCATCCTGCCTCCGATACTATGCGGAATTTTATAGTTTGTATCGAGTCGACTAGTAAACCTGCTATAGTAAAAAATAGTTTATGCGTTCCATTAGTAAACTTTTCACGAAATCACCGACAATAAACTCCAAACGAAGCTACAGAATATGAGTTTTGAAGGATTAATGCTGATGTGAGCCTGATATACCCATTGTGGTATACCGAATAAAAAGTAAGAAGAACAGACCATTACGGTGTAATGTAACAGAAATTGATATTTTTATTAAATACAACAATTCAATATAATATATAGCAAAGTATTTAGGCACTTCTTAGTTCTCTTCAGCGTGCGCTCTGAATATTTATTTTGACCAAGTAATTAAAGCGCCTTAGATTTTTCATTCATTACGATGTTTTTATATAAACAGTATTCAGGTCTGAATTTCACTGTTTCGAACTTTTTCAAGCGATGTTTAGCCCGAACTAGTTTTAAACACGTTAAGATACTGCATCGGCTTTTTTCCTGAACCGACTTTTTCTTCCTTTGGTCCTTACTACTTGGTCCAGCTGCGCGAATCTAGGCAAGTTAAGGCCAGCACGGTCGAACCTCCGCAGACAGTGTCCGCATTTTTCAGATGAACTTAAGCAGTTGGTTGACTGCTTCAATCTTCAGGATGTGCGCTGCACCATCGATGGGCCCACGTCTTCATGCTGCTTTTTTTATTCAGCGGTCCTCGGCAATTCTTAGCGGCATGCTACGAACATGCTTCTACGGTAAGTTAGTTTAGTTTTTTCGCCCTGCTGAGGTACATGGCCGTCAAAGTGGTGGGATACCTCCATCCGTGAACATTTCGCTTGCACAGACTCCGACAGAAAGGGGAAATCGATCCCTCCGTGCCTAATTTGAGCTGCCCGGCCGATGCAGTTCGCTAGACTCTGGTGAGGTGGGGTGGGTTCCTGTGGAGCTCTGTGCTCATCCAATTGACAGCGGCTACCGCTGCTCCTGCTGCTGCTTCTCCTTTTGCTAAAAGGAGCCTGGTGTCGCAGAAGCAAGCTCCAGCCAAAACGGCGCCAGCACTGGTTCGAACCGTAGGAATGGCCATTTATGAAGTTAATGGCGCGCGTAATTCATTGCACGCTGTAACAGGACGCAGGAAGACTGCCAGTACAGTTAGCTGCGTGTGCGACAAAGCAAATGACATACAGACTAGAAAAGATAGGCATACGGAAATGGAAGGCTGAAAAGGAGGCATAGGATCGCTAGCTGCCGCTGAGAGAGGAGGGCGGACATTGATATAGTGGTGCTGATCTCAGACGTGACACCAGCTGGCTGGGTCTCATTGGGCGGCAATAGCCTGTCTTACAGAAATAATCATAATACAGTATAAGTAGACGAAAAAAGGGCCGAACGATCAAGTCATTGTTCGGTTCGATAAACAAAAAGTCAGCAGTGGGCTGCGAGTGGCTGGGTTCTCTATTGCGAGTTGATCCGTCGGTATTTTGGTGAGACATATGAGAACGGGCCTATTGACTGGTTTATGGACTGGTCAAGAAAAACGAAAGGAACGATTGTATACCTTGTTCAAAAAAGTTCGTGTAGTACAAAGTAAGCTACCATAATACGGATGCTAATAACGGCAGTAACAGCATTAGAATAAATAAAAATGTTAAATGGTTCGGTGTACATTAGCGGGTACAAGGCTCATAACTTAACGCGATCTTTCAAGCCTATGCGTAAGCACACACAATGGTAGAATAGAATATACTTGAGTTAATTATTGCCCTCTTTGTTTATTTTTCTCTACCTTTTTTATCTTATTCCTTTTCTTACCACTTCGTATTGTCATTCGTCCTTTTGCCAATGGTGTGCAGTGTATGCGTCAGCAGTTGCCTCAAACTGTTGTTTCTCTTTACACGCCCAACTCAACGTGCGGGTTCTCTTTCTGCTACTCAGAGAAGGAGGCCAATCCATCCTATGTCACTACATAACATAGGATGCCGCTGGGGAGCTGTCGCTGCTAAAAGCGGCGAGCAATGATGTTGTACGTAGTCTGCAGAAGTTCATCGCCTTTAGGAGACGTCGCCTGCTGGTTGCCTGACCCTGGTCGCTTTAATCCTCAGTAAAGGATCCACAGAAGGCAGAGGAGAGCTCAGGCGGGCTCAGGAAGGGAATTTCTGCCGGACTTTACCACCTGCTCACTGGACCTTATTGTGCATCACAGTCAAGCTACAACGTTGTATAATTCCACCGTTTGCTGGAAGTAGCTTTTACTCTGAGGCTAACCAGGAGAAGCTAGGAGCTAGGGAAGGACTAAAACCAGAGAGAGCCTAAATAGTCAAAAGTCGCGTGTCTTTAAAGCCGCCTGACCGGACCACCAATAACAACAGCTCCTTTCATCGTTAAGGCCGGAATTGCTTTGGAAGGAAAAACACGAGGTCGTCGTTGACGAGTCCCTCGAGAGTGATTCTCTATTGAATTCTCTTTTACATTACTCCTTTCATCGCTCAACGTTACTGCGCAGATAGACGCTAGTGCCGGTGCAATCTCAGTTCGACTGACTTTCAATCTTCGACCGGCCGTTTCTCTCGCTTACTGAACAACTGATTTTAAAACAAGTATTTTTTGGTACAGCAGAAGTGGCTGTTCAATTAATATACTGCACTTTATCCCAAAAAGGAACTAGCTTCCCAACGAATCCCTTAATTCCGTACTCTACTTGACGATGCGCTTGGATGAGATTTAGTATTTGTATGTAATATATTAGTACTTTATTTTGTCAACGTTGGTTTTGGCTCTCCGTGAAAAAAAGAAGGGGAAAAATAGACAGCTCGAAAAAAGCCGTCACCAGACCCACTCTTTTACAGATAGTGATCTCCGAACGCAGCAATTTTCGTTGGGTTTAATTGGTTATACACTCCTGATAGGACCCGTTCCTGGCCAGCAAGTTAAATAGGCGCGTCGTTCCAGTTGCACTCTCCCGTCTGTTCAGATCAAAGACATCCCTGCCCTCTGTGTCCTGGTTCTGGAGTGGACCGGGCCTAGTCAGTCGGCGAGTTTGTTAAGTTAACGTCAATTCGCTGGCACAGCACAACCAGCAACCTATCCAAAATTTGCCCCAAATTCCCCCAATGTTTCTATATCTTGACAAGACGCGAAAGAGAGACCTCATTCTTCTTACTCATATATCCGCCAAACACAGACCAAGAGATCAATACGTTACCGTTCGTCCTATTTTAGTGGTAGCAGCTGCAATTGTAGCTGCCGCTGTCCACTCGTGGAAACTGCTATAGTGGTCAGACATTCCGATTCGATTCTTTTTCGTCGTCACCGTGGTCTTCTTGTCGTGCTCACTAGATGGCTTGACGCCCCAGCCAGGACCTCGAGCAGCGGGACCGACCCATGGCCCATGGCGTTTGAGTTCTTTGATGCATCCTGTCCTAGGCTGTCCGGTCCGAAAAGCTTACTGACTAGTTGAGCCTCTTCCACAGGCCATCACTGGCAGGTAAGGCATTTTCGAGCTGATGTGGCCACATCCCGGAGGGGGGGGGGGGGACTGTCAGAGAACTTCTCGAGGGATTTCGGCAACTTTCGAAGTCGCCAAAGCCACAAGCACAACTACTAAGAACAATGCTACATTGTGGTATCAAGGGTCTTGATGCTAGCCAGTACCTGAAGCCGATGATCAAAGGGAACCGATTACCCCAGTAGATAAATAGTGAAAAGCCGTTGGGCCATCAACCAGCCAGATCGTCAGGTATTTGTTAGTTGAGAAGATTTTGCAGTTGATTCATAAAATTGGACTAACATGTGACTATATACGGCATTGTGACTATATGCAATATCGATTACTAAAATAATGGAATGGCATTGATGCTAAGAGTAGATTCTCTATCATTTGTAGTAGGCTTCCTTTCAGTGTGTAGACTACATGTAGCTGCAGAGCGATTAACTTATTTCTTTATGTGCTCTTCCATTAATAAAGCAGCCACCAATAGAATGTATGCATGTAAAAAGTGGGTTTGTTTTAAAGAAGCATAGCGGTTACGAACAACTTTCACAAAGGGTTCCTTTTAGGTGCCCCAAAATCGATTCACGCTTATTGCAATATATAAGCATAGTTAGCAGTCGACACAGATCGATCTATTTCTGATTACAGTACACATGATTTTAACCGCATTTTAAAACTAAAGGTTAACTTCTGAATTATGTTTCGGGATAAAAAAAAATTACGATTGTGTCGGATAGCTACGATTCAAACTACCATAGCACGATCTTATGCTTTAGGCTCTAGCTAGTCTGTAGCCCGCCCGGTCCTACCTTCCATAGGCTGTATAAAGAAATCTGCCTGTTGGGACACGCCGTAGATAGTTCTCTTACTACAGTCGCCAGCAGACCCCACTATTTTGTACTGAGAGCAAACTTTCAGGCTGTTGAAGTCTGCTGTGCTCTCATACCGCTACATAATGTGCGTGAAGCGACTCCGATTGCGGTATTCAACGACTTAGGTCTGCGGTACTACCACCTTTTCCAGTAGCTACGAGGTTCGCGTGCTTGACTGAGCCAGTTCGCAAACATCCCGCATGTCACTTACATTTAGAAGACATCCCATGTCTGACCCAGCAGATACAGCCAACCAGACCCAGCTACGGCTACTCACTCCCAACAGCGCGCATTCGTACTGGTCCCTTGGCTAGCCCCTATTTACGAGTGGGTTAAATGGGCCGAATAAGTCCAACAATGGCGTCTTGCTCCAGTTCTAATCGCGAGGGAGCTTGAAAAAAGTTCAGTGTCATAGTACATACACCACGTCCAGCATGGCCCTTTTCACAGCACTTGTCTTGAGGTGGGGTGGCCACAGTCAGGTCGGGTCACTAGTAATAGTTGGGTCAAACCTTGAATGGCAGCAATGCGGGCCGATATGAGGATGTAGATAGTTTAACAACAAGCGCGAGAAGGTGAACGACGACTATGGGGAAAAACGCATTGACAGCATTAGATAATGGTTACTAGCAACTGTGATCCCCCTGGGGCACAAGTGCAGCGCTGGGGAGTGTTTCTTCCCCCCTGGCGCTTTTCTCCCCATTAAATACGCCCTACCGTATCACCCTGAAGCCTGTTCTCATTCCGAAAAGCTCAATGGCGGACAGGAAACGCTTGGAAGATGCCCCAAGGGAAGTTGTGCCACTGAAACATGACCGTAGAGACGGCTGTTGTTGCGCTACCGTTGTACAGCACTCCCTGTCTCATTGCGGTATCATCGTCACAATGACGAGCACAATTATAATAAGTTCCAATGATACGAGATTAACGCCATATGATGCGATAGGACCTATCACCTAATCAGTATGAATATCTGCGCATATTTAGGCATGGTCATTGTTTATCCACCGACAGGTACCTCTACAGCAACAACTTTAAAAGCTGATAAATTGTGGATTAAACTTTACTGTTAGCCACCAGTATGTTGTACCAGTTTCTGTGGATAGCCGTTGTCTGCGTGTTTAGGACGATCTAATAGGTTAGGTTAGGTACAACAATGATAAACAAAAACCATCATATAAACGCCTCGGCCTCGCAAACGGAACCGTTTTGGTGAAATATGTGGTGAAGATCATACGCCTGGATTCAAAGGCATGTAAAAATGTGGGCGCGTAAGATAGCAGTAGGTGGAAAAAGTGCCCTGAATAGAGAACGAGAGTTAACGGTCACACAGGATAATCACAAGGTTGTGCTATTGATATACATGCTGCGTGTATATTAGCCAATCAACCAAAACAACAATGAAGGTAATGTTCAGGCTAATAATCAGGTGAATAGGTACACTTAGATACCTGTCCTCGCATTCTACCTTAAATGTCGTTGTCACCTAAAACTGATGATTATATACACATCACCTATGTAAAAAAAATTATATAGGTAATGGGGCAAAATAAAGAACATGTTTGCCACATCAATGCTCTAATATGTATTTATCCAAGTGAAACATATATTGATTGAGAACAATGACAGCATCAACGAACATTGTAGAAAGGCGATCGTACATATGCGGCCTGGCGATCGTCTAACTGAGAACTACGGGGCTCTTATTAGCTGACTCGCTTGTCAGATTAGGTCCGGTTAGTGATGGTTGGATACGTGAAGTATAGTTCTTTAATTTGCTTAATTTTTTTAGCTATGATTTAAGAGAGGTGAGGGAATACCGGGACGATGAAGGGTATGCGCTGATAGAAACAGACGGCTTGAGATTGCTGCGGACCTCAGTCTTTCTTACTTCATTTCGTAATGAAACACTGTGATGCAGAAGACTTTCTGCCAATACGAAAATTCCGAATGTGACGGGGAATATATCCAGTCGAAGGGACGAGAGAAAAGGAAAAATCGAGAGTGCGAGAAAGTCAAGACTCCTGAAAGCGTTGTTTGAAAGGGCGTTAGAAGGGGTGCCTAATGAAAGGCCCAGTTTTCTTAAATCGGAAGGCCCCTGTCTTCCTGCCACTTGATCAGCAGTGCTAAATATAGCAAGTCATCCAGAATCTAGTCACAGTGGGCAGTGACAAAAGTGAAATCCATTCATCTGATTTGCGTTTAAAAAAGCGGAAGTGACAGTCTCTCGGCGAATTATATATGCCCATATGACATAGAGTATATTAAGACGTGGTCAGAAGCGGTGAAACGCCGACAAAGAGTATACTCAAACATCTGAGTTTCCAGCTGATGTATGTTGCCAGGTGCTAAATCGCTAACATCTCTCTATATTAGGCTCTTCTCATTTAACCGTTACACTCAATCAGGTATACCTGAACAGATACGCATAAGTCGAATTCAAATATAATAGTCGTATAGTTAAAGTGTCTTTTAGGGCTAGCAAAGCCAGTTTATCCTGAATGACAAGAATGTCTAGGCACCGATAGCGAAAGCTTATTTTTGCGGCGCTAGCAGTTCACTTATCCTTTTTGCGTTATCCCGAAAAATATCACATAAAACCCATTGGCGTTTTTTGTTATGTATGCATCTTGTTGGAACTCACGAGTTTTCTGGTCGTAATCCGATTCAAGCTGGCGCCACTAGAGCTACTACCGGTATTTCAGGCAAACCAGAAAGGCTTCACTTTTGTTAGGAGGGACTGCACTGTGCTGGAAACTATACCTTACTCATTCAGTTCTTACATTAGAAACGCTGCCGCTAAAGCCTAAATTAGTAGCAGCAAGTCAGAACAATGAAAGAGACCGTATAGGTCTCTTTCATTGTTCTGACTTCTTCGTATAGAAGTGCAGGGAAGTCGCTAGCCCTTAAATGAATCTGTGTACAAAATGATAGCCGCACGTGCTTCAAGCCGTTTTTCCTTTCAGTTAACGCTGAAGCTTGCCAAGCGAAACAGATATATTGGAGTGCTGCAGGCTGATCGTTGGGGTCGGTAACTCTGTCAGTACCCACGGAACGTTATTCTGGGAGGGTAACCACTGCTAGACACAGGCGATAAATCCGTGAAGCGACGAGGGTGTGCCGTGCTTTGGACGTGTTAAGAAAGATCGCAGGACAGACATATTGGGCTGTTCAAAAGGATTATGTAAAGGGCTTCCAACGTGAGTAAATTTTTTATGCGGGTGTCAATTGTGCATAATGTAGGAGAAACGCGGTACGCACAAAGCAGTCCTTAGCCCAGGCCCGCGCTGAACCTTCAGTTTATCTTTTTCTTTTTTTATTAAATGGTCACTGAGACATTGTCTGGGTGTCAACGCTCGTTCGACAGAGGTAAATTTCTATTCGAAGGTTTTAAAAATTTGTTATTCGATGAAGAGCGTCTGTTAGCCAGAGAACGTAGATAACATGATATAATGCAAATTTACCAAAGAGAAAATAGGAAATAGTAAATAGAGAAATAGTAAAATCAAACCATCTAAAGGACCTAGAAGCAGGTTCATGAGCTATCATCAACCAGATTCGTAGCTTGACGAGGGCCATGTTCGACGCAGCAAACGAAGTGTCAGTCGAAAGTCTTCTCATTTCCCGACGACGTTAATTATATCGCGAAGGGACCTTTAATTATTTAGCAATTCGCTGACAGCCACTATAAAACCAACCACGAGTAGGGTTACCATGCGACGGACGAACCCTTCACCAGAACAGGAACGTTCCGCAGGTTTTGAGCGAATGCACAGTTAGACATACTAAATATTTTATTACGTGGGCATACGGCATGCATATTGGCGCCAAATCAATGAAGATATATCTTTACGTGTCAGTTTAGTATACAGTGCAGCTAGGACATTAAGCAACACAGTCTACACTTGTATAAAATATTAATGGTACTCAGTAATTGGTTGCCATATAAGATTTTCGAAATAAATGGTGTAGATCGTATCATGGCAAAAGTAAACAGCCGAAACCAATTTTCAATGCTCAAGTAAAAAAAATCTCCGCAGTTTTTATCGTTACGCTACTACGTTTAGTAAACTTTTTATAAACTCATAAGATGAGTTGTAGAAGACTGGTGTAGTACGAATACTTGACACTCAAGTGTGGATAAAGTCTTAATTAATAATATATAATTAACAGTATGTTTAGCTGTTTTTAGATATCATATACTACAGACGGGTGCATGGTAAATATACGTTTACCACGCACCATATATGTGGTCGAAGACCATCCTCCTCTGTTGAGAAAATAGGCACAACACGGCAAAAAGCTTCATGTTTAACATGTGCCCAGTTATATATATATATTTTTTTTGATGAAATGTTTTGCCCAAGTAAGCAAAAGCGTCTATTTGAAAAAAGACTTAGCATCTCACATCCGTCGTATAAAAAAAGAGATAATAACTGTTAAATGATAAACATTGACTTATGTTATTGAAAAAGATACGCTGAAATTATTGAAACTACTACTAATTAGTACCAAATAACTTTGTGTAGAAAAATGACTTTTTAAAATTCAAATTTAATAATTTTTAATTATTTTATAAAAAATAATTTTACAATCTATACAGTATTTAATAAACTTTTGTAGTACAACCAGGAACAAGTGACCTTAAACAGGTTGTTACTTGTGGCAGCGGGTACTCTCAGGTAACCGATCAACAATATTAGCTGCGAACGTACCGGTCGTTTTTTCTGGCGTAGCGTTCCCTCTAAAAAGCAAAGTAATGTTTTTGAAAAATTTACTCAGTGAGTGATTCATATACGATATGCTTATAGGGAAACAAGGATTTCGGTACCACTGTGGCATACAATACTATAATATCCATATGATAACAAGCAATCACGTGGCTAACTCAACTCTGCCCTCTGCTTCAACATGTCTGAGCAAATTCAAGGTAAGCCCTATTAGCGGTATACCGGATAGATGTTTTACCCGATTCGAGGTAAAAATAAATACATTACAGTGCATATTGGATGAACTGTAATAGCAAGTATAGGCCGTAAAACATTAACTCTAACAGTCTGCTTGATAAGATTATTCCTGCTCCAGCTGCTATTTTTCTAGAGTATACCGTTGTCTAAAACTGATATAGGACATATGATAATGCTACATTTTTTGGTTCCTATTACGCACGATCATGATACTATTATAAAACTGGAGATTTTTTGTTTTTCAAAAAAACCGGTATTGCTTATTACATATCTGTTCCAGATGTTTGTGACAATGCTGAAATATTATGTGCTGTTGGAAAGACACTAAGACTGTTGTCACTGTTTTGTTTGTATCAGAAAAATTTGCCCCTGAGTTCCGATTCTGGAGATTTCAGATATATCAGTTGAAAAAATAATTGAATTCATTAAATTGACTTTTCGCCAATGTTGAGACGTTGCGGAAAATTTGTTTTGCATACAAGGGACTTCTTAGCTACAGAAGAGATGCGAGCTGACCTGGGTTTTTTTCTTCGAAGTTCACTTGAATTGCCGGAGTAGATCCTCGTGAAACGTAAAGCCAAATGCATTTTTGCAAAGAAACTCAGCAAGCCGCTTTGGAGTGCTGTTCTTAGCTAGAGAGTCCTCGTCGCACGCGCGCCACACCTCACTTAAGTTTCTTTAGTTGTATCGCAACGTAATAGGCCCTTCTCTGTATGTATATACAGCACCGGTTTGAGACATCGGCATCTTTCTTAATTAGTTTACAAGTTCAAAATGATTAATTGAGATAACAGCGTACAACTGTTATTGCTTATTTCCTTTTATAGGCACAGTACTTTTTGTCACTTCAAGCTGCTTTGGTTAACTATGTTCACTCTTACGTGAATACAGATACAGGAATTTTCTCTACTTAAGGCTAAGCGCTCCTTGTACCTCGCGATTTTCCGTTTTCCTTTGGCCCCTCGGTACTTCCCTACGGTGCAGCTGGCAGTCAAGGCTCCCCATTAAACTCTTCAACAATCTGTTAACTTAAACAGCTGTGGGCAGCTATAAACGACCTCAGCGAATTTCCCAGCATGGCGAGATCCATGATTTCATTTGACATGACTGCTAAACCATACCGCCTGCACTCGGAAGCGTGTTGTTTGACTGTTCCTTTTAGAAGGAAGTAACAACACGGGACTACCGAAACTGACCGTGACAGATGCAAAGCGTAGACGCTTATTGCGTTTACTAGACGCGCATGGGAGAAAGTATGGAGCTGCAAAAGTGGTTGGTAAAATGGGACCGTTTCCGTTCCATCTAAGTCGAAGACAAACGGTACGAAAGACAGGGCCTTAGGGATGGTCCGAGTATGGGTAATCCCAAAGAGAACAAAGAAAAAAATCACCCACAAACGTACGAGGCGAATTTTCTGATCGTTCGCTAAATACGTACAGCCTATCATTGACGTAAGTATATAGAGATGCCCGTAGCAAAATGCACCATGTTCCCTTTCACCCGCATATTTTATCGCGAGCTAAAATGATCACTACCCAAAAAGCGTGAAGAGTGCGGCTGACGTTACACTCCGCGTGTTTAACGACAGTCATATAATATTGTAGTGTTTTGTGTTTAAGACAAAGTCGTGGATGCGAATTAGATAGATTAGTGTACTGGTGACCTTTAACGCTTCTTTATTATCATTGGTTAATTTTTTTTCTGCGCTAATTATGTTTTAGATATATGACTTGTAATAGCCAAATGGTGATATACTCTTCGACATACTTTTCGTGTAATATATATCATTATCTCGCATATGCAGCTGTTTTAGGTGACAACGGCCGGACCTATATTCAAACAGACATACCAAAAGGACGTTAAGCCTGCCCATCAGACCATAAACGACCATAAACAAACTATCAACATAAATATTATGATCCGATTAGTGGCTTTGATGATAAAGTTGATATTTAGAACTAGAACCCACTCAGGTGCAGCCGGAACTATTGGAAATAATGTTTATGCAGCGGACCTATCATGGCCGAGAGTATAGATTGCCTTATTTATAGAAGGGAAGAACAGTGTATCATACAACAAGTGCAGCTGGGTCACCTGGCTCGAAATGGACAAGGCGCTTGTCAATGGTATTTCGGGTTCGTCACATGTTGTCCGGCTTAGACTGAAACGCGATTGATATGGTGCATAATAGCATTGATTAATGAGAAAATTTCCGTTTTCATTTATACAACTACTATTAGTTTGATACGGAATTTCAATTTTTTTTTTCTATGCAGTTACCAAGACGAAGACAAATATATTGAAGTTATTATGACTAGCACATAAGTTCCTTGGTATCAAAAAAAGGTTTTCTTTCACACAAACACAATGTATTTATTCCACATAGATTGCAAACGATTTAAATGAAATTTTTAATACTGCGTTCGTTTGTGCCTATATCTATAAAATTTAACGCTAATTCATAGCCATGTCATCTCTATGTGCAGAAGATGACATTTGCTTTGGCTGTATCCGCCTTCCTGTGTCTCATAAGCGAGTCATTTTCGGAACTGGATTCTCTCACAGTACATTATATCTCCTAATATTCAATACATATTTAACAAGCTTGATGGGAACCTATTCAGTGAGAGCGCTTTCCAGCTTCGTTTCGTAGCTCTGCGCTTGTACACGTAATTACAAGCCAAAAACGCCGTGAGGCCATGCGAATAGATCCTCATAGCAATAGACCTGGTTATTTTTGGACCAGGACTTTGTTTTGTATTCATTCGAGCACATTTAGGTTTCTCAAGCCTTTCCATTAATTAGCCTTAATCACTCTGCTACTGTTAAAAAAATATATTGTATTATATACTAAGAGAGCAGAATCCTTTGTTAAATAAATATATTGTACATAATTGAGTGCTTTTAGCTTCATAGTTTCTTAGCCGATTGTTGGCTCAAGTTTCATAACGTTCTCATTTTAAATCTTACTTGCTTGCTGCTTTTTTTGTAAATGTCTTCGCTTTGCTGGGCCTTTCTCACAATTTGGAATAAGACTATGTTCGGCTGTGTGTTGAGGTGGCACGGAATGAGTATTTTATTGGTTGGCGAGCAAGAGAAGAATCCCTTAAATCGCCATTGAGGTGCTGGAAGATTTCACGTTAACATGGACCAAAAGCCCCCCAAGACGCAGAACCACCGCAGCCTCAAAAAGACAGGTCAGAAACAGACACAAATTATGCCAAAATTGTCGAAACTGTTTTAAAGGCCATCGTTTTTCCGCAAGTTTTTTTTTTGCTGAGCTTAGCGTTTAACGACCTGCAATCTGTTATGATGTTCTAAAGTTACTTCACTTGATACAAATACTCCATTGCTGCTTTAATTCATGATTTTCTGTAACCGATTCGCATGTCCTTTTTAAAAGTGTCTTCTCTGCCCTAGATACAACCACGACTGTTCCCATTAAGTAAGTTCGACACACCGTCATTCCTCGTATCATTGAAAAACAGAGCAAAAACAAGCGAAACCTTCTTGTGTGTCGCTGAAATTAGTTACTCTGTTCCCTCTCAACTGAAGAATTATCATCGGACCAATCCACTGTCCCAAATTCAAATTGTAGCGATTAACTAGCTGTTAGTCGAAAGTCACTTTATAGCCTTTGGGCGCACATTGGCGTTTTCATCGCTGACAGCCGCTGAGCAATGAAAACGTGATGGGCACTCCGTCTATGTCAATTAATGTTTGAAGCTACTTTTATATTCAGATGTCTAACATATGTACTGAGATTCTCTCTATTTTGCTTGATCTCATGCAATTATAGAAGTCGACTCGTACGGTCTGTATCATCAAGGGTATGATTAGGTTCTTCGAACGCTAGCATTCTGAGTAAGCGTGACTCTTTTGCCACTGTAAAAATATAGATCAATTTGTGCTAACACTGAGCAGCTGCCTTCAGAGGAAAAATGGCTTTTCACGCTTTTGTGAACAAAATACCGCAACGTAAGAAGAGAGCTAATAGGTTGATTTCTTATTAGTATTTAAACTACAACTAAATACAGTAGATTTCTGCTTGATATTTTATGTTGCATTATGCGGATAGCATACAATATCTGAAAGCAGATTTTTGCTTTCAGGCTTCATAAATTCCAATGGTGTGTGACACTTTGGCAGCAAACGTTACTATCAAAGACGTTCCCTTCCTTCTTAAATGAATGAACTCAAAACATCTTATTATTTCAAACGTATCAGCTCACCAATGGAAGTAATATTTTCTCGTAAAACCCTCCCAGCGTTTCCTGTGTAAGCTGATCCTAATTTCCCTTGACCATGTACGAGAAAACTCCATTATACCGAGAATCTCAGAGAAAAAGATTAGTGGTTACTGTATCTGTATTCGAGGGCTGGCGATAAGAAGTGGATGTATAAGCTCATTCTATTCAAACCCCCACGTATTATGGTTCTTGGATGAATCATTGGCTCAACCGTGGGAATGGCGAAAGGGCGGGGGGGGGCGGGGGGGTAGGCACGCAATCGTCTATGAAAACTACTATTTCCGATAATATAGCAGCTGATTGTGCGGTTACTCATAAGATGAGATACTCGTAACTTGATAGAACGAGAGTTCCAAGTAGTTCCATTCATTTTAGCATACATCGGCGAATAGAGACTGTATACCTAGGCAACGACAAACAGAATCCCCATTAACGAACAGTGTAACAGAGGTCACCGTTTTGTCAACGTCTATTGAGGAATAATGGACAGTTTTGCGCATTCATATCGAAATCTAGCCATACAAATGTACTATGCCTATACTAAAATCTACTCTTAGTAACGAAATCAACACTAAGGCTTTGCAGAAAATTATCCTTTCTCTTTGTCAAACGTTGGCCTTGTCTATAATAGGATCTGATGGCAAGCACAGTAACCAGTAATAAGCAAGTAAAATACACAGATAGCTCGGACATGCCTGCGTCATCCGCCGATACACATACATCCATAGAAGAAGTCTAGTCAACTTTGCATACAATCAACCTCCATGCATTTCCTCATACAAACGACATCACACATGGCGAGAATACATAGTCTTTATATCATCGCAGTACTGTGACGCCACATTTCATTCAAAGATTGCCGCCTCGGGCGGTGCGTGATGACGATGCCGACATCAGGTTGTTCTACCCGAACCGTATCGTAGCGAGGCAAGGTTGAAGACCTCCAAAATAACGATGTCGATGACTTCGAACCCTTCTAAACAAAAGATGTGACAAGTTTGTCTAACAAATTGCGCTTGTTGAGTGCGATATTCTGTGTCCTCAGGTTGTTAGATGAACTGTTCGACAATTCGTTTATAACCTACGCCATGTTGAATATTCGGTTGAACCCAGAGCATTGATGAATAAAAAAAGGAAAAGTGCTAAGGCCTGATTTTGATATCATTTGACTTGCGCGTCTTACAACTTACTATATTCATCTGTTCAGTTCAGTTAAACCGAAGCTTCTATCAATATCGTTCTAACGTAAATTGTATGAATAGACCAAATGGATTTGAATAAGTTTTCTACGTTAAACGAAAAGTTAAGTACGTGGACGCGGACAAGCATGTCCCAATTACAGCTGCAGAAATAATGATAATAATAACACAAATGACATGTCATGATAATAAACACGGTAGAAAATTTCATGGTTCATAGTCCAACTGCTGCAGCGACATTACTACATAATAGTAAACGACACAAGACTAAGCTACATCTATTCATCCTTAGATAACTATTTTTATGTCCTTATCAGCCAGTGCTTCGCGGTATGTTAGACGTGCTCGGGCCATCTAATGCAGGATACCACTAATTCAAACGATATATATTGATAAAAAATATTTGGCTTCTTGCTAATAGCTTTTCACAATGACCCCCCTAGCAGTTCTAAAACGTATGGCGAATTACCCCCTGGCAATAGCCATGTGCTCTCGGTTTACCTTCTTGACTGAAGTTGGTATCAAATGCTTGCGTTTTCTCCCAAAAATTTGTTATGAAATTAAAAAATACTTTCACCAGTGAGCTCAACATTTTGGGTCTCGAACAGCAGGAAAAGCATTTTGGTTTCCACACAAAGACTTCATTCGTAGTTTTTGTAAACGAATGTTCTGATAATGTCAAAATGTAATGTGAGGAAAAGGTGGGAAAACCGGTAATCTCCGGGAAAACGTCAAAAATTTTTGACACTTCATCAAAAGCCGCATCTTTCCATTGCCTCTGTTTTGCTCTTCCTGAAGTGTTGACACGTTTCCTGCACTATTACATCTACTTCCAAGCAGGCTTTGCCTTGTAACCGGACTATTCACAACATTACCTCCGCTTTACTGCGTTCGTCTGTACTCCCCTAGAATAGTCCATAACGCTATAAAAATCTCCCAAAAGCCTATAATGCCCTCTGCTTTGTGGCAGCTCGTTGCCTATGCGAAAAACGTGGACCGCAGTCTACCCGCAAAGGCCAAACAGTCTAGGAAACGCTTGTAGCGCCTTGCAAGCAGTGCAAAGGCTGGAAGTTGCGCCCACGAATGTGTTCGCATTTCTTTGTCTGTTTCTCTATTTGAGTGTGTGTATGTGTGTATATCTATCTCTATATCTGTCTATGGTCTCGAACAGGTTCCAAATAACAGAAGAAATGCGGACTAAATCAGACGAGAATTCATTTTCAGAGAAGTAGGAACATCCAGACTCGCAAACATTGTCCAGATAGTAGTATAACCTAGCCCACTTAGGCGAACCAACTCACAAACCTCTCTTCCAGGGATAGTGTGTACGAGCCGCAGATGAGGTAGGGTACAACGTGTGCGGACTTGTTTTACCCACTACAGAGAGCTACGTATATACACAGACACACCAACAGCCACGGGCTACTTCAGCCCGAATCCATAATACAAGGACAATAAAACATCGCTCGTTCGTCGTATGACGACAGCTTCGGCTCGTCGTCATACGACGAACGAGCGAGCAGTAGGGGCACTCCGACAGACTGGGAAGGTTAGGAAAACCGGGAGAACTCGAGCGAGCTATTGTAGATTGTCAACAGCCTTGACGCTCTAAAATCTCGCTAGACTATATAGCTCATATGAAAGATGGTATGGGATCAACACGATTGCTCGCGATGGCTGATATTATTGTGGTGGAAGCTAACCTTACTAGTTTGTGTCTGGGTAAAAAGGACAGTTGCGTAAATACGTGAGTACTCCACAGGGTTACGTAGAGGGCTTTAGAGTATTGTATACAGCAGTCAAGGCAAATTTCGTTGCTCGCCAGGTACGTAATCAGCCGTACTACGGCGTAGTGGCCTGTGGCAACAACGGAGCTAGAAGCATCAGCGGCTGTTCTATAAAAATACGCACAGTTGCTTCCTGTTGTCCATACTCACTTTGTTGCACTTCCTGTTGTTTTTGCTATCAGAAGAAACTAAATAATATCGGTCGCTTGTTGGCAGGTGCACACTGAGAGCAGCGAAAAGAGGAATTGGCCAAACCAGACAACGTTGTTCTTCAGAATGAAAAGAAATCTTCTGAGCGGATATTTTAGGGAGTAACGTCCACTAATAGCGTAGGCTCTTTTCGTTAGCGGACAGCCAAACAAACGAGCCAAGCGGTCATGTCTCCCAAGTGGCAAGTTCGTCCACGGCGGCAACAGCCTGCCTGAAAAAGCATCGGCTGCCGCTACTATCGGCTTTCCACAAGCTGACCAGATTCCAGGAAGTCTAATGAACGTAGAAAAAGACGATTCCCTGCACTCTTACACATGCATTTCTCATCCAGTCGGCACTCAGTCACTCCTCTTCGCAACTACGGCATTCAGCTCCCGAAGGGCTTAGCCCTGTTCCTAGTAAAACAGGCCTAGGCCGAACACTGGAACACCAGCTGCAAAGAGTACTGACAAAGCGAGGGGTAGAAAATAAAAAGGATTTGACAGTGTGTATTTGAAGAATAGGCAATGAGCATTCCTTGTCGAAATCCTTGTGATACAGAGTCATCCAAGTGAAAAGTAAAATAGGCTATGCGAATTAAGATTGCGGAGGTCCGTTGCATGCTTCAGCTACTAGTCGGCTCTCCACAGCATCATGGCTTGGTCAAGCAAGTTGAATTTATGTATTTAATCATTTTTTCCTTCGAGGTAAAAATTGATGTTTTTTGGTCTGGGGAAAAGGACCCGACGCTTTGTAAATATATGCGTTCACGTGTACATCTATCGACACTTACCTTAGTAATATTTGAAAAGATCCTTTTTTTTTAGCAATTATCGTTTTCGGCTATTATCTTAGAAGATTAGGTTGTAGGCATTTACATTCCAAGGATACTAGTTACGCTTTAGAAAATACTATTCAAAGCGATTTTTGCTTTACTTTTCTTCCTTTATCAAAATGAAATATGTTTTTACCATCGTAATTGTAGGCTTTCACCGCACGACAATGATTTCATAATTATGTGTACTCAAAAATTCTTTACTTAGCTTTTTTGCAAATGTATTTTAAAGGCTACAACAGTCATCGTGCCGCACATACACAGACCGATTATTATTAAAGAAGGAGTTGTGTGGTGGGGTCGCTCCCTTTCCAGCCAGCCTATCTATTAAACTGCTATATTTGTTCAGCTGGGAACTTGGCGCTGTCATCATGTAGCTGCACTATTTCGGGCTCTTGATTACTTCATACGGCCAAGTGCCGGCCCCGCGCTGATATGCCGGCTTTAAAACCATGGGGCCTGGAGAAATCTGCTATTACGCTATATTATACAGTGATTTATTGGCTGCTCCCACTAAGGCCTTGTCGAGCGAAATGATCCTGCTTGACGCCGCTTAGAGGCCTAGCCAGTAAAGAAGAGCACCGGAGTTTTACTTTACGTAGGTGCCCTGAAGAGCCCCCGTGATAGCTTTGTTCCATAATCGGTGACGTACTTGTTCCATAATCTTAGGGAGATGTTGTGGCCTAGGTTTGAACCCGGGCACAGACAGACAGACTCGTTTCATGCCGGGAGCCAGCCGTCTGATGGAACCCCTAACGGCGATACCGGACGTAAGACTTTGTTAAGATACTGTGTGTTTCCACAGTATCTTGAGGAAATTCTCATATTAGCTTAGTCGGTAAAGTGTTTTCTTGTAGATGTTAAAGACACATGGTGGGTGGTCTAGATTTGAGTCCGGACATAGGCACACTCCGTTTCATACTGGGAGCCAGTCGTCTGACCGAATATCTAACGACAGTGCCGGATATAAAACTCGAAAAATCACGTACGTACGTTGAAAAGAAACCTGCGTCGGTGTAAATCGACTTTGGTTCTCTCAATTATTAACGATATTAGCAGACGCATTAATAGATCCTGCGTAAGTTGTTAAGCTTTGAACATATTCAGTCAATGTGGCAGATCTGATTTTACGACACGAGATAGCGGTCCACATATTTCAACACATTAAACAAAACTAAGCTAGCCATACAATTTCTTTGTTCGGTTCTATCGAGAGTTATGATGATACAACTAAACCCACACTACTACCGATACCACTTTGACTCTCACCGACAAGCATCCATTTC
Organism: Varroa destructor; assembly: GCF_002443255.2. Taxonomy (NCBI): domain Eukaryota; kingdom Metazoa; phylum Arthropoda; class Arachnida; order Mesostigmata; family Varroidae; genus Varroa; species Varroa destructor. The sequence continues at coordinate 27,602,485 of NW_019211455.1, read as the reverse complement.
AACGGCCGATATGAGGGTTAGAGATGGGATGAGACCGTTGGCACCAAGTCTTGGCCTATTCGAGAGTGCATCCTCCTGCATAAGAGGAGCACATGGCTGGATTTGTTTGTCGCAAAAAAAACGAACAGATGGGCAAGACGAGATAGCTACAAATGCATTGTATACTTCTGGGTACGTCTGCGGAACCCGAAGTTCCCAAATGTCATCGAAGCCCATCGTGTCGACAGCTTACTTACTGATTGATTAGCCTCTATGTTTCGAGTTATATGTCCGGTATTGCCGTTACGCATTCTATCAGACGGCTGGCTCCCAGCACGAAACGAATCGTATATCTATGTCCGGGTTCGAACCTAGACCACAATGTGTTTCTAAGATTAATAAGATAAGCATATACGTTATGGGGACCCCACTGGTTAATCCGGCAGCGAAAAGATGCTTCTGTCCTGTTTTGAATGCCACGACAAATTACCAGCTATCACTGATAATGGTCCAGCCATCTGTGGTGTTTTTTGCATACGCCGCCTTGTGCCACAACGCAAATTGTTGTCCTGAAGATGGTCATACGTGTGTGGTTTTTGGCGAGCCGCGGTTACTCTACCACGCAGCGACTACAAGTGACACGCAATATAGTGCTAAGAAAAAGACCATACTTGTTTCTCCGTCGTTTATGCCACTGCCTTTGTCGTTGTTGAAAGATGGCGCGTTTTGTTGATGAACGGGCTGAAAACGATGCGGACAGTGGGTAAGTGGGGGCAGAAAGCTGCGAAGTGAAGATATGTTGCTAGCCAAGACGCCCAATGAGGGCTACACGGCGACGTCGGCTGCAACGGTATTAAAATGAACTCATTTTAATGAATGGAGAATCTAAAGAGGGTGATGAGTAAATAAAGAACAGCGATGAGTAGCAGCGGACGAAGAAGCGTTTCCCCTGAGGGGAACATGTCTGCTACTGACTGCGCTAGTCACCATCTCGTATTGTTTTTCGTGACCTTATGAGCATCCGGTTGCCTGTCTAGGGCGAGCTTTCGATTCTTGCAGAAGGACGGACACAATCCAGGAAGCCTTTGACAATCTACGAATTCGAAGCAGCAATACAGCGTTCGTAAAGAGGAGAGGCTGCGTCTGAACGCCAACCAAAGTGGGATCATCGAGAAAGCTGTGACATACCAACAGTATAATCATATTTCCCGGATCTTGTCTCGCTGTGGTAGTAAATGCAACTGCAAAAAAAACCTTGCAGCATGTAACATGAGAGCAATGTGCCTAAAGCTTTATACAATGGTACAAATTCTTATTATTTATGAAACTCATACTCAATTGAGAATTTTCGATTACCCTAGCTTCTTTTGGTAATGTAACCCTTTTCTTATATTACAAATGTAAACCGTAAGTCGCGAAGTTAGCTTAATAATTTAAGCTAACTCACGACAGATAGGTACTAATTTTTTGCTGAAGTATTTAGCTGTGATACCATATAAAGCTCGCAATGCTGTGTGTGTGAATGTTATATGGGTGTGGGTTCAGTAATAAACCTAAGTCCCATCAGTATCTTTTGCAGGGCTGACTCTCTCGTATACTTTCTCCTTTTTTTTTTCTGCTTCTTTTAACCGTACGTCAAGATGCCCATCATAGGTTCCTTATCGTGGCGCTTATTTACAGCGCTGCTAGCTCGACGGCGAATCTTAGGGTTGGCTACCGTACCGACGACAGCCTTCGGCAGTTAGCAGGCGAGAAGCAAATCTCGATGCTTCCCCCTTCCGCATTAGAGGTGCGGCATCTGCCCGTAGGGTACCATAAACATCGTCTTCGCGATTTATATATAATACATTTCGCCAAAATACGATCGTCTCGTGGCATAGTTTCCATAGTAGATGTCTGGCAAGTTCTCCTACGTGACATTCCATATATGTAAATGGACCGTATGTCACTATACGAACGATAAGGCAAATAAAAACATTTTTCAATTTCATGCCTTTTGCAGCAGCTTTCTTTACCTGTCAGGTATAACGCTGCGAATTATACTAATTTACCTAAAATATATTTCAGCCGGCATCGGGAAATGAATGTTCATGTAACCAGAAGGACCAATGGGCTTGCTTCGTGTTGTGGCTATTTTGCGGGTGATTTAATGGGTTTCGTTTGTTTCTACCATAGCCAGCCAGCCTGGTGCCATAATAATAGCAACACTTGTGTTCTATATATATATATAAACTTACATATTAGTTTATAAACTAAAATGCGGCATACGTCACATACTTCATGTAAATGCACAGGGTAACGTAACCATCAGTGAACATATACGGGTTCCACGTTTAAATAGAGTACGATGCACAATTTGTTTACCTCCTTTGGGAGGGAAAAGGAGGAAACATACGCCGCTCTTCGATGCCTCCCTCTGAGTCGAATCCGGACTCATCACTTTATGTATTTGCTCGTCAATCTATGTATCTTCCTTTTACTATGTTGTATACATACGTATAGATGTGTGCATGTTATGCATACGGAGAAAAGAAGAACTGAACCCACCTCGCCTCGGCCCGCCCCATAACTAGCGCGCTTCTAATACAAAGATAACCACACTAGTTACACCAATCTACCCACCTTCTGTTCGTGTTTGCCTATAACTACTATATGCCGACGGAATAACCAGCTGGATGGCTCGCTAGCTAGACTTTATAGTCTTCGGCCAATCGGAGAGGGAGACGGGGCAAAGCATCGTATGTGCACTGGTAACAAGACAGCTATGTTCCACTGTTTGAAAATTATGTGATGTACGAGATCTGACAACTTTGTCCTATGCATATCCACGGAACAGATTTCTCTAATTCCAGAAAATAGTTTATTTCCATTGTTTTCAATTTTTTACGCACTCCTTTACAACGCTACAACAACAAATAATGTCGCGCTACTGAAATTATCTACGTAATGTTGCTAAAACGTATCTATGAGCAATGGATACGTAACATTATCATTCTAACCCATGCGGTGAACTAAAGTGTAGCACTATATATAGGCTTTGCAGACATGACAAACAGGCGGCAAAACCTGTCCTGTAATAAAATTAATAAGTAGAGTATTCGCGGCAAGAAGATGAACTAAATACTTATATCACCACCGTGTTTTCTATCACTATGAACAGCTATATCAAGGGGTACATTGTTAGCGTTCTGGGTATGAAGGTAGGGGCACAATCCAATCCTCCGCCCGTCTCGAATGGTAGCTAGCAAAACTCGCGTAAAGCTCAACCTTGTCTCCATTTAAGTTTCATGCATCGGCTCTGTGGCTTATACAATATCTAACAGAGGATTTTCCTATCGTTTGATTCGTTGCAGAAATATACTTTTATTTTAGAATAATTTTCGTATAGGAAAACTTGCAGTTACACTATTCGAAAACATGTCAGCCAACATCCACTTTTATGGCTGTACGTCATTAGTATCCACTTTTATGAGTCCATGGTGATATAACTTCATCTGATTATCTGATAAACACGGGGGGAGATACTCCATAAAAGTGTTACTCCTATCCGATATTCTACCAATTCCGCTATCGGTTCTCTCTATATACTGTATTTAAACCTATTTTCCTTTTTGTTATGTAGTGTTGCTGACTTCATAGTGAGCCCGTCTGTATCATCGTCCTCCAATGTTACGCTAACAGCCACGAGAGATACGTATGCGCTTATCTGATAAAAGTACACGACTTACTGTTGGGTCAGAAACACCCCTCTTTCTCTAGCCAGTCCGCCTAATCGGGTTAGCAAGCTGTGCTTATCACAAGCGCACGGGGGGATTGAGGTGGGCCGAGAAGTTGCTAACGGCACAAGTCTGCTAGGGCGGGAATTGCCGTAGGAAGATGCGGAGGCCAAACGTGGAGACGAGGGCAAAATAAGTTCCCACAGGAGGGGTCTCTCATCCTTGAGACTGCTTAAACGAGCGCCATTCCCTCCTGGACAGATGGCCAAGCTGACCAGGTGAACGAAACAATATCACACATATTAAAGTTTCTACAAGAAAGAAAACTAAGCTCTATATTTCGTGGCACCATTGACAGCAGTAGTGTCTCCGTCCGAATTCATGCGTGCTAACATTCTTACTTTGATAGCCTCGGAAAACATCGGAAATCCAGCGTCTGAAATGAGACTACATTGAGATCAGCGATATCCTTTTTCTCCTTTGGTCAAAGTCCTTCTGTAAATGAGCCGCTACGTCAAGTGGCCAAACGGTGCAATATTCAAGAACCCTCTTGTCGCTCTTAGTATCGTCTTCGAAACCCTACGTAATCCATAGGCGTCCGTGGACGGCCGCGAACAGGTCAAGTCTGTGTTGTTGGAGTTCAATTTAGAAGCCGGATACGGCTTGTTTGCATGATCCGAGCAAAAATTTTATGTCGACGAAATTTACTCTAGTAGTAGCGTTTCGCGGGAAGAATAAGTTTAGAGAACCTTCGGTGGCTAATTGAAGGTCATTTTCGTAGCGGACTGCAGGCCAGAAGAGCTTCTGATATTTCGAATTTTTTCGGGATTCTTGATTTTTCACAGGGTTTTAATGTGTAAGCTAAAAAATTAAACTTTCCTATTTGAGCTTAGCAACATTGCAACACGGAGGTTGTGGCTCGGCTCGGCTATAAATATAGTGGGAAAGGTGCCTATTTTTATCGCCTACGACAGGATTGTTACAATGCTTTATCAGGAAGAATCGTTACTTTCAGTGTTTTGTCTAATGAATTGATATGAATCCGGCCGAACGAAACAGTTAGAACAAAGTTTGTAAATGTTACAAATGAAGCGTTACATTTTGAGTAATTATAATCGATATGGTGAATTAATGACGTATAATTTCAGTTGCTGTTTCATAAGTAACTTAAGAACTATGGTCTGTAGTAATGATGTAATGCTAATCCGTATACCATTTTTTATTTATATTTTAATTAGCAGACATCATGCAACAGCTTCAATATAATTACTTTTTCGTTGATAAATCAGATATGCAACACTCAAACTGAACTGGGTCATCTCTTTATTTGAAAGTGTTAGCGCCCTTCTGACAACATTGGCTTTTCTTCAGACAAACAAGCCTTCTGTCTAGGCCGGCCTCTTCAAGTAACGCTACAACGTGTGCGGTATGCCCGTGGCCTGAGCCAGCCTCAGTTTAGCTCAAATAAATCGAATCGCTATTGACACCAAAACGTTCCGAATTTCCCACATTTCATAGGACCTGTTTCCTCATTTTTCGCCGTGCTTCCTTTTTGTTGGATGGAGCTGTACGCATGCTTGTCTGCGTCTATTGTAGGGATGTCTACAGGGTAACACCATCGTAGCAATACCGCTATGACATATCTAGTAACTATACGTCATATACCGACTAATCTCTAATTGACATGTACACACATGTAATAATTCTCAGTATTAGTTTAAACGAAAGTGTCGCTTGCCCACCCAAGCAGCAATACGCCCATACTTCGAACATTCAGTTGGGTTTCTCGTGACGACTGAATCTAGCGGACAAGGCGGTCATGTCGTCCAAAGAAGCCTAGATCTAGGTCAGTGACTGTGTAAGCATAGATGTCACCCCACCATTATCTAAATAGCCGAGCCACTTTAACTCTTTTTGCCCAGTGCCACACAGCCAATGACAAACCTGCTCTGCCCCCTTGCTCTATTCTTACCAGTTCAAATCCTTACACAAGACGCCTACACCATCCTGTGCCATGTACCATCCTGAGATGCATGCCAAACACATCTGCTTAGCATCTAGCGCAACGGAATTGGCACGATGCCCTTACACAGCGTATCCGTAGGCGTTCTTCACGACTAAACACCGAACGCCACCGAGCATCTCGCCCTACCCTGTTTTGCCTGCTTCTTTCCTCTCATAAATTGAAAGGCAACTCTGCGTAGATGCAATCGTTCGCAAGTAGTCGGCTGCGAGGCCGTTTGTTGTCCTCGTTGCCTCGAGCGTAGGCGATTCGAGTTTGATAAAGGGAAGGCAAAGGCCAGGTTGGTTACGCGAAGAGGCTTCGACTACCATTGCAGCTGGGTTTTGTGCATTAGCTCGGGTCGAGTTTGCTTGTGTTAGTCTGGGCCCAGGGCAGGCTGCGCTGGGTGAGAAGTAAACCGGGAGGTCGAGAGAAGAAAGAAAAGAATGAGAATAAACGAGAGAGATCGGCAACTTGATTAACGGCGCCTGGGGGAGTCGTCAAGCCAAAGTACAAGTGCAAGCGTGGCGCAGAGAATTGTATGAACGAGCTAGCTTTTGGCGATCTGCTACTGCGGTAAGCAAGAGTGGGAGAGCGTCTGTGGTGAGGTCGAAGTAATGTACTGGCGGATACTAGTAGATCAAGACCGCATGTAGGGACGTGGCATGTGTAAATGCCGATTGGCCAAACCGAAGCTCGATACTGTGAGAAGAGCTTAGGAGCTTTCAGTAGAGCAGCACATTGAGCAAGAACACAACAACGTTGCGGAAAGCATTATGACATGACCGTAGCGGATTTAGTGAATGTCGACCGTTTAGATATAGCTACTATTAGACAGTAGGTAAAGAAGGACTTGGAAAAAGGAAACACTGTGAAGAAATTTGGGCAATGAAGCCTGGTGTAGTGAAAAGGCGAAGGCAGCGTGCGTTAAAAGGTAGCTAAACAAGTAAATGCGCAGACGAAGCAAAATAGACTAGAATATAACAAACGGAACGAAAATTCAACTGGTCGTTGGAACTAGGTTAACGGAAGTCTTTCTCAGATGACAAACAATGTAGTTGCTTCAAAAGCATCACCTTCCTGGTACCGTTTTCGATGCTGGACACTGCTTTAGGCAAGAGTCTGAATGAACATTCGTATCGAGTTGTTCAAGAACAACCCGATACGAATGTTTTGCTAAATAGGGAACATGCTTTGGCAAAGACTTCGATCCATACAGCGTTTACGTTGCTATAACGTCGCGTAGGCCATATTGGATGACTTGCATTATTTATGCTAAAAATAAACGTCAATTATCGCCGATTTTATACTGTGGTGTTTGTTCGTTCGTTTGCGTGTTTACTGTTTACATCTGCGGTCAAAACAGAATATTATCTCGGTTCAGTTGGAGAACGATGATCTGTGTGGCATGTGAACTTAGCCAGAACTACGCAGGATGTTAACTAACCGGTTATAGGCACGCCAGTGATCATCTGAAAAGAGAGTTATCGCTACTGACAGCGGGTCTCTGATGTTTACGGCGTTTACGGGCTAGCCCAATCTTTAGCTCGACCATTCAATGGCCATAAACGTATTTAATCGGCTAGGCAAGTTTATTCGCACAAGATAGATTTCGCCTTCAATTATCGTTAAGTTAGCTTGATGTGTCGTGCCAACATAAAACCCCAATAAAATGATATTTCATCATTCAACATAACACGTCATTTTGCTAAATCTAATCATATAAGCTGACCTTGTTAAAGCTCATAAATTAATGTAGGCCCATATTTTTCTTCAATCTAATAAAAAAAAAAAACAGCGATGTATTTCAGTTATGTGGTTTCAATAATAGCGATACTAGAATTCGAAGTCTGCATACAATTTGCAATACTGATCCGGGATGTCACTTGCGTCTCTATTAACAACCAATCAGCTGTCGAAACAAGTCACGTCCTTGCAGCATTTCCTCCGTTCATGCCTTCGACAATCAACATGTTATGCTCTTGCCTTTCCCTTTTTGTAGAAATAGAGAAAAGAAGAAGAAGTTTGAAAAAAGCCAACCGTGAGTTGTACTTTGTTACATTCAAGTATTCAAGTTAAAGTTGAAATACATTAACGAAATTGGTTGTTGGTCGAAAGAAATGCCACTGGAAGGGTGCGTCAAACCCAGGCCTTCACGATGTCCGGTAAACCAAGTCAGCATAGAGCCTTTCCCTGCTCAAAAACGCCTGCAGCCCAACAGTGGCAGACGCGGAAAGGCCTGGTCGTTGAGAGCCACCGTCTGATTCCCTTCGCTTACTCTTTCGTCCGAAAGCAGGCAGAGCTCCCTTCGCCTTCGAATTTCGCTTTTTTCGGTTCGTAGATTCACCGGCCATTTCCCATCCAAAGCTTCGACGTGGGCAAGTACCGAGTTCCTTTCAAATAGCAACTGTAAAGAGATGACAAGGGGCGCCGTAACGTCAATGCCGAGTGCTACCAACCTTGCCATTCGGATGGGGACCTACCAACGGAAGCTTCTCTTGGACTAATGAAACTAACTTAAGGAGACAGCCAAACAGCACAACGATGTTCGTGCAGTTAACGCACTGATAACAGTCGCCGTCATAGCAGCAGTCGAACGACCATGACAAGAGCGCTGCGTAATTTCTTCGTTTCAAAGATAATGACTCGCCAAAATGATTAGATCAAATTCGATACTGGTCGATTTATCATAAAAAAGAAAAAAAGAAAAAAGAAGTACGGTAGTACGCCTTCGTCCAATGACGCAATGCCATTTCGAAACCCTGTAATGTACTAATTCTGTGCTTACTCGCAAAACACAGATCTACAAACACATTCATTGTTCTAGATATGAGCCTCGGCTAACAACGGGTTGTTATTTACTTTCAGCTCGTTTCTATCAGATCAACCCAACACTTTGAAATGTCGTTTTGCGTTATCAGATTTTTGTCTGTATCCCTGCCCCCTGTCGCTCTAACTGCGACTACCGACAATTTTTTGTGACAATTTCATTAAATCAGTTGGCGAAGGGGTGGCGTACAGAAAGGCTGAAAAATCAGTGGATTCAGGACGCTTGTTCTGTCTAAGCTTTCTTGAACACTTTAGGAAGAGGGGTGGAGAGTATGTGAGGGAACGAGGGTTTCCTAAAATAATGTAAATGACCATACAAGCTGTGATTATAATTTTCAAATTTCATTATTACTATTTCCTTGCTATTTACAGGTCTCTGCCGCTCGACTTTTCTGGCCCTTTCTTGCTTAGCATAAACGTTCGTGAAGACCGTCGTTCGAGCTTCTGGCTTTCATCGTTCACATACGCTTGACCAGGCGTGTGTAGCCCACCCTGGCAATCCTGCGTGCACCTGTACGGAACGAGCAATTGAGGGACCTTCAAGATCATTTTTAGTACCTTCCTCCAATAGAATCGAACCGTTTGTCTTAGGTACTAATCATTAATTTCATTAATTATTTCGCAGTGTCCCTCTCTATAGCTTCAGCTGCTGCCAAGCGAGTCTAAGAGTAACTGCATCGTGCACTCTGTGTAGTGGCTACGCAGCTATTTCGGATCGTGCGCGACACTAGCCTTCAAAGCTGCAGGGAATGTTGATCGTTTACCACGAATTGATTGGCACAATGGTGCCTTGACGCAAAATGGCGATGGTCATAACTTATAGGACCGTGTGGTGAGATTTGGCTGAAGAGGGGCGAGTGAATACATCGACACGGCCCAGTTAGTCCACCGATTTGTGCCGGTAGTATTCGGCCAATGTCAGGTGTTCCAATGGCGTATGGGTAATCATCATATAATTAGTATATATTTATGTGCCATATATCACAGTATATATTCATCGTCGATCGAAATGATGATTACCGCCAGATTACCGACCACGAGATAATTACTGACTAGATCATAGAGCGGTGCCATTAAAACATTGGCCAAGATGAATCAGTTGATCGCAAGGACTAGTAAAAAGGTTGGTGATTATCGAGCATTTAAGAAGGTAACGTATCGTTCTTAATTGTCGTTAAAGAAGATGCTGCCATAATGAGGACTATGGAGAACTTTAACATTGCTAAACGTATTTGTCAAAGCACTGCAATACTCTAGAGTATGAGTATATATATATATATATATATATATATGAGCGTCATCTTCTTAAACCCATTTCAATGTTAAATGCACGGTATGATGATAAAATGAAAACATTATATCTTCACTCTGCAGGTTTCAACTTGCAGCGTATAGATTGTTGGTTGTTATGGCCCATACTAACAAAATTATTGATAACATGATAGTGTTCAGTAAAAATTATAGTCGACTTATTGCCTGTATAAACGTGTTTTTCTTTGTTAATAATAATAATAATGAATATAGGCAATTAGATGTAGGCAGAGCGAGATTCGTAAGTTTCGTATAGCATAATACGGATAAAACCATTTGTAATAATAACGAGCGATTATGTCGAAGTCTTTCAGTGTTTTCGTTTGTGACAGCTGCTTGCTTTCTCAAATATGGGCCTGTCATTTTGAACAAAGCTAACCTTGAAGTTCAAAACAGCGTGAAGTATTCCCAGACTTTGGGCAGACGAGCCGCGAGATCTCATGCATCTAATAAAGATACATAAATAACCATATGAGCGTATGAATATAAAGAATAGTCGATTGCCGAGCAGCTTCTTGAAAGAAAAAATAAAAACCTTTTTTACTAGTTAGCAGAAAGCGCAAAATGTGGAATCACGTAAAAATTGAAGCTTTGTCAGGATCGTGGATCGTTTAACAGATCGACGGTAATATGTATATTTCTTTGCGGTGATGTTATTAACATATTTTGAGAAAAAAAAGAGATTAGTTTTGTCTTTAACTTTAATAATCATTTCCTAACGTCCTTATAACTTAACCCACCTAACTCGGGTAACCTAAGTAATTGCTACGTCACGATACTATTTTAAATCGCTATAGGTTAGCCTGTACTCAACATGTCCGATCAAGGTTCAAGGCAAAATGGTATGTGTACAGTGTGAACAATCTAACAGGTACGTTGAGGTTAGACAGAACCGTGGACCAACCTCACAACCTAATCAATGGAAAGTGAAGCTTAGTACTTTGAAGCTTTCCCTATTGATATACTCTTTAACCATACTACACTTCATTGCGTCGTTACAAGTGACTTCCGCTGCCTCTCCTTCGAACTTCTATTTTTTTTAAATTTTAGTTTGGAGCATGACTTTAAACAGTCTTTAAACAGGAACCGAAAAATGATAGCTGGTGATCAAACTCAATGATGACGAGGAGGTTTCTATTTATTTCTAAAGGAGAAGAAACAACAAAACAGGCAGCCGGCCAACGAGCATCAAGTATCAGACTACTCATCTCAGCAAAACTTCTGGTACTGTGCACCAAGAGCCCCGAAGGGTCAAGCCGTCCGATGAGCTCAACCGTACCGTTGTGATCGGAAACGGACGTTCGTCTTTGCGGAAAAAAGCACCAAAGTTTAAATTGCTTAGCTTCTCTGTAGAGACCAATCGGAAGGCCGCCGGCTAAACTTAGGTAGCTAGGAACCATCCCCCAAGCTTTCCTTACCCTTCACCACCCCTATTATCATGCCCTTAGTAGGTCGGGCCTAACTCCCCCAGGCGGCTGTTTCGAGAAGCACTAGCTGCAGCTCTACTTCCGAACGAATGATGCCACCCTATGGCGAGGCGCCGACTGGAGCCGGTGGAACAGGCTAGCGAGATCGAGCAGTCCGGTCTGTAGATTCGTCGCAATCGGCGGCGTCGGTCTGCCGGTGGTGGAGAGTGAAAAGGCTGCAGGCAAAGCGCTAGGCGCAGTCAGGAGCGTAGGTATGGCAGTCCGAACATCGCCATGTTAAGGTTCCTCCACTGGGGCATTTCCATAAACAAAGACCGCCGCTGTCAGATACGGGACGCCTCTATTTCTCTCTCCGTACTGCGTCTTCCTCGTCCAGGCCGTACGCTAGACAACCCCATTTACTTAGCTCCTTCACCTTCTCGTTCGACCGCCACCAGTACTGCGCCTTGTTTCCCAGCCATGCCGTCCTTACCGCTCGCATCTGAAGAAGTGTGCAGTCAGCGAGGTGGAGCGAAGTCCTTACTTGATTCGCATCTCTTTCTTCTTTCTGCGTCTTATGCCCGATGTCCCGACACCTCGGAGCGTTTTCTCGCCCTCGAATTCCCCAAGGCTTCACCTATTTATCAGTTCCTCCCTTCGTAGTGGTTGGGAGACTAGGCTCTAAGCCATCTTTACTATGTCATGCTACGGTAAGCGCTGTGAGGGTTTTCCTGGTGAAGGAGTTTCATGGACAGTTTTGGCAACCGTTTCTGGCGCTGCTACCATCGCGGCTACCGGTAAGGACAATAAGCCCCTGTCGCTGGCGTTCCAGGCCTAATCCATATTCCTCGCAACTCCCCTCCAGCCCACGACGCAGTCCGCAAACTGTGGTGCAAGGAGCCGGCAAGTTCACCTAGAGTTGCTATGACGACGTTACTGAAACTGTAGCGAGAGTGCCGTTAGCCCCACGGAAATAAGCAGCCTCCCTCAGTATGTTGTCGTTACTACCCATCCATCGTTATATCTATATATGTGTACGGTTCAAAGAAACCCAATGGGAGGTACGGCAGAGTTTCGTCGTGCAGACAATTGCAAGCAAAATTATTGATAACGTGTGCCGAAAAAGCGCTAGCATTCGTAGGAAATTCAGATCGTGCTTGTCTTGCAATCTGTCAGACCGAAACGCAATCTCCTACACAGATCAGGCTAAAGCCAAAATGCCGACGAAATGATAAGTTCGTTCGTATTTTCCCTGCATGCGTGTAGTACGAGGAAAAGTGTTACCCCACAAGAATTCACCATCCCAAACATCGACGCTGTTTGAACGGTGTTGATGCTATTGTTATGAAGGGAAAGTTAAACTATTAAATCACAATAAATAATTAGCATCTAGGAAACTTCCTACTGGAAACATAATTGACATGAGTACATAAATAGCTCCAAGCATCTTTGCATGAAATTACAGTGGGTAATACCCAGGAACAGCACAGAAAAGCAGAAGCAAGTTCAATGCAACAATAGCCCAAGTCTGAGTCGCATGTAGATAATCGTCAAACTTGAATTGTTGTCGGGTGTATACACTATTATGTCAAGTTGACTCTTCAGCTAAGCGTCATTTATATATATATACGACACATCTCCACACTCCGATAAGGTACTAGTAAGGCTATCCATTTTATTACGCTGTTATTAATGGACATGTTAGTTCTGCCTAGTTTTGAAAAAATGTTGCTTCTTCTGCACGTCTCAACATAGCTGGAGCTGTAACGAAAACGTTAAAAGGCCTTTCTTCACCTTTCCTCGTTGATGAAGATTCATCATTAGGGTAAAAAACCATAAAATATCATAACAATAACGATAATATCATCCACTACAGGGGCAATGAATTTTCTTCCTATTGGCTGCTCGTTGTGGCATTATAACGCCAGTTTCCTCTAATAGCCCTTTTCGTCCTGCGTTGACTCGGCCGCCATTGAGCTGGCTTAACGCTCGCGATGCCACTGACTGCAACAGACAGAAGACTAGGAAATGCCGAAGCAAAAGCTGATTCTCTTTTTGAGGCAGCGGGAAAGAAATAGATTGCACTTGGATCCTTTCTGGTTGAGTTGCATTGTGCCATGGTGGTACAAGCTTGCCGCGAGAAACTTGAAAGGGTTAGAACAGGCAGGTGGTAGAAAGGGGAAAACTTTGCAAGCTCTTTTGCAACAATTTTGGAGGCTTAACGCTGCGCCAGTTGCCATCATTCTCTCTTTCGCCCAGTTGAACGGTACCAGGTTCTCGATTCTTCCGCGGGTCCGCACCACGCCGGATTTTCGGAGACAAGCTGATTTTGCTAAGAACCTATGGAGGCGAAGGCAAATCTGTCTAGACGCGTAAATGACCCAGATTAGGACATTTCACAACGTTTGATAGGAGCTACGATGGCCTCTGTTCCCCGACTTCAATCAAATTCAGGCTGCTTACTGGCCAGTGGGAATATAGTCTACTGATGGAAAACTAGGAGAAACGGCATTCTATGAATTGCCTAAAAACTCTCGAGGCTTAAGGTTTTTTCGTATTCTTAAATGACCAATTTTTTTAGTGCCGATTCACTCGAAACTCTCAGGGCTTAGCCTGCAGGTGAATCTGGGAATCTCAATTATAGAACATAATAAAGTGGCAGGTGAACAGAGAAAGCCATTATCATGGGCAATACCATAAGCACAGAAGTGAGCCATGTATGACTTAAAGCACTTTGAAACGTAATGTGTTATTTTTGATGTGTTTAAGCTACCATAAACTGGGCTTCAACGGTCAAAGGAAATCTCTTTCTGCAAAAAGGAAACGTTCACTGCAGTCGACTTAGCTATGTCCTTCGTCATTTCGGATTCATAACTCCCTTGGCCTTGTTCGGCTTTTTGATGGTCATCAAGACGTAATTAATCTCCAATATTTTATTTCGTCAAATGAGTAAGTAAGTCAGTTTATATATGGGTAGAGTTTTACCTAGTTTACTAATGCATGCAGAAGCAAAAATAGAAAAGGTTATCTTGATGCCTTAAATATTCAGCACGATAATTGCTAATATAAAATGTTCGATTCCGCGGAACCACATGATTTCGCCTAACTAATAAGAGATGAGCAATATACGACTGTATAAATGTCAACGTTTTTTGATCACTACAACAATTGGTGGCCGAATACAGGGTCGAATATCGCTAGAGCAATATTTTTAATTGGCAACACGCCTAGGTTGACTAGGACCACAAGCAAGGAACGGTTTAGCGTGTGAAAGCCTTTGTTTCAGTAATTGAGAGCCTTCTACCTTGAAACAAAAGGCTATGTTTCTACGAGGTAATAAACGGCTTCCCCTAGATTAACTCGGAGACTCTGAGGGGCTGCTAGAAACGCTAGAAGAAGTCTAAAGGAAAGTGGCTTTGGGGAAAAGGAAGGTCATTTAAGCTTGTTGGCGGGTTTTGAGGGGGTTTGAGATACCTGTCTGCCAGAGTCGAGAAACTCTGTTTCGATAGCACGACAGAGAGAGCTTTGTTTAAATTAAGCTAATGACGAGGGCATTCTAGGAACGAAGCGACCAGGGGCCATGTGGTAAGTTCGGTTAGATTAGAACTTTTCAACATACAATAAGTCTCATTATCAAAAGAAGAAGACTTGCTATCATTCGAGTATTTCGCGATTGCTAACCATGTGGCGTACTGTACTAAGGGAAAAAATTAATCCCTCTCTCGATGTTTTCTAGACCTAGCTGCAAGAAACTACGACCTTTACGTTCTAGTATTTAGAGATTGCTACACTCAGTCACATTCACACAACCATAGCTAGCTTTAAATTGGCGTGTCCTTTTATTTCTCTTGAAAAATAGAAATAAATGGCTGATGTAGTTATGTTGTTGCAAAAATTACCTATAGATTTCGGAGCAGTTGTCAGCAGCTCATCTTCCAGTTATTTCTATTTTTAGGCTATCTTAGAACTCTACTTCTGCCCCGCCCACATTGCCTGAGGACAGACAAAACAGCACACAAGGCAAAAATCGGAACGATAGATGTACTAGTCTACATCCCATCCAACCTCCAACACCAGTTCTAAATATAAACCACCGTGGGCCATCTTACATTATCACGCAGGAAGTTGGAGGGATAACTCGGCGGGAACCGAGGACGACAACAGACATTTCGAGGCCTCCATGGCACCGGTAACAGTGCGAAGAAAACTTGCAAAGGCCCTCGGGGGAACGACGCTACGTTCAATGCGGTTGGTCAAGCAAACGCTAGCGCTGTTGTACTATGGGCTTGCTGGGCCCCTGGTTCCCACATAGTGGATTTTCTCTTTCTGCGACATCCGTCTAGCCGTCTTTCTTGGCCTTCTTTATAGCATCTCTTCCTTAGTCACGAATGGGTCTCTGACAAGACGAGATTTCTATAGCCATAAGCGCTCTTCTGAGAGTTTTTCCTTCTTCTCAGACTGACCTCGTTGGAGGGATTGGTCAGAGTGCTGAAGTATGCAAGTAGTAGTCATATACAACGGAGTTATAAATAAGCAAGCAACTGATAAAGGTCCATGCATGTTCGATGGTGCATATGGTCATCTATGAGGGTTGGAACTACCATAGGCTACCGTAAAAGGCGCTACAAAGCGACCAACAAAGTTCGAGCGCCGCTGGCCGACGATGTTTGACTAACTGTGGCACGTTGTTCTCGGCCCTTAGTTGAGATAAAGTAAGTTTTTCTATTTTTCTAAGGGTCACAGATAGACGGATTTTCATCACAATTGAAGTCATTTGCCATAACGGCTGTGCTTGCGGCTCATGGATTTTGCTGCTACAGCTGCTGAATGGTGAAAGTACTCGACGATGAAGGAACGGCGCTATTTACTGTCATCTACGTATATATACACACAGGTTTATTTTCATACATATTCTTTCTGTCCATCTCTATTCATCGATATGCCGGTGAACTGAATAGAGCCGTCATTGATTTCTTTAGTGAGCGAAGGATAGAAAGAGAGAGAGAGAGAGAGAACGCGAGAGAGAAGTATAAAGAAGGTTCTTCACACCCTCTATTTGTAAGCATTATTCAGGATTCGTCCGCTAAGCAGATTGCTACAATAGGCTACACGGTTCTCATAGAATCATCTCTTTTTCCTGTGTAATCATCACAGGGCAAACACTGACAATTCCGCGAACGTTTGGTGCGATTCATTATAGCGTCCCTTGCCTGAATCCTGAGCACATGTCATCGAAATTGATATATTTGCCCTTCTTCCACCCGTTGGCCATAGTTTCGACTCAATTGATCCAAATGGGGCCAATCAGAAAGGTACACGGTTATTTTATCTAGCTCTTTTTTACACGTGGCACTTTTTCCCCTCCCCTGCTTCTGCACATCTAGTTTCTACATTTATCCCTTCAGTTTCCTCGGTTACATTTCGAAATGCTAATCGCCCCACACTGGTCTCCAGACAGCTTGTCTGCCTATTTCATTTTGCTCGGAGTTTCTATGCCAATTCAGAGCTACTGGTTGGCTTAACTGTAGGGGTCAGCGAGCAAATAGACAGACAGGCAGCTTTGAGCAAGGGTAGCAGGAAAAGATCGAGCGAGAATAGGCTTCGGTTAGATAATGGTCTCTGGCTTGATAGGGCTACTAGGCCTAAGCCCAACCCTGGGGATCCTCCAGTTCTGCATCGTGTTTAGCTCAGTTTCACACGAACACAGCAGTCGGCACAAAATGATTAATTTGGCTCGCGAATCCCCGAAGACAAAATAGAATTCTTCTCTGCATTCGCTGCCTGCCATTCCTACGTTGTCGACTTCCATTCCCAATCCTATGCCGTTCTGTAGAAACTGTACTTACTGCCAACAGTTCTCATTCTTTCTTCCTCACACTTGAAAGGCGAGATGTGCTGCAGCTCCTCAGATGACGGCCGGTGCCGTAACTGTTAACACTGTTCTCAGAGTCGCTTCCCAAATGCGGGTCTCGCAGCAGGACAAGTAATAGTGGTAGCAATGGTAGATACGATCGTGCCCTTACTTTGCAAATGGCCGTAGTTGCTCGGTCGCAGGAACAAAGTACGGGCAAACGGAGCTCGAGGCCGCGCCATGGGCGTCCTGCTGTTACACGAAACTGAATGAACGCGTGTGCAGCACGCTTGCCTGTTTATGTGTGTATCTGTATAGATGCATTGCATGATAAAAGTTCACCGGAAAACTTAGTAGCACAGCTAAAGAGCTTTGCTTATCGTACGACTTTGGCTATGAACAAGTTTTTCCTATTCGTTACTGCGCGTTTCTTTTCTATCCCCTTCATTAGTTAAAGCTGGTGGCAGCGGTAACCCACACTTTCATAAGCTAGAACGGCATCAGGTTCGGTAATAGCATAAGCGTATCTCTTTGAAGGAGAGTCCACAACAGGTCGTTCTATCTCGGATCGCAGCTTTTGTATGAGGCGTGAAATGTTAACAGAACCAGCAAAAAAGAAGCTATGGCGGAGAAAGGACGGACACCTTCGAACGCTTTCAAGGACAGCAATGAATAAGGTGAAAAATGAAAACGTTGCCATTAGTAAGACCCATAGGTAGGTCTATAACTAATAAGCGATTTGTTGTCTTCGGAGCTATGCGTGTTTTGCGCATACAAATGACGGGTATCAGCAACGTTTGGTAGTGGCCTTACTTCTATGCCAGCGTGTGTGACCTTTACACGTATCGTTAGCTACATTAAAAAATATGGACCTACTAACTGCGTAGATACCGCGTTGAGGCCTGAGACGTATTCGCTTCAACGCCGAACAGGGTCTACGGTATTCGACAGCCTTCTTCGATTACTGCTGCATGCCACTACACGCTAAACCTAATAGACCCTTTCTCATTAGCTATGTGTAATTGGTCTTAAGACGTCGCTCTTTAGAGAGTTGGGGTGCTGTTGGCTATACGGATAACATTTTCATCTTTTGACTGGAAACTGACCTACCATTAAAACGCTCATTTGAGGCAGCAAGCACTTCTGAGCTACAGCGTCAGTTAATGTTACCTGTAACATATGACTCTGTACGTGTTAAATGATCATTTTAATACGATGAGTGTATAACCTGCTGAGCAAGGTTATTCGTACAACTGTCTCTTTCTTGAAATATTAGTTCCGCCTATAAACGTATTTTCGGTCCAACAAGAATACATATCCCGATATAAAACTAACAGTTTCACAGCATTGGAGTGTCCATCAAACGTAACCCGTCAACAACCTGTGCCATTTCACAAGGGGTAAACTTGTACCCCCCGATATCAGATGCCATCAAGCAAATCGCACTCACTTCCCACTGACATTTGGCAATAGATAGTCCTAGCTAGTTAGTACGGGTTATATGCCAAATAATCACGCTCCGCAATGCATATTGCATAGCATTTCGTTTTACTACGCGTTCTTTCCAGTTAGTTAAGTCATCGTTTTTTTTTTTGTTGACCAAGTGGAGCCGTATACAAAATGGGTTAACGTAGACTGTCTAAGAAGTGCGCAGCCTAATCAAAAAACAAACTACTTTTTTCAACGTAAATTAAGATCCCGGGAAGTCTATGTATACACGTTCAGCAACGACGCTCGTACCCCTTTAATCCGTCCAAATAGCAGCTATCATCTTGGCCTGCAAAATAAGTGTTCATAAATATGATCGCGCTTCATTTGATAAGAAATCTGTCTGCCAAGCAAAATTTCGAGCCTACAAAACCAGATAGAGTAAATACGGTAAGTAGACCATAAACTTGCCATTAGTAAGCAGTGAAATCGGCGACGGTGCGTTTTTAGTAGAGCAAATTTGCCGTACGTTCTGTTATTTGTTATGTGTATTACGGCCCATTATGGTTTTTCTCTTTTTCAAAATGCTCACTTTAGACAACCCCATAGCCCCCGAAAAAACGGTCGTCATCCCGTTTTTTGGTCGGTGGAACAGTTTTTGCCAGTTAATACTTCGCAGTCTATTGTTTCGACTGTTGTTTAGTTTTCCATCCAATTACAGTTATTAATCTTAGTTAGTAATTAATAAAAACTCCGGCTTTTAGTCAACCGCTTTGAAGACGATCATTCAGTGAATGTGTTTTTGATACTAAATGAACAAACGCTGCACGACCGAACGGGCTATCGGCTCTTCAGTACGAACACGTTCTTTTAACATGCAGAATTCATGGATGAGCTGTGCTAATTCCAATATTATCGAAGCTTATTGCAATTTTTTCTGTTGCACACATGCGTCGTCATCCGAGCCGGTACGGAGTCAGCTGGGCAAATTTTCACGATGGCAAACAAATCTTAGCAAATAGCGTTCATCTGGGTTTTATCTAGCACAAGCGTAGTAACAACTAATTACGAAACATCACATTTTTACGAAAAACTTACGAAAACATCGACCCTTAAACGACAGCTAAGATTACTACTCCCAACATTACTAATCTGCTTGCGCGTATCTTTTGATGCTGGCGCGATGATTTAATACGCAACTTACATGGTAAATGTATATATACGCTGCGCGTCCTCCAGACTCTACAGGTCAACATATTCTTCCTATTCTAGTAACTTTAACAAATTCTATGTTCAGCCAGACGTATTAGTTATAACTGCTCGTAAACAAATACCGTTCATACAGAATCGGACGTACAGTTAGCGTCTATTTCTTTTTGCCTACAATTTAGCGGCCCACTTTTAGGCCAAAGGGAGCTTGTACAGATACGAGGGGCGTGAGATCAACTTACAATTTGAATACACCCTTCTTTTCTCAAGGTAAGAAGAGTTGCCACAGATTGCTTCAGATTGTGATTTACACAATACGTGCGCGTAACTCTACAGCTTCCGATATTCCCTGCGTACTTTCGACGAGGGGATAATTATCCTAATTAGAACACGTATTTAGGCAATACGTGTTATGATTAAAAGAAGACTAAATCACGGATTTTATATCTAAGTAAAAATTAAACGGCAGCCTTATTTTATTACGAGTTAACATCATAAGGGTTGGATGGCTTATTCTGTATAGAGAGTCAATATAAGATCGAACACAGCCTTCCCGGGTCCTACGTTTGGCCCAAAATGTCTACTCATTTTCAATGAGAGACTGTCACTCTATGATAGCCAATAATGCTTTCTTTGAAAAAAATCCTGATGCTTAAAGCACCGTAGCAATCTGACCATATCTACAAGGCAAAACGAATACCGTCCTAGTTTATTTTGGGCGTCGCTTCATTTTTCTACCGTCCTTAGAATTGAAAAAGGCTGAACGTGATTTTGATGTATACAGGCTTCTATAGGTATAGATAAGTGTTGTTTAAACTTAGAAAAATGGTCCCACATGTTCAGGCTACGTTCGTCAATTGAAAAGTACTTTATTTCCTAATTTGTACTATCGCTATTACAGCCTTTATCGATTAACGACTGTCCATTAGATAAGCAGCGCTCGTCTTTGTATTGCCATGAATTACTTCATGATAGCGATTGCATTGATGGGAGCGAGCATCGTTAATTAAGTACCATTGAATTTCTACTAGAATTTCATAGTTAGGCTTCACGGTCCCAGTCAGAAAACTTTAAGCTTAGTAATAAATCTAATAAATTCAGGTTCTTATAATTAGTTGATTGATAGTCGACGTTCTATTGATTAATGGTAAATATCATTTCACTAGAAATCTATCCATCAATATCATTAGCAAGGGTTTCTGTTCTAAAAGAAGAAATAATAAAATCGTTGTTGTATTATACATTATAGAAACAAGTAATAGTTGTTGAAAAGTAACAATTTGAAAAAACGTAAACACCCGGTGGAGGTGCCTTAGTGGAGTCGCACGCCCAGAAGCATTTCCGTAGTATTTCATGCTCTTCAATGCTGCGCGGGGGTGTAATTAAATAACCGTTCCGCTCGAATTAGGTGCGCTTGGACTTGGGTTATGAGTAAATCCATTTAAGAAGGCCACCATGTTTAACCAAATAAAATTTTGATTTTTCACTGGTTTGACTGTAATCGAAATCACTCTATTTACGAAACACATTCTCTTGTTGTATGTCTTGTGTCGTGTTCGGAAAATTTGCCCCGACTCTTTCTTTTGTCAATCGCCGTCGATAATCATCACGCAGCATTATAAGACAAACTTGTTATCTAACGCACGCTTGCCTTCATTTTATGATGCCCTATGCAGTCCCGACGTGTTTGTTCGGTAGTCCAACTGAGTTTTTAAACAAGGCCAATCACCCATCCTGCCGCTATTTTCAAGGGCTGCAATAGAATTTGCCCCTTCGGTGGCGGACCATTAACCGTTCTACGCTTAGCCAAAGATTGCTAGGTCTAATTGCTTTTGCCCCTAGCCAACCTCTGCAGGAAAGTCTGAGCCTCCGATAAAACTAGCACGACTTTAAAGCGTTACGCGCTATCCAGACATAGTCGCAAAGCGCTCCGATCGATCCTTTTGCCGAAGTACAAGCCTTTTTACAATTGCAACGATATTGCTGTTTGCGCTATGCATCCATTACAATAAGGTACGTTCATCTTGTCACCCCCCTAGGCTTACTTTCTTTGTTCCGCTTCTTTCCAGTCTCCTTTTCTTTCCCACTGTCCCTCTAAATACTTCTATCTCTATAGCCTGCGTTTGCTGTCTGCCGCTCGATGCGCCCCTCAGACGCTTTCAACCGACGTGTCCTTTTACACCGAACGTGTCTACGCGCAGCTTTCGCTTTGCTCCTAAGGCACATCGTCTTAGTGCACTAGCAAAACCTTACGAACTCACGTAGATGCCTGTGGACAAAACCCTGTCCATATACGGAAGACGGAATTTTCCATGCGGCCAACCACCCTCATCAGAAAAGTAAGGGGTATTATCTTAGAAGATGAAAAAAAACGTGGAAAAACGAATAACAGATAAATTGAACAGCGAAGACTGTATCCTACCCATTTGCGGCGGCTCGTAGCGAAACAGGGAAAAGAAAAGTCGAGATAGTAGTGGCGGATTGTATCAGTGATTTTTAGGATCCCTTAGTGGCCGGTCCACGAGCAGCGAATACCGGCGCCTACTGGATAGAAGGAAAGAAAATCGAAGGCCAACGTTTAGACAGCCGCAGCCGGTCCCATAGTCATTCTCGTTCTTTAGGACCTCAGGAGGGCGGAATGGAGAAGTCCCGAACAATAGAATCACAGTTTTTAGCCCCGGAAAAGGAGAGCCTGCTAAGGTCCATCCCGTGCGAATCACTCGCTTCAGCGAACGGAGCAACTGGAAAATGTACAGTGGTGGCAGAGCAAAGGATCCAGCCGGACGCACGGGAAAACGGCGGCGTTTTTATTCTGTAGAAATAGAGAGCAGAAAAGCAAGGCAGAGAAAAGAACTATGTCGAAGACTATGACATACGTAGTGGTTGGTGCGAGTTTGGTCCGGGCTCTATTCTATTCGATTGCATACAGAATTGCCGGTGTACCTTATTTTGAGAAGGATTTTTGTTGCGCTTCTTCTGGTGCCATTTCTTTATCTATTTATAATTTTGCTCTACCTGGATTATATGGCCTGCAATGCAATGTAGCACTTTTATGGTTTGTCGTGTGAAACGTATGTGGGCATTGTTTTATTTCATCTAAAAAACACGCACTCTGTAATACTTTTCAAATAACAGCGTACGTAGAGGGGTAGCAAATATACGTACGCTACAGTGTTCCTATTTGTCCTACCCGCATGCAATTAATAATTACGCACCACTAGACTCCATGATATATTTCACGCTAGACCCATGACATACTCTTCACCTTCCATTTGACTGCAATGCGCTTAAAGGCATTCGTTAGCTTTTGTGACCTATATGCCATGCTCAGCAACTCACTTGTAAAGGCCTTCATATTACCGCCCTGTGTATAAAGTTAAATAACCTTGCGTACCTCAAACATTAGTCTTCATTTATTTTGCCTGTCAGCATCGTCCAGTCATTATTTATCTATATTTCTAGTTTTTCTTTATTTGATCTTAGTTCGATCATATTTTATACGATGTCAACTGTTAATCGATATTCTCTGACGTACTTACAGGTATAAAAGATCAGACTGTTTACGTGAATAGAACATTCAACAAAGGACAAAGTACGCTAGAACATAAATGCAAACGAGCTTATGGGGGTAGGTCGATTAGGACGGGCATAATCGCATTGTGAAGCTATGTGCTTTTGTGTTTTCCTATGTTTATCTCCGTCGTTAAACAACAGGCTATCGGTTGTACCGTGTGCCACTTACTGCCAAATTCAGTCGCCGTATGCGATACTTAAATATACAGAATCGATCATCTACTTACTTCAAACTCGTTGCGTACGAAAACGTCACGTTATTTTCTTCGTATTATTGCAAGCATGTAAAAAGACACTTTTATAATTTGCTCACTAGTGAATAACGATGGGTGAGAGTCGTCAGAAGTTATCAGAAACGTATGTGGATATTTACTCAGATAAATATCTGATGCATTAAACCCCAGAGAAAATCTTAAGAACCGACCCAGATCAGTGAAACGCAACCACTTAGCTACAATTGCAATGGTAAGCAACGAAGCAAGTCTTATTGCTAATCTTTACTATTCTGAATTCACCAATTTTCTAAGAAACACTATCTCAAAACGTTGTTGCTGCTGCTGCTGCATAACATGTTACAACAAATGCTAGAAGCAAAAACCGACAAAGTACTTGCCTTCTGATAGTTAATTACATATATGTTTTGCCAAAAAGTACGCGACATACATAGCAAGCGACTACCTTTATCCTTACGTGTGGAATTTATCGTGTACTGCTTAAGTCATAGAACCTTTTTGCGAAGTCATAAGCCACCTGTGAGCTGCATCGCACGTAACAGAACACAGGATCAACCCTCGAAAGATGAATTATCTTGTAGCCTATAGCTTGTCGCTTGTTGCTTATTGCTATTCCTGTATAAAGAACACCCTTCAACCGTGTCAGCTGTCTTTGACAGCAGAAGGACGGCGGAGCCTTCGGGAAGTCTTACCATAGCCATTGCAGTGGTATAGGCTTGGATGCAGGCTGTCATGGAAAACTGCACATGTCCCAAGTCGCCCTTCTATCTCTTGCCGGCTTTTTTAGAAAGCAGGGTCAACAGTTTTACCTATAACGTTTAAAATAGCAAACATAAATGCATATACGTATTTATAAGCCAGGGTTCACCGCACAATTAAAGGTTCAGGTTGGTAACGCGCACTGTTTCTTGACAAAACTTCCGCAGAAATTCAGCATTACTTCGACAATGACACAGCTTAACTCTGATCACTTGTAAACTCTGAGCTGATTTCCCTGATGCCTTCAACATACCATGCCACCGTACCTCTTATTTCGCAGCTTTTGTTTCTCAACCGCCGAAGTCGGTCACGTCTCTTTGGTACGGTCGTTACGTCCTCTACGGGTCACCCCGTATACGTCGACGGCAGAGAGTTATAATGACTAACTTCCGAACGCCATTTGACGTGATTGTTGTCATTGTTAGTTGCAGCGCATAGTTAGCTGGGACGATTCTAACGTATCGTTCAGACCACTTGTGGCTGCCTCGGACGCCTTCTATTCAGTCCAGTCTTCTCGCGTGGCGCCCTCGCAACCGCGGTCACCGCTAGCATCAGTGCCTAATAATTACGCGATTTGCCTTCATTGTGCCTGTGTCATGCCGCGCTAGGCCTGACAGATGACCCGTAGCTTCAATGCTGCGTAGTCGTATCTGTGACAGCGATATCGGCTTACGAGTAGATGTGCATATAATAAAATCTAAGCTACCTAGGGTTAATTAGACGGACATATTGACTTGATAATTTCATGGCCATCAGTTGGCAGTTTTGCTATACTCTGAATAGAAATATAAATTGGAGTTGTAGGAGTAGGTTTTTACGAAATGGCAATGTTTCGACTTCGTTTGGCCACTATTTGGCACGGACGAGGAACATTATTCCTTCCAAGGACAAAGGCGTGTATTTTTCTAAAACAACTCTCTTCATTACAAACTAACAAAAGTTATACATGGTTTTGGGTAAGCTAAGGGGCTTTCAAGGTATGCATAGGTCTGCCAATCAGCCGTAGCTAAATAGCTAAGGACTCCCCTGTGGATTTTACGTACAGTTGCAAATGAAAAAACGCAAAACGCAGAATTGAGCAATAGCACAATAGACATAGTATAGTAATAATACGACGATACTTTTCATTACGAACTCAGTAAAATATATGTTTTACTGCTGGACCAAATGGGTACGTACATGAATACCTGAAAGTAAAATTGAGAGCGCCACCTACTTTGCGTCTGTTTGCAAGCGATTAGTGTTACGACAGTAAAATAATGTTGGCCCCTATCTTTCTGATCGTTGTAGTTACTCGGCATTAATGTATTATCAGCCAGAGGGGTAGACTTGGATATTTAGCGCTCTACCAGGTAGCAAGCCGATGACCGAAAAATTGCATGCGTGTTGCTTTCTGTTGCCTGGCGGCAAGACCGCTGACCTGTATCTAATGCATACTGGATATCCATGGAGTAGTCTGACGAGGACACCAGCATTGCCAGTAGACATACGTTCTCCAGGGTCTTACTTAGCAGAGAACTTTGTATCACTAGATCACCTCTTCGTGGTTTCGTTACCGACCTCTTCGAATGCCTTGAGTTTCCAATAAGATGTTCGGAGCAACGCCAACTCACCGGTGATCCACTCCCGCTGCGATACCAGTTTGATCTTCCCGTTGGTATACCTTCTGAATGATGTCCTGTGCATTCCCATTAAGACACCTGCTATCTAGATCTTTTTCATACACGTATACTAAGCTAGCAAAGGGGACAGGAATCCAAAAGCGGTAGAACTCAGGGGAGGAAGGGTACAGCCAGGGCAAGGGGGTATAGAAATAGGTAAAAGGATGCAGAATAAGGAATTTGTTCAGGAGTCAGGAGACCCAATGTAGTGACGTTGTGTTTGTATAAACTAATCCCTATGCCGTACGGGTTAGCATCACTACGAAGCGAGACAACGTATTTGCATTTGCAACTAGACAGATTGTATATAAATGGACCGCGAATCTATAGCGTGCACTGCGCTAAAATCGAAGATCAAACATTTAACCGTAGCGGTGGATTAACTACATATGTGGACTTGACAAAGTGTCTCATACGGAATGACATGCTCTGCATTATTAGGTATATTAGGTTACGATAGATTGTACTACTGGTAACGTTTGTCAACTCAGTGACCTGATAAGGAGCTTATACGTAGTCAAAAACATTTTTTTTCTTTGTTTTTAAAGCAAACCTTTTATGTTTTCAGTTGTTATTTAGGCACAATAGTAAAGTTTAGCTTGTTCGAGATGTTACCACCTTTTAAACCTGAATCAATTTTTGTCAGTCTTTGAATTTTTCCATTGCACGAAATATGAATTTGAACACAGGTTTAACTCCGTGATATCTGCCTTCATTTGATCCATTTGGTAAATGGAATCCATTCTCACTTTGTTCGTTAACAGACAACACTAAAATATCTACATGTTGGCAGCGGGCGGTGTTTTATAGGCTTATGAGTTATCGTATGGATTCGTATAATGTCGTATATCGTATAACGTCCTAAATATCGGTTTAAGTATTTGCCTTGTTTATGTCTATGGTATCAAACCACATAAAAGTCGATATAATTCAACAAATCAATAGTGTTGTATCATACACTTACATCAAACTTCGATAGTATGCTTAAGTAGTGCGTCTTCATCTGCAGGCAGCATCATACGCATACAAGCCCATATATCTTTCTATAAGTTCCTATATAAGACTATAAGAAATATAGTCAAATGCCTATCTATGATCAAACTTGCTCTCGACCGCTGTCGTGCCTTAAACTGCGCGCTTATACGAGTGTGTCTCAAAGGAGAGAAGGGAAGCGCGTGTTTGGGTTCTGAAACTCTAATGGTCGACTATTCGCTTTGAAAGCCCCGAGAGGGTGTCGACTTCGCGTGAATATTCACTGCTCCCGTTCGCCTGTTTATGTCTGCCTGTCCATCTTTCAAGTAGTTGCGTAGTCACGTCTTGCCTACTGCTTACCAGCCGTAGAAAATCTGCGACCACTGCAGACGTTTGCAGTGATCGTGAACAGCTGGATGTGAAACTGTAGTAGGAGAAAAAATTTTCAATCCTGTAAAATCAGAATATTATGTCGAAGTGCAAAATTTAGCTTTGCCATTCCCATCAGCCAGTGGCGAGTCTGTAACAACGAAATGAGTATGTGCATGTGACCATCCTTTAATGGTGCACATCAATGCAAAACGGTGCTTTAGGCCAGTACGATGAACTCAATTAATATTGAAACAGTGCTAAATGAAAGAGTTATATTGGCTAGTTTCTCGTGGCAGCGGCCTATCTTTTGGCCTTTTAGCTTGCGAACCTCCCAGTGCTTAGGCTCGACATAAAGGTACAGTAGCCAAGGGACGGTTCTGGGGCCTAAGCGATAAAGCTCTATTATACTCTAAATGGATCAAAGATCAATTTCTGGCTTAATGATCGAACGCAGTCAGTTTCAAAGAAGGCTCCACGATCGCGACCATTTGCTTAGTCGTACAGGCTCTCGCCTAAAAATAAAAGACAAAGACGCGTAATTCGTTTCTGGTGCTACACGATAGTTGCATAAGGTGAAAAGGCTACTTTTAATAGAATAGAACGAAAGTATTTGATAGAGTTATTCTGAGACTATGGAATCAATTTTAGGGGTGATTTGTAAGCATACCGAATACTTTTTGAATTGGAAACGCTTGAGATACTATATTCAAGGTACTTAGGGGCTAGTTTCTTATGATTTGTCGCTTGGCCTGCGACGCAGACGCGGGCAAACAAAAAAAATAGTACGTTGTAATAAGTCTTCTGCGTTCGTACGACCAAATATAATTTAACAAAGGAAAATGCTTTACAACTATATTTTTATGTTTTCACATATATTTCGATGCCTTCATTCTTGACTCAGTATAATATAACAGATGGTTCGACAGGCCTACCGCTAAGAGTCGTGAGCGCACGAGAGCAACAGGGCGCTCTTTCAAGACCGCGTTCCGAACAAGTAATGCTAAGAAAGACGCGAGACGTGCACAAAGATAATAGGGTTTCATTTCCGTGGCAAAGATGCGTTTCCAGATCGAGCTTCATCTTCTCACTGTCTCTTATTCAGGCCTTCTTTTAGCGTTCCCAACACCGAAACGACAACGATGGGTAAGTCATAATTCGTTGCTTGTTTGATAGCAAAGCCAACGACAATAACAAAGTAGCGGTGAGAAATTTCTTACTGAAGCCACCTATGATGTAACATCGGTATTCTTGTTTTCTCTCGACGCCAGGCCCTTGGTCAGGACCGTGCATGATCCTTTGTTTAGGTGAGTGGACGAATTAAGCTATACGAAGACGACTCGCCGGGTTATCTGAGAGATCTTTTACTCGTATAAGATGGACAGTGATGTAATGAACGGATTGTCGCGAATGAGGAAGATAAAGCAGAAGTGGTAATATTCTCTTATATGTAACGCGAAACGCGAGTGCGGCTGTTAGATACCTGGTAGAACCAAGCCCTTTTCTTGAGAGTCTTGTTTTTAAATCGGCATTCCGATAATGTTATCACTGATATATTATATCCAGAACGTCTTTATACGCCTTTTAGTGAAGAGAACTCCTATTCAACGTTGCTCAGTCATACGAAAACCGGCTTGCCACGAAAAAACACTAGAAGAAGCAGAAATACTATACATTTTATTGGTTTTAGCCTAGTGCAGTTGCACGCCGCTCTGACGAAACGAACAAAAGGATTCTCAATAAGATCGTTGTCTCTAGACGGCCTTGCTCCGACATGCTGGAGCCAGCCGGCCGGCGGAGGCTTGTTGGACCTGCTTTTGTCCCCATGTGGGTGTGTTGTTTACCCCGTTGGGGCTCTTCTCACAAGGCCCTCTCCCAGTGGGATATTGCCGACCAGCCTTCCTTAAACACAGAAGTCTTGCAGGAAAAGCCTGGAGGAATAGGGGTATGGTAGAAATATTTCAGTTGATGGGAAAGGGTCGCCAGCGGAGACAGGAGCCGCCGAAAGATTTCGATGGTTTCGCCAGTTAGCTAGGCAAGGGCCACGGCAAAGAGGCAGCATCTATGAGTCAGGATGTACTATTTGTGCCTGTTTCGTCGCCGCTGGCTGCGACGAGTGGCCGCGCTCCACTATGACTACTGTTCCCCCATCCATCACATACAGCAGGCGCCGCAAGAGAGACCCGGGTCCGGCCGCGAACGGCGAGAAAAGGATGTGTGATGCTCGGTCGACGCCAAGGCCCCGATAGGCAGGGCCACATTCGGGTATTTCATGGACAGTACTACTCACTAAAACGAGCAAAAACGTTAGTGGCAAAGACGCTGGCCATTTGAGATGGGTGGGCGACACACGAGACTGTACTGACATTGGGAAGGATGGCTGGCTGTGATGGGTGAAACAGAGTTAGGAAACACATTATGAGTACGTGAAGAATAGATTGCTCTTACAAGGAAGATTCTTAGGCTGACTTTTCATGGTATATAGGAGGTCGCGGCATGGTGGTATAAGACGATTTAAATAAGTCATCATCAATATTTCAAATCTTTCGAAAGTTTGAAAAGCAATTGTTAAGTAGAAAAAGGATCGTTATCAATAGTATAGGAAAAAGCTGTATCCTGTAAATTCGTTTAGGGCCCTTTGAAGAACTGTTAACTTGCGAAGTATGGTTTCCGTAACTTAATGGGAATCACTCTAGTCATGTTCCCGTTTTATGTTGCACCCTTAGCAGATTTAGGGTTTAGCCTACCCTAATGGTAGTGTTGAGGTTTGGATTACTTCAACACTAACGTCCATTTAATCTAAGAACGAGGACTATTTTACTGCGCCACCTTATCTCTCTGTTCGCAAGAGGAATTGGATATATACAGCAAAAAACAAGCCCTGAACTCAAATTCCGTACCCCATTATGTCATACGCTTTTTACCTGCATTTCCTTTTAGCTTACCCTCTTTGCTACCTTATCATAGTAATTTCAGTACGACACAATATTTCTACGCTGCTTTGCTATCCCTCCTACACATACCGCTGCTCGCCAAGGCACGCAAGAAGTTCTGCAAGCCTCAAAACCTCGTGTAGTGGCACGCATTCTGTCACTATGCGCACGGAATAGCATACGGTGGTGCCGGTCTCTATAGTCGAACGTCTGACTTTTACCGTAGGTCTAGTAGGCTAAGAGAGAACCGAATTCCTACCAGACAGTGCCTCTAACGTAGGCAGAGCTCTTTCGATACACTAGACTCCAAAACTTCGGAGGTAATGTGAGTAGTGTATCAAGCTATAGTCATCGTCTTCGGATGCATCTTTACACTCTGATCCGATCGGTTCTCTCCACGAGACTTTCTTTTCTTTTTTAGCACCCTTAAGGATTGTACGTATTGACCCCATAATCTATGGATATACCGAGATGCGTAGAGCAGGTAACAGATGGCAGTCCGTCACCACCCGCGATAACATTTCCATGCATTAACACTGTTGGTACCATTGTTGTTTCCCGCATAGAGAAAAGAGAAAAAGTGGGTACCACTCAAGACCGTGGATTCCGCAACAGCGGCCTCTAATATAGAGGAAGTTTCCAGGGCTTTGAAGGCTGCGTAACTTCGGGCGTAAGAGCCAAAAAAGGAACAACCTCCCTATAATTCCCTATTCCCTTTCTATGGATAATACGAACGGTCCGAGCAGCGTCTCGTCAAGGGCTAGCACAGCAAGCGAAACGACAGCTCTTCACGCCGCCGCGGTGAAGTGTCCGATGGCCTTCGCGGTGCAACGAAAAAGGACAAGCATCGGCCGTTGCCACAGCAGAGCCAAAGAAAAAATGCTTCGTCAGCACTTTCCAAACGGCTTTTGAAGCGCAACCGTGAATCAATGGCGAACGCGAAATGGAGAGACTTAGGCGCCAGGGCGCGTTGGGCAGCCTTTGAAAGACTGCTACTGGCGTCGCACTGCCAATATTTCCTCTGCGCGCGAACGACATTCATCTCTAGATAGAGTGTACAACGAAGTATGATAATACCGCGTAAGAGACAGCAGGCGCGAAGGCTCGCTGAAAGAATCACTGCTGACTGAGTTCGGTGCTATCAGTAAATTCTATTCCAGCGGGCGGCTAACACTTTGCACTTCTTGGATACACACATCTTGTCATTTTTATTCTGCGAATGTCGCTTGGATGCTCCGCAAATGCCGCGTGTCCTCGAACACATGACGACAGTCTCATACATTCGTACACGTGTCTACTATAATACCCTGGCAAAAAAATCATTGGTGTATGTTAAATCATCAAATACCGAAAGAAGAGGAGTGTGTCAAGCACACAGATTGCTACGCATACTCTTTATCGAATGGGGCGGTGGCTCCTAAAGCATGTGGCATGATAAGATAAACCACACCAAGATTCAAGTGATCCAACTACAGACGTTTTTACTGCGTGCACGCTTCTTTGTCCTGCATGCCAGTTGAGCCTGTTCATTCAAGGAATGAGAATCTGCGGTGGCCATGGCAGTGGAATCACTGCGGTAACCTTGATTGTTTATCAGATTCAAGGCCTAGAAAGGCTTTATACCACTGCGCAAATACACTACGGTACGGGGTTAACTTATAGACGAGGTTTACCATACACGCGAGTAGTATCTCATTCGCATCTCACCGCAAACTACTCATCGCTCGCTGCAAAAGCAACATTTGTTCCCTTTGTTTCTCCCACACACCTTCGATGATAAGGATTTGAAGGGCGAGTTGGACAGGGAACTAGCATGGTGCCACGTACCGCATTGCAATATCGTTATTTCCTGCTCCCTGGACACGTTTGCGGTTGGCAAACATGTTTGTTTTTGTAGCGCTCGTTGGTCTATCAAAACTAAATGCCAGCGGTTGGCAAGCGAACGAACGTTTGCTTGTTTGACACAGAAGAGACGCATCGTCCCCCTCAACTCGGCGTCTTAGCAGTTTTGCGTTGTTTGGATTGCAAGTGCCTGGGGTCGCCACAAAATCTCCTTCCTGGATTGTTGTGCGATCCAGGATAACGGATGGCTCGCTAGCCCAATAGCCGTTTTCACTTCTGTGCCTGTTCGAAAATAAAACGGGAATCCTCCCAGTTTCTGTCGGTCCATGAGAGTCATCACCTTGTTCCGTTGCTTAGCTATAAATACATCGACGGCTGGCTGTTGTTGTAGTGGTGATAGTGAGGCGGCCGTATCTGAAGATATAGAAGTGGTCGTATGTGTCCTGTCGGTGGTTATATGAGCGATGCGGTATTAGCGGTTCGATATGGTGCGAATACTCAGCTGCAGCAAATTCGATATATTGATTTATTGAGTGACAGAGTGCTGTTCTACTCCTGTGTACGTGCGCCTGCGACGGTCAAAGCGGATGCGAATTTGTTTAATCGCAAGCTTAAGACAGGTCAAGTAAAGCCACCGAATAAGGCGCAAGCAGTATTTACTTATTTGGTTAGTTTGTTGATTGGCAAGGTTGCGCGGATTGGTGACGGCTGGTTCATTCACTTCATCAATCAAAACCGTCACTTAAGATACAAATGCCAAAGAAGACGTATAGCTAAATGTAGTTATCCAAGATCAAGGAAGTCAATTTCACCAACAATTTTATGCTCAGATAATTATTAGTCATGTAACTAATTATGCAGAAGAAAGCCGAGGCTCAAATATGCCCTCTTACATGGACAAAACAAATCTGAGACGATATGACGTAATTTTCTGTCTTCTGTGGTCAGTGCCTTCTCTACATTATCACCTATCATATCGCACCAAACCATAATACAATCGTCTGGCTAGGAAAAACCTTTAAAGTACGAAGAACTTACGGGAAGCTTAAGTGAATTTTAACTTTTTTCAGATAGGTGGCGGGCCAGGCAACCCGGCATTAATCGTATTGTCCGGTTTTCATAGTAGTGGCGTAACGTCGAAGAAATAGTACATCTTCATGTATCGCAATCGACCGAAAGAAGGGGACACGCGCAAACGACGTGGGATCCCTCTTTACCAGTCCGTCAACAAAGTATTTATGTCCTAACGCTAAGTGCGTAGCTCAGACTAGTCGTCAGTTACGCCTAATCGCCGTCGTTGAATACGCGGACAACGATGCCAGTCCGCGCTAACTTCGCGCCTTCTGCTTCGGCCCTTTCTTCCAAGTTCATCCAAGATATATGTACGCAAGTGTTTTGGATATAGGATATCAAAGACGCTTGCATACAAACAATGCCTCAAGTTAGCAGTAACCTACAGCAACCTATCGGTACCTACCAGCACATTCTACATATAACACAACATATATTACATATGACCTACGTTACCACAAAATTAGTTTTAAATTGATGATGTAACTAGCGGTAAGTTGAAGCAAACGCGTGCACCTCTAAGCAGATGAATGTGTGCGCAAAAACTTAAATATGACACAGGCATCGATTGGTTCAATCGAAACGGGTAAACGTCAATAAAGCACTTGTTATTCGCAAAAGCCTCTGAAAGGAGACCTCGAAATGCTGGGCGCAAATGGAATGCAATGTCCACTTCAGAAAATACATGTAGTTCATCATCAGAGGCCATAGACGATCAATACGTGATTAAGTTCGGTGATCGTTCGGTAATAAAAATCGGCAACAAACATAGCCACTCCGTACCTAGTTATTATGTCTGTACGGACTAAACACACATATGCCGACGTCCGGGTATGTGTATCGTTTTATAAATAATTTTTTTTAAATAGTTTTTAATAAATAGTAGATGTCTGATTTCATTCAGAATGTCACGTACACACTTTACACTAATACAAACCCAACGGAGGATCGTAGGTCTATGATGCATTACATTAAGGGAGATCTGTAGTTCAGTGGACAAAAGTAGGCGCTTCAAGCGGCGCGCGCTTCAGATCACTGGAAAACAACCCACCAATCAATTCTGCTATAGCTACCATTCGCAAACTACCGCCGTAATCTTAAGGGCGAGCAATTGCGTTTCCGTCGCGTACGAGGCCTTTTAAGCGGGTAACAAAAAGTGCTACTGGCCGATTGTTGTCTCTGCTTTACCCAGCTGACAATAGTGTTATTGTCTTTGCTCAACGATTCGATCAGTGCGGAGACGTCTTGGAGATGGCGCGAAATTTGAATCTGGCTCATGTCGTCGTCGAACAACGGACATGGACAACTAACTGCAGACAGACAGGCGACCACAATGACTTCGAACACGTCGAGTCTAAAGACTGTCACCACCATATCACCGCAACACGCAGACAAACATTTTGATACCAATTCTGCTGGTAGCTATAGGAGAGGATCCGTGATGATGAGAGCTATAGAGCTATGACGAAATATCGAACAGTAATGTAATACAGACAAAGAGAGTTAGCCAACAAGAAAAAACGTCATAGATCTAGTTTGTTATTAGGGAAAACTGTAAAATCCGAAATGTCACACGGGGCACCACGCTCAATGTCGCCCAGGTATTGACGCAAACAATGCGTCAGTAGATTTTTTCTACTGCATCAAATGAATATCTTTTTATGTTAGAATGAATAACGCGAGCATCATACATTAATGACTGTTAGCTTCGCTTTTGACTAAATCGCTGTAGATTTATTTATTTAAATGGAGAAAGCGGGGTACGGATCCGACGGTGTCCGACGTCACGTAGAAGTGTTGTAGCGTAACGATGGATACGCATTTCATGGAACAACTGGGTTCTATCTGGTTCGCTTCGAATCAGTGTAGTCCTTGTTTAAAATTATTTAAATAAGTCGGCAGTGAGGTCATTGGTGCGAAGAACTCTAATGCCATGCTGCACTATCAACAGATGTGTGTATAGTCACCTTAGTTAGATCATTAACAAGCATAAGAAAACCCGGTGGATGAGTATTACATCAACTATCTAGCAAAAAAATTTGGATCTTCTTGAATCGTTATTGGACGATTTCAATCTAGCGATTTGCTACGCTATCCAGTAGTTTCTGCCAACTTTCCTGATTTATTCCAACATACTGTGTTGGACGAAGTTCGAAACAGCTATCTCAGGGCTTTTTTGTCGGAAACTTAGCTATCCAGGCATTTGTTTGTGGTTTGCTTCCACTCTAATTCTTCAGACAACTAATACAAACATAATTAAGATTAACGGGACTGCGATAACCGGAAAGGCAAAATGTCAGTATTGTCACATTACCTCTACCAGTGGTCTTTCCACCTTGTCCGAGGCAGCACTTCTTCTATGCTTTTTTTTTGGCTAAATTCACCTTATTTGTTATCTCCTTCCCTATTTGCGTAATCCAATGGATGGTCAACGGCCGAATGACACGCTGGCTATCAACCAACCCGGCTCGCTCTGTGGATTCGAAAGTACCTCAACGCCGTAGATACGTCGATGGCTTTGTCCGCATAATCGCATGGTATACGCGGCAGTTTTTGTATCCGACGGGCGAAACGCATTGAGAATACGAAAACGTCTGCGCTGATCGCTTACTGTTCGCCTGGCGTCTTCTCCTGGTTAGACTCGTCCATTGATGCTATCCAAAAAGTACTATCATGGCCTCTTCCCGCACAAGATGAAAGCAGTAGCCGCGGGAGCAGCCGGAATATTGCGTCTGATTGTAAGCCATATGGATTGCAGTCCTGATGCGTTTCATGGGATAACAGTGGCCAAGATCGTTGGGGCTAGCAGCCGCTCGGTCCATAGCTAAAATTGTTCAAAGCCAGCAGGTACAGACTCGAGCCCAGGAAGCTCGGCAGGCTGAGAAAGCGAAAAACTATAGAAGCGAATGGTCGGCTAAGGGCCAGAGTTGTAAAGCCACTTATTCCCAATATGGCGCCATCGTCTCGTTGAAGCTGGATTTGATCAGGAAGGTGAAAACCAGGAGTGCCCCTGTGTATGGACCCTCAATTATTTGCTGTATCATCGACCGTAGCAAGAGATGCCCAGGAAACACGGGCAAAGTTGGATAAACCGGGTTTATGTCTAACAGTTTGTGCAGTCTCACGTGTGCTGAGTAACCGGAAACATGGCTAGGGTATTGAAATGCGTAGAACTATTGCTTCCATGAAGATCTAGCTTCAACACAGCAAGTCCGCCAATATTCAATTTTCTTTTAAAATCAAGATTGAACTATGCGCTGGACAGACTCGCATTTCCTATTATGTAATATAACCGCGAAAGTAAACCGTTAAGTTGCAACTTATTCGCTGCGCGACCAAAGAAATGATACGTTATATAGTTAAACTAAGGTACCACTAATAATAATAGGTATTAATCATTTAACATGTTCACAAGTGCTCTAATAGAACTAGCGCGTTGATCTTCTTTTATGATCTTCATATTCATATGTCCCGTACGTGTCTGTATTCTCCTGTAATTTTACGCAACATTCTGACGCTCTTTTCTCTGACTACTACCAGTGGTAATGAGTGTCACAATTCCATTTCTATCGTTTTTAAAAGATATTCACAATACGTACGATTTTCATATGATAGTGATGATTAGAAAAATAACCTACACACATACGTATATGTCAATGCTAATACACGTTCCCACATACGCAAGTACAAACATACGCCTATCTCAGCTCTTTGCTCGATTCTGTCATCGTCGTCGTCGTTATTTCCATAAACTCCACACCGAGCCTTATTGTTTGTCGATGTGCCCAAAAACGTGGCTACTCGACCTACAGAGTCCATTCTTTATCAGTACTGCCACCGGACCGTCTGATTAACTCGAAGCCTCACAGAACTTGGCAACTTT
Organism: Varroa destructor; assembly: GCF_002443255.2. Lineage (NCBI taxonomy): Eukaryota > Metazoa > Arthropoda > Arachnida > Mesostigmata > Varroidae > Varroa > Varroa destructor. Next base: position 27,565,458 of record NW_019211455.1, on the reverse strand, counting down.
TGTCTTTTGCCCTTCCTATTAGTTTCGTGTTTGTTATGTATGTAAAAAGAGGCAATCGAACAAATTCAAGCTCACTCGATCAATGCCGCTAGCAGGGCCCCATAAAACGAGCTAAGCACGTCTGCATCAAGCATGAGGTAAAGGTTCAGCGGAATTGTTTCGTGAATGCGGCGGAGCAGTGCCAGCGCGAGGCTCGCGTCTCCTGCCTTGCCAGGAGTGAGGTAAGACATCGAAGACGAATTTCAGCTCGGTAGAAGCAGGTGCGGGCAAACTAATTGTGCTCTTTCTCTCTTTCCGTCCCAGTCAGCCGGTAAGTAAGTCAGCCGACAGTTTAATAAGGCCGATTTATCAGTTTAAAAATCAACCAACAGGCTGTACTGAGGTCGTAGTATATTGCTCTGGCGTTGCGCGGTCACTGAAATCGCCCAACGATAAAGTACCGCTGAGGCGGAAAACGAAAAATGTTAAGCTTGACGCGAAACACCATCGGACAAAAAGCGCACTTGACGCGCTTTGTGTTTTACCGTGTTGTGTGCGGCACGTATAGAGCCTCACTGGGAAACCGTTCTTTGCACGTTGCTTATTTTCTTTCTGCTTTTCCAGCTCTCGCCGGCCCATTCAGGGAACGCGTGAAATACCCGAAGTCTTGGGGAAACTGTCGGAAGCTGTTTAGGGGTGACTATATATCGAACTACTTTGTGTGCACCTCTCCTTCGTCTCAAGTTAAGCTCCGGTGAGTCCCGCAAAGTTGCTAGTGCTGCAGACAGAACCAACTAGCAGGGACTTGTACCAAGCTAGTTCTGCCTAACGGCAGAGTAGTGAAGTGGACAAAAAGATTCAGTCTGGTCATAGTCATGCCAATGGACGTAGTGGCAATGTTCGGCGTGGGCACATTGGCAAACGTGGCAGAAGCAGAGTTGCTATACCTCTTCCTTTTTTGTAAGTGCGTGTTGCAGAAGGAGGCATCAGAAGGTACCCGAATCAAACTTGCGGGGGAAAAAGCACAGATGGGATAGTATTGAAGGTGGTGTGTAGGTTGCTATACCATGGATAGTAACCAATCGGGGTCTTTAGTGCTAGTGATGGCTGACAAGCGGCTCTCGTGGCTGAACGCCGGATCACTGTTGAAGGCTGATCTCTCATCCCTACTTTCTCCACACTTCGTCCTCTACAGTATACAATCTTCCTCTATACTGACGTAAAGCAGTATCGACCTCATAAGCGAAACCTATTTGCCTCTTCTCGCTCCACCTCGATCGGGTTTTGTCGTGTGGGCCTGTTCGTTGGGCCTGGATCGACCCTCTCTCATTTCGGTCTTCAGCTGGCTTGACCAGTGCCCATCGCCTGCCACTGCGTAAGTTCACGATACCCACCTCATCGCCTGTGACCTCCTCATCTGTTCACTCATTCGTTCTCGTCGGCGCAGTATCTAGAGAAGGCTAATCTGTTTCTTTAACCCCAGCCGCAACTCCCGCACGTAACCTAACATTGCCTCCATCTACTTTCAGCCCCTGCTGTCCTGCACTTTTCGCAGGCAATATAGGGTGAAGTGGGAAAAGCTGATGTTGACCGGCTTAAGAATGGGATGGCCTGTTCTGTTGGATAATAAAACAGCAAACACTGGAGCGCTCAGTAGCAGACATCCCCCCCTCTAAGTACGTCGGCGTATAATGTGGACCGCATAAAAAAGCATACGCATCGTCGGGTGGGCAACAAAAAATATAGAGTCACAAGACACTTATTGATCTATTGACACATTTATAGTGGCAGGCGAAGCATACCTCTAAGCTTACATATATATATATACATGAGTGAGCACGTGTTCAGTGTATGTATATTTGATCTGGCTTCTCTGAGAAATACAATTTGTTGGCTGCCGACGGCTACACAAACTGCTTATAAGATTCTAACAAGCTAAAGGTGGGCCGGTGATATTAGCTTAGCGGCTATAGCGTGGCGGAAATGTAATGAGTCTTTTCTTGTGTTACGTAAAGGCGTAGGACGAATGTAGGTGTCTTCAATGAATCTTTTAAAATTGGAACCTAATAGAGGGCCCCCTCTCGACTTGGATATATAAATATTAGATTGTCTGAAACTTGAACAAATTTTAAAACTTAGAACAACGGCATCTCAGTACATGTTAGATATACTTTTCTTTATAACTTAAACACTCAAGCCAGCGTTCTCGGAGCTTCTTAACAACGATGATTTGGACTGCAGGCTGAGTACCGAATCTCATTAACAATGGCTTGTTCGAGTGAATCAATAGAATACGCTACCCCATCTATCGCTCGTTTTAAATACAAAAAATAACCAAAGTTACACGGAATTCAAAGTGGAGAATGTGGCAACTGAAAATATCACTTGTTTTGCTCAATCCAGTTGAAGGCCGAAACGCGATGATGAGCTTTTACGTTATCGCCAAGTAACATATTGTGTGATGTCGATCGCTGAAAGACCTATCAAGACGCTCTTTAATGTGTCAAGGTTCCTGCCAGGTCTAAGCGTTTCCTTTTCAGGCAAAGTTTCGTAATAGCAAATGCCTCTATTATCCATCGCGTGCATGAGAGTTAACCTACGACCAAATATATATGGAACTGTTAGGGAACTATTCTTTCTTTTCTTTGATGCCATTTTTTTCACCCAACCTTATTCAGTCAGTGGTACGCATGACTTATATCTTTTCTCAAATAGGAAACGTCGGCAGCAATTGTTACGGTAGCTTGATTTAGTTCAATGGAGCAATTTCTGCCCTGTCTACTAAACCTGTTCTGGCTTAAACATAGTCCGGGCCTTGACATGACAAGCCCTGCCAGAGGTTAGTCCCGAGATGTATTTCATTACGCATCAAAGAGACGAAACGATAAATACGTTTGAAAATAGTAAGTAATTATCTGCAATTTCGTTTACTAATTGAATAATTGCAAATAAATTACAGAGATCACGGTCATGTGTTTCCCTATGGTTTCTTTAAATAAATTGTCAACAGGGTGTTTGCTATTAATTTTTATCTTTTCCTTGCATTCATTAATCAAGCACTCCGAATTTCCGGTTCATTGCTATCCATAGATCACTGGCAATGTGACGCTTTGCAGCACAACTATTCCTATCTCAGCTTTGGCACTTTTGGCTACCGCACTAACGCCGTGACACCAGTGGCAAGCGACACTACTACCTGGGAATTCGTGGTCGCATTTTCTGTAGAGAACATTTTTTATTGTGTTTCAGAAGGAGGGACACCGCAGGTCAGCGTGCCCCACAAAGCTGTTCCTCCACCTCTACCTCAGCTGAACAGGTCTATGTTCGCCAAATTACTATCAAGGATACCGAAATAAGTATTGCCTCTGGTCTTCTATGTTTTTAGCAACCATTGTCCTCGCTCGGGGCATGAGTGGCACGTGTGCTACACTCAGAGGGTACGCCCTACACTTTCTTTTACACTCACCGGCAATACCACCGACTCAACGATCAGCTACACCCTCACCGTCATGCGTCAATGATGAGTCGCGCAGGTTGAAGTCCGCCGATTTAATTTGAAAAATTAAAATTGGTAGAACAACGTAGTAGAATAAAAAAGCATTCCCTGAAACCTTGCCAGTATTGAACTAAATACGTTGATGTTTTTATTTAACTAGACGCTGAACCAGCAACCGGCTACAACTAAAGGAAATAGTTGTAAAGCTATGTCTAGTATCAGCCCTATTTAGGTCAGTACGGTTAGGTTGTAGTGGAATTGCTATTAGCGTTACACCTGTCCCTCCCTGCAAAAAAGGAGCCTATATATGTCGAAATCTTCCATTGATCACCTCAATTAATCTAGCAGAAAGAAACACCCCACTTTTACCTCGAAAGAAACATCCCAGGTGGGCACCGCTAGAACCTGGGCCGTCGCTGGCGTGTCCACCATCGTGTCTCGACCCCCGTAAAGGTCCAAGGTATAATGAAGGCTGTTGAACAGGAGAATGTATGTGTCGCGTGAGGGCTGTATGCAGTGATAATTAGTAGTTAAAAATTAGCTAAATGCCAAAACACGCTGAATATAGAGTAACGAAACCTTGATTAATCAACTAGCTGAAAAATCTTTTATTTGGTGAATTTTGTCCGCTCGGGCCATGGATTCAACTGGTCCTGCGTGCGATTCTGTGTTGAGGGCACAGTGTGCGTTGACATTTTTCGAAAATCATTAAGAAGAATACATTTAGGCAATGTTCTGAAGACAACAGTAATGTGTACTCACTATTATTATAGTGGATCTTTCCGCCATACAAGGGCGTAATAAAGTGCAATAAGCCCCAACGTTTATTTGATTTACAAGTGCAAGTATCCTCATTTGGGATCTTCACCCGCACCATTGCATCCTCGAGCATTCGCATCGTTTCGCGCTCAGTCACACATGTATACCACTTTATTAACGCTGACTTCATCAATCATCCAAAGGTGGACTAGGCGGAATGAGGTAGGACGCCAGTGTCTCAGTCACTATCATCTGCCCGCTAAAAAAACTAACCTGTCTTCAAGTTAAGTTATCTTTCTCAGAAGTCCTTTGGCTTGGGTAGCTTTGCTGATTAAACTTTCTAGCCGGATGACCGATGTCAAAACAAGATTGTACCTACTGTATTAATATCCGTATAAAGAAATGGCGCACCGGGTTCTAAATGCTGCTTGTCCTGCAAAAATACGTAACCAGATTACCGCTTTGCGCTCAAACTCCGAATGGCCGACTCAGCTTGTGCCGCAGTCTACTATTGCATCCAGTGAATATAGTCAATGCGCCTTTGGTCGGCCCAGCTGGACAACGGCCTGGTGAACGCTTTATAGAAACAAACGGTCGTTTTTACATTCACTATATACGAATTAACGAACAAATATGCCTTGAATTGCGGGTGAAACGATTGTTGTGGATGGTCCCTACGAGCAGTAGGATGAAAGAGGACCAGATACGATTTATTTGATCAACGATAAGATAGGTCAAGCTACATAAAGGGTAACCTTTAACATCAAACATTAATTCATACATGTCACAGGTCTCTTGTACGATAGAACCTGCTCATCAAATAATAATTAGTGTTTGTTTTATTACAACCATGAATTCGAAAATATTGATATTTCTAAGGGATATCTGCAAACATCTAATAGATAAGAAAATGTTACAAACTACTGGTCTCGTTCCAGGGTCAACTCGATCGAATACGGAACCAAATGCATCACATAACATAATAGCTGGCCGTATTTAGAGCAATATATAGAAAGCGGGCCACACGAAACATTATTGTAACAGATGCACGTATATATACTTTATAGCAGCTTTTACTGGTGAGTGTTCCTTTTTCCCTTTGGTTCTGCGCGTGAATCACATCTGGCCTATTAAACGCCTCATGTTAACTTCACCGTGTTGCCAGTTTTTTGCCTATTTTCAATCGGCGGCGTTGCAATTGCTTTTGCTGAGGCAATTTGCTAAACAGGCAAATAGCTAGAGAGTTAGCCTGCCATCAGTCCCTTCTCTACCACTACGTATTCATCAACCAGTGCCTATTATTATTATTATTCAACAGGCAGGCCGTTCACATATCGCATTCGGTCCCGTTCGACGAAACTAAATGGACAGCACGAGCAGCTGTAGCACGCAGAGTATACAACCTTTGACGTTTCCTCATAGTTATGGCACATAATCCTCGAGTACAGCTTCTAGTACACTTGCTATGGCTATGCACCTCCAGCCGCCGATATCTCTGGCCGCAATACCGAACAGTATTCTTGGCGTTTATGCACGCCACGCACGCCGCCGCCAAAACGGCTTCCAGCACCATCATCTAGTCAGTATATATCCGTTTGCCGCTAAGGGAAATGGCCGAGAACAAGATATCTCCCCAAAAGACAAGTTGCCCTACCGAGAATATAGGCGCAGATAGAATTCCGGACAGAGCACTAGTCTCGGATCGGGCAGGCTATAACATACTGGCACTGTTATTGATGGCTCATTAATGTCGCTCTTAAGTATCTACAAAAATGATATATATATATATATATATATATATATATATATATATATATATATATATATATATATATTCAAAGTGGTAAATGCGAATTATCTGGGCTAGAAGACGGGCCAGTCAGACTATTTCAGAGGGAATCAAACGTGCACAGGTCAGAAATTCCACATAGTGGGGTGGCAAGCTGTGACTGAAAGGGACTAACGGCCGCTAGCGGTAAACGTACTGTATTTTCGGGTGGTTAGCTATAATGACCGTAATCCAGCATGGCTTCCTAGCTTTTAATTGAAGCTCTTCCCAATTTCATAGCAAAGGCAATGCAGATCTACTTATCATTTACTTTCCGTTTTCGCTGACATGGTTGTAATGCTAATAAAAATAGTGACCACCACAATGAAGCGAAATTTTTTCTATAATCGACCAAAAAATGGTCGTTAGGTTTTAGATAAATGATACTACACATACTATGGCCTTTTTTAGCCCTATTTCACCTGCTTTTGCCAGGAAATCTAGATATCTTGGCAAGACCTCTTTTTTACTGTCGATGTCGAGAGGGATTATTAGGACCATAAAACCTAACGAGTTCACAACGGAGCTGCCATCCTTATTGCCGCTACTCTCTCTGCACATTCTCTTCGTTCTCCTTTTAGGAAAAGCTCTTATTGGGGCTTTTTTTCGCCGTCTTGTGGATCCAACAGCAATGAGATCGTCCGGATTGGCGCCTTCAGTCAAATCCTAGCTAAACAGGGACCGAGCCAGGCTTGGCGGGTGCGAAAGCATCGGACGACTGCTCTTGACAAACACAAGGACAGAAAAGCTGCAAGAGAACTCTGAAGTGGTCATCACATATCTTTCCTGTTTCGTGTCCCTATCGCCATGTGGCAGGCTGCACCGCAGCTGATGCGATCGATCTTTTTATTGTGGCCTATGGGTTATTACTTGTGGCTTGAAAGCGACTCATCTAGCTTTTTCGCAAAAGCCGCGCCTGCCTATAGAACTTCGACATGAAGCTAAACGTCTGTCGCCTATTCGCTCGCTCGTTTCTCGTTTTTCGCTCAGTATGAAACCCACTTCTGCACAGAATACAGCGTGGGACATTGGTGCTAACGATACGGTAGAGTCCCTTAGTTCACGCAGCCGAAACTGACGTCGATTGCTCTTAAAGTGCTTTCAGAGAGATAACAGGGCTGTCGTTGTAATCAGTGCCAGATTCGCTAGCCGTGATAGCAGTAGCGCCAATTTTTAGATAAGCTGCGAAGGGATGAACTGAAAGTACGAAAAAGAAGAACGGAGTGAGACAGAAAATGAAAATAGTGACAAATCAACAATTTCCATCTATATTTTGTATGTACCTATGCGGATGAATTGCGTCCAGTATCTGATAAATATGGGTGCGCATTTTCGTATAGCCATCACATGGTTTCGATATACGCTCAGACCGCAACGATACCTTCGGCGCTGCCTGCCTACCCCTTCCTGATAGCTAGTAAAGCGGTGATAGCTTAAAAGTGCAACACTTACGAACAAACGCTCAAGGCTTGTGTAAGACAGTTTCAGACGTCAAGACAGACTGAATATATTGAGGATTTAGCTGAGGGAGAGAAGGATTACACGCTTCGCTAAGACTCCCTATATATATATATATATATATGCTACCTGAGATTTGTTATCCGTTCGATGAATGTAGTAGAAGGAGAAAACGTCATCCAAGTATCACACGTCGAAGTAGTTGGTGGTGGACCTTAGAAAGCCATCGAGCTTTGTCCATTACGTCCAAGGTTTCAAACGATCTGTCGAAAACGCTTGATCAACCTTCAAAAGTACGGTGTGAACTTGAAGATCCATTTCCTAGTAGTTCTACCATTTCCGAATGACCATCACTTGCAGAAAAATTTCTACTATATAGAAAAGCGAGCTTCAATAATAAGTTCATACAACTATTATACATACTTGTCCACACACGCCGAAAACGCGCAATATAAAAATTCTTATGGGTGAGCTTGTAAAACATGGCACGTTCGAAGGGACTGATATCAACACTCATAGTATATACGTTCTATCGTATATAAATAAATGTAAACATAAGTGACGGCATTTGTTGGCGTTCAAATAAACACTTCTTCATCTATATACATCCATATTTGTCATTTGAAATTTTCAAGGCAAAGAATTTTAAGAAAGTTAACTCATGCAGGGTGTTTCCTAAAAGGTATATATAAGTCGACCCAGGCTGTTAGTGCTCCTCGAATCTTAGGACCTTGCTACGTCGCTAGATTTAACGGAAAATAACTATGGGTACTAAATTCCGAATTGTGTTTCAGGACAAAATGTGTCCCGATTGATATTAGCGAAGGGCAGGCACGAGGTACAAATTTCTAGTGACAGACTCTCGCTCTTTTGCGTCTGATGATCAGACTTTCGTCATATGCGCTTGTATAGTGATACCGCCGCCGATCAGCAGTATAAAGAGTGTTCCTTTTTGTCGCATAAATATGTCCTCCTCACTCGTCATGGCTTTTCGGTCGACTGATTCGAAGCATGTTCTGTTAAGTCCAGTTCAGTGTTTAGTTGTGCAGACGATAGAATCGAAGCTGTTCGCCTGAGTGCCCATCCGTATATAATTCCCTGCCTGTAACTTCTCAGTATTGATATTTGCCGCTCGTCTCACTGCAGCAGCCCTCCCTACCATGGCCATCCGACACAATAGGTTGGAATTATCGTTGCCGTTATGGATTTGCATGCATGCAGGTGAAGAATTTCTTGGATTTCACAATTACATTATCTAGCAAGTAAAAGCGATGACGAAACATTAGCTAGACGCCTACTAGCGACGACTGGCGTCGTTGTTCGGTGGGCGTAATCTGCTGCCGCTATCTTTGGAAGATTTCGTCGAGAAACAGCTACGACTACTCAAAATAACTAACGTCCATACTTATCTAGCCTAAGAATTGCCAGTGTCTAACAACCCTACAATGAGAGCCGGAGGCACACCGTTCGAACCGGCGAACGTTCGAACTACGCGGCTTCACGGAACGAATACAAATTGAAGTCCGATTCGTCTCAGGTAATTTTATATCTTCGAATGATGATGAAAACATCCGTTTTTGCTTAATGCGCAATATTTTGTGATTTGGGGAAAAACAGAATTATTTCAAGGTAAAGTCTTTACAGCGTAGCCAAGGTGCCCCGCAATTCGTATGATTAAATAGATTCAATCAACCTGGATCCTTTAAGTAAGTAAATACTAAAGCTTATATTTTGACGAATGTCTGAGCTATTCCGATTTGTTAATTGGCTTTTCGAGGCGAACAAAATGAATGTCTACGTTCCCTTCCGCGTCTATGCGGACGTCACGGGTCGTTAAATGACGTGGGCTATACGATGAGCAACGCACACCTACCTAAATTTTATCACTAACAGAAAAGCCTGCCCGTGTTAAACAATCGGACCGGCGTAAGCCATAGAAATAACAAAGTATTGCCAGTGGTCGCTCATTTTGACAGTTTGTGAGAAAACGTATCTAGCAGCAACATATTCGGCTCAAAATCCACAGCACTCCTTTATTTACTCGTACTACTCAGTCCTGCGTTTAAACCTTATCCCGAGAAGCGGCGTACCACATGATTCGTTTGGTGCTAGTCTTAACCAGCTTACTTTTTCCTTTCTCTATAAACTGACATGGTAGTCTGCCCGTTCGTTCGCAGAGCACAGTTGCGCACAAATCATGCTCCTTAGAGTAAACTATACGGTCCTTCGTGGGAAGGTACGTTGTCAATTTCCTACTATCCGGTGACCAGTCGTTATTGAGCGATAGGATAAGTTGAATGTAATTATGAACGAAGTACCGATTTCCATGCGCAGCTTCAAACCGCAAAAGCCTTTTCAGTAACAAAAAATGAGCGTAATGATATGTTATATATGCATCATCCTCGCATGGAGATTCAAAGGTCCTTTTCCACCTCGGCATCGAGTGGATTACCTATAAGGGCCTTTTTTATGTGGTTTGTGCATCGTTCTTGACAATAATGACCCCGCATGCTTAGACGGCCTATAAACCTATAAAAAGCCTATAAGAAGATTATTTCAAAAAATCGACCAGTGCGAGATTTTTCTTTATTCTAAACCCGTGGGGATTGCGAACGCGTTTTCCAAATGCATGCATTACTGTTATCCCGCACCTGTACACCGATGGAAGTCAGGCGAAACGCCCTTCCTCTGACAAATTATATCTGATAAATTATATCCGTCGAACATGGATCGAAATCCAGCACCTGCTTAGACACGTCCCCCCCGATGGAGACCTTTACAAAACTGCCTAAAGTGTGACTAGATTAATAAACTATTTTTCTACTCTGTGTGGGATCATACTCGGATATGTGCCTAACCTAGTAGCGGCGCTAAGTAAATGGACGCTGATCAGGATTACTGCTATTGCAGTTAAAATGACCCCTCTTATATAACTTTACGAATTGACTGTGCGAATACAACTTTTGTTCTAGAGTCTAGAGCAGAAAACTTAAGGGGGCTCCTTTCGGGACCACTCTGATGTGTGATTCTTGCTTGTTAGGTCCCTGAACGTTGATTGTTAAAACGAGTGCTGCCCCGCAATTTTTACGTGAATCATACTTTACGTCAACCATTCTTCAGTGTCTTTACTCTTTGGCTCATCGTTTTTAGTGCTTTCGACCTTTGGCGTCAGCGGCGACGTGGTCTAAGTTTTTTCAAGCGCGCTGATATAGTAACCATAACTACAAAACACATACATGATTAGCAGAAACTAATAACCATGGAGGTTAATAGCTGCCTGTATAACCACCGAACGGCTTTGAACATCCGTCAGGGGAAGTTAAAATAAGTTCACTAAGATCCACGCTAATTTGATTTCTGGTAGTTCCTAATGTTGTATTTAAAAATGCTTGTACCGAGTTCCTATTCACTTAGAATTAATAGCTGATAGAACCAAATAATGTAACAGGTAATGTCATCGGCTGAAATCACTTGAATCGGCTTAAAGTTAGTCGGGTGCACTCTTTGTTCTGGTTATGTCGATGATGATGATTCTATTCTAATTAGAGTAGGTCATTGCGACCTTTTTTCAGTAATTGAAGAACGAAAATGATTTGCCCACCTCGACTCCTACTAAGTATTTTTAATTAAGATTGTTAATGATGAGCCAGCTGGTTATGGCGGATCGGAAATGAATGTCTCAGGTTTTAGGCCTGCGACCGCACTAACATTGGGTCGAACAGTTAAAGACCTACAACGTCAAACAAATGTCCTATCATCATCGTCACGATGGATTATAATGTGAACATCTTTGATATCTGTGCTGCAAACAAGATCTGCCGCACACATTAACGTAACCAACGAGCGTTTCATACGGATGCCTTTTCTCAGATGGAAGCGACCTCTCGCTCTATTTCTAAGGCAGTATCATTCGTACATCCTCGTCATGCATCTTTGACGATGCGGCTACCGGCTGTCGAGAGCTTTTATATAGGAACAACGCCGTTTTAGCTTTGTTCTTACTTACTACGTAGTGACATACACTATCCCCCTCAAGAGTGCAGCGCGTACTGCCAAATCGACTGCCTCTACCGCCGCTAGACTGCGAATGTAAACAACCCGACCGCCTTTTCAGTGGCTGATGCTGCTATTGCAATGCATCGCAGCGAAAAGATACCAACTGATAAACAACGATCATGACGGGTCAGCTGTGATAGCAGCGACGGCGGAAGGGCCTGATGATGTATGCACGAGCTGAAATAGTCCGATTTAATGCGGAAGCGGTGGCAACGTACCAATTGTCGGTTGGTAACCACTTGCTTTAGCTCAGTGTTAAGCTCGAACAACTCGTTGTATGGGGTGCTGTTGGTCGGCGGTTGGTGGTTTTTTTCTATGTGCACGCAGATGCCACGCAAGGAGAAGTTATCCAACTTGGCCGCTGGGGTTCCTTCGGACTTCTCCTGTCGCTATAGTAAAGCTCAGTGCACAACTAACAATCACAAAAGGGTGACGAGTCCACAAATATAACGTCGTTTGTAATTACAGTGAACATTATTCGCGGATTGGATTGTTTAAGTGCATTGTCGAATACGTTGTTAACCTCCTGCACGAAACAGTGCGCTAGATTTTGTCTTAGAGTATTTATTTTTTAATAGTATCCGCTTGGGATTCGTATGAAATCAGTTCGACATTCATTGGAGCAGTACGCAGTTCGAGCTACTACTAGACGTATCGGTAGCTTAGTTATCCAGTTACGTTTTACCTTATAATTCAGCTAAACAGAGAAAAACCTGGTCCGTCGGTCGGCTTTTGTCCGCATCAATTGTAAAACTTGTACCGCCAGTAGTAGATTTCCTCTCCTATCCAATAGATCGTCAATAGTCTTGAATGCTTGGTATTCATTAAAAAATTGCATTCAATGCCTTATGTTCAGGCTCGACACACGTCTACGATTGCGTAGTGATTGAAAACAAAATATTTTCGTTGTGCCACTTGACAATACCCACATAGGTAAGCAGCAAATATAGGATCTCTATCTATATAGACCCTCCCCCCCCTCCCCTACATATATATATATGTGGCAGTAATAAGGTTTAAAAAGTGCACTACAACTTTTCTGCTGTGAGCCATCTCCAGCAACCAGACTGGTCTAATAGAAGGTTCGTTACCCGTATTCCTTCGTTCTGCACCTCTATTCTTCGTCGCGGCTTCTCTTGGATAACTACTAGCCTTCTCCTGCCGTCAGCGTCGTTCTGCTTCAGTCTCCTCCATGTTCTTCCTCTTCTACCCTATAGTATCGCCCCTGCAACCGGTGCTATTTGTTTCACGACGTTTTCTCATTCCTTCGGCCCTAAACCACAGATCCTACTTGTTAGAAAAAAATCTCTGCACTGGCTGGAACTGTCTGTGCGGTGTTACGCACTTTTCCAGTTACCTGAACAGAAGAAGCAATGATTGCTTCGTCAGCTCGACTCACGTCACGGCACAGTACCACGTCACTGCAGCTGTCAGTACGATACAGCAACTATCGACGGCGCCGACGGCGACGGCTCACCTCTAGCGGAATAGTTGCCTACATGACATTTACCATTGGACGACACGCACTATACTACCTATACGGTAGCAGCAGAAGACGACAAGGACAAGGGAAAACACCGAAAGAGAAAGAGGCCAAAAAAAACGGAAAACAGGCTAAAGAAAGCCCGAGAGAGGAAACCAGTCAGTAATACGATCATGTAACATGGGAGCAAGGATGATGACACATAAAGAAGGGCGCCGGCGCTCTTGCGCCCTATGCGCAACTTAGTTTGTACTATACTAACAGATCCGCTTCGCCCGTTGTCACACTGCCGGACTACATGTTATTGTCCTTGCGCATATCACCATTGAGTACAGCCGGCTGAAGAAGCCTTACAAGGGTTTGCTCAGGCGGTCGCATAGCGGCGTTACGCCAAGCAGCTATGGGGAGGCATGACCAGCCAAACCTAACGCCGCCACCCAAAGCGCAGCATCTCCGCCATCGGTCATACGTTACGCGTCAGTCAATTCTATTGTAGCCTTTTTTGCCATGTCTGACAGTAGTGCTTGATACGTCGTTACATCCTGTGCGGTGCTGCCGAATGATGTTATCGTGATGATGGTGTCGTGTAACGCATGTCTACAGTAGTATTTTTTTTTGAAAATATGCCTTGAAAGTGCGACAGCAGGGGAACAGTCACCAGTGGTTTGGGATTGCGTAGAGGAGAGGAGAAATCTCAGGAAAAGGCTATAGACAATGGAAGCGAAAGACGATGTGCTTGCTCTCGTGGACGAAGGGAGAGACGGTTGTCTATTAGGATTCGCTTGTTTGGTCGGCCGAGGCTTCCTCTCTCGGCAACGAAGGCGCGCTATGAAAATTTGGCGATGTGCTTGATAACTGCAGTCTACGTGCAGAAAAAAGAGTAGAGATGGGCGGTACGAAGATGTCATGGTCTTACAAACACATGCGGATGGACGTGTCTTTAACTCGGAGAAGCCGGTCTCGACGCTGTTGGCCTATTATAGACACGCACGGTCGTTGAGCGACGCAGTGTAGCCTCCATGGTCTTCTCCCCTCCATGGGGTCTGACCAGAAGAGGCGATCCACACAGCGCATAACGGTGTTTACGGTTTTTTTATGTGGAATTACAATAACGCCAATGGCCTAGTGAGAAACGTAGCAGCGGTTGGCCCGAAAACGCTAACGGAACCGAATTAATAAGAAACAAATCGTGTGCAACTACAGTTCGTTCGTCCGTTAAGTTAAAGTTAAATAATTAGTTTTCTTATCTCAAAAATATGTTCATACAACATGTACGTTTGTAATGAGCAGAACTTTATTATTACGACATAAATAAATAAAATTCACATATTATATATATAAACCTGCGCTTATAAGATATCCGCACTTGAGATTCGAATATCTACGTAATTAGTAAAAAGTGCATTGGGATTGTTTCATTTTGTGGACCACAGAATGATCAGTACTTGCAAGGCAAATAGCGCATGGCTTGTTAGTGTGGACTTAATGTCACACGTTCTCCTCGATGCAATGTTCGAGGTATTAGAAAACCTTAAACTAGTTTGTAGCATATCTTTGCGGTGCCTAAACCTTGATGACAGCCTTGATGTAGAAGCAAGCTAGTTTATAAAGTAATTATATCGATTTTCATTCAAGTGTAGTGTCGACGACGAGATCACTCAAATTAAACACCTACTAATAACCGGATTTCGATACATAATGTGCTTTATGATGTGCGTTTCAGTAATCTTACAAGCTATCTTCGACCCACGTTACAGCTATCTTGTCCTTGTACACATATATAACCCCTTTAATATTTTGCCATGTCAAGTCAAAGTCTCCTACGGATAACTTCAGTACATCGTATTAGAACAACCTATTATACGCTTATAGCCACCTAATCTGCTAGGTCTAAATTTAATCTACTCGATTGTAACTTCTAAAACTTCTCTTCAAACTTCATCTGGTTTACGCATGCGTAAATGTCTATATGGGGGTCTTGGCCGGGATAATAAATGTAACCATGCCCTATTTCAGTAACAGGACAAAAGCGCATTGTTTAATATTGCCCACGTAATCACAGCGTGCACCCTGTGAGTATCAGCCCGGCGTATCGGTCGGGTGCTGCTGCCACCTGTTTCGAACTTTCCATTACGTTACTACGTGGTTCCCAGTTCTGGTGATAGCGATCGATCAGCCTGATGAGTCCGAACGGTCGAAGAACGCCATTATTAGGCATCCTCCTGCCGACGCTTTGCAAGGCATTTCTCTACGGCGAAATTCTTTGTTGTCTGCTTGTGCTAACTCCTAATTCGCTTTTAAAGTTCCGGCTTAGTTCCGACACCCACTCCCGACCGAGGCTAAAAAGGAGTATTTTCCTCATAACAACTACGAGCCCTCAGCAAAGAATATAGCAGCCACGGTAGCAGCGCGGAGAGGGTAAAAGACGTGTAAGTAGATAACTTCGAGGATCAAAACCAGTTGTTTTTGCTGAGCCAATCTTCGGTTGTCCTTTAGCGCCCACCTCCGCTTTCCTTCTCAGATAAGTCGTGTAAGAAGATATTTGCTATTGAAATAGAATACGCCAATAGACACCAGCGGTATAAAATGAGTTCGGCCGGCAAACAGCCGCTACCGGACACATCCGTCGATTCCTATAAGGCAAATAACAATCTGTGCAAGCTTGCCTTTTTTTGCCTCACAGATGTACTTTATGGCTGAGAATTCTTAGGCATGCATTATAGTCGTCGACTTACTTGGATGTATAATAAGGTAAAGTGTAGACTATGTGTAAAAGAGAGCTGAATATGGCACTTGTATATAATTGTTATTTACTGGAAGAACTTCACCCCATTCGGTAATTTCGCTCTCGACTTTTAAACTCATGGCTTAATTTTCACAAATGATCCATGAAAAGGCATTGCAAAACAGCCCAATAAGCTAAAGTTCGTATATATATATATATATATATATATATATACACTCTGTAGTCGCTTCAAGCAGATGACTTCGATGGAATCACTGCAGTGGTTAAGTTACGTCTGGCACCTTCCAACAAAGTACAGAGAACAGATGTATGCCGTCCAAGTATACGTATCAAACTTTTGCGCTTGTAACACCACGCCTGTACAGAAATGATCCAGTCTGCACCCGCTGAATTGTACTGCAAGACAACAGTGTGTTTGACAAATGTCATCAATAGTCGATATGTAATGCTTTGCCGTTCATTCGACTGCATGGTTGGCTTTGCTATAGGGACGTGAGACGATGGGTCGTACAGGGGCTCTTGGCTGCACCCGGCTAATGCGCGGGCTCAAATGCCGACAGGAAAGGCGACGAAGTAAGGATATCAAAAAATTTGTACAATTCTATCGTGCCCAGAGAAATGTTGACGAGGTTAAATTATGAGAGTGATTTTATCATCCCAAATGTATGAATAGAACAAACCGAAAACACTGCTTGAAGCCGTTGTCCTCTTCCATTCATTTCCCGTTGGCAGGGGGCATTGGCTTAATGTGCGCTAGGTCTAATAACATAGCCAATATGGCTATATTCGCGCAAAACACGGATAGATTCTCGTCTTGTAGATACTATCAGCGTATTTGAATTTTGGATCGTTTCGGTAGAAGACGTATTGAAACTTAATCCTGTATAATATCATGAACTAGTAAGCAAATTCACTTGGTTCTATCGTTCAGTCTTTTCATCAATAGTCGACAGTGGTCGGAAAAAACTTCCTACGCCAAAAAAATTCTCTACCTAAAATTCTCACATATCGTGAACAATTGCTTACATGATTTTTACGTCAATGGAGAAACTCGAAGTACCCGTATGGTGTGCCTCAAATAGTACGGACAGAATCATATATGTAATTTACATTCTCCATTGCACATGACCAATAGGTGTACATACATTTGGCTAGTACCGCTGCACCTTTGTTAACCTATATCAGATCTATAGACGTCCTTCATTCATTCGCGAATGTGTTTAACACAGTAACCTCACGGCGGGCCTCAGTTGGCCGTTTTCTCCTTTATTTATCGTGTATTTGAAAGTACCTTACCTGAGAAGGCCACTCACATAATCGAATAGATATTCATGAAGAACTTAGACGCGCAAGCAAAACATGATGCCCATGGGCATACGTGCACCGGCCTAATATATAGTTTCATTCTGGCATCGGTAAATGTTGGCGGATGCGTCGCTACTATCATCGCAGCTTCGCATCGCTATTGGGCAATACCGATTGCGGGTTAGAAGAAGTTCGTTTTGTAGAGCATTGGCACCAAGTTACCTATGGCCATGTCTCAATCGCCGGGTGAGTCTTCGGATTTGTCATAACCAGGTCTCTTCTTTACTTTGTGTCTAAGCATAATTCATTAATATTCGGTCTACCTCGGGCTCTGTCCCGTCCTCACGGATCTGCTCCTGCCACCTTGGGTCGACAGGACATGTGTTTCTCGTGCGTAAATAGATAAATTTATTCTGTTGCTCTATATGGATCCATAATTAATAATAATTTTATTGTTATTACTTGGTGAGTTATACGCCGTTGATCAAATCACGCTATACATTGAACATTATGCTGACCTTTTCCGATCAAATGAACGTTATAGCTTTTAAGTTTGTTTTGTTGTTAAGTTTATTATAGAACGTGTATGCCACAGGCTGGCCGCAGCACAAATCGAATCCTTGGAAGAATATCCTCACCATACTACTAATAATTAATATTCTATTAAAACAAAATCTAGACAGCATCAAGACCGAATGAGCCTTAGCTGACACAGGAACTATTCGATCGTAGTTTATTTCAATAGATTCAACGATTAGTCCGGCAGTTTAAGAGTCGATGGAGAAGCTGTGATGTATCGGTGCACAGGCTTTTGCCAATTGTCGATCCAGCAGGTCGATCGGATTAGGTTGTTCGTTGTCTGCTGTTGAATCTATCGTTTGAAGATAATAATCAACAAATATGGTTTTGTCCGTAGGCAATTCCTGGTATTAAACTCGCTACTATCCATTCAAAAGCGATCACTGACTGGTTCAATGCACACTCGTGCCATCAATGGTGACCCTAACTATAATAGCAGTCGGGTTGATCCCATCGACTATGGTACGCAACCTATTTGTCTAATTATTATATCGCCGATACTAAACGCGTGCGGAAATTGACCCGTTTTGAGACTACGTCGCCTCGAATTATGAGAGGCTTCATGACATAGGCATGTCACGCTTACTGTTTCCGAAGGGGTCTTTCCAGTTTTTGGCGTAATTTTTCCGTGTATTTTACTGCGTCAACCATGTAGAAGGGCGACTAAATTCTATTTATAGCATTTATTTATAATAGCTAGAAAAAATTGTCAGAAGGTGTTTATAGTGTCATCCTAAAGCATTTAATGCTTTATAGTCATACGTTGCTAGACAAACAAGCCATAGATCATTGTCTTTATCGATCCGTCTTAGCTGTTACGGTTATAATAAAAAAAAGCATGATTTTCTTTTATTGCTGTTGATAAAAATACAAACGATTTTCTATTCTCGAGGAAGAAAAACAACGATCATGTGATACGGAACAGCTTACAGCCATGTCACTTTTTCAGTAAAACTGCAGAGCAACCAAGTTAGGTTATTCCCAGATGCCTGCCACTGTTAAAGGTCCCCACCTCCCTCCAAGTCCTGTTAACGGTAGACAACAGTGCCCACATAGCCAAGCAGCTTGGTAAATCGAGCAGATGCCATGTATTTTGATGAGGCCTTCCGCACACATCCACGAAAATACGCGCCGCGCAAGTCTAGACGCTTACGCACCCCATAGCGTGTGTCCCAAATTGGCTTCCAGCCTCCTCCCCGTCCTTCCCCCTATCCTGTTCGTGCGTGATGGATAGTTGCGCTCAACCGTGGCCACTATGGGACACTGGCAGCCAAAAGCGGCTTCACCTTACGCTCAACGTACTACTAAAAGCCATTGCTAGACTATCCGATCGACCATAACACTGTGCGAACGGCACTGCCACGAGCAGCGCCATCCGCAAACGATCTAAACATGAACGCCATATTGGTGCCGTGCTGCCGTGGTTGGTTCATTCAGTTCAAGCTCTGGCGACTTAAGCATGGATCAGACGCCCTCTCTTGGCATAGCAAACGATAGTAAAAAAAAAAAACAGGAAAAGAATGTATCGAATAGAGATGCAAACGAAACCGATGGGGACAAAGCAGAATATTCTAAAGAAAAAAAATGGTCAGGGGGCTTCTTTGCGAGCATCTGCAGACATCAAAGTGAGTGTCTGTAGATACATGAGAAAGGGGCCGTTAGAGAACGAGAGAAATAGGCAAGAGTACAATATCTAAAAACGATCTGAATTTTCGCCTGGAAAGACCACTGGCTAACGCTGGTTGGTATTCGGGCTGGTACGGATCATCAAAGTGTCGCCAGACCTACACTCAGGCATTTCTCTTGCTTACTATGGGTCTAAAGTCTGGCCCGTTCGTCTGCTGGCCTTTCCATAGTGCGTCAAACGATGGTGGAAGAGGACGAGAAGGCCACTTCGAGGCCAACGGCTCCTTGAACGTGTGCAACAGATTGGGCCTCGTCAGTCATCCCAGTATCTGTGTCGGAGTGACACAGAGGCGGGGCGCAGGGTAACAATGACGTCCTCGTCGCCGCCGTGATAAGCCTGACCTAGTGATCATGCAAGGAACGAAGCGGGATGCGGAACGGGGAACGGGAGGAACCGGAAACCTTTCCCAACGGAATCCTCGTTGCTGCGGCGGTCAAAAGAAGAATAGAGACATTTGCTACTATGTGATATCATCTGGCCTCTATGCATCGGTGAACGACGGCGGCTGCAGTCTCTCGCCATGTCTCCATCGTTCTGAGTGAACTGCAGATATACACACATAAGGCTGCGAATAAAAGTCGGAGCGGCTTACTTACGGGAGGGCCATCTGTAAAGCGATATATGGAAACCAATGCATATACAGACTTACGTATCAATCCTCGAATTAAATAAAAACGCTGACATTGCGAGTTGTGTGGAATGTCCTTTACTAGTCTGATGTTTGGCTGTACGAAGTTATTTAGTGAGTCGAAATACTTGGATTAGTCCCACTAGCAAACGGAGTTCGGGAACTATTCACATTAGCGTCTGGCTATTTCGACTGTAGTGTGACTGAGTACCGCTAGAGAACAATATGTTTAGCGCTGAAAGTTAGCGCTCAGAAATTAGGTTTCCGTTTCTAGAAGGCGACAGCGTTCGTCAAATCTATCGAGGACTTATGAAAACACATGATAAACTGGCCTTCAGCGAGACAACACTCCCTCACAATCGAATTCGAAGGTGAGGACTTTGACAGAGCTGACCCTACCTCTCGATCTCGCATGGAAAAACAAGTAGTTGCGGTCATTGAAGCTTCTTGCCTATAGTCATAATAAGTAATAATTACGAAAACTTTCTCTGGAGTACACCATATCTGTTTCCATCTAGGATGGAATTTGTTTTGAATTTCTTCTATACTTTTAGGACACGTATTTTGAGAAATGCTAGCAAGCCCACAAAGAGCACATTGCCCAGGCCCTGTTTTTCCGTAAAGCTCCCAAAAACTTGTTTCTCCATTTGAGAATCAGAGGGCTAGCTACCTCTTCGATCGTTCTCCCAATGTGCGATCTCAAAATAGTCGCATTAGTTACAAACTGTCGCTTTGCAGAGGACCCACCTTGGCCAGTGCTTTTCCCAATTTTCGATGGACCTTGCCAGTGCTCTCACCATCGGGAATTTAATCATTGAGTGCTTTAACACTAAACGGTATATTTGCTGATAAGCTTGTGGTCCTCTGGTAACATGCATTATACCTATAGACTTCATGTAAATATTTACTAAGCGTCGTTTACTGCTTAGTATTATTCTAGGGTTCCGGACAACCTACTATATATATATATATACATATATATATATATATAGCTGGATTCATATTTACATATATATTTAGTAATAAAATGTTGTAAAGATAAAATTGTAAAGTCTATATATAATATATATATATATATATATATATATAATAATTATAAGTAAAGTCATGTCATAGGCAACCTGTGCATATCAAAATAAGCAATGAGCCAGCTATTTACTTTTTATAAATCAAACGCTACAAATATTTACTTTTATGCCACTTGTTTATATATATATATATATATATATATATATATATATATACGTGTCGTCTTCTAAAACGTGAAAACAACCTGTAACTGTACACGTATATATAAAAGATAGGTACGGCGAGATAAATCAAGAATCGTACTTGCAGGCAGGGCTTCAACAGAAAGACTCGCTTGGTAAAGTTTACACTCGGGTTACATGGAAGCTGCATGGGCGGTTAAAGATGCTTGCCCACCTTTACTAAAGAACGACTCTGCTGTTTACAATGCTTATGGCTGGATAATTCAACTATGTCAGTAGAATCGTATTCGTGCAATAAAACGCTAAATCTTCAAACTTGGTTTCATTTGTTTTGTACGCGGACCCATTTCTTTTGAAATGCGACTGTTATTTACGCAGACACAACAGGCCACTATTGTCCGCACTATGCAGGAAACGTTACCT
This sequence comes from Varroa destructor, assembly GCF_002443255.2. Taxonomy (NCBI): domain Eukaryota; kingdom Metazoa; phylum Arthropoda; class Arachnida; order Mesostigmata; family Varroidae; genus Varroa; species Varroa destructor. Next base: position 27,543,820 of record NW_019211455.1, on the reverse strand, counting down.
AAACCTTACTTATGCCTTAGCCCGACTCTACCAAAGAATACGCAGGAGGCTAGACGGGGTGTGTTTTATTAGCGAAAACCTCTATCCGACCAGTGTATTTAATACGTGCGGTGACCGTATTGTACCATTCGCGTATCAGTTTGGCCTGAAATGTCTTGATGCAGAAACCGCATTAAGCCTCCCGCTTTTTACACGTGTTGGTACGTATAAAGACATATTCTCTTATTTGTACCAAAGACTGGAGTTTCTGCGGTCAAAAAACTAGGTCATTATATGCCAGTTAGGACGGTAGAGTCGCTTATTCGGTATGACTCTTATGAAATAGTAAGGAAGAACGAAGGGCCTGTCAGTAGGCGTCAGAGATCCTGTAGCACAAAGCGAACCATATGTTTTTTCGCTTGCAAGATACAAAATCGAAACAAAGGAAGGTTAGGGTAGTTCATCATAATCACCTTAATAACTTCCAAACAAACAATTCCTAAAATAAGAATATCATTGCACATAGAAGCAAGAAGAGCGACAGTAATGATTGTAGTTTAAGTAAAATCTCTAGGACGAGATGCTTGTCAGCCGGCGTTATTTCGTGCTCCCAACAAACTTATGCGCTCGCCTTCTGGGCCAAGAATTGAATACTCCTGGGTCAGACAACTGTGGATTTGTCACTTATGGTTTTGGTTCCGGAGTGAACCTGATTTCTTTAGGCAACTGCTATCAGTCGGGTGCTACAATTTTATACAAGCACATATTCAGGATAAGCACTAAGCAAAGCTGGTGCTCGAGTCAGGCTTTTAAAGTTGTATGTAATTGATGACTCCGCTTTTATGTACAGTTAAGCTCGTTAGATATTGCTCTTTAAATATATTTAACACGCTACTGCATTAATTACGTCCAAGTAGCTAATTGATACAGGTCATCTTTATTTATGTCTTTTTGCTAAGTATATTGCTTTTATAGCTCGCGAGTTTTTTCTCTAGCTATCTAAACATTTCATATCTAAAAATTAACGAGGCTTACGTGCGAACCGTAAAGAGAGTAAAAAACATTACGAAGAGTAAAGAGAATATTCAGGCAGTACACTATAAACCAGTGTTTGGGAAAGCTGAGCCAAGAGAACAATAGCTTCCTATTTCGAGCTTCAAAAGTCTTCGTACCCTTAGCTCGCAAATTTTTCGGATCATCATACCTGCACGCCCTATGGATTTTTTGCCTTAAAGGACATTCATGCGCGACCTAGGAATACTGCTGTTACTGCTGCCTTTTCATTTGTAATAGCCAGTCAACGAGCCAGCGGCAAACCCTTCACAAACCGGCTATCCATGCCAACGTTGCCATCAACCCACCGTCGTAATAGTTACAACGTTATCAGCAGAAGTAGCACAACGTCAACACTAAGAAGGTGCTTGCACACATCGTCTCCTCGGAAACCAGTAGTTGTCGGTGTTAGTTCATTTAAATAATATTGCCTTGGGGGCATTAATCTAAGATGGGCTGAAGCTAAGGCAAGAATAGGCAGCGTCGAGTCGTGACGAGTCGGACGCCCGTCCACGAAGCTGTTTCTGGGTCTGTCACAGTTGGGGCTTAGATACTGCAGTTTCGTGGTCCCAAACTCTAGGGGCACTTAGAGCTGAAACGGTCGGGTCTCATAGCAGGAGCGTGGGGCATTCCCGGGGGTTCATGCCCTGCCTAAGTGAAGAACTCAGTGTTATTCTCTTGTCGGCCGCCAAGCACAAGAGGCAATAGAGTTGTTCATTACGTCAGAGCAGCAGCGGTTTCGACGCTGGCGACTACGAAGAGGTTGACAGTGCCGATTTCAATCGTTTATCCGCTTTCGTTGGAACCGTAGTTGTCCAATACCACGCATTGACATACAGTAACAATAGTAGTGAGTGTAGTACGGATTGAGACTGACGATATCACCAGCCTTTGGCAAGCGCTCGTTCAGTCAACTTTCGTCTCGAAGTCATCGTTGCCGATAGCGTAGGTGAGTCGAACTGAAGATGGTTGTTCGAGTGACAACACTTTAGGAAATTCGAGGCAGATAGAGACGTAGAACCATGATGGAAAGAGACAAAGTCATCTTCAGTCATCAATCATAAAGTCATCGTCAGTTTATCTATTTCGAGACTTGGGGGAGTTCGAAGGTTGAAGCAAGAGATACACTGCTGCTACCGACAACTTACTCATTGAGGAGCGTTTGATATCGAACCAGGTACGGTGCTTGGGGCGATTGGTTATAACGGCTAAATGTCCATATGTGTGAGCGCATGTGGTGTTTGTATGGCCCCGCAAAAGTGTGACTCGACAGGGTTACCACAACTCAGTGTGTACATCTATTGCTGGAAAAATGCAGCAAAAGCTGTTACTAGTGTAGCTCATTGTACTACCTAGCTAGCCATTGATTCTCTAAAAGTTTGCGGTACAGGGACTTATTGAAAGCAATGCGCCTTAGAAATGAGACGCTACGGGGTATTCGGACCTCATGTTATGTTGGTCTTTAAATAAAGTAATACAGTCGACTGATAAGCAGAGCCGCAAAGAGATAAGGGCAAAGTAGCTTTTAGATAGAGACCGGTGTAAGACCACTGTGGGGGAAGTAGACATAACAGTAAAATAAATTAGAGAAGTAGCTAAAGCATATAAAGTTGCGTCAATATAACCTTGTTCATTTTCATACAAATTTTGTGTGCGTCAACAGTAATGATAACTTGGCTTATGAATGCATCATTATATGTCCTATATATAATACTATGTCTGCTTGGCGTACGAAGCACATTGTAAACAGGTTGCTTACAATATAGATGTTTCGGCCCCTTCCTGTGCTTATAGGTTCAATTCATAGCATTTGTTTGTAGACGTCTTGATCCTGAAAATCGTATGTGCTAATAATTCTAATTTTGAGGAAAAACATCAGTCAACCACATGGAACCGCGAGCTCGCCACATAGTGACATCTTGGCTGTTCTTAATGTCTCCTACGCATTCAGCTTCACTAAAGATACAGCGGCATACGACCTTCGGTTATGTCAGAAAGGTTCGTCATAATGAATCCAAAGGTACTCTAAATGCTCACCGAGAACAAGTCTGCTACATTGTAGGTACGTCGAATTGTGGTTGCGCAAAGCCAACGTATGACGGGGAGAATCCTGATAACGGCCGAATTGCTCTCTGCAGTAGGGCTTTTCGGCCCGAAATAGGAGGTCGATCAAATTGAGGCATTTTTATTTGAAATTTCTTTCGTTTTATTTCCGCTCACGCCATGGAGCAATAAGGACACCGATGGACTAGGGAAATGGCCATACGTAGAGAACGTTATCTGTGGGTCCCTCCGAATCCTCCAATGGACAATCGATGTGAGAATTGAACGCGTGTCCACCGGGGTACGTTAAAACGACGAATACATGAATATGAAAAATAAATTACAAAAATGAAAATGCGACCGAGGAACAGGTCGGGTAAAACTGGGAAAAGAAAACCTAGGCTGAAGAGAGAAATGAAGCATATAGGAATATCTTCACAATCGACTGTATCCGTAACTCACAAAAACTCGTCAGCGCGCAACTAACTCACTTTCAATGCCATTGTATCTCTTAGCTGAATAGAAACATCTGCTTACCAACGCGAGCCGATGATGGACGACAAAGAGGCTAAAAAACAAAACTGAAGTCGCCGTTTTTACGACCTAATTGTGCTTTGTGCTTGAACATTACTGTTGAAAGCAGATGTATTTACTGATTGTGGGAGCTCCAGATCTGTGGCCGCTCACCAGTAAAAGGTACGGGCTAATTGCTAGCTCACATAGCCAATGGCAAAAGATGACATGAAGTATGAACAGATAAGGCGGATGGAGTGATCTCCTTTGGATGGCAGTGATCAACCCACGCTCTTGGTTTATTTAAGATGGTCGAATCTCGCTTAGCTCAGCGTTGGTAATTACGGCACCTTTTATTACCCCTTTCTCCGTGAACGAAGCGCGTTAACTTACTACCAATAAACAAAAAGTGCCATTATCTATTAGATTCACATTTTCCAAGGTTGTAGCTTTTATGCACGAAATGTCGTCCGACATAACATAAATTTCTAGAGGTTTCAAGTGCTCTGAGGGCTAATAGCCGCTCTGACAAAAGTCAAACAGACTACTACCAGTCAGAAGACGGCGACGTACACATACGAAAATCATTGACCCCCACGGAGGGTGCCGCGTGATGAAACTCTGTGTCAATTAGCCATATATGCGTTAATTGGTAAAAACATATAAGCATATTGTTGTGATATCTAACTAACATGATCAGAATTTATATTTTTCGGGAAACAAAGGTTTATTTAATCCTGAACTAAAACAAAATGTTAGCAATTGTTGTTTATTGATAATTTTTATACATATATATTTACCAAATGTTAAAAAAAAGGTTAACATCATATGTATATATATATATATATATATATCCAACATTATTCCTTGCATTATCCTGCATATATATGCAGGCAGATTCATTATCGGTAAAAAAAACATAATATATATATATATATATTATGAAACAATTCTAGTCAATGTCATACAAGTTTTAAGGTTTTTGAAGGATACAGCTTGTACCTACATATTTTTTAATAGTTATTGCCTAAATTGTCGTTTAGAAAACTAGGTCGACATATACTAGACTAATCGTATTTATAATATGAGGTATCGGGCAAGACTGGAGTTCTTCAAAAGCTTTACCCGAATACGAAGGAGGTTAACCTAGAGACCGTATAGCCCCCGCAAAGTAGCAAAGCGTCCTGGCGCCGTTAGGTTTAGATGGCCCCTTGCAAACTTCATATTGGCTGTTCCGTAGATGGTCTATGTAAATAGCTTGAATAGCGCGATAATGCGTCCCCTATATATCATACAAATTTGTATTATACATAGATGTCCTGTTTCGAGGCAAAATCCGGTGTGTCAAACCGCGAACGTTCATCAAAAGAAAACTGGAACGTTTTTCAAGGTGTGTGATGGAACTTGATGGATACTTGCTTCAGTTTTTACCATTTGGAACACTGAAGAAGTTATTACTATTCTAGAATGGTCGCAGCTGCGTGTTCGTCTAATTAAGCTTTAACATATAATGCCTTGGACCGGAGATTGTTAGGAAACGCTACCATCTACGAAAAGAACTGCATAGTATTCTACGGCTCAACTTATATTTTATGAAAAATGATTTTTGTAAAACAAAGCTCAATTTATTAAGCGGATAGAACAGGTTGTTACTTTACCTATTTGAAAACTTCGAGCCGAGCAGGTATTGTTAATCTCTGTCTAATCTAACAAACTAAAACTAGCACTTATCTCTTTCTGAGCCCTGCGCAGTACTCAATTTGCAAATCGAATAAAAACAAAGAAGGACAAATATACAGAAACTTAATGTTGTGTGAAGATAAGCTTAAGCTTCATGTGAAAGCGTTAATCATGTTTAGTAGACTACCCTTTGCTTTTAAAACTAAGGCCAACCATATTAATAATGACAATACCCATAAAGAATGAATGAAATGAAAACGTTTCACATAATAAAAACAATGCTAGGTTTCATGACGGACGCACCGTGGTGAGGTCTGAGACGAAAAACATTAGGATGAAATCAGTTAACCTGCGCAGTACATTTCAACTGGACTGATTTGGTAATAGTCGAACCTCTAATAAGTAACTCATACGTCAACGTCTACGCAGTCTCTGCATTTTATACCATGTATAGGATCAATGCAAATTCTAAAGAGGCCTCTTTTATTTGAAATACTTTGCCATGAGCCCTACCAATCTATACAGGGTTGTACGCCGGAGTTCGGATCATCCGTCACTTTGAAGTATTTGATGCTAAATTCGTTACCGACACGCTCAGACCAAGAGGAGCATTCTAACTGCTGTTGCTCATAAGAGACTATGGGCGCTGGCTATCGGTTTGCCACCCGTAGCTCTCTCATAAAGCGGTTTTGTCAAACGTTATACCCCACTGTCATACGCCCTCTCTTTGGCTTAGTTGCTTAAGGACCATTTCAATGGCTCGTAGCATTGGCCTTGTGCGCACGCATTCATAACATTACTCTGATGAATTCCGATTAATTGGTGCCGCTACTTTCAAGTCAAGACAATGACGCCCTCCATGAAGTAGAGTGGGCCGGTACCATCTCAGCGGATTTCAAGGTTAATCAACCTTCAAGCATGGAGAAAAGGTACGGACCGGACCCATACATAATGCTGTGTCTGAGAGCAATGCAATATATTAGTTCTGACCATCGAAGAGTCAAAAGCTTAAAGGCCCACTGCATGCATATATTAAAGCAGAAGGGAAGAAATAATACAACAGTTTCTGTTTAAGCCTGCAAGACGAGCATGGAAACATGCTTCACTCTTAGTATGTCCTGGGCTTCCAAGTCAAAATCACTTCCACGCTGAGCAAATCATAAATATTCTGATTCCTATTCTACTTAGTGTGTGAGCAGAATACGATAGATATGCACATACAAGAATTCATAAACCCACAATAAACGCCCGCGTTTTTCCCTCTACTTGCGGTTCGGTTGAATAAAATATAAGATCGATCTAGAATATTACATTATTATAGGCGAAGCGGACAATGACGATACACTGAATTGGCATTCTTTTCGACTATATCGCTGCTTTTCTGCCGTTTCTGCTGCCGCCTACCGAAAAATTCATTCTACATGTCCATGGTCGGACCCGCTTCTCACCCGCAGTCCGTATTGAGAAGGCCACTGTGAAGTATCACATTCGTTTAGTATAACCACCTATTGCAATAGTGCTCCGTGACGACAACCTATCAGAAACACTGTCCATCGTAGTCGACATTGCCATCGGTTGTTCAGTCGAAAGACGTTCGCTCTACGAGTCCCAAGGGAACGGTCATCGAAGCCAGAAGCTCAGCAGTACGGGGATTCAGCCTCGGGATCTTGGTCATCATTCGCTTGCCGTCTATGCTACTAGTCGAGTTCTCGACGTCCCATAGCTTGCCACGTGCTCCTGATGGACTATGGAACCTGGCAAAGGCAGGCAAACCACTCGCGCTAGTCCAGAAGAAAGATTTCGGGTTGTGCAAAGAAAAACTGCGCCATCTCGTGATGGTTGCTGCGATCCAAGAGCAGATCTGGTTTGTCCTGGATCTCTGTCTGTGCCCCCTTTTGGCGGCTTTGCACGCGCTGGTCACGACCCGTCATGCGTACACACACTGGGACAACAACTAGCACTGACTAGCTAATACGACCGTCGTTTTACTATGCACACACTGCCCATAGGAGGTGTTGCGCCGATGGATCTGGCGCAACCGTTTCAATGGCTTGGTATTGCCGCGCATTGGGTTGGTAACAGCGTCTAAACCAAAACGTGAACAAACCGACTCTGCCAGCTAAGTAAAAAGCCGAATGTATATGTACGTATGGGGCCGACAACGATAAAGACAAGGCTGACGACCGCTATATCTTATATAAGCGAAGAGAGAGAGAGAGTAAGGCTATCCTACTTTCAGCAGCGGTCTTTTGCAGATCTGGTTACCTTTGCACATTGGCAGTTGTAGTAAAGTGACAGGAGAAAACTAAGAACTCTAGATTCCTTTCCACTTACGGTGCCGGAGGCCTACTAATAGCGGGGCCGATAGCACTTAGATGATGTGCACAACGTGCAAAATATTACGGAAGTTGAATTTACAAGCGGCTGCAATTTTACACAATTTATGGCCTAATAATGGGGAGTGCAAACAGCACATAAAATAACAAACAATAGGAAAGAAAACTACGACCCGGCCATCGAACTCAAACTTTTTTATGTGCTCGTTCATCTACGTAATTAATGCCTTTATTGTCAGCCCTATGAACTAAGCATGGTGTTCATCATCGCTATTTCCTCACGCCTTCCTTTCACAGACCGTATCTTTATAGCTATATACATGCGGTAAATCGTGAAGGAAGCTTTTTTTGAACATGTGTGTTCAGTCATCCGCCGTAGGTCCCACTGCATCATCGAGTAGACAGACAACGGCTCAATTAGCAGTCATTGCGGTTCTCCTTCGTCGTTCCATTCCTCCATCTTCTTTTACAATTTTTTCGACGAGGAAATTTTTCATGCCAAGCTGTTCGCAAATCGACAAGGCCGCAGAGGTCCATCATTTTCCCAGCCGGCATGTGTAATATAGTTGCTGTCTGTTCCGAATTCCCTGCACACACGGCGCTGGGTCGACGCCCGACTGCCTGACCGAATCTGGCTGTATTCAGGCACAGAAGTGTCCACTACTAACAGCTCTTCCTTCTGTCACGTTTGAAAGCGATTTCGGTGTAATCCGTACGAACGCCTGCTTATCCAACACATTGTAGACATTGATCTCCAGACCTACGACGTATGAGTTGTGCCACGAGTGGAATTGGTAACTTGCAGGAAAGGCAATCCAAACGCCGTCAACGTGTGTATGTGTATGTGCGTCTTTACATGCGCGAAAAAAGACGAAGTAGATAGAGCTTCTGTACTGCCGTTCATAGTCGACTGGAGAATAGGGTCTGTGTTTTTACCGGGCAAAGGCATGGCATTAGTCTAGATCCGCAGCTTACCAACGGAAAACAGCATACTAGCTGGTGGTCGGCAACGTATGGAATAAGTGCGGGGAATCCCCAAACAAAAACGATGCGCTTTAAGGAAACGCGGCACTCTAAGAATCTAGGAGATAATATGAAGTTCTGAGAAGTAATGAGGATAATATAGAGGTTTGACAATGAACGAAGTGGAAGCGATGTGTGTAGCTGAACTTTACTGTGCCGCCAGAGATCGTGAGAGATGGTAACAGTGGTCGAGGAAAGACTGCTTACCAAAGGGCTAATGCCTTATAATTATAGCCCCGTCTTCTCTTGTTCCACTCCACTTATGGGCATATAGGCCTGGTGCTATTTCGGCATTGGTCAATTGAGTAAATCGTCACGAATTAGCGTTCGTGCTACCATTACATGTTGTCAGCTGGTCTAGGACGACCTACCTGTACTCAACATGGTAGAGCTATTTACCTTGCAGAAACTGGACAACTATTAACAATTTTAGGTATCGGATTCTCAATGCTAAAATGTCTATCAATTGTTTTGCCAAATGTTCTGAGTGTCAAGGAGCTGCCTTTTTTACACCTTCATCAAATCTGCGTGTAAAAAAGAAGGAATAAAAACTCTATCTAGAAAAAAAAATCCAATGAAAAAATCCTGATATGTGCACCAGGTTAAAGAAACAACAAAAAAAGTTATTCTAATCATACTGGACCAATAAATTCTCAGTGTCCGCGCTAGCACTCTTCAAATACGAAGCCGTCTAACTTTGGAACGTTTCAGGCGTGTCACTGCCTGCCAAACAGCGTGCCAGCCTTCTCGTGATACCTTGAGCTTTCTCTTTTAATAAAAAGGATCGTCTGAAGCATTTCTTATTAATTTAGGGGTATGAATTTGATAGGAACAAGTCTAATCAAACGAGGCTTCTGAATATTACGCATATGGAGCAACTCAGCCAATTTAAAACACATGCGCACTCCTAGGGACAATATAAAACAGACACAAAACAACAACAAAAAAATAGTCACAGCAGGTGTAAAAGATGATAACAATATAAACGTGTTTCATGCTAAAATGGTATCTACATCTGTCCATACTTGTTTTCCCTGTATTCCTTTTAGTCAAGCTCAACCTAGCCGACATCCATTGCAGCGCCCTCCTGAGGGCTATTAAAATTAATTCAGTAATATTGTGCCAGTCCTCTTGTGTTGGTCCCTTTGTCGGCTGTGTGACCAACAGGTCGCAAGGGTGGTCGCTGTACACTGAGATTTGAACATCAGTTCTGGAACTGCCTCGCACTAGCGGTACGGTCACTCCGATACTCAAAAAAGACTTTAATACAAAGCGTTATGTGAATGCGATTCCAACAAAGCCTTGCGATATTCTCAGTCTATGCGAAGGTATGCTCCGCGAAGCTGATGTCCCGTTCGGCATATACATAACACACAATAAAACCCATGTCCTAGTTTGATTCAAGAACATGTCTAAAGCACTGGTTAGCTTGAGGTAAGCATAAACCGACGAAAATACGTTTCTTATCAGATGAAAGCCCTCGACACCCCTACCAATCGGATCCGTTCGAATTGTCAGAAGTAACAGTGTCAATTTTATAGTAAGCTGTAATAGACCCAGCACAAAAATTGGGCGTTAGAAATGAGTCTCGCACCAGAGCACGTCTGTAGATAGCCATAAAAATAAGGATCAACGCGTAAATAATAAGATGTTGAAAGCAAAACAGCAAAATAATATCGAGACAAATCGGATTCGATGAATATCTGTTTGCTCAGCGCTTAAACATCGCGTACAAAAATGATTCTCACGAAGGCAGCTGAACGTAACGATGATCAACTGATGACTTAAGCTTATGCTGATGAGCAGAGAAGTTCGCTGGCGCTGTCCAACGTAGTAGAATTCAACGAACACATACATGAGGTCCTGTGTATCGGCAAACCAACTAGTAGTAAAGCATGTGCATAACTTACAAATCAATCAAGGTTCACTGTTTACCTAATTTCCTTTTCTGATGTTCTTTACAGAGGATAACCTAGTCCCCTTGTTGCCTACATATTGATTTTTGTTTGTGTATTTCGACGAGCTCAACGCAAAGCGAGCCCCCATCCATAATTAATTTACTCCTTTACGTTATTTAATCGGGTCTTCATTTAGTTTCTTGTTTTAGGTCTAGGCAAATATATTTCCACAATACCCTCAGGCTGAACGATCGAGACTATCTATGCGCGTATGCTTCTGTGTATTTCTGACAGCAGAAAATACCGAATCGCTGTGTCGTTTTCTAATCGACACTTTTTTTACGTGTCGCACCAGTTCCGCCACATTCATCTGCCCTCAACTTCGCCCCCGTGCGATCTTTGTCAGCTTTTAGATGAAATGAGGACTTGAAAAAGATTATGAAGCTAGCGGGAGCCAATCGACGACCTGTCTTTCTATAGCCTGATTGTAACGAAAAAGGAGTCATGTGCTCAACATGGAAATTCAGACGAGAAGAAGGAATACAACAACCAACGTAAGGCCATCGTTTGGAATCTTCTTTCTTCTTCCTTCCCGTCTGGTGCAAGCGAAACGAGAGATCCTTATGCTAATCGGTTTCTTGAAGCAAGCTTTGCCCCCATCGTGTGGCCCCTAGACGACGTGGGTTAGCTCCGTCTTGCCCGACACATCGTTCAATCTATTGGAAGTGGCGGTGTTTGTGGCGCCAAGAGATGTTCACTCAAACGGAGAATCTGTCGTGCATTCAAGTTAGGGACTAAGGATTCGTATGGCGTTGAATGTTAGCTGAGAGAATCAACAGCAGGACCGAAACGAATGGAAACTGCTTACGGCATTCGCGAAAAGGGAACCGTCGACTGACTGGGCATAAGAACTGCACCAGGTTGAGTCAAGCGTGCGACGTATAAGCAAAAGAGACACATGCATACAGATCGCCAGAATACATGGTATCCACTTCATTAACACGCTGCTCTGCTCCTGACTTAGCAGGGTTTGAGGAAAACCCTCGACTGGGGGGGCTTTTACACTATATAATCTTCCTATTTTGCTATGCCGTTTTGTGTCCTCTTAAAAGAGTGGCAACTAAAAGGAGAATTCGTTCTTAAATTATATGTTCGACGTTCAATAGTAGAATGGGTAAATTTGTTAAATCGATCGGAAATTAAATAACTTGAAGTTCGAATCAATGGTTCATCGATTAACTTTGTAGTTAGGCAGACAGAGGTTAGAGAATATGGCCCTGTTTGTGGCCGTTCACGGTACGGCTGTGTTAGATTGCCTCTATGAATGCCAAGGTCGGGGTTGGATACGAGCAATTTAAAGAAACCGATTGGGTGCAGAGATTATTATGTTTATCCTCTTTTTATAGATAGTCGAAGTTAAGTCTACATCTGTATTCGAACCTAGACGACCTCACATGTACCAAAGATTCGTAGATAGAGAAAGATGCATGCACCACAATAAAACCCACATCAATAGCACGAACCGTGTCTCATTCTGATACTGGGTCGTCTTTCAATATAAACAACAGACTTGTTTTATTTTTAATTCTATATTAAGCGTTAATCAAATTTGCCCATTCAAGTGCACTAGCTAATGCTCCTTGGTCCACACGGTAGTCTGAATAACGACACCAAAGAATCTTTTAATTAAATAGTTGTGCAACGGGTGAACAACCTAAAATATATTCCTACCAAGTAGAGACCAGATTTATTCCGGCTACATTCTATTTTTAGTTCTATCTTGTTTTGAACACCAGAGTTGCTTCACCTTTCAATCTACTTCCTTAGACCTAATTTTTACCCTTTTTTCTTTTTTTCAATATGTTGATATTATACTTTTTCCTAAAGATAATAAGAATAAACCAAAGAACCCAAAACAAAAAAAAAAATAAAACCGATTCTAGCGCACAGAAATATAGAAAATATTTTTAGAAAACCTCGCAAGCAGATGTTCTGTTTCTTTACGTTTCCATCCTTTAGGAAGCAGAAACAGGCTCCAATCTGTTCAGCAGATTGTGGGAAAGCGAAAACGGAATCGAACGGCCGAACTGAATAGTCGATCTATATTTTCCGTATGCTGAGGCAATAGCCTTATCTTCAGGTTCACTTCGGTAGGCTGCTAGAGACAGCCTTCCACCACCACCCCTGCCGTTAAACTGCAAGGCAGGAAATTGTTGCCTGACATAAGCGACTTGTTTGGGCTTCTCGCTCTTCTTTCTCCCGCTTCCTTCGTTCTTTTCCTTTTCTCCAATGTATGCCTGCTTACCTATCTCGTATTTCGTCTCTGCCTGCCTGCCTGCCTGCCTGCCTATCTCGCTTTTCGTCTCTGCCTGCCGCAAAAGCTTGTTCGTCAACAAGAACTCATCTTCTTTTGAAGAAACAGAATGTATCCTGGTTGTACTCATCCACTGCTCCCCGAAAACCTTCACGGTTTACTAGAGCACTAGCCTAAAGAAACCTTTGCTGTACTGTGTCTCTACTTCGCAAAGTTCGTCGATGGCTTGCGTTCTTACTAAAAAGGGAAGAGCGACCGACAGTGAGCGTCGGTACGTACTTTGCCCATGAAGGATCCTTAGAAGGTTGTCCCTTAGTGCCGCGCTACCGCCGCCGCCGGCGTCTTCGGGGTTTTGTCGATTCGGTCAACCGGCAACAACAAAGTCCTTCGACGCTGCGACGCTGTCGGTCGACCGCCCAACCCATCGATGTCGCTATGCCTTCGCTTTTACTGTCCTGTCGATTCCGTCCTTTTGCTGGGTTCTTCTCAACCGGTTTTCTTTGGTGAGCCTGTCCTTCATCGGCGAAAGTCGCTTGTGGACCAGCTTGGACTCTACCGACTCCTGTTTTTCGACACCGTTATTCTGCAGCTCCCCGTGTTCTCTCAACTCTTCTCAGCGAACGCTTTATTCTGGTGTCCGAACTCTGAACGACGGGCGACGCACACGCCAAAACCGCGCGTTTGTTCGCGCATCTCCTAAATCCACTAGCGTCGCCATACGTCCCCATCTGCTTCTTCCCCTTATGTGAATGACACTCAATCGAGAGGCTTGCAGAAACGAAACGATCTATCGCCAAAAGCATCCGCCTAAGCTTGCACGCTAAGTTCAGGCTCATTGCTTGTTCTTGGTTGCCAACTGAAATCCTTGCTGCAAGCACAAGCATTGGTTTTGCCCCGTAGCTAGGCTACTAGTAATGGTAGTAATAGCATTTCTTTTGCAAAGGCTAGACCTTGACGCAGTAGCAGCAGATTTTGTGACGTCAATTCAACCGTTAACCCAATGAGGCAGGAACGGTCAAGGGAGTTAAACGCGATATCCAAAGCTACAGAAATAACTATGCTAACCTTTTTTCCATGAGTACAGGTACAAGAGCCTAGTTTTACTTACTGCTTCGCACCGGGCAAAGCTCGCAGTCTGCACCTTGGTGGATCGTTAAACTGCTTTGACTAGGAAATGTCTACAGTCGAACGTTAAGCGTCAAGGCACCGCTAGCAACGAGCTCTTTTATAAAATCGACTCACATAAACAAGGCGGAGGAAGAAGTGGAAGATAATGAGAAAACATAAAAGATAGGGAGAAAGACCTAGCGCTGAAAAACGAAGCGAAAGGAAGGAAAGCGAGTGCTTTCCTTTTAGAAAATATTTTTCACGCCTTGATAAACAATGGGATTCGATGCGATGACACCTGGTCCGCTATGCGGCTTTTGGTGTTGGAAGTAGTGTTGAACGCCCCCTACGATTACTAGCTTTTGCGACGGCATTTCATTTCGCCCCTCCTTATGTGACAACAAGTGCGTGACAAATAGTCCTTCTTGGTAGTAATGAAGGATTGATGACAACTTCGGGAGCTGTCGATCAATGCCACTCAATTTAATCCACGAACGCGGTCTCACCAAAGGTTGATAACCCACGATCAGTCTGAATTAACTTAGTTTGCCTTAAGCAACAAACGAAAACTCTTCTAAAGACTTGCACTTCCGCAGAGCACACGCTTCTATTTAGCTGAAAATTCGTAAACAGGTCCAAGCCTATAAATTTCACATTTCTAATCAAGAATCTGCCCTCATAGCGTTCCAGTGTTAGCCACATACAAATTATATACTGTGAACTATCAGCTTTTGAGCCAAATATTCGATCAGCTAATGTCCGTACGCTACCCGGTGGCAACTCTACCCCTAAGTCCTTGTGCGCATTTATTCACTCTCACTTTTTACGTACTGTTAACAAATCTATCCTTTCTTTAATCGTAAAGTAAAATAAGCATTTGTCATTCGTACCAGTCTAATAGCTAATTAATCTTGTGAGAAAGCAGAACGAAGGCTACGTTGTCCTGCCAGAAAACTTTGTCCTATTACACTGCTGAAAGCCACAGATGGTCGCACTTCTGGCTTTTAACTTTTTGCATCAGCTGCGAATGCTTCGGCTAATATCGCTTGATTTTTTGTAGCGGAAGCTGATGTTACGATGCGATTTAAATAACCCTCACTTCATGTATATGTGCTCGTTCGTACACAGGCCGGATATACAGAAACAATAAGCGCAATCCCTCGCTTATACCTACATCTACATGAACAAATGCTGGCTTTCGTTATCGTCATTATCAACACCCTGGCTTCGGCAAGCCTGACCTTTGGTTCCGCTGGAAGTGACATGTCGAGCCACGAGAGAAGCCACACCCACCACTGCCATCTATGTACCGTTGTCCGGGGGTCACCGTATATATAATGTATTGGCAAGCCAAACCATCTCATAAGCATATCTGTGTGGTCCGGAACAAGCGAGTTGACTCTGTGAGGTGTGGATCGCCCTTCTGTAGGGAAAGAACCTTTAGTAAGAATCGTAGCCCATGAAACGGTACCTCCTCCCCCCCCATCCAGCAAGGTTAGACTTCTCTATTTAACCGCCATTTACCCTACTATTCAGGCACGCGAAGTCGTGCTAGTTACCAGCATTTGCCCTGTGCGCAACAAAATGCTCTTCTCTGATGAGAAATGCCATACTGTAGAGCCGTGTCTGGCTACGGTTGCCCCGACTCACTAATTTTTTCGCAGGACTCTTCACGGGCTGTGTGAAAAACATACGCGATAGATAATACAGCCGCTAAAATAAATACATGGGAGATCATATATATATATATATATTTGGTAACTTATCTAGAGGGGAAAAAACTGAAAATAAGAGAATGTGGATACAGATAGGAATATAATCCTTGGGAATATAGTAAGCCTTAATTCTAGGGTAAACGAGAAGCGGGTATTCTGCTATCTGTTAAAGAAAATGGTTGCATAGCATAAGGAGATTTCCGAAATACCGAGTGCTCATAGAAATATTATGATCAAATTATGAAACTAAAATACGCCTTACCAAAGTAGCGTTATCCGCGTCGAGATAAAGCAACAGATAGTGCTTGTAATTGGCTTGTTTGTACTTTAGATTATTACTATATTTCATGGGTGGCTGCTTCGTTATAGATACTGACTTTACGTCATCTGTTTATATAATAATGATTACGTTAGTTTACTTCTTCTTATTTGCATGGGGTAGCTGATCAGTCAAGGGGTGCGAATAAAACTCTTATCTATGTATATACTGATCTGAATTAGTAATTTCGAGTTCCCGTAGGAACGTTTAGAAATAAATTAGAAAAACAGTGTCGTGACAAACAAAGATATAGCAGAAGTAACTAAGTAATAATGATAAACTGTTTTAGACCTCTATATGATACTGGTGTATGCCAAGGATCTTGACTGTTATGGGTTAGCTCTCTAGCTGAGGAACCTGTTTCTTCAGAAGCATTAAATTGAAGAGGAAAAGAATTGGTTGCAGTTCTCATTGTGTTTATTTAACTACGAGGCGAATTCGATAAGATGATAACAGTTATATTTCGGCTGACACTGCTGCCGCTTGTCTCAAGATCCGATATCTCTGAGCGCAATGCCTAAACTAGTGGTAAAATAAACCAAATCCGGCATCCTACATGCGCATGTCAGTCTGTGGAGCAGAGGTTCTGTGCTAGGATTTAGGTAGACGGCTGTCTTGTACAATGCAGATCAGCCATCGAAACGCGAGCTTCGGAACGCCAAAGAGCGACGGTCGTCTGTCGATATTAGCCAGCAAATAACATCAGGCCACATGGCCAACATGCGAAAATTCACCTGTCGAGCATTCAATATCGATGCGGTAAATGCCGCTTATTGTCGCCTATTCGTAGCCGTCTTAAGCGATAAATTTGCCTATCGTTCGTCCCCTATTTTTCATGCTCCTATATCTAACATTAACGACGCTAACCACCATTACTGTGACACTGTGAGTTGTACGTCAAATAGTTAGTTTACACAAGCAAGCCTTTTTCCTCGTTCGCCCTACATTGTGTCATTTCAATATGTTTAGATCTTTTTTTTTCAAGTAATTATCTATAATAATAGCTATTATTTTTTAGATAGATGAAGGTAGATTCGTATATCGATGAGTATCGAAATGAAGTATCATCTGTGAAATATAGTCTGTTTAATACATCTATATAAGTGTATTTCCTAATTAACTACAGGAACGATCACAGCAAATGCTTATAAAATATTTTCGATCTAATCAACGAGCCATATTAGTTATTTTTTATTGCTATATACAATTATTTATGTTGACTGCTTCGTTAAGCAAAAGTTGTATGTATAACTTCACCGAGACGATAATTAGATAAAATCAATTTCAAATGGATCGTTTCTATGGCGGATAATGTCAATTGCTGAGCAAAACAAGTAAAATTGACTTCCTCGTGTATATATGGTCAAAAAATTGAAAAACTGGCAACGTCTCTTTGCTTAGGCCAGCCTACTCATTTACTGGACAATTTACCCCAAAAAATGAATACTAGCGTCATGTACGATACGTCGATCAGATTAGGCCTATTACGGGATCTGTCCCTGGCGCACATTGGCCTTGACGTGTACAACTGCAGATTCAGTCCCAACTGTAAATTTTCATTCGCCCAACGCCTTGACGCTAAATATCAACATTTCTATGCAATTGATCAAGAAGACACCTTCAACACTCGTTCGAAGATCTATGAGCGTTCGAAGTATTCCGTTGGACGGCATTTAGAGCGGTAAAAGCATGCTGATGATTATTAGGCCCGATTGTCTCATGTTATTTGTCCGATACGAGCTATCTACGAATCTCGTTGAAGGCGCGAAGCTTTTTACTAAGCCGAATGCCACTGTTACAATACAGAAGTGTCTATTTAACATGCAACTACAGTAGAATGTAACACTGAACGCGTCCGTGTATATATATACAGTTAGGATTGCGGATTTTATTGAGAACTTTAGCTTTAATGTATGTCTCACGACGACTAAAAAGGAATATTAGCAGGAACAGAAATTGTGGGCGTCTTGGCAAGAATTAGACAGAAAAAAGGCAATCTCGTAACGCAAAATCGTAGCACCGATAAAGCTAGCTGACCCAATCGTACGTGATGTCTCTTGTCAACAAGAGACATCACGTACGATTGTAACAAGACGTTTGTATCGTTTTATAATGCTAAAGGTAATGAAATATGATAGGAAAAGCTATGAGCAGAGTAACCAGCGAATAAAGGACACATGAACAAAGCAAGAAAAATTGACCTTAATTAAATCCTGCAAATGCTTGTGACTGGTTAGGTGGGCTAGTATGGTCTATAAGTAATCTTCATGCCAAGTGTATTTTTAAAGTCAGTTGAAATGGCTAGGGATTTTGATACTCTTAACCTATTGAGAGCTAACAATTCCGTTGTATCCCTCCCAAGAGATCGATACCATCCGAGAGTAGATAGGCATCTGTTTTAGAGTGCTATTGCTACTGCTGGTTTCTGCTGCAGCTGAACTTGACTCGGGTGGGTGGGGTAATATAGCGAACCCTCGCGTAATTTCGCGCGGTACGGGATGTCCGATCCGTATAAACCTACGACAACCCATCCTGTAGAGAAACGATTCATACCATAGCCGATTATTTGCTACAGTAACACTGATACGAAGAGCGTCCACCAGCCTAAAACATGTGGTACTTTCCGCTTAATTGTTAGAAGCTGAACTTCTAAATACGTCACCGAGAAAAGGTTTTCTTTTTGGATTGGAACGGATAAATAGTCAATTGTAGTTTGATCGCGTCACAATGTAGACAGTTGTCTAGGATATCATATTTAGCTTTCGAATTGAGCTTGCCCTGGCAATACCATCAGATATGGTCGGCGGAGGTTCGTCGCTTCGACTGCGCGAGTTGTTCTATTTAGTATATTTTGTGGATTTGTTATGGTTGTTTTTGACTACTGCCAATTAGTTTCTCACACCTAATGAAACAAACTATTAAATTTAAATTTATTATAGCATGTTTTGGTAATTCGACGAGTGGTACGACGAAGAGTTGTCTCAAAATTTGAGAAAAAGGTTGATTGTCCACAGCATAGAAACTCGCGAAATGCAAATTAAACGGAGAGTTCTGTCCAAATCGTATCGCCTACACCGGTAGTTTGCTACTGGAAGTTTCTGGGCCTTGTGTTGAAAAACTCGTTTACTTAGTTTTCGGGACCTTGTTCAAGGTCACACGTGCAACTAGTAATTTGATTTGCCAGCGATCGGAGGAAGCGCTAATCCATCGGCGTGAGGCCTGAGTGGTGCAAAAAACCTACCACCCGAGCTCTTACAGGGTGTTTTTAACAACCTTAATTGTGTCTGACCTGGCGTTCTTGTAAAAATGATGATTTTGTCTATGCAAGCTTTTTCGCTATTAGATAGCCTCGTTCAATCGGCTAACAGGTCTTGTTGACTATCTGGTCCTTCTTAAGAATGCATAAGACCTTTTCGGTTCCACCGAACAAAAATCGTGGTCATTTTCAGATGGCAATTTAACCCAACTGTGTGTTTAGGCGTACTTTCCGGAGCCTCCCACCCATACCTCCACTTGATATCTACGTCAAGGCACCACTTCTCGTAACAATTCTATCATTGTGGTTACACGTTACAGGATCAAATGCTAAATGTAAATAAGCAGTTACATTTTCTGGTGGTCTTCGCTCACTTCATAGGTCACTCAGGCCCGGTATTTTCGGGCAACTGCCATAGATTTAATGTGGGCGTCGATAATCCTATTGCAATTTATCTTATCGCCCCGGATGATGACCCATTTGTTTCTTAATTTCTTTCAACACTGCCTTCAGGTAGTCCTTACCGGTCTTTGATGGCCAACTAGGCCGGAGTACACCTTTCAGTTCCATAATATCATTATTGAACTTTGCAAATGACCGTTAGGCTGTTCTCACCGTTAGGTTGTAAAAAAAAAAAAAGACGAAGTGAAGCGGCGTTGGAATTCATAGTGTTTTAACCTGGGCTAAAATTTTGATAATTGCGCGCTAAGATTGCTTATGTTGCCACTTGGTGGAATATAATCATATACCCGTAGGTATTCGTTGCTTCCTTCATGACATACTGTCATGACGAAGGATACTTTTAAAACATTTGTTTAAATAACTTGAGCTAAACGCCAGAGCTCATGATAAATAATACGTTTAATCAGCACTAACAAATTAAAATGCAGTCATTAGTTTGAGAAAACCTTCTCTCTATGAAGGATTTGTGAAGACGTTGGTGCTACTATGACAGTTCCTCGGTATTTTCTCTACTCGCCGTCGGAATCGTCAAGCACCCCGTATATATACCAGCTTAAGAAATCATTACTTAGGGGGATATATCGTTGAAAGTAATATTAATGCTAAGCGAAATAGGCTCCTTCCGTATCTTAACCTTGGGCCTGTGCTTCCGATTTTTTTTCTGTTGGCAGTAAACAACGACCCCTCTGTCTAGCCTTTTCGCTATAGCCATCTAATAGACCTCATAACAGCAGCAGCATTAGCGATTTTCGTACCAGCTGTATTCGGAGTATCGGTAGGAGAGAACCTTGCTGCACCGAGAAAAACTTTCTTGCAAGGGTCCAGCGTCTTAAGAGTGAACAAAGGCCGTCTTGCTGTAAAACTGAAAGACGCCAGCAGGTGCGTAGATGTGAGCGCATATACAATGGCCGAACGGCAGTCGGACAGCAGGCAAACGTTCTCAGTGCGCCTAACTCCAGCTGATAGAACGGAAAAACGGCTAAAACAACCCTGAGGCGGGCAATGCAAAAGCGTTATAAAAAGACCAATTTCCACTTAACGTCACTGTGGGATGCTTACTTATTTGTTTCATTCACTAACGCTGACGGCGACTTCGATGGCAGGTTAACGGCTGTGGGGCATGGAGAACGCTATGACTATGACATAAAACGGAAGGGAAAAAAGAAACCAAGAATAATAGCCAAAAACATCAGAGGTAAATAACAGCAACAGTAAGGTATATATAATGTATATGTAGCTAATGAGCGTTGAAGGCGTTGTAAAACACTAGGGCGGGAACTCCAGATAGAGAACACTATGAAGTTGTATGTGGAACACCTAATGGGCCAGTAAAGCCTATTAGACAAAATAACCGACCAACAAGGTTTCATTACGCATTCGAAACTTTGACAGCTGAAATTATGTCTGGTCTATTCGTCTAAACACTGCATTTAGAGCTATATTTTGTATTGACGAGTTGTCGATCGGGGTAGACTTTTAACCTTATTATCCTAAAATTTTAGTAAACTCTCACCTAAAAGCAGAACCTGCCTTGAGATTTGTCGGATGACTTGAAATTGCTCATTTATCACGACCGGATACGATTTTTGTCCAACAGTTTATATAACTCATAAGAATTTAATACTTAACGTACATGGTCGACAGTGCGCACATTTTGGTACTGGTTGTAACGGCCTTCAAACGCAAAATAACCAGAATTTCAGTAGTTGTAGGATTAAGGTGTCAATAAATCGTTCACTTATCGAACATAAACCCTCACGTGCGTAAACGTAATATACAGCGGCTGTGGTCGACGCACGTCGATTGGGTCCTTCGCTCAAAAGCCCATACTTAAAAGAGGTTTTTACCTGTTCCTTTAAATTACCGCATCCGAGACGTACAGCGAATACTATACATACCAAAAAAAAAAACTGCGTCTCTTACTACTCCTAGATTGAATTTCGGAAAAATGAAAATTGAACCAGCATTGCGGCATGATAGAATTATGTTCGAGGTAGGTTTATAGCTGGAGCTTCAGCGTCGATTTAAACAAAGCTGGCAATATTCAAACGTACGGTAACGTATTGTTGCTACATCATCGGTTAAAATGTTTGCATGATAGTATATACACTGCAATATGATGTTGTCGAAAATGCCTTTGTCACAGATTACAAGCACACATAGAGTTTGTATTAAAAGCGGCAACAAATATTAGGACAATCACCGGCTATATGCTCCATCTACTGTCACTCCCATATACCCTTGCTATTTGTTTTAATTGAAAGTTATTACTGAAAACCTCTCAAATGCAACCGCAAACAAAACGATTTGTTCTATACCTATTTGGATAGGCCATGTAAATGCAAGCGAGTTTTGTTGTACGTCTATAGGAGTGTCAGAGCCTGCTAAGAACGCCAATACAAGACCCCGATGAGTCATGGGTTGTGCAGTGACCCCAGCAGGTATCGTAAAAGCTCTAGGGAAACAGACGCTTAAGGTCATGCTGATGTCCTAGTTTCCTGGTATCCGCTGTTGGCAATAGCGGTGGACGTTCGTCTAGCTGGTGCGTCGGCACGGTGACCGTGAGGCTTGTCTTTCGGTGAGATCTATGACCACTAAAGCAGATACGAACGGTAATGTCTCTTCATACTGGCTTGAAGACGGCCCTGCTGTGTAAGCGTTCTGTTGAATGCTACTATATGTAAATTACTGGCACATACACTCTGGATCCCGACCAGAGTGCAGACCTTAGGATTACGACAATGACAATGGTAAAATTATGGCAGAAGATAACATTCGTCCGATTAAAAACAATTGTTCCACCAAAGTCAAAAAATCGAAATGTCCACTATTGTATATTGAAACCTTCCTATATGTGTACATAGCAGCTGTGCATTTCTAGGAGCATAGGAAGTTTTAGGCTTCTCAACTGCCAAATACCTGTAATTTGACGATGATACAGTGAATCTAGCTGTATAGTAGGACATAGTAGGTCGGCTACTAGCTCTAATCCAAATATACTTCTTCTCGTTCTCATTGAAATCCAATAAATATACGATTTTCTCATTTGCCCCTGTGTGGTACGCCATTAGGGATCGTCGTGCCCATAGTGAAATGAATTTTTGTCTAGAGTTGGATATCGTTCTAATAGCTCGAGTGTCAACGTACTCCACATCCTGTCAGAAAAAGAGCTGTGCCAAAAACCGGGGAAGATAATAAAAATTTGGTAAGTAAGTAGGCTTTCACATAGCTCCTACAGACCCAGTAAGACATCCGCAAAGCTAAGTACGCGTAATGAATAGCACGTGTCTTAAAAATAGGCCGCTGTGGCGTCATAAGGAATGTGTTGTTTTCCTCGTATGAACCGGAGCGATCCGAGAAGTTCGTGGTAGTTGCGCTGTGCTGGCCTTCGCATCGCTGTCTTCCGAAAATAAAACAAGAAATTCGTCTTCATGAAGAAAACATGGAAGTCGAAGAGCAGCAACAAGCGAAAGGATCGTTCTCTTGGGAAAACCGCCCTGACACTGAGATTTTGGCTTGCATCTTACAGCCTCAACCAATACACTCCTGCGTTCGCTAACGCCCCCTAACAACGCCAATCCCTCAACTGTCACACTAGAATCAGCGATCGACTCTAGCCCTCCTGCGGCCGTTGAATTAGGTCCTGCGTCATTTCAACGTCGGTCGTAGTAGGCAGATTCTTTTCGCTGTGTCTGTTCCTTGCACCTAAACCTTCACGCCCCGCCATTCATGTCGTTGAAGTACACCCCCGGTTTGCGTTCGAAGGTTCCTTGCTGCTGAAGCTGCTGTCCCAAGTATCCATCGTCTCGAAGGCTCTAGGCGACGAAGGCTTTCAAGATATCAAAAAGACAGACTACCCAATACGGTGCCACCGCCAACGCTGCCGCCGCTGTCTCATCTGCAGCCGACACCAACAGCAGCTTTCACAAAAAGTACGTCAGCACAACCTTACGGAAGCAAGACAGTCAGCAGAAGCAAAGCAGGCCACAAAGATCTCACATACCCCGGTAGACTCCTCGACCATCAGGCTGCTCAGCTGTTGGCAAACCACTGATTCCCAATACCTGACAACATCGGAGTAATGGTAAAAGCGTATTACGAGGGAGGCGGGCCACAGCCCGGTATCACTCGGATCTTCAATAGCTGCCAGTAGTGAAGGCTCGACGCGTAGCAGCGCAAATAACCAAAGCCGCTTGGTTCGACCCGGCTCGTCCTCCCCCACTCCGGACCGATAGCGCCAACATTGAAGAAAGTGAGTAACCAACCCCGCAACTGAAATGATAACAGAATAAATTTCAATTTCTTGCAAAGCACGACGAATTGACACCAATATCGCAAGGAAACCTCGATTAAGAACTCTTCTACTTCTCAGAAGTTTCTGGTCGAACTCGTGCAATCTGCATACCTCGCGGAAAAGAAGGTGCCCTTGAAGTCGCTAGAAGCCTGACGCTAAAGGCAGAGGCAAAGTGAAATCGCCAACACCCTTACGTGTTCCCTCTGTTACTTTCAAAACTCACCATTGCCGAAGCCGCCAATTCCAGCTGCCAGGCTCACCGACACGTGAATGGAGCAATTTACGACATTGCACACTCAGTTTCAGGGAATGTGCGAGATCGCCCGCGAATCTGGCTAGGGCCCGGCCCCTATAAGCGCAAGCACGTACGACTTTTTTGCAGTGTATATGCAGGCATTTGGATTACATTTAAACTGACAAGACGACCGAAAAGGAGGTACGACGTTTTTCGTTATTGCGTGGAACTGGAGGTCCTATATCGATTACGAACGGTTGGAATAAAGAACGCTGCGAAAACCGAAACGGTGTTTGGCTCAACTTATCGATTTAATATACCGCATATGTGTAGAGGCTTGAAAAATTACTGTTGGAAACAGAGTACAGAAAGGACTAAAAAGGAACGAACCTATAATGCTGCTTTCTACTAGTCGGTCCTTTTCGAAACGAAAATGATCCAATACGTACCCAGCACTCAAACAGCTTTGCAACCGTGAAAATCAGTTTCACGCCAACGCACCAACACAACTTTACGGTAACCTTTCGATACCCATCGTGCCTACATCGTTAATGATTTTATAAGAAAAGCCTGTAGACCTATATAATAAATAAGAGGAAAACAGCAGTCTCTTTTTCACAAGTAGTTTCATATTTGCCATGTACATGTGATTATTACACAGTTATCTGAATCATACTGTAATCAATCCACTGAGTCAAAGAGTAACAATCTGTGTAGTATCTAAGCAGTATATGCTATATATCTATCAAAAAAGTCACAAAGCTATCATCGGTGGAGTAACTTTCGATTGTTCACGGTTTGAATAGGCACGGGAACCATTTGAAATCGTCGTTTCAACAAACAGCGAGCATTCAGGAATCATTTCATGCCAGGCTACTACAATACACATATGTACCTTTATTGACTAAAGTGAATCTCCACTTTATCACATGCGTACACGTAACGTCCGTGGGTGATACTTTTTATTTATTTATACGCCCTGTTATTTATTTATACATCACTTCGTTCTGCCATTCTATGTTTGATACGAGCAGCTGGTCAATCACAGATTGTGCAGCGACGATCAATGCGCGTTGTCCTTTTTGATCGAACCGTTCCATCGTTTGCCCAAATCTGTGTTATCCATTTCAGCTTTGGCAGATTCATTTCCAAACCGCCATTAAAGTTACCGGCCTTACGATCGTAAAAGGAATAAATTGCTACAAAGAAGCACTGAATGCCTATGATATAAATATTAGCTAATTTCAATTTCTCTGTGAGCAATTTTTTATACGTCTTGCCATTGATGAGAGACAGCAAGAACAAGATGAGTGTGGAATTAGCAATAAATTCTTAGGCGGACTTCAGAAAAAAGAGGTCATCGGTCAAAAGTTCCCCTTAGACTAAACGATTTTCACCGGTAGCGACGTCAGCCGTAGGAGTCGCCTAAGCTTGGGCAGCTAACGTATTTGCCTACCAATCTTAAGAACACGTTGTGGTCTAGCTTCGAACCCGGGCTTACACAGACAGACTTCGTTGTGTGCTGACAGCCAGCTGTCTCATGGAATGCCTAATGGCGATATAGGACGTAAGACTCGAAACATGGAAGCTAAGGTGGCCTTGCTGCGACCACTGTTTCTTCAGCCACAACCTTTAAGGCCTAAAAAAGTGGGCGCCGTCTGTGTTTGCTCTAAAGATAGAAGGTCAGATAATCTACAATCTACTTACTTCGGCTCGGCTAGACTCAACTGATGCTTTCACGTTCTGGAAGGAAAAAAATGCCACGACTAATATTTTACATGGCCTAGACAGGCGACTGGAAGTAGCTATAGCCGCGATGATAGTAACCTACACTCTTACGGTATGGGCCATTGGGCCAGGAGTCCACTCAACGTAGCATCCGTGCGGATCCGGAAAAGGTCGTAAACCTAAGCTCAGCTACCCTAGAATAAGTACGTCAAGCAATGAAGGGTTACCACTAAATCTAAGAAGGACAAGGGAAGGGAAAAAGGATCACAAAAAAAAACAAGACGCGATTTGCAATAGACGTAATGATACGAGAATTTTTATACTATGCACTCCCTTTTGACTGATATCTGTATTTTAGGTTATGTTCACGTATACGTAAACAGGAATGCTGTAGAAAGGAACGCCCACATAAAGTGATCTCGGAAAAACAACAAGTCAAATAAAAATACTCTCATCCATGACGATCCTTCAAGCCTGAAATGAAAGCAGCATTTTGGACCCAACTATGTTGCATGATACGGATTTGTTACCAGGAGCGGCGTATACATATATATATATATATATACCGCTCCTGGTAACGATGTTGGTGCGTATCATTCTGCCGCCACAGACTCAGTATACTTCAGGAAAAGCATTTAGGCTAGCAAAAACATAAGGTTATTGATCGTCTTTCAATTAACACTTGATATTTGCTGTAGACTTACAGACAGCTCCGGATATTACCTGGTCACTATTAAGGAACTTTTTACGTTGTTAGACGTTATGTTAACACCAATAAACATCTGCGTACATAAAGCCCAGCACAATGGAAAAATGTGACTAAGTGCCATTGCATTTGTATCGATAGCAATAGCAGAAACAACTACAGCTGTTTCAACGGTAGCTTTTGTCATCAGACTATGACCAAGGCAACATGTGCTCATCGCCTTCAGCCACATTACGTTATCTTGTCCCACACGGTACCCCTTTAACCTAGCTCTGTCGAGGCCATCTTGTTCTACTAAGCTATGTTGACCTTCTCCCCTCCTACTTCTTCAGAAATCCTGATAGCGACCTTTGCACTACCAGACAACGTCCATTTATGCTGCTGGGTGTTTTGAAATTCCAAACAGAAAGAATAACATATACAGTGTATTTCGCATACATTTATGTACAGTTGAAAACTGTATCTAAATAAAAATAAATATTAAATTACATCTTTTTTGGAGACAAATCTATTTAAAACTACTGCCTCTGGATTGATCGGCTACTCTCGAAGAGTATTTCCCTAAGTCTGCAGATAACCTTTTATTAGACACCGTCAGCATAAAAACGATAGAAGTCTCGCTTAGACACACCGGACCTGAAAAAATCTAGCGGAATCTACATATTTTGGACTAATAATTGCCAAAGGAAACAAAAATGTACAAATTCAGAAGGCACAAAGTGTACAAAATAAAAAAAAAAAAAAAAAAAGAGCTCAAAAGCACTAAGCGCTGTAACTGAACTAGATGAAACGGTCGGCAATAGATGATCTTCTGTCGAAGGCCAGCACCAGCGTCTGCATTAGGAGTTTAAAAAAATCACAAGTTTTTTCGAGTCCTTTAAATCAGATCTCTGCTATGGAGCTTCCAGTTATCAATGTTGATTTCTTTCTCGATCTTTTCGCAAGCGGCATAGAGAACGGTTACAATGTAAATTGTTCATTTCAAGCATCCGACAAATTTGACTAGTGGACTTCCGTTCGGTGCAGATATAATGGACGGACTCTTCTCTGATACGATAGACTAAAAAAGAAACTACCTTCATTTACCTTGAATGCATGTTTGTTGGAGCAAACAGCTTGCTGTCTTCCAATTTATCCCGAACATTCTGTAAATTAAAAATGATACACCTATGTCCAATACAGTACAACGAATTTCCAATTGAAATTCACCAAAAGTGAATGGATGCGTTTGATTTAGCATAGAAAGCCACGTAAGGGATAACCGATTTTTCTAAACAAATACATTGGCGACAATTATCGCGACCTAAAAATGAGATCAATTTGAAAAAAAAAAAAGGACGACATGGAATCTATAACGGGTAAAAATCTCACTGCTGTCACGACGATGAATGCGTTTCTTTAGGCCATTGTTGTTGACCCTTTGCAAGCAAATGGTTACCGCTCACCTATTGGACATACATAGCTTGTTTTTAAGTAAGCTATTTATTCATATGCACACATAGACACACGTAAACACAAGCGAAAACTTATTCAGTCCTCAATTCTACCATTTTGTTTATTTTTCGGATTAACACCACACACACACACACACACTTCTGTTGACTACTGGTAACCTAGCGCCTTACTATGAACAGCTATTTTCTAATGTTTATTGTAAATGTATAAACACTGAAAATTTCTAGTGTTTTCCATTTTCTTCAATATGGTAAATTGCTGAATCGACCCTACAATTTACTCTTCGTGTATCATGTGTCTGAATTTTTCCTGATTTTGACACGATGTTTTTTTATGACTGACACCCTACTTCGATTTGCTCCGAACTCCAGTTGAGGAACCCAGCCTTCCTAGTTAGCATAGGAGTGTATTTGGATTGTCTTAATATCGGCCCTTCCGTACAGATGGGTCCAAATCTGCCCGTTTTACAATATAGCTGATCATAAGCTCTAGCTTTCGTTCATTCAAAAGTTGCGCTCGAAAAGGAAGCATTCTAGGCAACTATTTTGTTGTTGTTCTAAGAGAGTTGGTAGACTTTTATAAATCCTATAGGGCTGTGTTCAATTGACGATAGACAAACTGTTGTGTAAAAACAACCGAAACAATTTTCGCGCATAGACATAGAATAAGGTAGGACAGTGCCCTGGTTCACACTTACGGTGATTTACCGTTGCACGGTAACTGCCTATGCCACCTGTTAGAAGAACCAATAACGCAATAGTGCGCATCGATAATATGCTGGTATTAAAAATCAAGGTTTAGGATTCATGATACGTAATGCTCGTGAGCATGTTATATTTCCTCTACAGTTAAAAAAAAAAAAAACATGATCTTTAAGCGCCGCATATATCCTTGGCCATCAACCATGTTTGAGATATATTGCGAATATAGTGTTTTTTCTGCAAACTGGCTTAACATACCTGGTTAACTTTGCGGAAGCAACCGAAACATCCGAGAGTTGAGGTTGGTGATGAATCCATGGTGAGAGATAATGTAATATCACGAAGCTTTCTCCTATTCACGTCACTTCAGCACACGAAAGGATAGCCAAACCATTTCTTTCAGGAGTAGCAGCTCCTGTAAGCATTGCACAGTAAAGCCTTCCTAGAATAGGTCGTCGTAATAGTATCAACGGCACAGATATCCCACCACAAATGATGACTGATAATCACCAAATACGTTGCAGGTATTCCCACTCATCGGTTATGATAGCACAATAACGGATTCGGTATGGAGAATAGCCTCCGCTGTACGGCAACTTTCCAATTACTAGCCTGCATACTATATATAATCTGCATATGGACATTGGTGTGCTTTTCGACACCTATAATTTTTATTATATATGCACAGACCAATTTCGTCGAACCTAAGGAGCTAGAATGGGACACTACTAGATTTCAATCTATTTCATTCCCCTTCTTTCACAACCACTACAAGCAAGCCACAAGAACCGCTGTATATTAAACACCGCGTATCCTGGACACGTCGTGTGTGGCGAGCGTATCTGCGAGGAATCTTTCTCACGGAGTTTCTATATCCTTCGTAGTTGTGGCCCGTTTTGCTGTGTTAGGTTACTGCTGAATAGCTGAAGGTACACACGTTTCGATGAAAGGTTCGGTAACACCTTTAATTTACCATATGCGCTCATCATAATGCCATGACTACCCGGCGTGATGTGCATATATTTTTGGTGCCTGTGAGCTTCAGCTTTTTGGGTAACAAGGTCAACAGGCCATTACAAGTAGGCGACAAAAACAGCGACGCTTTTGTTAGCCACAGACAGGTGTAGGCTGACAGAGCATAACGCACATACCGGCTAACGTCTTCGACGACCATCGCTGTTAACTTTGTCGTCAGCAACGTTAACGCGACGTCGAACGTAAACGCCAGCCATTAACACACAGCATCGCTAATACCATCCTAACGGCTATCATAATAATATCAATGTTATCTTTTCTGCTACTGTGTGACATCATGGTCGCGACGTTGTGCCACAACGTCGCGACGCAAAAAAGCTCTGCTGCCCCTCGAGGCAACCGCACGACTGGCGGCCGCACAGGACCGACATTCTACCCCAGCCAGGCACGCCGGCCCTGTCCCATTACCACGGGGGAGCGCTGTAGTCGGAAAGGGCCCAGGTAGGGAAGGGATACCCGGACTCCCGGACAGATAGCGCAGGCCTTGGCTGAGATGGACGAGAAGTTTGGCCTCGTGTTGCAGCCCACAGGCCAGCTCAGCCCGCTCAGATTCTGACGCGGGAAGGCAGCAGACCGCTGCAGACTTTACAGTAGCAGCCGGCTAAACGAAAACTGGCAGTGGCCCGAAACCGAGGGCGCGGGCAGAGAGGGTGAGCAACTACGTGCTCTACCTGGGATGGGTTGTTTCCTTCAGATGAAGAGTCTGGCGCATGCGCTACCTCAAGCAGACGACACGAGATGATGATGGTAAGTACGGCGGTTGTATCCAAATCATCCGTCCGATGTTTCTGCATACACAACTATCTAAAGGATTGTGCTCACTTCTAGAGCCCTCGCGGACCCCCCGCATAAGTTCGTTCTAAATCATGTTAGCGTATGCAGGATTAGTATGCAGGCCCGGAAAGACAAAAAAGAAACTGCCGATGTCCTCGTCGAACACGCTCGCTCGCTGTTTTTGTCTGCTTGTTTCACCTGCTTTCGCCAGTGGCTGAATAACCATCTGGAGGGCAAATTATGCGATGGCGACTATACATTAGAGGGCAGTATTTTTGACTCAGCGAGTATTACTTAAATAACCTGGACGAGTGCGTAAGACTGGCAGTGAACCATTTCGTTTCGGATAAAAAAATCCATTTGTGTAGACAACATTTGACCTAGAAATTACTGTCATATTATTACACAGAACTGACATATTTCAAATTCTACTGCCGATGACCCTTATGGAAACAATTTCAAGGTTGAGACTGGTGAAAGTTCTGCAACTATTTGCGATATGAGAACACTTCTACTTTCAATTGATTTCGAGATCACCTAGTCCTATCTAAAGATCGAGATAGACAAGGGCCCAGCGTAATCCGCTGCTCTATCTACTTCACCATAGTAACAAAATGCGTTCAGAGACCACGAGTAGACGCTACCGAGCTAACTAACTTGAATTCGACTGACCACTTTGAACCAGCCTGTTACATTACTATACCCCCAATCGAAGAGAGTAACTGTACGAAGTTTTGCATACATAACATTTATCCAGTCGACAGTGAAATCTATTCAAGACTCGAGAACGCTGGGAATATTTACGCTTCAGAATAGTTTATGCTTGATCCCACATTCTCGGTTCTAATCTATTTGTGACAAATGTGTTAAGTTCCTTATTAGGAGTAGCGAAACAGAACAGCTACCCTTTTACTTGATTGGCATTGTAGATAGAACCCCCCAGGCCCCGCCCACCACTTGTTGACTTCGGGGTACTCATAATAGCAAATACTCAGAACTAAGCTAGTAAATCGCAAAATAAATAAGCCAAAACTATACACGAAGTTTTACACTACATAACTTAGCCCATCATTAGTTGCGTCCACCAAGCGTCTAATTGATGAGTACAAGTTGCAAAGGGGAATGATACAACAAATGATTATGTTGACACCCTGTAAACTATCCGAGTTGACGTGCCAATTTTAAATTTGCAGATCAATCCGATGAGTGTAAGCGTCAATTTCCGTTGAATGTTCAAATAACTTGAGAACTATGAGAAAAACAACACAATAAACATCAGCTTACCTAGTTTCTCACACGCCTGTTAATTATTAAACGTGTTTAATAATTAACAGGTGATACAAACCTGGCCTTATCAATTAACAAACAATAGCAACTTCATTCAAGGCGCTGTACCAGTGGTTTTTTTTTTATTCTTCCAGAATTGGACTCAAACTCTGCAATGACGGCTTTTTTTCAGGCTTCGGCTTTTCGGTGGCACAAATGTTTGATTCATACTTTTTAGTTTAGGAGCAAGTCGACTGAAACAGTTGACAAACTCCTTGTCTATCAACTGCTTCATCCACCGTAACGACCATCCACGTAATAGGCCCGCTTGGGGATGGCCTTCTTCGAAAGTGTGCCTCGTACACCTTTCAAGTCGTTCTTGATTGTACGTACTGTAAATACCGCTACATTTGCTTAAAAATTTCCAAACGGGACCAATTTTCTAAAAAAGGACCTCTGCTTTTTTGAGGCCTTCGTTGTCAGAAGCAAGCAAGCATTTAAGTTATACCTCAAATTTCGGAAAATCAACCCTCTGAAAAAAAAGGAAGCTTCTCTTGAACTGAATCCAGCAAGGCAAAGCCAGATGAACAACTGGCCGAGCTTGACCAGGTACCCTGGTGTAGCGAAAGCAAAAGTAGCTCATTGGTGCCTTTTCATCTTACATTACCATATTTTGTCAATACTGGGCACAGTTAAATAGTCGGTTTTCTTTTGGGGCATCTATAACGTACTCACCCCAAGAGTACTAGTATGTGGACTGTCTACTCACTGCTACAGGTCTACTGTAGCTATACAGACCCACATCGTTACGGTCCGTTGAAACTCTGTTGACGACAACAAAAAACAAAATAGGAATCACATAGCAAGTTCACGAAAAATAATAACTTGTTTCACAAAATTTGAGCTCAAATTGGAATGTTTACTTCTATTATAAACAGCGAAGATGTATTGCTGCATCATTTCTGGTTTACGGGGAAAGTTAAAGACATTGACTTGATGTATGTTTTCCCAAGGATTCGGCTCAACTCAAGATTGAGCTGGTAACATGCGTAAGGGGCCCGTTACTAGAATAGATGGTGCTTTGTACTAGAATTTAGCTAGGTAACGACCATGATTGTCTGCCTTGAGTGAAAGATACGCTTTGAATAAAATTTTGGCCAATAATTGGCTCGAACAGATGATCGTGTTATAATGTAAAGACAAAATTGTGCATCCTTCAAGCGTAAGTAATATAAAATTATTACAATTAAGTTTCCGCATGCAGTATTGCTCTACTTAGATATCATCTGTTCTATTGACCTCAACTCTCATGTACACTATGAGGACCCATTTGAAAATTTTGCTTGAAAAATTCATGCAAATCTTGCATATGAATACAAAAGCAAAAAAAAGGTTTGCAGCAATGGCGACAATTGGAAAAATCTTTTTCGCTGGTATCACAAGCTTCAGTACACCGAGTACGATTGTCTTAAAACCTTAATTAAGGGGACCCAACCAAATTTCAAAAACCTTATTTGAGTCGTCGTTTTTTAGAGGATGAACTTCCATCAGAGCATCGAAGTTTATGCCCGGATTGTAACCTAGACTACTTAAATATTCAATGAATAGATAAATAAAAAAATATCAGGTCGACAGATCAAGATGCTACAGTTAAAATATAATGGGAGATGTCCTATATAACAATATCTAGTTGTTCCACACACACACTTCTCAGGATACCACCTTATAGTTTCCAATCCAAAAACTCGTTCTTAGTGTTAGCTATCAGCCGGATGCTTTGCCTTCGATACTATATAAGTAGGGTTAATTAGTAATTAACAAACAGATTTTGTAGTTATTGATTGAGGTAACCAAGATAATATCCATAATACCACTCAGTTTAAATGCTATGAAATCGTTTGTGCTCGAACGTTCGAATTTGATCGATTCAGACCGATAAACGACGACCTAATGATAAGCACTTGCCTTGCAATATATCCAATTTGTCCACAGCGAATGCAAGGGAAGGCTGCGATTGATTCAGCCATTGATTTTGCAGAACGTTACAAAAACAACGCGGTGAAAAAAATTTATCGGACAATCTCAACCATCATATTGCACGAGTCGTCCGTCACTGTTGCCCCCCCAAGTTCCCCACACCATCAACAATGACAGTCTACCATATTATATTATTATTACTTAAGGCTTAGACGATTAAATGTAACATCCACCTGCAGATACGAATTAAAGATGCTTCTGTAAGAACTTTTCCCTGCGTCTTTTTAGTACTTTTTTTTCTGATTCACGTTACAAGCCATATTAATCTAAGTCTGTAAACATAGGACCTATCGCGATCCAACTGGAGAATAAGTGCCGCCTCAGAAGGATTCAAAGAAAAGCGCATTCTGAAGTGCTACAAAACCAGGACAACGATACAGCAACAGCTGAATCAGTATGAAAACTAAACACGGGACCTGTGATGGTGGGTTTGGATATATAATCAATGTGTTAAATATTCTAATGCCTGTAATATTTGTAGATCTAATATATATATATATATATATATATATATATATATGGTCCTTACACACCAAAGACATGGTGAATTATACTTGCCAAAAGCACTGGCCGCATCCAATATACCGAAGCTATTTGCTCATTCGATACTGGTAAAACCTTTATAGTGATTAGCGGTAGAGGATCTAAGCTGAAACGGGAATTTCACAACAATAGTTGGCCGACCCCCTGACACGTGAACCAAATGAACCGTAATACCTTGGCCTGAAACTTTCTCGCAATTGCTCGTGCATATTTGAGCTTTCAAGTTGTCACATTATGGCTAAATTACCCGGCGCGTTTTCCCTGATTCCTTTAACTTCGTGACCTGCTTTATTTAGAAGTCCTAACGCACCCAGTTGGTTCATAAACCCTTTCAGATTCGCACACTGAAATATAGGCATATCTATTAAATACGAATATACGTATTTTAACTTGGCGAAGCTGTCACTTCCGCTTGTTTACTGGAGATCTCTCGCGTATGGCGCTCTTTCAACTTTGTTGCCTGTTAACTAGAGAATAACAACTTGCTTGAAGGCCCTGAACTGATTACTCAAACAAACTGAAAGGATCTACGTCATTAACAGTCTCCGCTAAATTTAGTTATCTTGGCACCGCTGTTCATAGCTAAAACACATTCGTTGTCTCTCTAAATTGGAAGCGCTCGAGAACTGATACGATATAGTGACGATGGTGCTTCATAAAATTTCATGACATTTACGACGAGGTGATTGAAAATTAGCAGTATCCTTACGGACTGCTGACGTTACTCCATGAAAAGAGCCTAATAACATGGTAATAATCCCGGTGGGAAATCTTTATGTGCAACCCGCATATGTTTTGTAGATTAGGGACGCGTGTCCCATGTGAAGGAGCCCTGGGCGGAGAAGCTCCGTGCGCCGTCCCACGGAACGAAAAGTGCGAATTGTTTCCCGTTTATGATGTTGTTGATTAGAGTAAATCTGTTCGAAAAATTTCAGACTACCCTTTAACTTTCGCCCGAAATACCTTATTGTTCCAGTGTATCAGTTCTCGGGCAGAACTTTGATCATGTTTGAATATGGTGATGGTTCTGCCCGTTCTATAATTCCATATACTGTCATACCGTTTTGCATTGCTCTTCTACAGATCTCTCTGTCATTTTCTCTGCCGGCCAATGCGCTGCCTAACTACCTGCTGTCCCATCATAAAAATAAAATCCCTTTTAACGTTGATAAATATTTGTCGGACCATGAAAGTAATGACAATATGGACTTGTGGGAAACATCTATGGGACCTATGGGAAAGTTTTTGTTGAAGCTCCTCAATGTATACAAACGACTACGTGCAAATATTCCATTCATCATTGTAGAGCGCTTTCTAAAGGATGAGTCAAATAAATGAATTTGGTTAGCCTTTGCCTAGAGATGCATGACACATTGAAGCTATAACGCGCATTGACATTGGAAACATATTCTAGAGCTGTATTTTCAATTGATTAGAAATATAGATTTTAAGGAATTAGCTCTCATTTTTTATCCCCGTAGTCTGTCACTTATAGTTGCAACAACTATAATTGAAGTATTTCCATCTCTTGATATTAAAATCACATAGACCGTACGCGAAGTTCATGCAATTTAGTTCCACCGTCTTCTCAAATTCCGATTATTTTTAGTATATTTTACTCAATGATTTTTTAAAAAAATATATTTTTTTCCGTCTGATTTTCCTGAACTATATATCGATAGATTTTCATATGACGTTCGCTACATGTGAAAATTTGTACGATGAAAGCCACTATCTATTTCATACTATAATTTTTCCCCACATTCCATCCTCTGATTAAAAGTGGACTTTCAGAATATCTGTTAAAATGTAGCCCGACAAACTGCTACCCGTCTTTACGATATTTGTCCAATAGATAATGACGACTATCGACCTATAGAACATAGTATAAAAAATGAAATCTGTCACTGTTAATCATAAAATTTATTGATGACGTTTGCTATTGCGCAATGGCTTGGTGTTCAGTAGATTGTGTTGCGTTAGAGAATACATTTTTTCGTTGTCAAATAAAACAATCTAACAAACAAGGCACCTCTGTTATACCGAAATGGTTCCTGTTGACATTGGGCGCAATTTTCTGATGCTCGATCATGCGACAGTTACCTTGTGTGAAGGCAATAAATAATTCGAAACTTATCGTCATCTTTAGGCATCGATGACAAAAGTGGTAAAGTCTTATTTGCTAGTCTTTGCCGGCATCGTAGCTTCTTATAGGACGGCTTAATATAGTGTATTCTTACGTTTGTGCTACCGTTGCTGACTCGTGTCACTCGTTCCAAATCAGGTACGCAATGAAAATGATCTCATTTGTTTATTTCACTCAAACATTTAACAGCTAGAGTCGGTCAACGAAAGTTATACGATAGGAGAGCATAACTAAGAAAGGCTTACTCAGTGAATCGTTCCGAGTCGGACTTTCCGAAAACTGTAGTTGTTTCCCAGTCATATCAATGGCGGCGAACTGTTTCTAAGTAATTCACATCAATATTTAGTGCTGATATGTCGCTGCAAAAATCGTCGAATTCGATCACTCTAAGACGAGAGTTCTCCTATCGCATCCTCATTCAACTTGCATTATAGTCAACAGTGGGGCCTACAAGTAAATAACTTGAAGGCTATAATATAATAGTTCAAAATATGCAGTTCAAGCTATGTGTGTTCGTCGTTAGCCAATCTTAGTAATCAAGGCCTATTCCCGGCGCAAAATTCTCGGTATCTAGAATTCATCTAGGCATCCAGCAGAGCCCAACGCTCTCAATTGTCCTCCGCGAAACCACCTACCTTTCGGCTTAACTATCACTGAGTGGATTTTCGACTTTGTGCGTAGAGAAACTTCAGACGTAATAGAACGCGAGACTCCGTCGTCTGTAAAGGTATTTGCGCAATACAGTCCCGAAAAAGGGACTCATCAATTAAAACGTTGAAACAATCTCATTAAATCTGAAGCTGACGCCAAAAATTATTGCTATCTGACGCTGATCTGCTAGCTGAACCTGTATACCTGGCTTGACTCGACTTTTTTTCGAAATTCTGCGGCGTACGCTATAGGCCAGCGTAGGAGCTGGCAGCGTTTTGAATATTATATATTGAGACGTCGCTGGTGTCCAGTCGAAGATAGCTAAATAACCGGTTATCGGTTTATCTAGTTCGGTAACGACATAGTTGATTCGTTCTAAAACGTTTGGGTATTGTTTTCTCAAATAAGTAGTAGATTAATATAGCGTGACTGTATTTGCTCTGGCGATCAGTCGTGCATGTAATCGGGCCCATGTAGTTGAATGGCGCATTTGTTTTATGAACGGTCCCAGGATATTTCCTGCATGACGTTTTCTGGAACAGAGACAATAATAATACTCGTCGATCGCTTCAACTCGTCAACGAGCGACTAGACGGAAGACGGACCCGTATATGATAAGCTTGGAAAGAACGGCTAGTGGTTCACTAGTGTATATATAAAATAATCATAGGTGCATTTATAGCATAATATAATTACAAGATAGACGAAATGAGATTGTGAGGCGCTCCATGTTAGTGTTTTTTGTCATTAACGCTAGTGATCCGCTAACTCAGCATCCGCGTCAAGCCTATTCCGTATTGACTTAATTCATAACGATATTCTATAGAAACGTCTAGAAAATGGCCAATTGCTTAGCGAAATTTCCTTCAGTCAACCCATGATCTTTACCTGGCCCAATTTGCACTATGTTAGCGTATGATATGTTTGACATTTCCTTTTTTCTTAATCTCCCGCAGATCGCCTGTATGATTCTCAGAGGAATACGGTCGTTAACATTTAGCTAGAGGCTGACAATGCAGGTTCCGTATCACAAAACTGACGGCAGCTATCAAGCTAGTTCATTCTTCATAGTCAGCTAATCGGCTAACATATTGATCTTCGGTGAAAGCGTTTACCCCATCCATTACCTTGAAATGACGTCGTGCCATTATTTACGTCTTACATAGCAAAAAACTTTTAAAACAATTGATCTTAATTTAGTACACATACAGCGTATGATCTAACTATTATGTTGACTTGGGTTCTAGAGAAAATATAGGTCGAAGAAATAATTATGATGATAAAGACGATAGTTGTCACACGTCAACGATAAGCAAATAACAAGTAGAGGGTATTTGCTTGACGAAAAAATCATTTTTACAAAAAAAAAACGCTCAGTTACGGACATGTCGCGGTAAGTCGGTATTGATTTTTTGTTCTTCGCCAGATTCGACAGATTCTTCGCACTATTTAGCTTTATAGGACCCCTGGCCCAATTCGTTCTATGAAATTCATTGATTATATTCAAGCATCTTTGTTGCATTTTTAGTTGGAGAAACCAATTAAATTGTAGAACGTAAACATTCGTTTCGCTAAAGGTCGTCCTTTTCTTATCTGTGAAAAGGACTTGACCGGTACAGCCTACTGGTCGTTACTAATATTTCAGACAACCAATAGATGAATTCTATTCTGTTCTGTTCAGTCTCAGATTTAAGGTAATGTGAACTCTTGCTAAGTCTTCTTCCCATAGACTGCAGTCGCGAACAAACAACACGGTGGTCATGTCCTACTCAAAGACCGGTGCCTCACAAGTGACTATGTTACAACTCAATTTCCTTCCATTCGGCCTCTTCCCTCAGGACACAATCGGGCGGTGTCTCTATTGGACCATGAAAAGTGCTGACACTTCTCCAAAATAGCCCATCACTAAGTCCCCTCCAAGCAGGTCAAGCGGATGCCTACCTAGAAGGGTCACCCTGAATTCCTCGTCTGCCTACCTGCCTCCGGTTAGCCACCCCCTCAGCCTTCCGTAATATCGTGCGCCTTGGCTCGTCCGGTCGCCGGTGCTTTAGTGCAGGTCCTCGCAACGCTGACGGCAGGAAAGCTTTCGACAACCTGCTAGAGCCAGCTATCTTTGTGAACGAGACAGAGTGAAATCTCTGTGTCCGCCCGTAGCTTCTCGCTCATGCGCTGTATGTCATTATCCTTCCAGTGTTCATTTTGGCCATCATCATTTTCTTCGCTTGTCCATGTCTTCAGTACAAGGTAACATTGTCGAAGGAATAAGATTCCGAATTATAGAGGCGGTGATTGAGAAAGAAATGGACAATTTACAGAACGACGCAAGTACTATTGCGTTTTTATATCATTATGATATATATGGTAGATAATCTGTTTAACTTAACAAGTATATAAGTTGTCTCTAATAATGTATGCATATCACAACAGACCTGAAATTAAATACTGCTTTGTATTAAACCATATAAATATGCTCTCTTTTTTGCATTTTTGATATATGTTTACACGGCTCATACGACCTGTATTTGACAAAGTGAATCGTTGAAGTTTGATTATTAAGCTACTTAACTGTCAATGAATCTTTGTGAACTAGAAAACGTCTAACCGTCATACTTCTCTCGTGCTCCTATTCGAAGGAATTGTTAGTTTTACGTTTTTGAAAAATTAAAGCCGTGAGAAACGTTATTTGTCATTACGTTTCGCTTGCAGCGGCCCATAAAGGCCGACTATTATTTCAATATTGCGCGTACCTTCCGCCATTTTGTGAAACGAGAGCGCCATCTTTGTTCAATGCCTTATTGCGCTATCCTATTATGCTACTGGCTCAAATGATATGAAATAAATAGGTCCACAGTGACCAGCTGGAGATGTATACACGCTAATCCTTACCAATTATTAGCCATTTCACTATCGCTGACAAAACATGTTAGGCGCGGTTGTCAGCCATTTAATACTGTACTGTGTTAAGTTAAATAAACCAATTGCTAAGGGCTGCAGTTGGTCTACAAGAACAGCACTTTTATCGCGAATTTAACGGCCGGGCCTGTTTTATATTGCATTTAGTTGTTTCGCCGTTCATTTAACGAGAGTGGGTATGGCTACAAAGACAGTGACTCCCTTTTCCAGCGTTGCCTTTCCTGCCTTCTCGATGGCTTTACCGATTCTTTTCAGGCCCTGAAACAATTACATATTGTATGAGAACTCAGCTGATGACAACAAAATCGATCTATACGTTAGCTTTACCTGCCGAGGCCGCATTCCAAAACAATGCGTCGTACCCGACTAGCATAACCGAATTGAATGACTTCAAGAAGTTCCGAAGTTCTTCGAAGAAAAGTGTATCATCATCTTCGACTTGCTCCTCGAATGCTGCCAACGTAGAGGCGTCACCGATGCGCCGCACTCCAAGGGTTCCTTGATACCCTTTTCGATTCCAGAGCTCACCTTCTTGCAACTCTATATATTATTATCTTCGCATCAAAAAAGGATTGAACATATAACTTGTTAGCCTTATAGATGTGGCACTTAAGGACATCGTAGTTCACACGGACACCTCTCTTCTAAACAGAAACGTAGTTGAATTATTTTGAGGACAATTTACGCGGAGGCTTCGGTCGAAGATGAGTCTACGCAGGAATTGATTCGCTACTATCTGACGTTTAAATGTACACTTACGACACAATTCCAATGCGTCCTTAAAATCCAAGATACCAAATGAGTAGGAGGAAATGATATATAATCGCTCTTAGCAATTACGGATTCTTCAAACAGGATGTCCAACTAATGTCCACCGTGCTGCATGTACATATGGAACTGATTACGAAACATTCTGAACGAGGCGAAACCAAGTTGTACGGTGTACCATCTTTACACCAGATATCAACCTTCTTCCCACATAAGCTTATATATATGCATAATTCTAGCCAGCTAGATTTAAACTTGATATTAAATAAAAACTAGGCATAATATAGCATATCATACGCCTGCTGTAGAAAATAAAAATAACGATATGTCCGGTGAGTATTCAAGGTCTTTAGCAGAATAAAAGGTTTTAAAATAAACTTTGGAT
The DNA here is from genome assembly GCF_002443255.2 of Varroa destructor. Lineage (NCBI taxonomy): Eukaryota > Metazoa > Arthropoda > Arachnida > Mesostigmata > Varroidae > Varroa > Varroa destructor. Next base: position 27,502,485 of record NW_019211455.1, on the reverse strand, counting down.
TTTCCCTGGAAGTTTTGCATGTAGTTCCATCATAAATATTGTCCTCACAAAGCAAAAGTGACTCATAGAGCACTAAGAGTTCATCAAGCGTTACTTTCCGGCCCGGTTTCAAGCCTTTAATGCATCTATCATTCGTATAGCGTCCAATATAGTCAACGTTCAATTCTAATGCAACTACTACGTGCAATGTATAAAACTGCATTGTACAAATTATAGAAAGTTCACAACTTTTTATGTGTATATATATACGTGGGACCAGTAACGTAAATACAACTTATATGAAGATGTATACGACACATATGAATGAAATGACGAATGCAGGATCTGCATACTTGGCGAGAGCGTCAGCTAGAAACACAGACGAGCACATAATTAGATATAAATACTTATATCACTAACGAGAGGGGGATAGCCACGATCTAAGAAAGACAGTATTTATAAATGAGCGCCAGCAAATTGACCCAGTGTGACAAAGGATGCGAGGTAAGTAAGAGGTATACAGGGGTATTTACCTTTAGACATGATTTCTACGCTTGCAGTGTCCGCTGCTCAAGATTAATACGTTAAGCCGATAAAAATCAACTGTTCACCTCATAGTACTCAGTTATTAATTTTAAAAGGTCTTCAACAGATGATCATATCAACGAATCGTCTATAAATGTCTACGACTGCAAAGATAAAGGTCGTAATAAAATTATAATATGTGAAAAAAGCATTAGATCTGTACAAATCTTGCCTAATGTTGGTCAGTATCTATATAATTGTGGCATATATGACTAAGATATTAGCGATTCCACCACTCGGTTATAGTAGAAAGTTGCTAAGAAGTTCTTCAAGTTAGTAATTAAAACGGATAGCTTTACAAAGCAATGTAGAGTCACTCAGTATAAGATATTCTGTTAGCAAGATTTTCATAGTTACCCAAGAGTCGCTAGTAATATAAGAAGAATTGAGCGGCATCTTACAGAGCACGACGTCAAATTGCTACGGCTGAAGGCCTTGATTGTCAATATTCGCTTCAAGTTCCATTGCATAGTTACAACAGGCAATAGTTATAACTCAATTGTGCAAGATAATTCGAGCCATATAAACCCTTTTTCCAGCTACAGAATCTATTCGTAAGCCCATCTTAGATCAAGCAAAGCCAGAATTTATTTCGGAAGTTTCTCTTAACCGCGAGATGGCTTTTTTCCTGTGGAGTACCTGTGAAACGACAATTATTTTCGATTTGATTGGAAAAAGTAAGTAACTGTGAAACTGGATGGACGCAAGCGGCAATCGTAAGCTCACGGTTTTTAATATAATAATAATAATAATAATATAGGGTAATAAACGAAGCTTTACGTAATGATAAACGTTACTCTGAATAGTAACTACAACGCATAGCTATAATAGTATATCAAAATAGCAATTAATATTTTTTGTTTTGGGATCCATCCAATCCAAATCCAATGGGATTTTAGATGTACAGGCCCATTAAATAAATTATAGATATATAATATATATATAAATTATGATAGAATTGAATTACGGCAAAAAGGTCGGTCCATTATATAGTATACAAACGAACATAGCAGCATTGTACGGCTCTACTAAACTCTCTGTGCCACTTTTTCGCTTCTCGAATGATCTGTTTTCTAACTCCACCTGTACTTGTGTATGATCTCTAAGCGTATGCTTAATGAGGTTTTATGGGTAGATTTGTCATCTGGTCTGATCTCTTTCTGTTGTTCTGACATCACCTCTATCGTTGTTTACGGATGTTTCCTCTATCTCCATGCGTGCTTCATCGACCCCCGACATCGTAGCCTACTCCGTCAAACTCTTCTATGGGTCAGCCTAGACACGATATAAATGTACCCCAGAATTACTTTGACGATAACATCGAGCATCCGATGGGGAATTTTAAAAAAATAAGCCAAGATTTAGCATTCTTCTATCTCACCAATTTCGCTTCGAATGGCAGGGTGAGGCAAGGCGAGGGCCTCTTTTTTCTATCACGATGTTGTCGATCGACTAAGTTGAGTTAGACAAAAAAAAAAAGTTTAGCATCAACTGGCGATGTCCAGCTTTGTGTGCGCGAGCTTACATTTCGAAGGACTTCTGCGCTGGGTTTAATGTTGACCTTCTCGTCGCTGGAGAGTAAGTACTTGGGAGAGCAAAAAATTCACTAGCTCTTTTCATCAAGGCAACTTTTTGTCAAGAGGCCTGTTTAGCAGAGCAAATGCGCTCTCGGAAGAACGTAGGAGTTGGCAAGCCAGGATGTCAGGAGAACGAAAGGAACGTCGCAAGTAGAAAATGTATTTTTATGGGACGTGTGCAACGTACAGCAATGTCCTTTACTGCAATTATCTTCAACGGTACCAAAAAAGGTTTTTTGAAAAAGTGGCGAACACCTCTTTCCTAGGAATCATTTCGACATTTTTAACAAGTGTACTTTAAACAAAATCAAAACTTTATAAAAACCTGGTCAGATTAACCAGTTTGAAGCATAATGTGAGGTATTTGCCTGAATGTTTGACTTGAAAGTCTGTGCGAAAAGCGATCATGATGCTACCAGTTTTGTCAATGAGGACAGTCGGGACTGCTTCATTTAAGGTCGTATCTCCGCTATTTAATTAGTATTTGTGAAACTACTTAAATAACCATTACATTGAAGAACGTACCTTATCATTTTCGACGTCTGTATTTCATAGGGTACAAAAATTAACACGATGACCAAATCGTTTAGTGAAGCCCAGCTTCAATCAGCCCAAAAACTGAATAACGACCAACCCGGTTTCAGATACCTGGCTCTTTGGACCCATCTGTGCAGTGTCATCCGCTTGTCTGATGGGCCGAGACAGTACGATAAAATGAGGTCAGTTTCTTCCGTGAGTGTCCAGCAGTGCGGGATCTGGTAACACTCCAACCTTGTGGAATCAAGCTCACTTTGGAATCGGTAACACGCCGGTAAGCGTGGGTAGACGATCGCCGGAGGAGCTGTATTAGATGGGAAAAAGAATGGTCGAGTAGTGCTTCCACGAAGCGAGTTTACTGCAGATAAGTTAGAAGCGCGGAACACATACTAGTACCCATGAATTATCTGATCTACTCATCAAACGAGTTTCTGTTATTCCAAGAAAATTCTGCTACTAGCAGACGGATCTCCAAAAACCTCCCTTAACAATATGCTATTTCTCAATAATTTAGCTGATCTTTTAGTAGCAGAGCAGATGCCATTCGTGTTAACGGTACGGCAGACCGTTAGCTCAATACATGGCAAATCATTTGTGTATCCGTTGTTTCGCGTGTAATAGTTTTAGTCAACAAGTACAGGTACGATTTAATAGAAATCCGCACGAATTGATTAAATATAAAGCTAAGCTTGCAAACTATAAGCTTCTTGGGTATTTTCCACCTATAGGTTTCCGCCATTTTGTTTTCTCTAGGTTTTACAAGTTGAAGTACCTAGGAACTCACAACACAATATTCGCAAAATATGCTTTTATTTATTATTATTATTATTATACTCTTGATGTCTACCAACTACTATGATATCACTTGTTATATCGACACAAAATATATATGCTACCTACAGTTCATCTAGTTATTTTATCTTTTATATAATTATCTTAGCTGGCCGAGTCGACCCTTTTGAGCAGTTGTATCGAATCATATTGGTTTGTGATGAAAATTCGCAAAAAAATAACGCGTCATATAAAAACACATTTGATTGAACTCGTTCGCCGTTCCACGTAAAAAAAAACAAACAAAAAAATGTTATATTGTGCCACGGCATTTAAATTCGCCGACGCCTTTTCCTATTCAACAGGATACAAAAAAAACTATACAACGGGCACTCGCTTGCTCAGCAAAGATACTGCCAAGAATAAATTGGACTGCGTCGTTGCTTCATCACCGTGTTTGTTTTATAACTGACAAAAAAAAAACATCATATATTTCTCCCATACACTCCCAGTTGACCCATCTACTCTCCGCTCCGTTAAATCCTTCGAAGTCCCCACATCTGTTCTCTACTTTGTCTTCATTTCTGTCGATGCCGTTTGGTGTACCTCATGCTCGATTTCAGACCCGGTGCCAAGCGTCCACCAGCCGTTGCCTACCGTTGACCATAAGCATCAATCGATTGCTTGAAAAACGGTCATATCACCGGCACCAAACCTGAAAATCGCTGCCATCTTGCCGATGTGTATGGAAGTATTTTTTTCTGCTGCGTTGACGTTACCATTCTCATAACTATGTGACACCAGAGTTTTTTATTTGTTGTTAGAAATAGCTACACATCGTTAAGGCGTCATTGCGCGGAACATTAATGGAAACAAGGGAGACAAAGATTAAGTAGTTTTTTTCAGTCAATAAGGAACTGTTTCGAATGCCACGTAGGCGTGTGCACGTAAAATAACAATACGCATTCACCCTGTCCTGCGAGCATATTTCTGCAACGTTCCTTCCTTCAGGTCACGCAAGCTCCAGTTCATTTGTTAACTATATATATATATATATATATATATATATATATACTATAAATGAGGGAAAATAAGGGTCAGTCAAGCGTCAGAGTCTATTTCACATGATAAATAATGACAACGGAAAAAAAAAACTGAATCGCAGTGATGATTATAGTTATGCCTATAGAGATTGCCGAAATCGGTCGTTACATTTTCATTACGTACGCCCTGTTTTCATAGCATTGCACGACAACCTTATGCACTTGATCTTCCTGTAAAGTGACACAAAAACGTACAAGTACGAACCCTGGACATAGAGCCCACGTTAGGTACGTTGGGCTCGACCCAAAATATAATCGGTAATATATTCTTGTCATTGCGCGTTTCTCCGTATTGAGGCTACGCGGGGTATAGTGAGTTCTTAACGCGTGATATTCATTTTCTGTATAGGCGACTTTCACCTTCACTTCGCTCCTTACTACTAACTGTGTTTTGACCGACCCAAAATAAACCTAGGCGTGGTCGCTCGTCTGGCCTGCTCCTCATGCCGTCTATACTTGTCTAAACTGCTTATTATTGTGCCTTTGCTGCAGGCGTGACATATGTTTTGGAACGTGGTGAGTAATCCCTTTTTTCTTGCTAAAATCTTCCGTTCGACTCGACGGTAGAAACTGTAGCCTCTATTTATATAAACATCATCTTTTCTGTCGTGTTTTTCTATGATATTCGTTGCTATGTCGTTGTCATAATTATATTCTATTGTTATATACTTCTCTATATAATCTTTCTTTCTAAGCGTGGAAAGAGCTGTACCCTAACAAAATTGTGTCGCCTTTAGCTATGTTTGCCTGCGCGTATGATCGGAAGCAGCCCACTGTTATCAAAGGGGACTTTCGAAGGTCTGTCAAAAACGAACGGTTCTGATGCTTTACTGGCCGCAGAATGCCTCGAAAATAGACGAACACGAATTTTAGTTAGCAATCAGCTTTCGGCAAACTGGCTAAATACTTTGTTGTAAGGTCAATGAGTCTCACATATGCTGGAGTCCTAGTGTTGTGAGTGCTTAGCTCCTCAAACAAATCCTCGCAAGTAACAAAAAAAAAAACACACACTACAGAAACAAGAACACCCCCGGTAACGGTAGTGCCCGGTGCGATGTATTTACTTATGATGAATTTCATGTCTACGACCTGGCTTTAAAGGCAGCGGTAGCAAACAGAAGGAAAAAGATTGTCCAAGCCAGCGATACGATGTAACCTATCCAAACCTCGTCGCGGTCAATACCCCAACCACGATACATAATGCAACGAAGGGACTCTGTTGGGATGGTCTGCGGTAGCCCGTACGCGATATAACGCACGAGGCGTGGCATAGACTGAATCGGCCAAATGATACCTGTACGGAAGAGCACCAACATAATGAACACAATCAAATAATTGGCTTTTGTAGTTTGTCCACTGAGCGAGCAACAACTTGACTGGCTATTGACCCAACCAACAGTGCGCAATAAATAAACGGATAATTATAAATACGAACGTTACATGCAAAAGTTGTCTGCTTAAAAAAAAAGACTAACGCGTACCTAAGAAATTAACAAAGAGTTTGTTATAAATAAAAGTATCGGGACAAAGAAATAAAATGTATATTGGCCTAAAAGTAGGTTACGCTGTCCATTAACGGTTTTGAAAATTTAAATGACACATGTTTTCCTAACGGATTCGAACCATCGTTCAAAACTATTGGAAGCTAAATAAGATTTGCCGCCCCTAAGGCCTTCTCCACTTACCTAGAAGTTACCATAAATATACTTCTAGTTCTCGAAAAAAAAATGCCAATCGGAAATAACGATACAGAAGTATATGATGCTAAAGAGCTAACTTTCTAATCTACTTACCACTGAGCAAAAGATTGGGATAGAAGGTTCCAAGCGCAAGCATCATGGCCGATTGTTCGTCGCCACAGATGGACGAAATCACTAGGCCATACGTCATGCCGCTGAGACCTTGCAACAGGGTGAGAAGTATCACAAGGAGCAGAGAGCCTTCGAGGGGGATTTGAAATACGAGAAAAATAAACAAAAGCAGCAAAGCTACCTGGACGACCATGACGCAAAATTGTGAATAGACGTGCGATACAACCACCTCAAACGGTCTAACGCCGGCGACCCAGCAACGCTCCATTGTGCCTTCACGAGTCTCCATAATAATGGAGATCGCCGTCAATCCCACTGCCATAATGTATGTGATCGAAAGGATGATGCCGGGAGCCATGAATTCAGTAAAGCTAGGTTTGCCGCTGCCGTAGACGGGGTCTCGAACACGAACTGGCAGTTGAGCTAACGCCACATTCTTGCCCATTTTAGTTAGCAAATTATCGCAGAACATCTGTAATTGTAAAAATAACAGGTAAACTCAGAAATGAACCAGATGCTAAGTCTTTATTATGACCAGTGATGGCCATACACATAACTTTACCTCTGTCAAATCTATTTAATTTAAATATTTGGTCTACTTAATTTCAAACAGTTTACACAGACACATTCATTGACAGCCATCCGCTTCGATAATGAGTAGATAGAGAAGAGTTGCTGATTTTGCCCATGTCCTAATCTCGTAGTCTCCCTTCACTCGCATAAATGTCTCGACATCGAGGTGTCTCGGAAACGATCCTCATCCAACCTGCTTCCTCTGTCACCTCATTTGAAGCCGGCAGAAACAGCCAAGCACATATGACGATAATGAGGTCAGTGGGAAAAAAACACTTCCGATTCACCGAAGTCATATATTCTTCTAGAGGTACATAAACACCAAAGTAAAGCGGACTATCCTGCAGAATAATCCACGAACACAATTCTACACCAGAGTTATGTTTACCTCTGCTACGGGTATCATTGATGTCATCCGGTTGCCTGTGTCTCTAATTATTTATGTAGTTAAGTATCATCTGTGTCGTCGTGACTGGACTAGACTGATTTTTGTAACCCGATCCTCTGGCCTGTTCTTACACATTTTGCAAGCTCAACTGTGGCCAAGTCAATTTTGTTACAGGAACACCCCCACCCCCACCCCCACCTCCACCCCACCCCCCACCCACCCACACACACACTCCCCCAAGACACGTCGATAAGAATTTCCTGTCCCATGAGAAACAGCTTATCAAATCATGGAGAATCACATTCCTCTTTATGCTTGTCCGATACTTTGCCTTGCTAAATAATACCACCAGCCTCACCATACAGCGTGTCAGTATAACTCGTACGATCGCTGGACACAGCCTAAGCGAGGCCTAATACTGCTTGCACATATGCGTACGCGCGATACCGGGTTTAACCAGTTACTAGTCGACATTCACTAAAAAGAACCGAAGTCGACAGCGGAGCAGCGGTGTGGCAAAATGAGGAATGAGAAGGAATAATCTCCGTGCACCGTCCGACAAAAACACTATACAATCTCGGGCTTACTGAATTGTGACGAACCCATAATGCATAATGTAAAGGCATATAAAGGCGTAGTGCATTAGAGCGTATATGTCATTGAATCCGGTGCCTGAAATGCTGGGGCACTGCCCCTCGATATTTCAAAAGATAAAAAGAGTGAAAGCTGCACGTCAAGACCAAACTTCTCGCTCCTACGTCAGGGCAAGTTTTGTTCAAGCAAAATCACGTCTAACAAAGGGCGGTTTGGGTAGTGCAGGTCCATCCGGTCTCTGTCGACAGACTTTGTATCGTCTAAATCAAAGAGGCGGATTGGCGATCTTGCAGAAAGAGTCGAACCAATATTGAGCTAGACCGGAAATCGGCGGGCCCGTCGTTGAGTTAACCCCCATTTCCGTCGAGGATGCCACTTCAGTCTTAACGCGGTAGCGGACCTTTCGCCTGTACCGTCGGAGTGCCCCCACACTCTCCAATCCGTACAGTGGATATGCATTTAGTTTCCCGCAAAAAAAAAAAAGAAAAATAAAGGGTCTGCCACACAAAGTACTTGGCGGGTCTGGATCGAGCGTTAGGAAGGTCGTCACCCTGACATATAGAAAGAAAACGACTTCCAAAAGCAATATGATAGAAACGCTTTTGCGTTTCTATCATATTAAACATGAAAGAGTCATTAATCAACCATCTAATGCTAAATGTCAAAAAATTTATATCGGAGACAGTTTTTAAAACGGTATTATAGATCAATGCCACTGTACGAAACTGACATATGAATGAAGTCTACTTGACCAGTAAAATCTATTCCGACAACAGAAAAGAACTCTCAAATACTCGTTCGCCCTATAAGCGTTACTTAAGACCAAACCATGGAGTATATGCTCGTTTACGTAGCTCTCAAACATATGCTCTCCCTCTCGAATCAAACGTAGGATCACATGCATATAGGCCATTCTGCGATTGCTTGGATCTTTCTGTTACGCGATCATACCAAAGAAAAAAAAAGCGTCAGCCGGTGCGGAGCTCTCTAATCAAACAAAGTAGCGCGGTGCCGGGTGGAGTGTTGACACACAGCCCTCTGTTGCTCTGTCGTTCGGTCTAATGTCCCCCTATCCCTGTGCGCCCTGAAAGCTGTCGTCGCTGCTCCCAGAAAAACGCCTTCATGAACGAGCAGTAAGCCCTAAATGGAACAATGCTGCCACCGATGGTGCTGCCGCTGTTAGCAGTACGACTGGCGGGAAGCTGCGTGTTCTAAGAAAGCCTACAAAGCCCATAAAACGAGGGCTATACGATTGTGTGTGTCCCCACATACTGTGTAAGTTGGCTACCCAAGATTATAGTTTCTTCGATACGTTCCACGTTGTGACTGTTTTCGAGACCCCACCCGTCCGGCCGCTGGCCCACCTATCGGATCCGCCGCGAATGGGAGCAGTACGGATCACGCCACCGAAGCGGCTTAAAGCAGCAAAACGAGCACACATGCGGAAGAACTAGCTGGGGCCAGGTAAAGCAAATGTCGACATAACCTCGCAGTTAATACTTTGGCTTCCGCCCGTTGGACATTAAACTGACTAGGTGGTTTCGTTGGCAGCTACGCTTCCATCATGCACAGAAGGTCGAGACCGTCAGAAAGAGGGCAGCGAAAATTATCGCCGACGAGACTAACCATGGCAGCAGAAAGTCGAATAAGAAAAATCTAATCAAATGGACCTGCAGTATTCCCATATAATCTTCCTTAGAACCTAAATCTAAGTGATCATTCCAAAATAGTGAAATTTTATTTAATGATAACAATTGAGTTAGACATCAACATCATCTCATTTGCTCTCGCTCGCCCGCTCGCACCGTATAGATATAAGCGTATATAAACCCGTTTCCCACTCGGAATCAGTATGCGCGTATCAGTTATATATGCATATACACGGTATATCGCTGAAAGCAACCTTACCATATTTGCTATCCAGAATACTTACGATGAACGATTCAAAGATGGTCTTCTGTAAGATAAATCCTATTTGCTGGTTGGTCATGTCCATGTAGATGTCAACAGTAGACTCTTCAATCGTTTCATTGTCAGCTTCAATGCCCAGCAAGAAACGGTATTGTAATGCTGTTGAGTAGTTGTGCCCGATGTGTATGACGCCCCAGGTTTCTCCGCGTTCGACGCTAGCCAACGCTTCGTCCAGGTCGGCGTATGGCCTCTGGATAATTGTGACGTTTGAGATGGACTCTAGGAAGGGTTGAGACAGTATCGGATGGGTGTCCTGGTTGACAATAGCCATGGGAAGTTCGAAGGGATCGGCGCCGATACAAAGACAAAAGAGGACGACTTGGAAGGAAGGTACTATGAACGTAAACAACAGAACAGGGATATTTCGCTTGACTCGGGTGATATTTTTGAGAACGAGCGCCAGCGCCCTGCACCAGGTATCTATCCACGAATCGCGTCGTTTTGTATTCGTCGAGAAGCCATCGGAGTTCACTTGTTCGAAACGTGACGCATATATTTGGCTCGAAGGTGGCGGCAGCGTGTGCTTCACGTCGAGCGGAGTTTCGTAAATTGGTACTTTCTGCAAAAATCGTTCCGAAGTAATAACTTAGTACATAAAATTGCCAAACATACACTGGCATCACAGACATACCCTCAGCGACGTGTGCCTTTGACAAGGTACACAAGTCTGGCAAGCATACGTCGTTCTATAAGCACGTTAACGAGACCGAAAAGGGCACGTGATCAATTTCGCTTTTGATTTCGGTTAGCTGGCGCCTTGTAACACATATTATCATATAAACATATAAGTAAATGACTCGATTCTATGAGATAGGTTGGGCAGGTGCTAACAAATAATTATTTTCTCTATTTTAAATTAGATAGTATATGAAGAGATAATCTAACCTCTTTATGATTCTTTTGACTGTTGTCCATATTATCCGTAATTTGGGAATTGTCTTTCGGTTTGTCTGTGACGACATTACTAATCATCCTCATGTTCTTTATAATCGCTCGGCCCTCTTTATCCGCTAGACAAAGCTGCAGGAAGACGTCTTCGAGGGTAGTACAATTATAATCTTCGAGCAGACGATCAGGCGTGTCTTGTGCCAGCATTCTGCCTGAACGCATCAGCCCAACGATATTGGCTTGCCGAGCCTCCTCGATGTAATGCGTCGTTACAATCACTGTCATTCCCTGTTCACGAGTTAACGTGACGAGATAGTTCCAGATGCTGTCGTTGGAAAACATAAAATAACTGTTACTACAAATTCTAAACCAGTCGCCTGTTAACCGAAAAAAAAAAAAAAAAAAAAAACATCTAATAATCACTGCAAAATGATAGAAACAGGCAGATTTTTCTTTTTAGTTCTTGTCTCAAAATCTAGGCAGACAGAATATAGCCATAAAAGCGTGTTGCTATACTTACGCTTGTCGTAGGAGCGGGTCAACTCCGACAGTGGGTTCATCAAGTATGAGTAAAGGTGGCTTATGGATTAGGGCTGCCGCGAGTGACACTCGGCGCTGCTGACCACCAGAGAGATTCTTGACCAGGCGACCCTTATCGGGGAGATCCAAGAACTTCAGCAGGAACTGGATACGGTCTATTAATGATTCAGCATAGAGAACAGAATACTGTTTATAAGAAGACGGCCAACTTTTTTAAAGATACTGCCCTTTACTATTTGCCATATGTTATTCCGTACGATGATGATTATCTTTAATATTTTCATTTTTAAGCCTTTTCCTGATCTCAGTTAGAACTTTAACTTCGGTAAGACAGCTCTACTTTTTTGCTGTTTCCCGACAGCTCCCCTAAGCACACAAATAGATTTTATAGTCGTCCTTTGTTCAAAAAGCCGCCTAGACCTAATTATCGAGACACCTTCCCACTGATTCAGCTGTTGTTGTCTGCTATATGTTAACATACTGTCTACGGTGCTACAACGCCTATATACCATACCTGTATATCATATGGAGAAGCGTACATGCATGATGAAAGAAAACGTTATATTAGAAAAGTTTTTTTTCGAAGTTATCCATCTCTGCTTCCCAAAAAATGTTTGACTTTAGCTCAGTCTGGTGCTTTTGGTTATCGTTGTTGTTGTTGTTGTTGTTGTTGCTAATCCGTTTCTCTCGGTTAATCTCGATTTCTGTTTACCTTTTTTTGCCATCTGGTCGCATCATATTTGCCAATTGTACCGTGATGATTCTAATTCTGGGCATCGCTGTCACCAACCGCGAAACGTCAATTCATGTCATCGCTTCTGTTATTGCTGATAGAAATCTGTGTTGCCTTGCTTCTTCTTTTGTTACACCGGGTGCTGGGCCTCGCTCGTAACGTACACCTTAACCGTTTACTTCCGTCGGCCTTTTGCTTCTATCGCCGTCTTTGGTCGCCATGCAAACGAGCCGCAAAGACGGCGGCGGTAATCATTGTGCTGGTGACGATGACTGCACAAGCAGCACTGGCATGCGATTAGGCATACTTATATGGCAATGCCTCTAATCACAATATGTTATTTATATAGTAGTTCATAGTATATTTTCGAAAGAGGCCGGGCAATAACAACGACTCTCGCTTCCGCAACGTCCTGTGTCGGCCATCCTTTTCATGCCAATAGCATCCTGAGTTCGTTCAACAGTTTCAATAACGACTATAGCTGTTACCAAGGTTACTTAATAACAGCTATAATAATATAATTAGCATTATGTCCAATGTTGTTGTTAGTTGATAAATGCAGCGGTGAGATTTTGCTATGGCTAGGCAAAAGCAATAAAAAGAGCTAAGTGTTATTAATGTCTACACAAGAAAATGACAAGACAGGCCGGATGAAAGCAGCAACTGATAACAAACAACAAAGTTCTTTCCCAACGAGCCATACGTCATTTCTAGAATCTTTTTATGCTTGCCTGACAAGCTAGTTATGCACAAGTATGCGGTATTTCTGGCGCTGACCTGAACGTCCTATCTGAAACCTGGTCGCGTAACAACTCTGGGAGCTGTAGGCTATCTTACGACTACATCGGCTATGTTTACTACTGTAAAAAATTTAATGTCTAATATCTCAGCCAACGATAAAGGATCTATGGCTATTCGTCTATGCTTATGACCCCCCGTCGACCAACTGTCCCAATGCTCGACATTCATCTGCCACCCGAGTGTTATTTTTACTCTTACAATGGTTAGTATAGTTACCATGTCAGGTTGTCTTTAGGGTATGAATTAACGTTTGTCCATTATCCATTCACTAATCTACTGATAATGTACTGATATTAGACGTACGCTTGTTGTAGTTCCTAAGCTGACAAAAAAATGCACTCATATACCATTTAATTCGGTACAAACCTTGTATGACTTTGCCAGGCATACGAAAAACTTTGCCAAAGAAAAGCAGGGTCTCGTAGATTGTGAACTCAGGATAAAGGGTGAGCTCTTGGGGCATGTAACCGACCCCTGGACCAGGGATGAAGGCGCCCGTGGTACCGGGCACCTGTTCAAACACTCGGACCTGCCCACACTGTGGAGTTTTCCGGCCCACAATACACCGTAGCAGTGTCGTTTTTCCGCACCCACTTGGGCCAAGCAAACCGTAACTGCAATGATATAAAGACACGTAAATAATAACTTTACGTTAATTTCTAAATTTGAAAATTTCCAATCCAAAAAAAAATGTATACCGAAATAAAAAAACGTCATATTATTTATGCACTTGTTGCAGTCAATACTTCAGTCTATCTATATCTTTCTTCCTGCTTTCATTTGTTATGAGGCGCAATCTTTCCGCCTTAGTCTGCTGTAGTACTTAGTGTCTTATCAGCGGGCCAGTATCACGCAAGCGAGTGAGATCAGGACCATTCCAGCAGAGGGTCTGGGCTTCAGCTTGTTTCAGAATATTCCCACGAACCACAGCGGTTTCACGCCGCTAAGTTTAGTTAAATAGTCATTCTGACGTAGCGCAGATGTGTTCCCTGCTTGATAACGTTTTTAGATGATCAATAATAGCAGCAGCAAAAACAGCCCGACCACGATCGGTGCAACAGCATCTATAATCTACGATCAATATACAAGTACTGCAATCCTGACGTTATACGGATTCGTCGCTAATTGTCAGACCACAGAAGGGACCAGAAGCAATATCAACAGACCCAGCTGACGTTGGCAGAGCTGTCACTTCCGTTTTGTTTGACCACCGCTAGTAATGGCGATAACTGCAGAAGCTTTGGCAGAATTGAATCAGCATCAAGTTAGGTACTCAGGCAAGTAGATGACAAGATGCTGCTGACTGGCCAGCGAGTACAGGGCAGTACACAGCGCCCCCTGATTCAATTTAGGCCTGGCCTGACTTCACAAATCATTTGCGGCAGTGCCGGCTGTCAGTAGGTCAAATACTATTGTACATTTGATGCGTAATTCACTCAATCGATACAACCAAATATGCTGGGAATAAAGTAGCTGAGTGAACTAATATAAAGATTCTCACGATTGAAAAGATTTCTCCGCCGTAGGTAAATAATAAACGAGTTATACCAACATATTGATATCTTATAACCGGATTAGACTAAATTCTTATATATATCCAATTTATCAGGGGTTTTTTTGTGTCTAAAATCTGTTTTCAATTTTTCTACCTAAGAACACACATTCGTTTCTCATGTTTCGCTGGAATCAACGCTATACTTGATAGGTGTATGCACAGATGGGCCTTATTCGACGCACAAATGACCTAATCCAGCTGTCCCTAGCTACCTGAATGAGACTCACACCGGCAACATAACACTATCAAGTGAGTGAGTGAGTGAGTACGGTTTTGGTACAATCGAAGGTCCTAATAGGAGAAAATGATGGATAAAAGACATCTGAAACGTTTGCTGTTGACAAACACTAAACGTTTTGAAGATCTTGCACATGTAACCTCCCCGTACATGCACAGCTGAAGGAAGTGGCGCACATGGTATCGATTACGTTTGATAGTTTGCCGAATAGTTGGTGCTGCACGGGAATGGCCATTGCACGTTCGTGACGTTACGTTCTTTCTGTCGATTTCAGGGTAGATATCAGGCGAAACGAACATCACAGCCAGAGCTGATGACAGCAGCGGCGGCAGCAGCAGCTGATCGGCCGCAGTCATCACCGGCTGCCGTTGGATACCACAGGCGTAACTACAGCTCCCACTTCAGCTTCGTTTATTTATTTCTGCTTTTTATCTCATTGGCAAGAAGTGGTAGTAGAAGTCGATGAATCGCCCATGAATAGGTAACAGCCCACCAAACATGAAAAGAGTATTTCTCTTACTACCGATACGATATTATCGCTAGCGCGACCATTGCAACGCCCGACAACGCGTTTTCCATTATTAGCAGATTGCTTCACCGTCTGAGCGGTAAGCAGACTCTTCCCACCGGCCAGTTGGTTTTACTCATTGCTTTGAAGGGAAACAGAGTCGAACGTCATATTTTACGATTCCGTTGTTCGATATTTGCTGTCACACGCTTGCTTTGCTAGTGAACTATATCCTTAGTTGAGTAGTCACACACTACTTACTACCATTATTATAACGGCGATGTTCGTCGGCACTGCGGGGCAGTGGCAGGGGCCGATAGCATGCTATTCAACTCCACACGATTCTCTGTGGTTTTTCCTTTGCAAAAAGGCCGCACGTAAAACATGACGAAGCCTAATAACCAGCTATATAACTTCATGACCTGTCGTCGAGGCACCTTCGACATCTCCGGAGAAGAGGCAGGAAAGAAGTCGTTGCTTTTCGCTCATCTAGCTGCTCGTTCATTCGTCGTAAGGACGATAAAGTCAGAACGGAACAAAATATCTCAGATATGGACACACACATACAAACACACGAATATCCATCAAATAGCGAAGCCTGTTAGGATGTTTTCGAAGTCAACTTCATCGTCGCTTTGTCGATTTCGGTGACGCGTTAGGGTGCCTCCTGTTAGCCGCCGTCTTCTTCGAGTCGTGCACTGCGCTGCGTTACGTGCTGAGTATGTACGACGTCTGATACCTATCTATATATATATATATATATATATATATAAAGGCGTGTGTGTGTATGTATGTCGGATGCAGGTCTGTATGACCCTGACTGCGCCCTATCTACCGCTGTTGTCTTCCATTACGAAGTCGAACCCCGCAGACACGCGTCGAATTGTAGCGCTTCCTTTGCTCCATAGCAACGGGCGTTACCAAGAGTCCAGCATTGGCTGTAGGTCCGCAAAAAAAAGAGAGCGTCGGAGAAAAGAGTGACGAGAGGACGCGATAGCTTTGTTGTTACACGCTCTTCTTTTGATGACTTGGCCAATGGTTCGCCGTTTGCTCGTCTTTTCGATTTTGTCCGATGGCCAGACTTTTCGCTGACGATCCGCTTTCTATCAGTAGCGGTAGGCGGCGGTACCAGCATTTACAATGGTATCCCAGTTATTGCTATTGGCAGTGCATTTAGATATAGCATATATGTATATATGCGTGTGCGCTTTTCGTAGAGCGTTCGTGTATGTCTTTTTTGCGCCTTCGGTCTTTTTTCTCGGGAACTGCCACCGTGGCCAATACCGCTGCCATACTTGCTGCTAAGGTAGCTGTCCGCATCGACATCATCGTCGATGATTCTACGTGCAGAATCGTCATCGCAGCCGTCACTCCCGCGGCCGTCATTAGCTAGCATAGCGAAAAAGCAGACGACTGCCTGACGATCGGCCGAGCGTCGAAGCTTGCTCGTACTTTGCGTTAGCAGCTGCTGCACAAGCGGCAAGAGTTGCAACGGCAGCATCGTGTATAGCGCTAGTATCACCCAGGACCTCGCAAACTTCATCTCACCACTCCTGTTACTTCCGCTCGACTCAGCAGAAGCGCAAATATCTGAACGAACGTAACGTTGCAGTGACAACGACAACTGGTGGCGCTAGCGACCATCTATTTTCGACGTTTGTAACTGCTACAGCTTCAACTTCTTTTTTCTACTACATACATTACTATATTTATGGCACAGCGTCCTGACCATGGCGGTCAGACCGCCGGCCAGCTAGATAACACACAGTTAATAGCTGCTGCGCAGCGGGACACTCCAGTCGAGTGGATAGCTAAATCTCGGTAAGTTAGTACGTGCACGTACATACACACAAAGCATCGCACTGCAGATTCGTTGGATGAGGCAGAAGCAATGATAGTTAAATACTGGCCACCTATTACAATGAGCAATGCTGATAGCAGAATCAGCCTGAATAGGACAAATATTGAACGACTTTATTGACGAGACATTTGCATGAAAATATCGCAGTGAAGAATATATAATGCATCCCATCTAGTCTGATTTGGTTTGGGGCATAATGGCTTCGTTTCAAATAAAAACTCAAGAAACACTGCTTCCATGTCTTCATGTACGCATGGTACCAGAATGATATTACTGCTGTGCTTAGCGACGGCTGTGCACTATTTAAAATATCAGACAATAGAATTAAACATTACATAGTTAGACACCCAGCTTAATCCAGTCTCTGATTCAGTCTCTGATTCTGTCCAGAGTGCTGGATACAACGGAAAGTTTGCTGTTGGAATGAATGTTGCAAGGTCATTTGCTCTGCACTAACTACATACGGTGTATTTATTGAGGAAACAATATTGCGAACATTTGTTCGCTAAAATTCAGTGACGCTTATCGAATGAGGTGCCGTCATGTTGCTGTCCGCGTTTTACTATTAAATCAAAAGTGACGCGCTACGTTAAGCTTAGGGGCCACCTAAGCAGGTCCGTAGAGTTTTCAAGTGCCTCAGTCACTCGTACTGCTGCTTTACGTTTCTAGCATCATTTATAAATAGCCTTATGTAGCCCTACAGCCACCTATTGGACGACACATTCAGTTTAGGCGCGGCAATTTTAAGGCTTTGCCGTGCTCCATTATGTCCGGGACCTGGTCGTTGAGACGATGGATCGATGCGTGCCTAAACGTCAGGCGCGATCGATACTCGTACACTGGCCTCCTTCTCTGGCGAACGTCACATTACCATATACACTCGAACAGTCTGCGAAATGCCTTGACGGTATGGAGGACTCGACCAGCCGTATAGCCACTGGATGCATCCCGTCCGGAATGACACAGCGTGTCCTCCACTAAACCGGCCAACCCTACTTTTGAGATCCTTATAGCATATAACGGCGATATGTAATCGACACATCATTCCTCAGCGTCGTGATGCGTTAGCGGATTCGTATTTCTGTGTTTCAAGCTAGAATTATGGATTCAAGTTAAACAAAACCTAAATAACGGTGGGCTGGAAGGTTAGGTGGGATGAGCTCGCCATCCGAGCATTAGGCCCGACAGCGCGCTTCGATGTTTCTTACAAGGATCACAAGCGACACTCGCTCTTCACTCAAAACGCATGTCAGTTTTCTTCGCTATTTTACCCCAGACGGCCCAACTTAATCCAGTGCAATGATTCACACCTACCAAAGCCCAAGTTCACAAAAAACAGAATTTAGCAAGTTTTTACATACTTAACGAAGAGATCCACACTTGAGGTCATCGAGTAATGCTCACAAAGTATTCTAAATGTGTTTCCTATATTTATAGCTGCAGAAGAAGGCCCCACGTAGTCCGGTTTCCTCCGAAGGAAAGGTTCCTTGTAAAGATCTACATTTAGTCTCTCGCGATATCGAAGTCGTGCTTCATTTAGGTACTTTTATGATTGCTTCAGTTCCTACTTACTTCCTAATCTAGAAAGCCACTAATATATTTATTCCTAAAATCACAGTACGATTTTTTTTTATTCATTTGAAGGCATTTGAAGAGAGTAATACGTTTAAATTAAATAAAGCTTTTCGAGCGGACTCTTCATCGTGATGAGTATACTTCATTTCACTACTTCTGGTCCAAGATAAAAACCGATTCTGTCTACGAAAAAAAGCTCGTCATGATGAAGAACAGTGTATTGTTTATACACTGTTATTATCCAATGTTATTATTATCCAGTATTAAGAATTAATCTATTGTTTGCAATTGACAGTCTGCGTTATTGTGTAGTTTTTGAAAAATCTTCCGAAGAGATTTATGAAGCAGATTCTCGGATCGAAACGATAATCGCAGTGCATGGAACAAATTTTCTTCAAATATCTGTTTCTGTTTCTAAGAGTTAGAAACCTGTCGAAATTGTTACTATTATTACTACTACTAGAAATACTAATAATTTACATTTGAAAAAATAGTCACCTAATTCGTTTTAGATAAAGACAATAGATTACACTGGGTGGGAGCTGTCGTTCATGTAACATATGTTTTCAACAGTCTTCATTGGGCCAGCCTGATCTCGTGTAAACGATTGAGGTGATTTGCACAGCAGCTTCAGAAGCGTCCACCCGTCACTTGCTAACACGATATTTGTAGGTCGAATGTATTTCTGGTTGTAGGCGGTTGTTAACGAGTTACGAGCGAACCTTTTCCTTTCTATTCTTCGTTATCGCTACGAGAAGCGACGATTGTATGAGTTGAAAGCTATCTATTGTCTAGGGCCCAACTTTTGGCGAAATTTGGCTCAAAAAAACCATATATATGTGATATGGTGTAACATCAATATATGAACTGTCAGCCAGTATATAAATAGCAATAAGTGTAAAATCATGATATACTAAAAAGGAAAACCACTGTAGCCTATATTATAACTATCACCGTCCTATTACATTATTCAGCATTGTATGGTATTCTTATTACTTATTACATAACATAACGTCCCTACGACCGTCCCGTTGATCATTCATTGCAAGTTGCTCGTTGTTGCTTATAATAAGTTTTTGCGCCAGTCTGTCGTTCTTAAGAAACATAACCTTCCTCATCCTATATAGAAAATCTTTAGTTTCCCACATGATGACAAAATACGATGGGTCTCCTTCAACGTAAGGCTATCTTCAGTACAGGCTGGGCGATCCATTCTATTTGGACATGGCCCACAAAAAAGCGAGCCAATGCTTTCTTGAAACAGATCCCTTTTTTTTTTTTCTTTCGGAAGTTGTCCGTAAAACTTAGCTATTCGCATTCTGATGGTGTATCGCAAACCCGTGATAGAAGATCGTCCTCCGGAACTAACGTGTTCTGAAGCACAACTTGGAATGATAAGATTTCTCTCCACTACAATTGATTTTATTAGAAAAATACACAAAAACACTGTTATTACCGGCCACTGACATGCTACTAAAAATAAGGCAGACGATGCTCGAGCAGACCCTTCATGAGGAAAACGTTTAGAAGTTTAGCTGCCTAGTTATTCTAGCCAAAATAGAGATTCTAGCGAAACGCAAATTGATCCAACCTAGCGTCAATATGATTAGTTAGTCTATCAAATATAAAATGTCAGTCTAAGAACTAAGTATATAGAATTATCTATAAAATTACGAGGCAAAGTGAGTTGAAGCTGTTTAACGAGCTCGCTTCGAAGCAGATCAGATAAATCACTCAATACATTATATTTTCAAGCCTGATACAGCCGGTAGACAGACGGCAGTGGGCATCAAAGCTAGTTATTTGTATTGCCAAAGATGAACGATAATCGGGTCCAGTATTCTCAACAATATTACGGAATATCCCTACGAACAGACTAATTGACCAAGACATTTCAATAGCAAGCCGTCACTGACGTATAACAAGTCTGCAGTTCTGCATATTGTCTATGGGGTTATTGTCAAACGGCCTCAATTGTAGCCGGACCAGGTGAAAAGGGCAAACAGAGCAATTCATTTTTCGCCTCTTGCAAATGCATCAACCAAACTACCTTGTGATAGAGGCGACTTGTTGTCCTCGTCGCTTGTTCCTAAATAAAGCAATGCCATCATATTAACAAACGTGTACCGTTTGTAACGTACACTTGGGAAACTTATCCCGACCAAAGCTGACATGCAACGTGCGATTACGCGACACGATCCGCCTCCAAGAATCTTTCTGCTAGTAACTACAATGACGGGTCACACTGCATGAGGTAATTCAGGACCAACATCGACATTACTTCCTCCCGCAGCAGCGGGAACATGTTTTGACCCGTTATAACTTACATATCGTAAACCACGCAGCGTGAAAAGCCACTTAGTGCTAGCGAAAGTGAAGTTGTCATTAAAAACGTAACAAGTACTCAGCTATGGGCGAGAGGTATATTTAAAATGATCGCCTCTATGCTTCTTGCCAGGTTGAAACATACTGTGTGAATAGATAAAATCTGTTTGTAAACAGCCAATTATGTAAATATTTATAGACAAACATCAATCATAAACAAATCAATTAATCACCGATTGCAACTTAGCTAGCGATAAAAATATCATCCGAGGGTCTATAGATAAATACCCTCTCATTCAGCCCCTTCACAGCAGAGAATTGAATTGATTAGCTGACAGATCCCAAAGTACAAGAAAATTTAAGGAAAATACGAGTATTCCTTGGAAGAGGCTTAGCTAGGTGCCAAGCTTGCCTCATCACGAAGTTCAACCGAATTTTTAAGACACAGTTGTAACAGGTGTCTGTCTGCATGTGTTTATACACACAGCTAACTGTAAGAAACAATGTAGGTACGCATGTAAGTATAGTGCTTAAACTAATAGAAGTGTGCAAGTGCTTAAATGACGAAACGGCGCAAAACAACTGATCGTCTGTGTCCTGTACTTGCATTTCCAAGGTACAGGTAGTAAGTTGACACAGGGCCAAGTGCGAGCGTGCCACCGCCTTTCTTGAGTCCGTGCTTCACTAACTCAGCTTGTAATAAATGTATGTTTTCACTTCCCCTTACAAATTTTTACTGATGCACCTGCTACTCCAGCAAGCAAGTATGAAAACTAACTGACTGCCGTTACAAAAACAATTTTACATAGTTTGCTTAGTAATCATCACACACGAACACACACACCTGCACTTTGTGAATGACCAGGCGCACACGCGCGAATCTTTCCAGATGGGCCAACACACATATCTAACAGTAACGCCATAATTTCGAATCAGTCAGGATCAATCGTGCTTACTTCGAAACATACCGTCAGTTATTGTGACGACAACAGATTCAACAATTCAGACTCGTGGCAGCATCTTTAAAATTCTTCTTAAGATCCAAAATAGCATGCCAAGATATGGCTGATACTTTGCAGACCGTACGTGAGACGACAGGGACTCAAAATCCAAAATATCCGCTAAACCCTCAGCAATTAGTATATACATACTAAATTTAATTTTAGTAGTAATTTAGTGTGTACATATTAAAACCAGAATACTTTCGAACGCTAAAAAATTGCACATCTTAAAAACCACGGAAGGTCATGACACCCAGCGTCCTATCGCTGACGCCAAGCTACGACAGATGTACTCCTATTAAGTGGTAAAGTGGTACCTTTCGACGATCTCAAACAGATTTTTTTTCGACGATGTCTACCTTTTGACTATCTATGATTACCTATTGCTTGCGTTACACCATACAAGCTGGCTGCATATCTAGCTAGGTAGGAGGTCACAAATTCGCAGACAATTCCTAAACCAATCCAACAGCTTATGAACTACTGTGTTTATCTATTGTCAAGCGATCTATGGGGTTTTGAACAGAAAATACTTCATAATTTTGATATCAAACAAACAATTATTAGGACAGAAGCCACTATAAGCATTAAGAGGCTCTAGTTAGTGCTACGGAAACCTAGTTCGATCGACTCATCGTATGTATAGTTTCTGATTAATACATTCAACATCTGACTGTCAATCAGTTTCCTAATTATGCGGCTAACTATTGGGCAATTCTAACGGCGTTTTTGGGCTAAACTATAGACTATGAAGCTAGCGGACATCTAGCTTCGCTTTGAAGCTTTCGTGTACGACACTACTTCAATGAGATGCTGATTATTATGGCCCGGGGGTCACCTTTGCGCCCGTTAACTACCAACCACGAATTTGTTCGTTCGGTTCTCAATTGCGTTCGCTTCTTATGCGGCTAACTGGAATACCATAAAAGTATGGCATTTGTAAATCAATTAAGATGCTTGGCTTCCATCGCGTGCTGCGCATCATGTAGCAGCCGATCCGTTTTACCGTATCGGTCTTCGTGTTTTTCTATCTGCGGTGGCACCACCAAGCTTCACGCTGTGTTAATGAAATTAAACCGACTACCTACCCAATGCAGACCAGCAGGCCAGGAAACTCAGAGCTATTTTCGCAAGGTGTCTATGGAGAGTTTCCGCCACCAGCGACTTCAAAAACAAAGAAAGCTACCTAATGAAATTGATTAATGGCTGGCCAGAGTAACTTGCGATTTTCTGTTGACGTCTCGCACGATAATCCAAGTGACATTTACCCCGACCATTGGAGTGACGCATTGCCACTGAGTACAAATGTTTGGAGCAATAGTATGACGAAGAAGCAAGCATGAACATAGGGAGCACTAAGACTGGATTGTTTTTTGTACCTCATCTTTTTGAAAACAGATTGATGGCCTTTGTTTTGCTTTAAATGGTAAGCGTCTGGCCCGGTCAATTTAACGCCATTACCACGATGTTGTCATTATTATGAATTATCATTACCATCAAGGCGTGATCTATTCAGTGAGCTGTCTTCATCTAGACCGTGCTTGATTAATACGCTCGAACAACGTCTGAATGTATGGACAATCAATTTTCACTCTAACTTTGTCGATATCTTCACACCTACATCATTAAAGACTAAAGTTAGTATCCTTTGTTGAAATTAAATGTTTCAGTGTCATGATAGGTATTGTGCTCATGTCTGCATAGCACCTGTAACCTTATGACTATGCTTTGGGTCGCTCTGAATTAAGGTTTAGGCCATCTATTGTATGATGATATGGCATCTATTGATAACTGAGGTAGATCTGCATAATTGTCATTTGCAAATGAAATTCGTATAATATACAAAATTGAGATTCCTTTCACCGTTTCTGATAGTCAAAGACAGGCTAGCGAATACCGAAGTGGCAAATGAGTATGTCTGCGTGAACAATATTATGCGTCTACAAATATGTCTCTAAGATACAACTTTTTTTGTAACTTTTAAACGACCAATCGCTCCATGATGGTTTATCACGCATTCGCTTATCCGTAGATAAATAAATAAGCTTTCTTTTTAGGGACTCGAACATTAGCAGCCCGGTAAGGCGACCCTCGATCGGCTGACACTATCGCCTCCCAATTCGGCGTATCAATCTCGAGTGGATAGCGGACTAACGAGCAAAGCAGGTGTCATAAATGCTACCGTCTAACGGGATGTTAGGGACCTAGCATAATGTTACACAGTTATAGAAACAGCCAGGCAGTGGCCGTTATACTGATAGCGTCTCAGCGTTATCCTCGCACCGATGATGGTTTTGACGATGTGCGTGACGAGTGTAGAACGTGGCAGTGACAACGTTGTGGAACAACACGTTTACAAGCCGCTAGTAAAAATAGAAGGTAGCGATAAGGTGGATACTTTGTTAATTATCGCTGCAGAAGGAAAAAGCTTATCGACAGAAGGGATGAGGATTTAGAATCACAACTGAGTATTGGACTTGGAAAAACGGTTAGAACGTGAAGGTAATCCAAATGCTAGAAACTGCAAGCTAACTGCGAAACGTCTTGTTAAGGCAGGCAATGGATATTTTATCGGGAAAGGGAGTTCAATATTGGAAGGGGTATATAGACACAGCAACAGCAGGCGGTTATCTGATTAACAGTACCTGTACAGGTCGATACTGTATTAAAGCTCACACATTTAGCCTAAAATAGGCTCCTCAGTCAGCGCGTATTCTTAGTTCAGTTTACTGAAACCGTTGCCTTTGTCACCTTCTGCACGAGAAACAAGTGCTCTGAAGTTAGTTGTTTCCATTATATGGGAGCTACTATTATATCATTTTATTACATAAATTGTACGCGGGATTGCTGCTAACGATTGTTAACGGCACTACAGCCAGCTGCCCAGGTTATGACTGCAGCTGCGTTTGTGGTCAACGGAAACTCGTTTATCGCTAGCGTCCATAGACCGCCAGTAGACTTCGATGGACTGTTGTTCTTTTTGAAGCGTGCATCGATCGTGTCACACGAGTGCCTGCGCAGGACCTATTGTGTAATGTAGACTGGTGATAGTCTAGATGACCAGCGGAGCTAGTCAGAGTGACGAGAAATAGAAGCCAGTAAGTGTTTATAAACATCGAACATCGCAAACAGAGAAGGATGTCTTTGAAACAGGGCCATAAGCTTGGCTGACTTTACTTGGCCCACCACACCATGCGAATGCCCTGCGTGTTCAGTCGACGTGTCGCTATAATGGCTGCTTTCATAGAACAAGTCGTAGGTTAATAGAGGATTTTACTGTTGGCAGGTATTGAAACGTAAGGCATGGTGAAGCGAATACGGTGGAAGCAGCTTTTCTCAAAATACGCCGTGCAGTACAGAGCATTTATACGAACTAGCAAGGAGGAATTGATGCCTCAAGAGTGCGGTCACCATGGCGACAGCAACAAGATAGTCCTGATAAAGAAGGGCGCATTGTTGCGTTGTTACTAACCAGAAGAAACGATCTTGCCCTCGGATGTTCCCTCAAAGCGAATAACATATTAGCCAAGAAACAGAAAAATTCGAGAGCCTACTACCGAGAGAGATTGCCGGCAAGTTGCAAAGTCGAACAAAGAGAACTTTTTCATGCTACAGAACATAGAACAAGATGTAGGCTTATTGTGTAACCTCAAATACGAACTTCAATGTTATTTAAACAACGTTTACTGCGCAAAAGTCAAATTTAATCAGGCCAATTACAAATTTATGAAAGTCGTTTATCTTGTACTAAATAAACGCTACATACAGAAAAATCACACGAAATCAACTTGATAACAAACTTCTCTAAGCTCCTGCAAAGGGATATTCTTTACGCTCAGCCTCTATTTTACAAAAAAGCTACAGCTTTAGCTATAACAAAGCTAGCAGTAATAGCAACAAACCCAACTGAAACCTAATGAACTAGAACGCTGCCAAGTCATTAACTTCATATTCACGTAATTGTCACAGACGTGAGTATTTCTGGTTTTCATGCGCGAAAGATGATATAAGGCACTGCTTGAATTTGAGCTGACGATACGTACACGCCAAGCCAGGATAGAATTTGCAGTCCACGACTATAAGATGCAGGTTGTTTTTTGTTGTTGTCGTTTTTGCCTCCTCGCCCCTTCAGCGTTTTCCATGGCTAATTCACGAAAACTTATTTTCCATCCAGCGGCAGAAAACGGTTTTGAGGGTGCCTTTTAATCTAGTTTCCGGGCAGCCCTGACCAGTTCGACACTAGCGCGGCTTCACAAGCAAATCGCGGGGACAAGGAGAGGCGTTACGTTCAAACATGAACGAGAACCTCGGCAAAGGGCGTATCTGAAGAAAGCCAAACGACTTTCCGGTCGCTCAGCGAAGAGTCCGACAGCCAGACAAGCTGGCAGGACCCGAATCCGAGAAAAATACTGCTTTCCGAGGAGATACTGCGCGCAAGTCGGCTACAATGCCACGCACGTTGGCTACGTTTTATCTCATTACTAGAATAGCGTTCGTTGGGCTGCCTCTTGCTGGTCCTGAAACGGGCAACAAAGCTTTTCTTGGAGACCCCGTAGAGGCTGTCACAGTTGAATTGCTGAGAGGGATGCGGGAGATTTTCCGAGGGCCATTCGGTCCTCCTGTCTCCTTGGCCGCTACTGCTATTACTGGCACCACCGCTGCTCCTTGTAGCCACGAAGTCCAAGACAACCCTCACGCATTCCACGTTTTGGCTGTACAATACAATATACCGAGCCTCCTATTCGCTAATGTTTATTTGAAGTAGCCGCGCTAAGTATTCCAATCTTCGGTATGAAGCAACTATTCGATTATGCTATTGCTGCTCCTGAAAAGCGAAGGGGTATCCGCTAACAATAAACGCGCTAAAGACATCTGTGTGCGAACAATGTGTGTATAGAGGACTGGAATTGTCTTCCAATGGGCTTACAAGCCAACGAATTCCGTGTGTAATTTTTTAGACAACCACTGTAAGAAAATATATGAAGCATCTATTTATTTATATATAGTTCACATCGGAAATACGCTAAGCCCTACCCGCCGATTTCAAAATCGATACAGACCGGTCTTAGAAGGTAAACGGCCCATGTTAATGTTGCGAATTATCTGTCTGCCGAAAACTGTCCAATTTTTGAAACGGCAAGGTCACCAGTTTTTTCAAAAAACGCCCGTGTAATAACAGACCCGGCCAGGTTCGCTGATGCAAATATTATTGTCTGTTAAAAACGGTCCGCCCTAAGGATTCCCAACTAACACTTTTCAAAATAATCACAGTATCACGCAGTTTCTCTTTAGATACGAATTGGACGCATTCTTTTATTGTTCGTATGTGAATCTCATAATCCTTTCCTCTTGATTCGTTTATTATTTTTTAACTATCCCTACTCACTTTATTCAAAAAGCCGAATGACATGCTTAATCAGTGAGCACGCTACTTTGTTTGTCCATTAGGAGTTCAAAGAATTCAAAAGAGAAGAGGGCGCGACCGTCATCTAATCATATCGGGGGAGAAAGGTTTTGTATTGCTGTGAATAGAACAAGCTTTCCGAATTGGATGCGCCCATCATTCCCCTTCTAACGCAAAAAAGTCCTGACTCAACCCAATTGGAACGGTGTACAAGCCCTTTTGGGTTGCAAGCAAATCCCAGAAAGATCTCAGGAGAACACTCCATTGCAGAGGGGTGGCGGTCGCAGCTGCAAACGCAGCAGCGATTGTCATTACGAGTTCACGCCTCATCGACGCCGAATTAAGCCCCACCAGAACACTCTTCGCCTCCTCCTTCAACGCCACGAGTCCCCCAAGCTCGTTTCGTTTCGTAGCGGGTTGCCTATGGGGTGGCGCACAAGGGAGGACCTCAGCTCTGTGCGGGCTCTGTTTTTGCCAAAGAAGTCACACCAACGAAGCTTAAGCACGAGCTCTGGAGATCCGCGGCGACGAATAGGGTTAATTCTACTGATATGGGTTCAGTAGGCTTTTTCAACATAGTGATCAGGACTAACTGTCGAGTCTCATATAGAGTTTATCTTAATGTGGTTACCAGAAAAGAGTTTCCTTAGACGCTGTTGTCTGTTCCATCAACGCAAATGGTTCATAATTGAAATGGATACTTCTCTTTCTCAGGTAACATTATGCAAACAATTTAGTGCACCGAACGGGTGACAAAAAATCTTCCATCTCAAACAGTGATCCTCGAAGAGTAATCAACGCATACCGATTCTAAGAAATCATTCCGGTGTTTTCTTTTGTTAAATATATCTCTTTTTTTTGTACTGTATCGTTTTTCCTCGCACTTTCTTCACAACGGACATTGCTTTACACACTTTTATATGATATCCTTTTTATATTTGATCTTCTCCTCTTGTTTCCTTTTTCCCACTAACTTGTTGCCTGTCACCTATGCCGATTCCTTTTCGTTTTGAAATGAGCCCCTTGATGAGTTTGGGCTCGAGAGGCTGTGGTCCCCGAGGAAAGGGCAAAAGGGACAGTGTTCCCGAGGGACCGCTCAGGAAAGATCCCTAGCACCGAGGGATGACGAGTGGGAACGAGAGACAGATTTTGGTTTCATTCGAGAAAAAACAGTCGAGGCAAAGACGGCAACTCGTACTTTTTCTGTTGGCTTCGTTCAATCGTAGGTCTTGCCTTCCTTCTTTGTCTGTTACCGCCGTAGAGCGGGGCGAAAGCCTTTAGACCGTTACTTGAACCCCTCCACAAGAACACTTCAGATCCCTTTTAAAGACAACTGCCAAATGCACTGGTATACCGTCGTGGCCCTCGGCCGTTTTAGGGAAATAGGTGTCCAACGTTTCCTTGCGCGAGTCGACCAACACATCCTACTCGCATGTATCCATAGATGTAGCAAAAAGAACATTCAGCTCACTCTGTGCGCTCCTCCTGCACTAGCTGTCTAATAATCATATGGTTTAGGCAAAAAAAAAAACGAAAACTACGTAAAATCGTGACACTGCATACAAAATGCGATCTACTCGTTTCGTAATCGTGGTATTATATTATATATGGTATTATAAACGCCAAGTCGGGTTAGACATGATGACGTTCGACGTTTTAAGGCGATCTCTGCGATACATTTTACAAATGGTTCATGAAGCAGTAACCTCGAATCAATCCTCCTCCGAAGTAAGGAAAACTTTGAAACGCAAAACATGAAAGTTAGGCTTTTTAAACATAACAATCCGCTTGGTACCAGGGCCGCTTTTCAATTAAAAGCCTTTGACCTATTTCTCTCGTACTGCCTAAAACAAGCCGAAAATTTCACACGGTTCCGCGTAAGTCGATCAATTCCCTAGAGAAAATTATAATAATACGTTGCGTACTGCGATTCATTCAACTAACACGCAGACATGAATAATTTGTAAACAAGTTTTCATTAGTAAGGAAGATAAAAATTATCACATTTGCACCCAGTGACATGCATTTACTCCAATGAAGTTGATCTAATTTAGTTCGCAAAAAAAAAGCTTTTAAACATAGCGCTACTGCAAAGTAACGGAACGAAAATGTCTAACTTAAAACTTGGGCGTCGTTGAAGTGTCGCAGTGCATATATACCTAACTAGGATTCACCTATTTTACTCAGGTTTTTTTTAACTTTTTTCGTCAGACGAATTCTGAGCGTCTGCATTGTTTCTCGGTGCCACATACTTAATTTTTTGCCACAAATCTATATTAATGGAAGAGATGATGATAGTAAACTTCTGTTTTCCTTTGCAATAGTTTGCATTACCTGCACGGCGCATCTATACTAGTTATTCATTTTGCGTAGTCTGACTTAGCTTATTCAACCACTGAACCACCACTGAAGACTGCAATGAGAGAAGAAGTGATATTGAAAGGTTTACTGATACCAATATTTAATGAAGTTCCTCTTGAAGAGCTGCCTCAATAATTACACCTTATAGTTAGTCATTTAATAGAAAATCTGTCTTCTAGTTAATTGAAATTAAAGGAAAAGAGACACAATCAGTTGCATTTTTAGCATCTTGATTGATTGTGTTGCAGGCGTTATCCGTATTTTTTTTTGTCAATCTTCTTTTCGGACACATGTGCACGCATATACTACGTAACGGATGACGTGAAACCATTTTTTGCTTGCTTCGTGCTTATCCCAGTTGATGTGGTGTGTCTGAACTTGTTATATGGCGATGTCGGCTAGCAAAAAAATCTTCGTTGACATCACTGGGAGTCAGCCAAATGAGGACTGCGTACGCATAAAATGGGTAGCTTATATAGTCCTTTGATAGAAGACCTAAAATTCTCCCGCAGCGTTACGTGCCGCCGCAGGCCAACGAAACAGTCAACGTGTTGAAGCGGTTCTGTTTAAATCGCTCTTAATTACCCTCGGGGATAACGACACAGTAAAACAAGAGAACGTTTTTTTATCATCGTGAAGGTAGTTACCAGCCTCGGCTTAGGAGCCTAGAAAGATCGTTAAGAACGGGGACGAAGTGCTGGGAAGGCTGTGTACTAGGACAGGGTTGACGCCTATTAACAAGAGGGTCAAAATTACTATCACGTTCCCTCGCCATTTCGAGATGCTTTAAGCCCGGCATTGCCTTTTGTGACATCGTTGTCGTAAGAACCGCTGCTGGTGGCAACGGTATCGCCAAGCCGTTACTTGGCCTAGCAGTTTGAGAAGGGACATAGTTACTTTTGGGGACCTCTCTTCGTCAGCATTACACCACCCAATAGGTCGCGCCCTTGGATAACGGCTTGGTCTAAGACGAAAGAACATGGAGTGAACTGCCGCGACTGTTTCCTTACCACCACAGTATAGCGAGTGCAACGGTGAATGAGTAGAAATGCTCGGTGGGTCTGTCGGTATGCCGCTCTGACCTTTTGAGCACGTGAGTCAGTAATACCGGCAGTCCTTGTGGTACTTAGAGAGCCGAAAGTCGAGGTGGAGTTCAGAAAAAGGCAGAAAAAAGGGGCTGACCTGACCCAGTCATGTGGCGACAATCTGAACTGAATAATGCCCTTAAAGCTTTACAACCCTCAAGAACCGCCACGTTACTACTAAGCCTTAAGCAGTTTCTACCGAACGAGCTTGAACTGAGCAATATCAACAAATTAATCTAGACTTAGTAAATGATTCAATAAAGGGCCTCAACATTCTTAGTCGGCGTCCTGTATAGCAAACAGCTCATTAAACTGTGTATCTATCCCTTATTCCGCTGTACGCAACGCAGTGAACTCATGCGTAAATAAAGCTTCAACAAAATTTTATTAACGTTCCATTTTTCTATCCTAACGAAAATACACCATGACCAAAGTCGTTTAAAAATGCATTCAATTAACGCCTATCAAATTATTGTCTGTCCTAATGGTCAGTGCTCACTGACGCAAGCCCAGGATTTAGTCCATCATCTTAGCAAATACAGAAAAGCAGTAACGTTAAAAATGCCCCTCCCGCATAATGTTTCTGCAGATTATAGGATAGCCTGGCAAATTTGTTTATCAGTCGGTGCCTTCTGGTGATGACGGTGGATGGCGTACAATTCAGACTATACTGCAGCACATGACACAGACAAGATGTGGTCGTTAATACACGTGGCGTGTGATTTTAGGAAGCTGGCTGCTAAAATAAAGCTAGCTAGGTATAGGAAAACATTGCTCAAAAGCCTCAAGCTGTAGAAATCGAAGCAAAGAGACTACAACCAATGTGCGATTCGTACCTACATCCCATATTCTTTCTTGAAAAAGTGTGAATACACGAAACGTTTCATACGATACGAACTTATCTAATTTTCTATTAGTTTACACTGAGGCTCCGCTATCATTTGCTGCCCCTATCAAATATATATGCTGTAATATAATACAATATACCTATCATTCAAAGTGCAAAGTGTGCACATAGAGGATATATTTACATTTTACCCTCGGGTAGAGTGAGATCGATGCCTTTGAGCACTTCAGTAGCTCGACTACCGTAACCATAGGTGACGCGCAGACGGTCGACATCCACCGCGAGTTTTTGCGTTCGTCGCATGGTTTCCGGATCGGAAGGGAGCCGGCCCAAAGCGATTTTGCCCCCACTCGGCGCATCCCTACCGCCGCTCCCTCCATTGGTCTCGTTGAGGGCATTGTGTGATGCCACGAAGCCCTCGTTGTCGTGGGCGCCACCGACACGGGCCTGGGCGTAACCACCCTGTGCGTTGTACGTTGACGAATACGACACAGACTCGATCGCCGCGCCGCCTTTACTGTTGTAACGAGGAAACTGTAACAAGAACAGGTGACAGGATCTAAAGTAAGTCAGTGAAAATTATGACAGAAATAACAATAGCTCATTACACTATATTGTTGCACTAAAAGCGAAATAAGTGACAAGGGATCTAGTTTGACTATGTTTATACTTTGTTGTGTTTTCACTTGTAGATTTTAGTGAATCACGGTAGAGTAGACGGCCTCTAGATAAAAAAAAAAAGAAAAGATTATTCATGCTCGAATCGGATGAACGTATCGAGCCAATTGCCGAACACTCAAAACTACGTTCCAATACAACGCTATAGAATGTTACTAGGGCACATATTTATGTTGTGCTACGCGAAGCGATATGAACTAGTCACTAGCGTTTAGCTAAAATGATTCGTATAAAGATTCGTAGTATACACGTGTCCTAGACTAAGAAAAACCGATTCCTGATGGGATCTAATCGAGGGGCGAACGAAGTCTTCCACCAACATCTTCTGAGGTCATACACAATTACCATTAAAGATCCCCAGCTGTCCTGCCAATCCTCTACGATGTTGCACACACCCCGACTCGAGTTACGGCCACTGCGTTTCCATTTACGGTGCAGTGGCCTACCTTCACCCAATTACTCATACACATTGGTAAGAGGCTGATTCTTCCACTAAAAATCAATCAAATGTCTCAAACACTTGCATCACCTGTATTACTTACGTCTATTTGTGTACCGGCAAAAACGAGGGCCATTTGAAAGATAGAAACTCATTCTTTGTTCTCATCTATGTTCAGCCATTAATGGTACTAATAAAAATAAGCAGCCCAACGGTTCTGCCAAACGGTCAGCATTGGTATACTCTTTTACGAGCAGTATTTTTTGTGGTCAGTGTCCGCTACTGAAAGTTGCTGGGCGGTCGTAGTACAGTATATAATCATAGGGCAGAGCCCAACTATAACAGGAGGTCTCGACGGGCAATTCAAGTGCATCGTAGTCATAGATGTAATACACACAAAAGCGTGTATATCAACGCAATTGTAATACTTCTAATTATTGAAGCGCTTAAGCCTAGTTATAGCCTGAGACCCCGTGACATTTATTTGTCTGATGAAGCAGCTCCTGGCATAGGATCAGCAGTAAATAGGACAACGAAAGTAGCTGTCGGAAACTGATGTTCGTTTAATAACGCTATACTCTCTTCCCCCCCAACTTCGTTGTTATGCAGTACCTCTTCGGCAACTCTTCCGAGAAGTCCAGGGCTAGAAACCTTTTCCGTTGACTCACCGATTGGTCGTGCGGCCGAGCGGTTGGTATAAGCAGTTAGTGCTTGCTCATCAATCTGCATTCAATGAATATAGAGACCGTCAATGGCGTTTTAACAAACGACGACGACGACGACGACGACGACGACAACAACACTCTAACTCCTGTTAAACCAGCGGATTATCAAACGCTTTCCTGTTTAACTAACTGGACAATCGTACCATTATGCAAAGTTGTAAAATCTGGTTAAAAAAACGATGGTTAACCAGCGGATTTGGTCGACCAGTCGGTCTCATAGCGCCTAGCATTAGAAGGCCGATGTGTGAGGGCTCGCGTGTTGCGAATCATAGTTACATATAACGAATGGACGCCGATTCATAAAGGACTGTAGCAAAGCAAAAAGAAATCTTACGAGGGAAGACCTTATGGGCAGAGCCGAACGTTGAAGTTTCGTGTCAGCGATCTCTTCTAGATAAGTTTGTCTAATTTGCATTTATAACGTACTAGGATAATTAACGTGCGCCGAGACACTTCGCATCCGCTGCACAATGTTATCTTAACAACAGGAGGGCTGCGCGTTCCCCATATTAGGCCCAAAGACATAATCATAAGCTGACTGATCAGACTGCTAGACCTGGTAACATTATTAACAAAATACTCGCATTATTCCGGCTAGATATTCTTCACTAAAGTGATACAGTTATTTTCCATGCGATTCTGGAATTGCACACTGCCGCTACTCATTTGTCGACCTTTAGGCATGCAACATATGCAGATAACTACCTATATTTGTAAAACGTCCTCCTGTGACATTTATAAGCCGTAGCCTAAACGTGATTCCTACCTTCATCGCGATTTGTAATCCACCTTGTTCTTAACGACTCCTTCGCAATCAGTATTGTCACAGGTTGAAAAGTCTGCCGTATTCACACTCCACCATTTCAATAGGTAAATACGTTTATTGTCGTTCCCAGTTACTCAACCCGTCTGATTTGCAAATGTAAGTATTAGCTTCTAGACGTTTCCGAAAAAAAAAAAACGCATGAACGACAATTTTTAAGTTGCGTAGCCGTGAAAACTAGACACACACACTAACGGTCAAATTGTACATCCAGGATCAACTTAGCTAGAGACAACTGGAATGCTCCACGTCACATTCTATTTTGTACAAAATCTGATATTCACCAATCCTCTGTCGAGTCCACTAGAAATAATGTCGACAAGGGTAGTCGTCGATCTTCCGGATAGCCAAAGAAACCTTACGCATTGAAAATACCCTATCGAAATAAGTGTATACTGGAACGTAAGGCTGACGAAAGCCAACTGAGAAGCCATGCGTCAGATCGATGTTTCAAGTAGAAGGGTATTACTACGTTTTCTTTCGAGGACAGAAATTACTAGTATTGGTCTATTGACGTCACTACGAGGCACTCGGCCGAAGTATCCTCCCGTAATGACACTTGTTACCTTTGTCGGAATCTAAAAAAAGTTCAACTTTATATTTCAGTGATTATCCCGTCCGAGGCACGCACAACTTGCGACTGACACGCCACCAGTCAGTAACGTTTGGGATATAAAACAGGCTACGAAGGTTCTTCGTAAACGGTCGGACGAGGTCAAAACTCCGTTCGGGTCTCGAGTTGTGTTCATCGGTGTCTACAAAAGGATCAACGGAGCGTCAGGATCCGCCTTAATCAAAGCGTCGTCTTGGGCAAGGGCCAGCAACAATAGATGTCCTATTTCTCATAATACGACTTTCTAAATCCGAATTGTAGTCGTTGTGGGTCGTTGCACGAGAACGCGCAACCGGTCAGATAATAGTTATTCTTGGACTACTAACTTGACGTCATCAATGACGGTAAGTTATTAGCAAGGCAGAACTGTTTCCAAGGTGTCTTAGATATTTAATAAGGGGCTTGAGGACGACTACGAACCGATGAGCATCGGCTTCAAAGACGCGAATAAATTTTGCCAATCGATCTAGTGGGGGATGTAGAAGAGACTAAAACGAACCTGGTAATACTAAGCGTTTGACATAAACGCAATAATACTACTCTAAGTTTTCTTTATAGCATAAAAAGTAAGCGGTTTACATTATTAGTTGCTATTTCATTTCAATTCATAAGAGTTTACCATGTTCGTGTACAAATCTAAAAAACCGACAGATCCACTTTCGATAACCCGAACCACCAGCGTCACCGGCTCAAAATATTCTTCCAATAGACGTATACGGTTTTTCATGGATCGACTAGACAGATCGCTGCGAAAACTACTAGGAAATAAGGTTCATCAGTTTCAGTAAAACGTCCATGAATTGAAAACAGCAAGAACATGACGGACCGTTCGCTGGGATTACTCTACTGTGTACGCTATCATCGTATCTGTCGGCGGTCAGGGAGGCTAGTGACAGCAGTTAAATAAACAGCAAAAAAAAACGCTGACAGCCTAATAGAAATAGGCGCAAAACGTTCCGCTCTTTATTCGTTGACGTTAGTAAAGCCGAAGCGCATTTAAAGACATGTACGTACATAATGGCCTTATTTTGAGCTAGTTAGCAGAACAGGAACATACATGCATGTAAGCATTGTATCGCCGACCCAATGCTCAATAAAAAAATTTAGCCGGGGAACAGCCAAACGACAATCCTATACCGGCCGATTGTGTCAGATATGTGTTGCTTTTCATGCAACTCAACATACTAGCT
This sequence comes from Varroa destructor, assembly GCF_002443255.2. Classification (NCBI taxonomy): domain Eukaryota; kingdom Metazoa; phylum Arthropoda; class Arachnida; order Mesostigmata; family Varroidae; genus Varroa; species Varroa destructor. The sequence continues at coordinate 27,466,406 of NW_019211455.1, read as the reverse complement.
CATCATGATGTAAGTACCTGATCCGACCATGATTAGGAAATCAATCGTTATTATACCAAACGAAAACATCAACAGGCTCGACTAAAATCTATTATCTATATGGCTAAAGCTACAATCATCTAAATACTTTTAGTTTAATCGACACTGCAGTACCTTCTAGAAATAAAATCATGCAAGTTTATACATATAAGGCACATGTAGCGCAATACTTAAGCAGCCTACCCGAACCCCGTGGGCGGTTAACTAATAATTAGAGTCAAACTTCTGTTCTCATAAAAACAATGCCAATACAACCACCTTTCCACCTTTTCCAGTCATCTGTCAAGGCGTGTTTATCTTCATCGACGACTATATGGTTCAATGTTTATACATACACACATACCTATATACATTTGTATAAGCCAACACGCAATGTGAACGGAGCGCGTACGCAGGTAGTGTAGGCAAGGCCTACGGCACAAAACTGACCCACTCAGAAAAGGATAGCCATAGCTTTTACTATGACATTTGCCTAGTATGTAATCTATATACATACGTAATTAATAGTCAGTCGAGCAACTATCATGAGTCGATGATTCTTCAAACAACGGCGCTAATCAATGAAGACATCGAATCTCGATCGACGACAGACTCTAGTATCATTTGTCCACCAGTATATAATGGTACCTACTTGTAGGTACAAGGTCAGTAGGACGTTACGTACCGCAGTTGTGGAATATAGTAAAATCCAATTGTATTGTATCCTTATCTATTCAAGTTCGTCCTTTTTTGGCCTTTCATTAATCGATTCGCATGTGACCTACAATCTGCAGCTACTTTTGCATGTTTCATCATAGAGCATTGATAACCTGCCCCTACGGAAATGACCTATACTAAGCGCCAGATAACAGGTGATCAATGTTTGTTTAGTACATCTGCGTTGACAGAAACTTATAGGCGTAAGTAGCTCCAGATACTTCTGCTGGTCATGTTGCGTATTGCAATTACTCAATATGTAGATCCAGTTTTGGCCCTCGTGTGCATCATTTACGTATAGGATGATTCATCTAAACGCAGAAATTTGTGAGTTTCGCCTAGGACTATATCGAAACTTGTCAGCTTTGGCGGTCATACTTAACTTATATAACCAACATTCAAAGCTTCAATTCCAGGCTTATTTCTAAATGTTCCCTTTGCAAACGCGTCAATAAAAGTGCAAGTGAATAAATTACGTTGCCCTGACGCGACTTGTTGGCCTTTGGTTCAAAAGAGCCTTACACATAGAAATTCAACAGTTCTAAAGTTGGGATGTTCGGGTGCCCCAGATACTAATGCTCATGATTCAAATAGTCGACCCGGCGCTGACTTATTTAGTTTTTGCTGGTGCACCACTCTGCTGGTAAACGTTAAACCTTCCTCTTTAACGTTCGTAAAATAAGTGGATAAACCTCGGCAATGGCATATTTGGCTTTTTTGAAGAAATAAGCTAGCATGACGCTTCTTTTACCGGATCTAACACCCAGAATACGAACACTGGCCGGAGAATTGTGTTTATCCAGAATAGCCGCACTTTGTATACCATGAGTAAGCAGATCATTTCTGCAGTCAATTTCCGCATCGATGCGAATTTTCTAGCCGGAAAACAACTAAAGACGGCATGCTATTTTATTCTTAAGTGAAGCAAGAAGCGAACGACATTTGTTAAATTTCTTGGTCTTAGCATTCTTTAAGATAATCTTTCTGGGTTTTATGACGAATGACGTGTACGTGAGGCCTTCGTGAACACTCTTTAATATAAAAGCTGCGCTCATACTAAAATTTTTTGCTAATAATTTGGTCGAAGAAAAAACAATTTTTGGACGCACTTCCGGACCGAATGGATTACGGAATTTTTATTGCGTTTCTCTTTCCTGAATTTTGCATTGTGCTGTTCTGGGGCGTACGTATGCATGCTTCTTCTGCAGCCACAGACGCTTCTGCAGCCAGAGACGCTTCTGCAGTTTCGTACTCTATCCATTTGAGCTGTGCAATAAATACTAACTCGTTAACGCTTTACCAGATCGGTGACTCGTTAACAGATCGAAGAGCAGCTGACCTTTGTTCAAACGATGGAATAGATCAATCGCTTTTCTGGCATATCGAGTCCGGTATTTAGTTCTTTAAAAAAATGGCTTTCTTTTGGTGGCAGTGAGTGCGGATGAGCGAATGCCCGCCACAACAAAAAGCCCGCCAAACTTCGTCCGAAACTGTCTGCTTCCCTGTAGAACTGTGACTGTTTTTATCCATCCAAGCGAATAAATCACAGCTACTGCGCTATGAAATCCTATATTATCATGTCATTTACCATTCGGGATATTAGGTTGGTTTTTATGAAGATTTCTGCTACGATAGCAGAACTAACTTTTGAGTGGTAACGTCGTTCACAACATTGTTCTTCCTCTGACTTTTATAAAACGCATGGACGCTCGATTGGGCGGTTTTTAGTTGATATTCTATAGAACGGTGTAGTCGTCTTTGAAACACTTCGGAAATGGTTCGTTTTCGTAATGTTTATATGAAGATGCCGTTAATTTTGAGCGGCAATAAAGACAGTCGGTCATATTGTTCACCATTAAGGGATGTCTGTACATATGCCAGAATTTCTTCAATCAAATATAATAGTTTTACAAATAGTTATAACTCACATTTAAGTGTGATAAAATAACGATCGACAGAAACTATAAGAGCTTCACAGTCGAGCCGAGCGTATAGTTGGGAATTTGCTGGACAGATACGTGAAGCTTCCACTTTTCTTTGGCACCTCGGCTCGTGTATGATAGCAGAGCCAACAGACTGTGACATGTTAATATTTGTTTTCTTTTTTTAATTATACAGATGACGACTGTGGCAGCTGAGGTCCTTGGATGTAAGGAAGGATGTCGAAAACTAAGAATACACAATGTGACCCACGCCCCCATTGACTGCTTTAAGTTTCATGAATGCGATGTTTAATGATTGAAAGGAAACGCATATAAAGATACGCATGCAGATGACTAGATTGTTTTAGAAGTCACCTGCTCGTTATCACTGCCTGAATATAATTGAGCAAAACCGAATATATATCAAAAATGCAAACCGTGCCATCGAAATAAATCAAAAGAGCCCTTGTTGTTCAAAGGAAATTGTATAATTACAGTAAACAACAGACAATAGAGAATCTACCATAACATATATAACTCATATACAATTCTGAAGCCAAAAGTCCGAATTTATGGAACGGCTGCTACGTCCTTGTCAGATATCTAGCAGATTAGCAGGTTACTTCTCAAACTTGGTAATTTTGAACGTTGAAATAAATAGGTGTTCCTACAGCTTTCGTATCTACAAGATACACGCGGCCACCAACACTATTAAAGTAATTGCCATATTCAGATCTCCGGATACATAAAGGGAGCGTCTATTTGCGTAATCTAAACGCTTTTGCAATGACAAACACCTTCTTAACGGCCTGGCGCCACACATTGTAGACCTCCATACTGGCAAGCAATCGCACAATCGCCAGAGCTAAACAGAAGAGTATCGCCAGAGTGGACGCAATTTTTGCTCGTTAGTCAATTCCACTTCCTTCGATGGTTGGCATCAATATTGACTTCAGCCGAAAATCCCTCCCTCTGTCACCACACACGGCACACGTAGCTACTACGGCACAAATAATAACAGCAATACAAACTTTTGAGAAAACTACACTTCAGCAAACGCACCTGCACTATAATACGTACAATTTTCTGTCCTACTTTCGGCAAGACGTCTACCTCGAGACAAGGTTAGCACAAGACAAGACAAGAATAAGCAAATGTTAGGCACAAACGAAGTCGTCCAATCCAATAAGAGACGGAGGGCACCTCTGCCTAGAAATTTGCCAGAGAATCGAATCTAATTGATGGCGGGCAGTTGATTCCGACTGCCTGTTCATGCGATAAAAGGAAGTTATGATAATCGTTGTTGGTGATGACGGCTCGTTGTCTCGATGGGTTCGCCTTATGCAGTCAATGTACCTCTCTGCATGTCAGCCTTTGCGCAGAAGTATCCGTACCAGATGAGCCTCTGCAGAGAGCGCCATAGGCCGCTGATGTTTACACGGTAAATGGACGTCCGAGCCAGACTCTCGGACGAGGCGCACGCAAAACAAGCAATAACAATGCCCGATCACTGCCCTAGCGGCAAAACGCTGCAGAAGCTTCGCTATCGATAGCGGCATGGACGGCTATGGGGACGGCCGTCGAGATGAAGACGCTTGATCGGTTAGCGAAGGAGGTTCGATGAAGAAAATTTAAAAGGAAATTAGTTACTCCGCTTCACCCCGCACCTACCATCAGTTGGTGTTGATACGTTCGATGTTTCGTAGTCACAAAGGCAATATTATGTATCATTATAATTACTGGTAGCGCCTAATAATACTGTCGATCTTGTCGTCTCACATGAACGCTCTTTTACTTCCAGCTAATCGTCCATGGTCGCTGTTGCCTCTTCAATTTTGCTCTTCGTTTTACAGAAAGGCCATCCCCATAGCGTTTCGTGTTGGCCGGTACAGCCACGCACCGCTATCGTAGAGTTTGTAGATGTAGCGTATTGTATTCAACTGCGACTGTTGCTATTGCTACCCGTTCCGCCAGTGAAAGCGGCTCTTATTTGGCGCTGCGGCGGCGTTCCGCTGGTGCAGTCCCCCACGGGGACGTCGACCATAGTAACTGTGATCATGATTATGGTGATGATAATCGTAATAAATTATGTACACGGGTTTAAAATCAACCCCACTATAGCATCGGGAACGATGTTAGTGTAGGAAGAATTGGTGCTTATTTAGGCTGCTGCCGTCATCGCCGATGTTGCAATGATTGATGAGACGCTGAAAAAGAGACGACCGCCCACAGGCGGAAAGACGCTATTACTAAGAACTGTTGTCGAACACAACGCGATCTGTTAATGCACAACGAAGCGTAAGCAGAGTAGAAAACGAAACAAGGAAGCACTTCTATTGTGAGAGCAGAGGTATGATGACTGATTAAAAGAAAACTAAACAAATCAGCAGCATTACTAATTGCTAACAATTGACGAAAAAATAATAACAAAAACGGTACGAGATATGGTGAATTCAGCAATGCTGTACGCTACTAGCTGTATTATAGGACACGCAACGGGACAACGAGGTAGGCTCAAGACGGCAAAACACACGGACTAGGTTAGGTAAACGTGCATTCCTATCCCTTCTCTCCCTTCCCCTATTTCGTCCGACCATCCAACGCGAATTGTGTGATTAGAAAACGCTGTGCCTTACGCACAGCGTCTTCTAGTCATTGATGTTAAGCTTACGTCAACCGTGTTTGGCAATCGTTAATCAGCGACGGGCTGCTCGTCGAGCACACGCAGTGCTCACGTACGACGTCATCTTACGACATGTTATTTGCGTGGTAAAAAAAATTATATCAACCAAAATGCAGGCGACAGCACTAATGGCTAGAGAAAATGCAATAAGCGACAAATACAGCCACTGCGGAGGGGGTGAGGGGAGCGTCTGTTCGGAGAGGGGGGTATACAACAAGAAGGCGAAAGGAACCGGGTGCATGTGCACTAGAAACAATTGCTACGGCTGCTGGCGCTACAGCATCTTATCCGGTATAACAGTATTAAAGCTGATGTCAGACAAACGATAGTCCGTCGGCTTGGCTATGTATCATACAGTAGAACTGCGAAGTTCGTGGAAGTTAATGAAGCAGTGCTGGCTGAAATGGAGTGGGTGGTTGAGAGCAAAATGCTAAATAAAGCAGCTAGTGAACTTTCGCACGAAAGGCAGCGGCAGTAGCAGGAGCAGTCCGGTTCTGGCTGGAACGAATTGGCACCATCAGCCGTCTGCTGCGTGCAGTACGCGATGTCACGTTGTGGACAGCTACCAGAACGTGCGCTCTCTATCTGCCAGGCAAGCTGTTATCTCGATACTAAAGAACATGTAAGAACAACAGAAAGATGTTATTGAAAAGGTAGATAACAAGGAACGCATGCATGGCATAGATACATTATTACCTTAGAAAGCTGGACGTAGAAAACGTTCAGCGACGACGAGGCGAGGAAGCTGATTGACGACAGCGGCTTTCCCTTAATCTTGTTGCTATCATTTAAGACGATTCTAAAAATTGGGTTTATTCATAAGAACCAGCTGATGCGGTTCAAGGTGATGATCAAATGGTGTGTCTTTTCGGCTAGATAGTCATACGCCACTTCAATGGCCAGCAGGAACAAGAGGTGCGAATATTAAAACTGCCTATTTCGTCGACGCAGCGTTGATAGCTTCAGCAATGGTCACCGCGTTCAATATATGCACGAGCATATCATGCAGCCTGTAGGCATTGTCTGGGTGGACCTTCAGCTGACGCGACAGCTCAGACCTCTCGTTTCACTATAGTGAATCAGTAAATTTCACTAGATTTAGAATATATATATATAATTTTTCCTAATGAAGTACGTACACTTCCTTCTCGTATGACAATCAGACCCACGAACAAATTTCCTAGCTATATCACGCAGAAATAATAATAATAATTTTGAGCTTTCCGCGAGTACGACCGTCATTTCTCTACGCCCTTCACGTCATAGGTAGCAACAAGTGTCGTTGTCACCGAAAAATTACACTCGTTGCTCGGTAGCATCAAAGCAGTATGGCAATCGTTTGACAATCCAATTCGAATATTTCTGACCGTCTTTGGAATGAGTCACGTATTTTACACTTATCGATATATCAATTAACACAGACTTCAACACGATGATGATTATTTCTGTTTGCGTAGAGACAATTCTGTACATTACAAGTTCTACACGAACGTGTTTTTAAATTGCCATTAGAGCTTCCATTTAACTTTAACGACTATTTAAACAATATATTACACATAGATTATTGAACAATTGAAATAAATCTCTGTTCCGAAGCGTTGTGTACGCTCAACGCTACAGAATTTCTCTGCATCGAAGCTGTTTACTGTGTCTGGTCGATTACCGTTTTATACCCAGCGACCAGGCCCAGATTTCTGTTGCTCGTTTTAATTTGGCAATTGGCGTTTCGTGTTAGTAAACGAATCAAAATTATTGTAATAGTCAGCGTTGAAAACGTCTGCTATTTGTAGTTTTCCAGTACCGATCTATAGTCACATACGTCTAGGTAGTTTGATATATAACAATTCTAGATAAAATGCCTATATATATATATATATTAATTATCGTCTGGGTCAATCCAGATGCACAACTAGCCAATCTATGAATTGTCGTGGTGTAGTTCAAGGTTGGCTATTGTTATTCTAAAACTAGCCCGTAAACTTTGGATGACCTTTGACGAGCTTGCTATTCATAAAAGTCCGCAAAAGTTCGATCATTTTTCGTACAACTATACGCGGCAAACGAAGGTACACACAAATGTACATTGTCAGGAGGTGACAGTTTACAGCCGACCGTTGCCTACGTTAAACTTATTTAACCTAGCATCGGCACATGTAGACGCTAACATAAGTTGGCACGAGTTTATCTACTTAATTGTTACTCTGTAATGGCAACACTATCCGGAGTCGTGTCCAAACATAAATTCTATCAAAGTTTCCCTGTACTGGTGTTTTTTTTTTCGCCGATGTAAACTTGGTGTGTTGTCCTGAACGAGAGAAACTGAACGCTGTTAGATGTATCGCTTCAGATAGCTCTTAAGCAAAACGCATCACGTCTGTAGCAAGTTTTCCAAAAATTCACAACCCTTAGTCTAGCTTGGATCGTCAACATGAAACCGGATGATAATTGCGCTGGTACCGTTAATCGTTTTGCAGAAATATATGGGAACATATAGTGTTTCTTCTGTACCACGGCTTTAGTTCCAAGGGATGGTGATATCAGGCTAAAGTTTGCCTCGTCCAAACACCCCTAGGCGTCTTCTGAAGACAAAAGTTATTTTCAAATACGATACAACTCACGAAATAACAGTGAATTTCCACAGGGCAATGTCGCTTGTTGCCGACTCAAATAAAATGGCAAGACTCGACAAGATCGTAACGACGACTAGAGATCAGCTCAAAAATAGCTTTGAATCTCTGTTAAAGGTGTCGAACTGTGTCTGATTCGTAATTAGCCAGGCAGGTGTTTATAGACAAATAGGGCCAAAACAGTTACGCTAACAGCACGAGATCGAAAATTTGCTGAGAGAGTAAATACGGAAGCTCGGTTCTTGCCGTTAATTTATTAGTTCTGTCCATTAATTCTAAAGCTTTGAAATCATAGATGCATTGGGATACACAACATCTAACTTACAACTATTGGTATTAATTTGTTTTTAAAGTAAATAAAAACTGCTTTCGGGGTCGCAAATCACTCTCACAGACGCATTTTTGAACAGCTGGCAACGAAAAAAGTAGTCCAATAGATTCTTTAACTAATGTAAACATTTATTCGTATGTGAGACCTCAATAAAGTAAATTATGTATTGTCGTTTTAACAACTGTTAAAATTATTAGACATTTACTCAGTGTGTACTCTAAGGCGATAACCTTCAAAGATCATATTGAGCCATTCTCAAGCTTAGATTTAATTATGCTAGGTCGCTTTGCGGGTTGTTAACTAGATCTGCCTAATCGCTCACTCAATATACGACGCAAGTAGAAACACGATGACAGTTTGTGAGCTGTCTTCGATGCTTTTTGGCGACACCTTAGGCAGTTTCTCGTCAACTGACAAATGTCCTTTCATAATTTGAAAAGATTTCTACTAATTTCCTGACCAGCTCCTATGAGGCCTGTCGTAGGATTAAAGTAGATCAAAGGTAAGCTATGAAATACTGATATCCAGGGCAAGCAGCCTTTTTGTCCTAATAGAAAGTCACCCGGCGATCTGACAGTGACCGCAAACAACTGTCTTGCTAGATCGCTATAAAGTACGCGCATTTTTACATGCATGTTATATTAACAGTCTCCATGTTGAGTGACGGCATGCTTATAGAGTTTGGCATGTTAATATCATTCTGGATGGATTTGAACTTACTTTAAGGAACAACTTGCGCGTATGATTTAGCCTAAATGTATCCATTAGCCAGGATTAACACCTGGTGGATGACTGTTCGTTACTGGGAATTGTTCTATATTTCACGCATATTGCCTATTGCAATAACAAGCTGCGTACTGCAACTAAAAAGCTTTGATGAAAATAAGCATTTCAAGATGGAAGTGTTTTGAATGAACTAAATGTATGTTATGTACAAAATTAAAATCTGAAAACAGACGATATTTTATAACAGATTGGCAATTTTCAACGGATTGGCAACAATTTGACAGGCAACAATGTCATTCTTTACTTTTAGCGCTTGTTTGAGCTTCTTAAATCCCGGCTTAAATCGAACGGTACGCGTGCTATATATGCGATAAATGATAAACCCTAGCTGAACCGGTAATCACTCTAAAATCAACCTTTTTTTTTTTATCAGACAAATAACAGTTATTTAGGATGGTGATTAACAGCGGTACGTTTCATATATGGCAGGTACAAAAACAGGCTAATCAACCAATAGAAACCTGCTTCATTGACGGCAAATAAATAAAGGCACAGCATTGAGTAGTATCTGTGTCGTTGGCTGGACCTAAAACAGCAGTTAATAGACTGAGTTTTAGTCAACCGATAAAACAAGCGACAATGAGGTTATGGACATTTAATGGTCCAAGTAAAAAAAAAACGCCACGCACTCCAAAGTTCCAGGTCTTATCTAAACCCATAATAAATCCAGTCCTGTGCACGTGATTTACGCCGGAGCCTAAAATGCACAGTTATCCTTTATTTGAAATATATCACAAAGCAAAGTTTATTAGTTTTTTTTTTTATCTTGACATACGTAGTTGAAAAGTGTCTTTTACAACAAAGTATTTAAAAACAACTCAGCTTTTTTAATAGCTATATGCGTATGCCTAGGGATAGATCAAGCTATAAGAGTCAATAATCTAAATAGTGTAGAAAAGTGGCAAAAGGTCTTACTTAAAGGAAGACGACTTAACACGCCCATATAAATTCAACTTAAGAAGCTGTCAAGCCATCGCCTCTCAGCCGAAATGTGTATGTTGAGCCATGCTTACACAAAGTTTTTATAATCAAATAACTAAAGAGATTTTCCCTGGGTCGGCTGCCCAAAAATAAGGATCTAATTCTATTACGTTGTTTGGGTGCGATTTTACCTGTTATTTTTTCCTTATGTGGAAGTTGACATTCCAGTATATGACGTTCCTTGATACAATATGTATTTCAAATGTTCTTAAATGTAGATTCATGATCTTCAGCGTCGGGCAATTACCACCAAAATGCGACGTTACTTCCGGAGAAGAAAAAAAATAGATATATATATCGTTCCAGACAATAAAATATTTAACTAAAATACTTCCAAAAGCAATTAACTAGAAATAAACTAGGCCACGTAGGATCTTCTAAATCAGTGAGCTTTAAATAAAGTGTAGGATTCGTTACAGCCGGTTTGTATGAATGTCCGAAATACATATCATACTACTATATCAATAAATAGTCCTCTTGATCAATAAACTAGTAAAGTAGTACTAATAACAGTAAAAACTCGGATAAAATACACCATTCACCTATCATATCGACAAGCTGAGTATAAAAAGGCGCCATCTTGTTTAGTTGTCATATTTTTAGAGCCTTAGGAAAGTCCAATGCCGCAGTAGCAATAGCAGATATAACCTGTAATGACTTAATTGTGGCGTGCGCATCGTTTTTCCATATTCCGTTTATTCATTCGGATTTCTACACGTAAAACGCTACTACCGACAAATCATATCTCACTCAATTGTTTTCTTATCATAAGCTGAACGAGACAAACTTTACCGGCGCAATACGCGGTACTCTAGTCCGCCATCTATTTTTCTACTTTTTTTATATATCAGGAAAATACTTGTTAGTATTGCTGAAAAACATGAATGCACTCCGCAGTATCGCTCCACTCCAACGTCTAGTTGAGCGGACGTCCGTAATGAAATAATTGTTGCTTTGTAGGATTCATACTCAAACAAAGGACAAATCAACTTCGAAGAAATTCATAATGAATTCTGCATGCGACATATTTGTTTATTTACGTAAAACATATACTTGGTTTATCATAATAATTCGGAAGTATCTTTGGCGTGTACGTCAAAATCGCAGTGTCGAATAGAAATCGTCGGCTTCTGCATTAAACTCAGCTAAACTTTTCATAGTTAAAGACACGTGTCTCATTCGTCTCATTTAGGTTAAATTAGGCAAATACAGGTTAGGTTAGACGCGAATTAAGTCACGCTTTTTTATTACGTTTAGTTAAATACACTTTCGTCGGCTTGCCGCAAAAGTTCCTTCGCTTGCTTACGAGCCTGCCTGCCTGCCTGCCTGCCTGCCTACCTCACTTGTCTGAAAATTTAGTTATCAAATATTACATTTGAGCAAGTTTAATTATTGTTAATCGGAAAAAGTTATTCAAGATGGAGGCAGAAAATGCATGGTTGGTATTATCTATAGGCTAAGAAAAGATAGTGTTTTTTGCCAGTTCACACACCACCATTCTCGCAGCTCATAGATTAGTCTTGATGCGTTAGTTCCTTATTTCAATTTCTATGGCTAATTAGTATAGTTCACGAATTGTGCTTTCCTATTATTGAACAACAAGTTATTTAAAGATCTTCAGGCCTTTCAAAGCTATTAGAATTTCAAATCGTTAACGAGTAGTCAATCATCGTTACGCGCCGGTAAACGAACAAAATGGCCACATCTGTATACATGACGACTACTACTATAGACTAACATTCAGCTAGTATTTATCTACTGAATTTAACCAAGAACAACATGAATGTGTCATTAGAAACAACATCAGAATAATTTCTGTCCCTATATTTCAGTTATCCCGTTGCTCCTTTTTACTCTCACGCTATAAGAGTTTACTAAATATCGAGTTCTGAGCAGACGCATCAGATCAAATGATCAAGCTAATGGTGACTATCAACCAATTCTGTGGGCATAGATGCGAGGTCACCACTCCTCCTCTCTGGATTAGAATTATTTAATATTTAGCAGCTATTAAATAAATTACTTAAAATACTTGCACAAAATTTAATGGGTAGAAAATAAGCAACTTTTAAGTAAACTACTTTTCCATAAAGGCATCTTGTGAAGATATTTCTTTAACGTCGGATCTCCTCTTACGTTGCTCATATCTACGCATACGTTTAAACCGTTAGATGTATGGCGCTGTGAGATTTTCAGTCTAGCGGCTAGAATCAGTCCCATTACGTATCAGCAGCGTATTCCACGACCGAATATAGATCAACATTTGCACCGACACTTTTAATTCGCATACTCACCTTGCGCTAAAGATCCGTCAGCGACTATAGGTGTAAACGGCGCAATGTTGGTACTCACGTTCAGATCTCTGCCCCCAACATCTGCCGTGACAAGCTAGTGCTGGACAGAATGTCTTCAGAAAGCAATCAGGTTGTACTGGTTGTTCATGCAGAGTTCGACGATGCTGCTGCCGTCTTAAGAATCTTCCGCTTAAAAAATTCGGTTCCGCCAACATTCTACGTATATCGCGTCATATATGCGTAGCAGAGCGTTTTCTAGTCGCATAGCTCTATCGATGGACCTACCGATCGATTAGTCGAATAAACAAGCAAGCAAGCAAACGAGCATCGACATTATTGGGACCCACCTCAGCTGATTATGACACTGCGGTTGTCGTTCACTTCCGTTACTGCCTGAATGCAATTGAAATTTTCGACAGCCAAATCTAGTTAGAGCAGTGTCGGAGCAATCTGGTCAGAAGCGTCCGGAGCTATTGATCTATTACTTTTGCTATTATTGACTTGACCGAATTTCTACTTTTTAGAACCGAAAACGAGTCAAAAGCGCACTACCTTCGCCAGTTCACTATTTGAAATGAAATAGTTTCGAGATAATTTTCCAAACGCGAAAAGCTCGAGGATGAGAAGGAAGACCAAAATGGTGGGAAATATTGAAAAGAAAGCGACAAAATGCTAAACTAATACCGCGGCTTTTATCGCAAGCCCGTTTCTGCTGCTGACAAATGCCGGAAACGCAGTTTCAGACGCCCATGGGTGCGTGCGTGACGTGTGGTCAGTGTCAAGTAGTGCACGTTAACGATGGGCCTATCATCATGAAAGATGGGTGAAGCCAGATAGCCGAGCCGTAGAGTGACGATTGCTACATTTATTGTATACATGCCGTAATCGGACGTTATACGTTTTTCCACGTGTCTGGTATCTCTTCTTTAAGCTTCAGTTATTTATATATATATATATATGATGACAATTATACGAAGCGGTCAGAAGCTACAGAAGCAGCAACAATATCGCCCCTATGTCAGAGGCCACAAACTAGCAGATTAGAGTTTTTATGCTGTGTAAATTTAAAACGCGAAAGTACGGAATCACCGATAAGGAAATCATAACCGCTGGTTGCACTAGTCGCTTGATCCATTAGCATGAAATGAACCGTAACTGCCGTGTTAGAGAAACAACAGGCCGTCTAGCTTTTGTTATAGTACGCTCGTCAATGCCCCGTCAACAGGTTGATTACGGAATTTTGTGATGATACAGTTCTGTATTAAATGCTTTTCGTCCAGTTCGCTATTCATATTTACCTTTCGTCTCTCAAATGGTCTTATGATTGCGCAAACTGCATACACACCTGTTTGCGGGCCAAGGCAAACCCCACTTATAGACATCGTACTGAGAGCTATAGCTGATAAGTCGATCTCGGCTCAAAAGCACGGGTTATCATACTAACAGTTCGCGAGATTTTACAGCCGGGAACAAAAAGTTGGGCCCTAAAAATAGTGAGAATCAGCTGTGTGCTTTTTCTTAAGCACCTTGCGTACTATTCTTTCGACTGTATTGTAGCATATCTTGCTCAAGCTCAGTTTAACTTAGCCAAGTATAGTTTAATACTAAGTGGATTTTTCGCCTTACGTATTCGTACCACATAGGATGTATTTCTTGTGTAACGTTGTGTCTTTTACAGGGATCGGGAACTTCTAACGGCCATTGGTGTTATGCGAGGGCAGCGTTTAATTACAACACCAAGCGGTCACTGGCCCAAACGTATCAATTAAAAGTAAAGTAATTCAGTATACGCAGGTTACCTCTGTACTGCAAACTGAATAGCCGCTAAGCAGTTACAAACCAGGTTTGGTTATTAGCTTTGAACATTAAACCTAGGTAGCACCACGCCATGACCTCGGCATTCCGAACTTTGTCTTAACGTCACCCTTTAACTTTGATCACTTTGACGATTCAACCGTTTCATTCCCGCTAAGTTTTCCCTTGTTGGGAAAATGGCCACATTATAAGTCGATGTAAATGGCACTGCTCGACACCCTTGCGTGTTAGGTTGTCTCTATGCTACGCTTTTTTTTTTATACTCGAATCGCTATCATTGTCTGTATGCTATTTTAAAACGTACTGATTTCCTTCAATTGGCGATAGTTGATTATTTAAATTACGATAGTATTCAGATATTGGACACGGCCACACAATCAATGGTAACTGAATAGATAGCTGAGAACATCGAGTGGTAGTGATGTGATGCTGTCACAGTTTTGTGCAGATATCTAAACCATCCGGTTCTGATGAAGATCGATTCAAAGCATTCATCCCTTTCTCTTCAGCTAAAGCCAAGATAAATTGTAATAAAATAGGAAACACGTTTCGGTCGCTTTATCAGATGATAAACTCTAGCGCAACAATAAAAACAACATAAGTCAACTTGAATGAAGAAAAGGGAACATTATCAGTGTAACCATATGAGAGACTTGATTTTGTTGCCAAATGTAAATATCTTATAAGATACCATTTTATCTCTGTTTTACCTTTGTTTCTGGCATCGTTGTTGACATGCTAACTTTCGCTGCGATCCCATGCGATTCGTCAAATGTCAGAAAAAGGCTTCCCAGGAGCCGATTCAATTGGCAGCATTCGTCCGTTGGGGTAACTTAATATAAAAAGTATATTTATCTAAGTATAATGTGTGGACATCTTCCACTCACACACGACGCGTGTGTTTATTCTCTTGCGAGTTCTATTAACTATTACTATTAACTTCCAATTGACGCAACAGTTCCCAAAGCATTAATGTTTGATGATTTGTTCCCGTGAGATGTCACTGTTGGTGACTGACCAGGAGGAAAGGCGTGTAATCTAGTCTTATATATAGCGCAAACATCGACAGGCGGATCAATCTGTTGTTGGCCTCTTTAACTCAGACAACGCAACTCACGAAACGTTGCCAGATTAACTCAGACCCACATATAAAACCCATCGCAGAAATCTAGACACTGGCTAGATGACTGCATGTAAACTTTTCCAAACAGCGAAGAAAAGCCGCTAGCGAATAGACAGAATCATAGCGTAAGACATGATGGTGTCCATTGAGAACGCTTGAGTGGTCATCGGATAATAAGGATGTTAGATGAATAAATTGAGGCGGTTTTCTGTTTTTTTGGAAAATAGTGGGTCGCCGCGCATGTGAATGCATTTAAGCCACTGAGATATAACCGTAAACCCATTTACATAAGAATATCAATTGAATAATACAATTTTCATCATGGTTAATTTACAATATCTAGCAGTAATCAGTTCTGCTTAACGCAACTGTTTACCAAGGTAATAGCTGAGATAAACAATGTAGTTTTTATTATGAGTCACTTTGCTGCAAACACCCCCAACTTTAATAGGGAACGATGAACTATTTTTGGCTAAATACTTGTTCAGTTTTCCCAAACTGAACGGGGAACACCTTTCCTCGATTATATTACATGGTTATTCTCTTTATGATGTCCTGTATTTTTGTCATTCTGGTGTGTCTTGGTATCGAGACATTCGCTTCAAAATAAGCTCATGTCGCCTCAGAGCTAACCTGTGTACACGTACACTTGCACAAATAAAATTCCTGTTTAACTCAATGATAGCCCCCGGAACCATCGAGGTCCTAGCTACGACCACCTATCTCCGACCTCCTTTCTGAAGGTTTAAGTAGAAAATGTGGAAAGCACTGGGCATGTCACCATCGAACCCGGAAACCAGGATGGAAAATAGCCTGTTCGCGCCAAATCCACAGTAGTTTAGACCTTAGCTGATATTATGGCCAAGTGGCAAAACATTTTTTCAACCCACTTCCAGCCCTAATCAATTGGACTCTACGCCAAGCTAGCTCCCAGCCCACTTCCCTACTTTCCAGTGGCACCCATAGCCAACCAACTCGTTTAGCCACTCAGGATCGTCGTTGTGCATGCTAGACATTATACACGCGGGCCGCAAATGCGATGTTCACTTCCTCTTCGCACAAGTAGAAGAACTCTGCGAACGGCAGCTAGCGAATGCCAATATTAGGCCATTGCATCGTGAGCGGCGGCAAGTCGTTCTACGGCGCCGGCGATTTCGTCAACACAATGTCGGTATTTGCCGTAGTTACAGTAGCACTAGTGATGTCGTTGCAAAGGATTCCGTAGGGTCCTTTGGCGCCCGTGCTAACCACCGGCGCACAGCAATCTGTAATCAACCGTTGGTGGTTCAGCTCCGGCTGTTTGATGGCGCTAGTTGCTATGGTAAAGATGGTGAAGCTGCTGATGACGGCGTTGGCGGTAACTGTTGCCAGCAGACCTGGTAACTGAGAGCCCCGCGGGGGAACAGAGCGAAGCTACTACGTATACGGTGCTACGAAGACAGAACTGAAGAAAAGGCGAGTGAAACTGATGCAATGGCCGTAACAGTAGCATAACAAGGACACACCATACCCACTAATGCTACTGACGTGTCGCTGCTGCAGCTGTCCTAGTAGAAGACGTGATTGTGCAGGTACGCACAACTCCAACAGCTGTGTTATCGGATGTAGCGGTGATGGCTAGGACGCTGGTCGCTGCTGGAATAACACAGCATTTGTCCGCTGTTTTTGTCGCTACAGACAGCATATTTCCAACAGTCTCTTTACCGCCGATCCTAACAATGTGCCTCTAACAGAACCAGGATCGAGAACAACAGCGGCGAAATTCTAATGCAAGCAAAGATGGTACGCTGGACGGCCATGCCAGCAAGCCAGCTAGCTCTCTTTAGTTGAATAACATAACGGAACTCCACCAGAAGAAGGACGACACGATGTGAACTACCCCCTCGAAACCGCCATGCTGCGGCCGATCCGATCGGGACTGGGGCTTCGCGCGAATCCTTAAATCTCGCGAGCAGTCTTGGGGGACAACAAGACACGACACGACACGACACGTGGAAATGTCGTCGCACGCATTTATCGGAGCATTCTATTGACTAACCACATGCCGCTCTGTCGTTGAGCGCTTATTGCCATTTGGTCGGAAGACAGGCATCACCCCCCAGCGATATTCCCTATACCGGCTGACTGGTTCTGATGGTTGTAGGAGGTAGTTGTCACTGCCGTTACGCCGTCGAGTTCTGTTTTGTCGGCGCTCAGTGACAATCACATACAGCCAGTGCTGGTTTGCAGTTTCAGGATCAGTTCAGGCGTTTGCTAAAAGTAAGCAGCGACCAATTAATACGTCTTGTATTTTCGAGCTTGGCTTCCCATTCGCATAGGAATTTCCGCACATGAACGCCTTGATCTAGGCCACGATATTAACCGATGAAGTTTGGTAAGAACTAGGACGACTCAATGTTAAGTCAGGATCTGCCGGAACTAGAAAATCCAAAGGCGCACCGTGTGCGTCAGGTTGTTTATCGTACTGAGCTACTATTAGACATGGAATAGAGTTACATATCGTGTCTTCTAAGTTCGTAATAGAACTGTTGGCAGGTGCATATGTATAAGCAATCGTGCTCGAATAACCCTTCTCTCGCAAAATCCTACCTAATACAACCAGTTGCAACAGGAATTCGGTAAAGTATTAGCTGTCTATCGTACGTGACCAGTACGAAGTAGCGCGAAGCCTAACTTATACATGCTTCAATTTTTTATCACTACCAATTGAAAACAGAAGCTTCGGATGTCTTGTTGCTGCTAGCTATTGTCGCTGCGAGGTGTTGCCAACCTCCGTAAAAGTGATCATGATCTTGTAACTAGAAGTACGCTTATAATCTGCGACGTGATAATGAAAATAGGAAAAACAATAATCACGATGTCTGATAGGATCAATTTGTTCAACACAATAGAATAAGGCCATTTTCTTTCTGTTTCCTGCCAGCATCGTCTCCGCTTCATTGATAAAGCATACAACTTTATCAAATTAGTGCCTAACATTTATGAAATAATTTTTTCCACCATTGTTCTTTGTCCGTTTCGTTATTATTTATGTTAACTTTTTCCACCAGTTGAGCAGTCGACAGCGATCTGCGTGGGCATTCGGCTGTCGGACTGATAATCGACAATTGGCGACTAACTATTCCGCTAATGATGTCTGCTACCAAGCAAATAAACAACAAATACATCACACGACACTGAGATAAACACGTTGGCATGATTCATGAGTAACAGCTATGTGCTTTGAAAAAATAGCTCAGATTCACCATAGCGGACTTCGGAACAAAGAACCGTTCGCAGAATCGATGACTCGGGGTGCGCGTCATTACCATAGTTGATATTGTTGTCGGTCGACAGCTAATTCCGTGAACCGTTAATTGCAGCAAAGCATTATTACGACCATACAATAAGCTATGGCAGCCATTTTGATCTCCGATCTTTCGTGTCTCATGCGCAATGTAACATTTGTCTTATTTTTACACGTTCCACAAATTTCTAGCTACGGTCTAATAGTATAGAGGAACAACGCTCAGTACGCCGACGCTGTCGCTGCCATCGGCACGAAAATTGGCAAAGCATTTCGACCGAAGGTTTTTCTCTTGACGTCCAACGATTTTGTTGTTGACAATACGTCTAGTATCGTTTCATTCGACAGCTTTCGTAGCCAATAGTCCGGCTCCGTAATTTTACAATAAAATAATGTTACATCATTGAATTGTCCATTACTGCATTACTGGCGCCTGTGCTAGCGGGATGCTGCAGTCGTCGTTTGACGCCAACGTTCATTCATGGCCGTAAGGTCGATGGCGGCATCCGAATCAGGTACGTCTTCCTTCCAGTGATTTCTGTTGTCTCATACAACAATGCCTCTTTGCAATGGTCCGAAATGAAATATGTCGTCATTGTGGGCGACAAGCTACTGGTCATTCGAAGTCTGAAACGGTTGGCGAATATGGCCAATGGTAACATAACCAACTAGGTAATTTTACGGTTGTATACGTGTGAAAGGAATTCTTATTGGGAAAGAAACGACAATACCATGAGGAGAGTACGGAGATAGTAAATTAGATACTATATTTTTAACCAGATCTAACAAGCTTCAGGCATTGGTCATATTTAAAAAAATACTTGCGGTCCGCGCAAAATTCGATTGAGGAGTCAGCAGATTTAGCTTGCTTTACCAGTCGTACCATTATAAGCTACTGCTCGTTGTGCTAACGCATTGGTTTACCAATACAATGATACACCTCAGTGTAATATTATAAGATTATTGGCAGTTATTGGTCATCTGTTCATTAGCAGACGGTTGGGCACCCACGTCCCGTACGCACAAAAGCTATTAGATACAGCTAGTGGCCAATTCTACTTTGCAAAAATTCGAAAACCTCGTTGAAGCCCACCGATCGTACCATCTATACCTATTCAATTCAACAGAGGGCGCACGGATACTCACGACTAATTTCACTAGCCAGTATAAATCGAAAGATTTTGTACATGCTTTTTATTAGTTCTGTCTCGTTCTACAACTAATGCGGTTGGTCCTAGCTTGTGTGCCTCTCTATTTTTCCGTGCCCCAAGTAGGCACATTACCTAGACTAGTATGTCTAGCATTTTAGATTTAAAAAAATTTTCAGTCACAGCGACCATGTAGCACAGATGTTATGGTCCACATAGTACTTTACGCATCATCCTTCCATTAACGCCTGTTATCAGCGTTATATAGATGTGTAAACGAAAATAAACCCGATAATTACCTCCTGTATTCATTTTACGTCCTATTTCGGCGCGGCGGCGGTGGTGATCATGGTGGGGTTGAAGGCATCAAAAGTTCGATAACCCCACTATGCCCTGACTGAACGAACGTAACATTGGGACTAACCAATATACCATACTGTGCACAAAAATATTGCCATTTCGACTACATTATTGATATCTGCTTATAAGAGCTATTCCTCTTGTATACATCGTTATAACTACATATATTATATACGTTTCACTTCAGTTCGATCGTAATCTATCTCCCCCGTGTATTTTTCTACAACACTGTTTTACCACCCTATCGTTATGTGGCCCAATTCGTTACCCGCTTTGCAGCTGGTGCAAATCACCATCCATCGATTGTTGCTGTTGTTGTTACTACTACAGTGTATTCTTGCCTGCACAAAGCCGTAAACGGGTTTACTTAGCTAGCTTCTTCTTCTAGCAGCTTCATCAGGAGCTTCTTCTTTTTCTCGATTTTTGGTTTACGTCGTCTGATACGTGCCACTCAATTTCTATGGCCGTTACCACATCGGCCGCTTTCGTGTCACGGTAGTGTGATTATGATGGCAGTGATGATTATCACTTCTCCTTTAATAACGTTCGTTACTGTTCCGCGTATAGAACGCGGTCGATTCTACCAGCAAACGATGGGTAGCTACGCCTGCTGGGCCGATGGCTCGGCACGATGAGAACTATAGTCGAGTCAAGTTATTTTCACGTTCACGCTGTTGGCAGAACCTGAATATTCACAACCTTTCGCTACTACGAAGCGTAAACAAAGTTCACAATTACGATATTTCCTTGTGCTCAGCCAATGCTCTGTGGGCCGTCTCCTTGTCGCCCAAACGATGAGAGGAATGAACAAGTTGAAAAAGCAAGATGCACGGAGTCGAAGATGCCCCCTACGTGTGATGATAATGAATGAGAAGGTGAGGTCAGCAAATGTCAAGCGGTACTGAGTCCACACACACACACACATATATATATATATATAGCAGCGAAGAAATGAGAGGATAAGCCGGAGTGAGTAAATCGGGAATAGTCTACTCGCTAGTCAGACAACAACTCTTACCTAAAGTAGGTGCTTCCAATCTTATCAATAATATATTGTTATTTATATGAAAACAGGGCAAATTTCTCTAAAAAAGGCAAACTTCTTCTCGCCGCCGACGCAGTTCTAAAGCTATTCGAGTTTATAAACCCTCTGCCATCATATACTATAAATTCTCGAACAACCTAAATTTGAACATACGTATTAATTTAAATTTAATTGAAAGAAAGTCAAAGGTTTAATTTCCTTATTGGCGCACAATTGGCACTTTTAAACATAGATGTAGTAGTGCTTTGAAAACAGTGTCTTATATTTTATCCAATAATGTATATCTTTCAAAAAATACTGCAGATTTCGTTCTAGTTGACCCGATGTTTTATGTATATCAAAAAAACAGGACAAAAAATTATCTCTAAATCTATCGACGACATTTAGTGTGCCTTGTGTAGCACCTTAATTTCCATAGTTACAGTATAGCGCTAAAGTATCTTGCCTGCTAATCTAACAGGTAGGCGCAGTCATCTAGGTTCGAGGGACGGCGCATTCTGGAAGGAGCCAGTAATCTGAAGCATTATTCTGAGCTCGTAGTGAAAAACATACAAACGAATCGTTACTCGAGTAAGATCTCAGCTTATAGTGCGTCGAGCAACGCAATCCTCAGACATTACCAACGTCGATTTTTTTCAGGCTCGATAAAGCTCCTGGAATAACCGTTATGGATATACCCAAACGTGTGTTTTAGTTTTCTTCAGATTGCGAAGTTGTACGCACAATACAGTAAGACGATACGTAGCTAAGCAGGCATAATGTTCATTTTGGTTTTCTGTCGCTAAGCAGTGCGTTAAGCAGGTAAAACACGTTACGTCTATTGCTGTTTTGTTACAGGTGCACTGTAGCAGACGATAACACCAACCACATACCGTTTACTCTAAACTTGAATTAAAAATCGAGCTAAACTTTGATCCTATTGCAATGTACCTATATGCATATTTTGATACGTTACCAATCGCTACTGTAGTTATGACTACGAACAAGATGGACGCTATACATATCAAATTTTCGTTCTACAATTATTAGTAACTCGTACTACGATTGCGTGTAATGGCAAAAAAGTATTAACTAAACTTCTATCTTCTGTAAGTTGTATGAAATCATTAATATAGAACACCTAGCTCATGATCCACGTCTTATATAGTATGGGCCAGTGAGCGAAGATCGCATCGGCGTCTTACGTCATCGAGGCCATAAACAGCAATGTTTATCAAGACATTTTTCAAAGTTGTCAAATCACGTTTTCCTTTAAATTTACCACGCCAATGTATGACGCTCATTTCTAGCAGAAACGTGAGTATAAAGCAATGGCCTCCCAGCCCAGGGGTGCCGGTTACAGGTACAAATGGATTATAGTGTACATGTGTCATTGGTCGATCGCACGGCTGGCGTGCTTACTTCTAGACATATTCACTGTTCCATACAACTAGCAGCAACGCAGTAGGATTGTGTCTATGATGTCCTGTACCTCAGTTTTTCGCCCATTGTAGACTCGTTTGCTAATCGCACTGCTGTCAGCACGACCCCGGATAGCTCAAATTCATCAGTTTATCTATCTTCTTGGCTGGAGGTAGCGCTAATATAGCACAGATGACTGACTGACTGACTGACTGACTGACTGACTGAAAAGGGCATCATCTCTAACCTGACATCAATCGTCCATGCCGAACGAGCCTGACTGATCATCTACTTCTCTGGCAATCGGGCGAATTTTCCAAGAGCGATCCTTTCAAGAAAACTATACGAGATGGGATGGGGTGATGGCTATGCCGATTCTAAGGTAGTTCAGCGCAAGTTAGCGCTTAGCAACGGCACCACCATCATGGCCACAGTGGCGGTGTCGTGTCCGCTGTTGTTGCCGTACGATCAGCAGTTGGTTGACGAATGGTGTCCCCGCTTTGCTTCTGTTTGCACGGCTGGCGGTCTGTTGCAATAATCTTACTGTAAAAAAAACCACCCCCGCCTCGAATCGGCCCGGTCATTTCGTCCTGCTGCTTGGACGTCACTTCTGGCGGCCAGCAGACAGGGGGACGTCAGCTGTGACTACTCCGATGCCGATTTCGGCTTTCGACCCGAGTACGTTCAGCTTCGCCAATAGCAGGCTGCGGCTCTGATTGTTCCGGTCGGATAGGGTCGCACCGTGGCCGCAGCGACCAGCCGCTGCTCGCAGCTTTCTTAAGCGGTTAACAACAGCGTCGATGTGATTTGGCGGTCTGTTGATTCTCGTAAGTGACAAAGTACCCGTCACCAGCTGTAGCTAGAATAAGTTAGATGGCCTTGAAATAAAGTGAGTGGGCACTTGTCGGTCGCACAAAGCGCGCCAATCGCAGTTCACGTCTAGAGTCATGGACGGGCGATTGGTCGGTCATTGCTAACCGATGGTCAAGTTCACTGTCAGACAGACAGCCACAACAGCGGCTAGTTACAAGCGCCAGCTGCCGCACTAACAACTGCTGCGGCGGCGACAGTAGCAATGTCTACGAAGATAGCCGAGCAGAATGCCCAACAACATTACGCAGATAAATGCCTGAAAGGCTGGACCTATCGGCCGGCTAATGCCGCCGGAGTTCTTTACGGCGGCGGCGGTAGCAGCAGCTGCGGTAGGGGTAGCACATCACTCACACACACGCACCCAGATTTGGCAAAGCACGCGCACGGCAGCAGGGGAAATACCAGGCAAATTTGGCGATAGCAACTATGGTCGCAGTAGCAGAAATAGCGAGAAGAAAGACGCCACACAGGCGGACAATGGCTCATGCCACCAAAGTCATTATACCGAATCCCGATGAACCCCCTGAATGGGGGTCGCTTACGAAACAACACCGAAGCAATAGTCGTTTTGCCATGTCCAGTGTATCTGTACAACGGTCGTGTCCGTAACGAATTCGGCGGCCAATTAACGACGACTAACATATCGAAACAAACGTACGCTGTCGCGGACGCAAACACAAACAGACTGACCGTTCGGCCAATTTTCGTCTAGATGATATCTATCCGATTAGTGTCGTATTTTTTTCAACGGATGGCGTTCAAAAAGGATAAACTTATTGATTCAACGTTGACATGTATACGCTTGAAGATATGAAAACATTTGTATCGATACGTGAACTTCGCGTTCGTTTCACGTTGGGGGTAACACTCGAGCATCGTTTGACACGTACCTGCGTCGGCAAAACTTCAGATGTAGATTCATATGACTACTATGGCCAACTAATTAGAAGACTATCTTTTAGAGATATGAGATATTAAGCTTGAACACCATAAAGTAAATCGCTATGAACTGCTGTCGGGACTTCCCATTCAGAAAGAGCTAAAGAAAAAGTACATGATCGCGTGACTGAATGGCCGTTCCACCTAGAAAACGGGTATCTTGGATGGAATGCCGAATTCTATTTTAGACATAATTAAGCAAAGCTCTAACGACGAAGCGTATCAATACGAAGTTGAATTAAAAAGTTGCGCATCAATAAATCATCTATATATATATATATATATATATATATATATAACCATAAATCATATACAAACGTACAAACTGTATATAACCGGACAGACTTGAAAAAAACGTGCGCATAAGTTCACTCCCAAGCAACAGAAACAACTCTCTCGACGACAGAGTCAGAAAGGATCCACGAATGCATTTCATAGTTGAAATATAAAAAAATATTCGAATAAAAAGGGCACCTAACAATGTTGTTATGCCCATATGATAGCGTCGTCTCAAAGTACTGATTCAACTCGGCCTCATTTGGCTTCTCTTTTTTGCTTTCCAGCAAAATTATCTTATATAAAATATACAGGGCCTCTTAGCTCAGACAATATTTCTGGAAAGCCGTATATATATATATATATATATATATATATATATATAATGTGTTTCTGATAGCAAAATTAATGAATTTAGCCAAAGCTGTTGCTGCTTACAATACACTTTCTGGAAACATGAAAAGCCAGCGATGCCATTGCTTTCGGAGTCTTGGTCTTGCCAGCTTCGTTCGCGGGTCCGTCAAGCCACCAATAATGGTGCACAAAAACGCTCGGTCGCAAATATACGTTGTTGCACTGACCTAGTAAACGACTCGTGCAGAAACTTCGTTGATCAGGTCATCCCCTCGTGGCTCTTACATAATGCGGCAAGTCGTCTAAGTATA
Organism: Varroa destructor; assembly: GCF_002443255.2. Classification (NCBI taxonomy): domain Eukaryota; kingdom Metazoa; phylum Arthropoda; class Arachnida; order Mesostigmata; family Varroidae; genus Varroa; species Varroa destructor. Next base: position 27,441,116 of record NW_019211455.1, on the reverse strand, counting down.
TGGAGGGGATTCCATCCTGCGCAGTAATACGGGCAGAATCGAAAATCGGCTAAATTTCCAGATAGATGGTAGAACCCAAATTACGAGCAAGCAAGGGACCTCGAGTGGTGTACACTAGATATTATATGGCAGACCAAAGTAGTAACGTTACGCCCTGACATGATCCGAATCAGCCGGGTCCAGCGAAGATAGCTGGACAGCAGTTAGGTATACTTCTACCGACTCCATATTGATATTTCTGTTCAGTCGAGCATTAGCTAACTTGGATATTGAAAGAGGCGAGGCGAATCAAATAATGAGCTATGCTTTGCTGTCTATAGGTAATTTGGCTGACTTTTCAATTTTTTTACGCTAAAAAAGCTTTGTTTACAAACAAACACACGACCTCGTTGTGTGTCGCCATTGGACAGTGTTTTTTAATCAATTTCTGTAGCTGTCAGGACGGCAATAAGTTCACTGAACTTGATATAGGTACAATTCAAATCCCAAACGCTAGCCTTTTTAATCTTTGTCAACTTCGTTTTAAATAGCGTTAATGCGACAAGTTACCAATGGCTTATACGAGTACTACTGAAAACGGCCAAGCCGACTTTCGTAATCGTGGCCTGTGGATTTTGTAATTATGCACTTGCCAAAAGCAAAGGCGTTCACGCTTCGAAACATTAATATCTTAGGCAAGTCACCTGTTTTCTCATGACGTCGTCTGTTCAGAGTAGCCGACTCAGCATTGCTTCACCGATATAAAGATCTATAATATTCTTATTTAACTAACTATAACTAAGTATCCAATGTGTGAGAGTGCGTACGGCCATAGTTTATACAAGATGATCTAAGCTGCCTTACATCTTTCCATCTAAAATTAGCGAATATTAAACACTGCGTTCAGTATTACTATTATTTATACGATCGTTCGTCATAATTCTGTTCCAGGTCAGGCCATCTTTCATGCCAGAACTACGTTAATAGTGCTGTCCGAATTGTATGAATAGACCCCTTTTTTCAGCAAATCTAAGCCCTTTTCACATAGAACAGATAAACTGGCCACAGTTATAGCGTCAACACACAAATCGATTGCGTGATTCGACGTACCGTGTTCGGAAGACTTAGGTTGAAGAATTAAACCACCAACGTTAAAGTTTAAGTTGATTATTTGACTGCTGATTGGTCTTCTTCTATATTATATTTTCACAAAAATTCAAATGTATTCATCCAGATTTGCCTATGAAATCAATCATTTTCCATCGAGGAGATGAGTGCAGGATGTCCGATCGAAGTCTACATTGTGCATTATATCGCATACAATAAGCGATCAATCAAGCGATACCAGTGCAGTCGCGATCAAAGTCGAGCTTCGAAAAGCTTCAATATGAGTAGCTTTTAATTTTTTACACTATAATATTGTAATTTTTAAGATAAGCACAAATAGAAATTCACAATAAACCATAGGCCGACTGGGTTTACAGAATCGCCGCGCGGCGTTAGGTACTTTGATAGCTAAACTATTTATCGTTACTTTTGTGCCATTCATCCCTCGGATCTATTCGTAGGCTATAAAATAAAGGAAAGTGCACATAAACGAAATAAGAGAATTCTATAAATCGGTGGTCGCATTACTGAGGTGTTCGACGATAGTCGTGCCATAATTATTGCATCTGAAGTTGCAGTTGATGTTCTTTGAAAGCCTATCGGTGGACAGCAGAAGGCGACAATGACAACCTTAACTTTGACGCTGATTTAGCGGCGTTGTTTGGCCATAGCTCGACATTTAAAATTCGAAAGGCTCCGATCACACACGACAGGATCTAGAGTAGTAACGGTCACTAAATAGACAGGCAATGTACGGCATTGGCTAACGAAAGGTGAATGTTCCACAGGAAAATCGTCACCTCAGGACTATATCCGGGCCCATTGACCGATCGGAGCGTCTGCAGTATCCCCACGTACGACACCAACAGCTTCGTCTGCTGCTGCTCGCTTAGTAACAGCGGCGCTGTTCATATGCGACCGGTCTAGGCAGAGCCAGCAGCATCCATTGGACATCACTGACCAGCATTTGCATCGACAATCGACAATATTGGTCACAACCAACGTCTGTCTCACAGCAATTGCAGGAAGTACTTCACATCACAGCCATTATGCCATGGCGTAGACGTGTAGCAGACAAGACGTTTCCAGCCACAGCAAACGGCCAAAGTCGCCGTTGTCTGCTGCTGCATGCTGTTTCCATTAAGGTGCCGTCGGTCGAATCGTCCGATTCGAATAGCGCTGGCGGCATCACAAGGGAAGCTATATACGGCGACGCATCATCGTCATCATTTGTGCATTCTCTGCTGAGTTTGACTGTTTGCCCATCTGGTGCTGTGGAAAACGTCTGATGCTTCCGACGTTTCCATAGCCGTCCGTCCTATATTATATACATAATGCAAATGCGCTAATAACGTGACTCGCGAGTATGTGTGTGTGTACCAGTTTATGACAGGACCTATATTGGGCAGCTCCAGAGTGACCGGAGAAGACTGCAGGAGAAGCCCGGTGAAAGTGACAGGCACAAAGAAGCCCAATAACGATTACATCATATTAATAAATAAGAGATTCTTTCTAGATGGTGGATTATTTGAAAAAAAACATAAGCATCAACCTAGAGCCTTTCGAATAGGTAATTTTCTAGTTCGCTCTCTAAATTTTTGTGTGAATAAACCATTATATTCCGCAAAAACATGCCTCAATCTGGTCAAACTATCGTCAGTTGTCAGGTGAATCAATTTTAGTCGCAAACAACCCGCAACTAAAAGCTTCGGGAGTTTAGCCAGCTAGACAGGAGTACTTTCAACGATAATCTAACTCAACACTGAGTGGCGACTGCTAGACCCCTTCTGTGAGCATTTTCTTTAGATGCAATCAAATCTCGTGCGTGTTTTGATTTGGGAACGCATATTATCATTGGGTAGTGTGTGTCCCCTCATCGACGCGCGGTAATACAGCATAACAACATTCGAATCCGCCGAGAACGGTCCCTTCCTAGCTGCCGGCCTAGATTCACCTTTCGAAGGCGGCTCGATAAAGCGTCACCGTTTTCGCGCCACCACTCCTGACGTCGTCATCTTCGTCAGCGCTTTCATCAGAAGGATGGCAGAACGGGCTCTACCTTCTGCCCTGGCTACGTTGGCGTGTGTCAACACGTTCACATAGGTGCACATACAGGGGCAAGATTTAGTCGAGATAGTGGCGGTAAATATAAAATCGGCAGACTCGCATCTATTTTTTAAGTGTATGATACAAGCAAGCATGACAAAGTGATAGGAAAGCTCTAAATCCCGTAATGTGCGTACAGATTAGTAGAACTGTAACATTTGTCCCGTAATGTAGACAATTGAATTTTCTTCATGCCAACATTTTTGACAACACTACTACTACGCTGTCCTTTTCGGTGAAGGGAACGCGGTACGTAGGACAGAATTATTAATTGCGCACTAGCTATGCATTCGGTTGCAGATGCGAGTCCTTGGGTTGAGGTGGCATTTTTCTCCATATGCCCCGTAAAAGTGTTTACATCAAACAGCCATCACCCATTGTAAATTCGCACGTTGTAAGACCTATAGAAAGCGAAGGGTGTGACGATTGACTACCGCTGCTACTAGTACTGGAAAAAAAACTATTTTACCTTAATAGCTGGAGGGTCCTTTCCTAGCGAGTGTACGGTGTAGTCTGGATTGAGGTAACCCCTGTAGAGGCGAGATGCTGGATGAGCGCTGTACTCCCTATCGACGGCCCTATAATCCCGCATGTCATCTTTTGACTGCTTTCTCTGCTGCCAAGCGCCGCCGGACCGTAAATAACGGGGCTCTGATTGTTCACGTGGGTCGTGAAGATCTCTCCAGGCACTCATTCCAACGAGCACACGAATTCCAATAGCCGTAAGAAACAAAAAACCAAGCACACGTCTCACCATCGGAAGGGGCGATCCACCGATGTCAGGTTTGGCTTTTCGAGCGCTACATCGTCATATAATGGCAGGAGGTCATAGGCGCTTTCCGATTGTTATGGCACCACTACAAAGCTGTTACAAGCTAGATGGTGTTACACCTTCATCACATACGGACACAACTTCTAGAGACTATTTGCATATCGAATTATCACGAACCATCCAACAAGGATCTTCCGTACAGCTTCCGTATGATCTCTTTAAAAGCTTTCTTCCTGCATGTTTATCGAAGATCGTATTCATGAAGCGTACGCGAGATAGAATGCACAGCTGGGCAGCTCTCTCTAGAAATCGACCCCCACTTAGCTTCAACGCGAACTCGGTGTTGCTCGCAGTTAAACTTCTTCGGTCATTTTTGGTAACCACAGCAGCGGGGGGTCGTGGCTAGTTTGGCCAATCGAACATTTACAACCATTAGCATCGACACTATCAAATCTCCGCACGCTACTGATTACCGATAACTAATCAATTAACGACTAGCCATTGTTGCACTGTTGCAAGCGATCACGGCCGTAAATAATAATAATAATAATAAGATTAACAATCACAGGTCCGTTATAGTAATGACAAACCCCACCGCCAGGAGACGCACGGCGAGAACTACTACAGCTGTAACAGGGGGAACAGCAAACGGACCAACGAAGCAACAAGCCAACCGGCAACTACCGAACGTAAAAAACGAACAACGTAAACCAAATCAAGAACAACAGACGGTACACGTCGAAGACGTCGCGGTATTATCGCTGGTGCTGCTGTCGACGCTTAGACTTCGACTTTCGGTTCTGACCCGGCGTCCGCATGACCCATGAGGGAAAGGATAAACTGTGGCAAGATACAGACGTCGACGCGGCCGCGGCTGTAACAACAGCAAGCTGCAAGACGTTCTGAAGCCGCCGGCGGCAATGATGGCGGCAGCGGCAACGACGAGGGCTGCTCAGACGAGGCAAGAGGGAACGGAATGGAAGCGGAATCGTGGCGCTCCTTACGGACGAGCCGCGGCCCGCTAATGGCGGCGATGACGGTGGTGGGTTTAACTGTAGCTGAAGCGATGGCAGCAGTCGGCTGGCAATGGCAACGAAACTTTCTTCGACGCATCTGTATATCTGTGTGTGCGTGTGTCTAAATGTGTTATACAGCGACTCGATGCTGCGCGTCTCGTAGGGTCTAAGCGTCAGCGAGTTCAGTCTCCAGTTATGGCAGGCTGTTAGAAGCGTTTGCTACAGAACTGCTAGGATTGGCCCGCGATGATGATACCGATGTTTGGCCCGCATGGCGGTCCTGAAAACCTTCAAGAACGAGATTGGCAATGAGAAATATGTACCGGTAGAAAGATGCCAGCAGTCGAAATAGTACAGTTTATAAGTGCTTTAAATTATTTGGGCCTTTGGGCTCCGGCGATGTCGTTTGCATTACGGGAGGAACAGGTACCTCTTGAACTATGAGAAAATGCGCTCAGTGGGCCAGTGTGTCTACATGGGGTAGCGACACCTCTCAGGCCCAAAACAAGATGCAGTATTTATGGACAGATCTTTCTATATTTCACAACAAGGTTAATTTCACGGATTATATAGCTTGAGACAGCTACAAAAAAGGAAGGGAAGCGCGCAGGCTTGTTGCTATGTGGTGCGAACCGCAACGGCTTCAGTAGCCAATGCTGAACAAATATATCCGGCTAGACAGCGTCATCTACTAAGGAGTAATTTAGGTCCACAGAATAATTGTTTCGCAGTTATCAGACATAAAAATCACTTTTTTTTTTTAAATTTAGTATTCTTTTAGCAGGTTTACATGCTAAGATGCGTTAAAACCAAATGTCGTTTATTTATATACTTCGGTCCAAATTACCAAGGACTGTTTGATGTCAAATAAATCGCAATAAGTAAGCTTGATCAATGGGGATGTGTGGAAATAGCTCAAATAAAGTACTGGCGATACGGTAAGGTAGCCGGACGATAATGCCCTATACTGCTCGGCCGGTGGAACAGCGCGCAAATTTGCTCATGAAAAACAGCCAAATACGGGCGACAAGGAAGTGACTAAAACAATGACTGTAAAAGCTAATGCTCTCGCAGTATCTTTCTCCCGGACCATCGATGTACTACGCTACAAGATATGGGAGAGTCGGTCGGAACGATCGTTTTCTCTCTCAGACAGGTCACTGAAGCTGCTGCTACTTTTTACGAAGCTTATAATACTCGCCTGCGTAGTGCAATAAGGAAAACAGGCTCCGCAGACGCCCGCACGGGTGCGCGATAGGCCGGGCAGAGCGGAGGCGCTTATTCTAGTCAAGGACGACCCAGTTGATTAACGAAGCCAGCTAATGTTACTTGCCGTGAAATGCAGTGTCACTAAAGAAATCTTATTGGGGTCAGTACCTACGTGATACTTCAAACAACGTACCTAAAAGCTTCGACCTGACAGGCCGCTCGTAAATCAGGCTCCGAACTGAACGAGTAGAAGTACCTCTACAGCATGGTCAGCATGAATGCACCAGGCCTATGTCAAAATTGGAAAGATCTTTTCAACGGGATGAAAGACCACAGCACACTAGGTGAAGATACTGCTCCTCACGAAATTTCGTAACTTGGTATTGGCAGTGATGGGAGGGTTCGGCCTAGTTCAGACGGACATATACCGCCATTTTTCAGGACAACCGAACGAACTCGCACATCCAATATCGCCTGATCAAAAATATCAACCGCCGATCCACATGCACATACAACGCGTTATACCAACAGTCCCCGTAAAGCACAGAATATTATTTATTTTTGTATGCAGTTCAGCTCGATTTTAATTAGTCTGATACCGAACTCTTTTTCTGGTGTTGCTTCGATCATATGGTGCAAGTCATATTTTATTAATAGATAATAGCGAATACTATAACTTTAAATCCGGCGCACCCCTAAACTCTACCTACAAACAAATAACTCGGTCTCCATCTGCCAGACTCGACAGCGGATGCGGAGCGTTCATACGGCCATTACTGCAAAAAGTAACTATTTTCACATACTTTTAACCCTTCTTTATTGTTGTGATCTCTGATCAACTGTCGTAATCGGTGACTTCCTGCGATTTTTATCCGTTTGCTATGCACTAGCCTTTAGATGTTATGCACGGAGAGGCGTATCTCATCAGGGGGAACGGGGTTGAGGGGCAATTCTCTTGTAAACGAGTGAAATCCGGCTCTTGCTATATCTAAATTCAGGAACTATGCAGATTTAGAGCGCACCGGACGATATTGAGAGAGAGAGAGAGAGAGAGGTGGCGCAGAGGCGTATCTCATCAGGGGGAACGGGGTTGAGGGGCAATTCTCTCGTAAACGAGTGAAATCCGGCTCTTGTTATATCTAAATTCAGGAACTATGCAGATTTAGAGCGCGCCGGACGATACTGAGAGAGAGAAAGAGAGGTGGGGGGGAGGGGTAGTCGGGCTGAAAGGAGATGAAAGAAACGCACATATCAACACTGGTGAGCAGTAGATAGATCGGCAGGCTGGCTGTCTGATCTGAGCCGAGGTCAATGATTGCGCTTGCCGCCTCCGCTGCTGGTGTTGCTTTTTCTGCAGCTCGTGACATCGCTCGTGGCTGATACTCTAGTAAATCGCGTGACTAAGCGTCTGGACGTGCAGTTCGTCAAGCAAACAGACTTGACGTCTACAGCACAAAAAAGGAAGGAGTGGGGATACATATAGAGATAGTATAGATCGATTTGAAAACGAAACGGCAGTTAGGTGCAAGTGAAGTCTGAACGAAAAAATCTGCATTCGTTCTAGCAGTTGTGCAATAGCAACGCAGTGTTTTTATCTGGATAAGGCTGGAAACTCTGGTTGAGCTGCCCTGTTCACTTGATTGGACTACGAAAAAGCAGACTTGATGAAAACGGGAATACACCCAGTGGTGACAACGATGGCTGTGTCTTCAAATAGAAAGAGATATATAGATGAACGCCGGACAAACCGATTTCGACATCTTGCTCGTTATTTATTATTATGAGAATAGCTTTTGTTCGTTGAGGTCGATACGGGCCAACGCTACAATGTTCTCAAAAAGGTTCTATCGTGAACTATGGCAGAATCATTAGAAACTAATGACAATATCTCCGATCGTGGCTGTAAAGAGTGAATTGAAAGCCGAAGAAACAACCGTGTCATCGAATACTATCATCACTATTAGCATCATTAGATCAATGGCACGTTACGAAGCGCGCGTGGAGCTAACATGCCTCAAGGGCAGACATCAAACAATTCTTGAGATGCAGCGTTGGCTTAATGTATATACTATTTTTCGTAAATGTGCCGTCCGTGTCGTTCACACCGTGTGTACGCATGTCATTGATGTTCTTCTTTGCAGGACATTTAGCAGCAGCGTCTGCATTCAACTATTTACTGTACAGACGGTAGCCTTCAAATTATGGTTAGGACTATTTGTATTTCTGCTTTAGAACAGAATTCAACTGCGCATACATCGAATATTAACAAATAGGAGTAACCTGGAGGGGTGTAGGTTGGTTTCATTCGATCTACTCTGTTGCTGCTACTGTTGCGTCTGAAGCTTCTGTTAAATTTCTGTTGTTGTCAGCACCTCATCGTCGAAGCAGACGCGTTCTCACATCGGCTACAAATTAGAATCTACATTAACGATGGAGTCATCATCATCTTTGTCCGACAACAGCGTTGGCAATACTTCACCACAAAAATAACAGCAGCCTCAGTCACTTTGAGGTGCGTTTTAGTCTTCATAGCAAATTTTTAGTCGAACAACGACTGCTATTATGGGGCCCTCTGGCCACGCGATTTTCGCCACAGTCGCCAATATGCCCCAATATTGTATATGAATCCATGTAGCAGGGTTAAACATTATTGGTCGAAGCGGCAGTATCAGCCCAGTCTAATAGTTGAACTAACAACGGTGTAATTAACACGCTGTGTCGTAACGCAGGCATTTTCGATAGCGTCGTACATATCTAGTTGGGCAAAGTCTTACTCCTTGTTTGGGGTTTTTTTTGTCAATTTGCTTACAGTATACGACGGCCCCATCCCACTACACTTTGCCCCTCGCCATTGATGTCGCCCGACAAAGTGAAGCCGAGGCGCAACAGATCGAATAAAGTCGATAGAAAGACAATATTCAGGAGCATCTCTGCATCGTTCTAGCTAGTCAATATATATATATACCCACACACGTACATTGGAACAGATACGAGAAAATTATATTCTCGTATCTGTCCCAAAGTAATCGAAGTGTTAACGCTATGCGATTTCTTTGATTCCCGCTTTCTCTTTCGCCCGCCCCGTTTTTATTCAATGGGGCCACTTGTTGTAATACAGCCCAGCGTCACTATCACGTATTCAGTGAGTTGCTGGGCATTTCTCATGAACATGTATCATCGTTTAACGGTGCGTCAGCTGCTTATCAGTGTTTTTATACGGTCAGTTCTTATTATGATCGAAACAGCAAGTTGTAGAGTTGTCAGATATCTAAGTGATGAGTAAAGCTAGATGAATTAGATCAGTCTAGACCATTTTAAACTTGGCTATACCAATATTGAGGATACGAATCGGAGGAATTTTATCTGTTGAACACATACAAGGTAGGGGGGTTCATGATGGAAAACCCTGGGTTAAAATTCTCAGAACGAAAATAGTCGATGACTTTTCATCTGTTTATATAATGCGTGTATATGTAAAGTCTCGTTAATATCCTTTAAATTCATTTTAAAACGGTTCACTTGAGCTGATCTGGGAAAAGCTTGTTAAAGCAATGCTAAAATAACAATGAAAATCATTGCGTTAGTATTAAAAAATCTATGACCTAAATTTTGCTAACGTCTCTATCTGTTTTTCATAAGTAACCTCAATTGACCCACATTGTTAAAATATCTCTCTTATTAGCATTGGCCCATTTCCGATCTTTCTAGAACTCAAGATAAATCTAATTAGGCGGCTTAAAATCGACCGTTGTCATCGGTTTTTGAGACAGTACAAACGGAGTTTGTACTATCTCAAAAACAACCGTCCGTTAATCTAAAATATCACAGAGGGCAGTATGCTTATAAACTCTGCGTAAATTCACCTGAATGAAGGTGTTCTATTAGCATGTCTAGCTCGAAACCTGCTGACGCCGAGCCAGTTGTCTGTCGCCGTCCTACGGCAAAGCAGTGAGTGGCATGGAAGATACATACGGGTGAGGGATGCACGACGTGAGAAAAGAAAATCTTCGAAAAAAACAAAAACACCAGCGACAGACGCGCCGGGTGTGTTCGAAATTGTCAATTAGATAAAACGGCATTCGATAATCTTATTCTTGAATGTAAATAGGCAATTAATCCTCTGCTATTCGAGACAGGTACATGATAATAACTGCGTATTGCGGGGCCCTTTTTCAAGAAGGATTTAAGTTGACCCGTTCGCCTGAGGCCACTCGCTGTTCGCCAACAGCACCAATGAGTTGATACGATAACATCGATTCTAGGCTTACTCATTCAGAATCGAGCGTACCATTTCGTTCTATGAAGCAAGTGTGCTGCTATTTAGCAAACGGGAGACGCAACACTTGATTTAAACTAAAAGACAAAAACGTACTTTGACGTACAGTTAAACGTAGTAGGTAGTCACTTTTAGTTAAGGTAACTTTGTCACTGTTGATTTAATAATAGAGCACAACTCACATTGGTGCCCAGTTCCCCTATTTGTCGCTCGTCAAAATTCAGCTATGACTAGCAAGGAACCAATTCGGACGATCGTAGAGAATCCATCTACCTGACAACTTTTGCTAAATCGTCGGAACAGATAACCAAAAATATTAGGCAGTCTTCCTCTGATCTATGCATATCTCTGACCATTTGTCAAGAAGAAGACCGTTTGACATGTGGTTTGCTGCCTCATTGCTTAAGAGCAAGAGCAATTACGATATATATGTTTTATTTCTGAACTTTCAATACGTTTTAATGTGGTTAACTCAAGGAGTGTTCTCGTAAGGATTTGTTAGTAAATAACAAATGGTATGTACAAACAATCTGGCTGATGCGAGCATTACCGTAATGTGTTTGCCGCTTGAAAATTGTGCGGATTTTGACGGCTTTAATGATGAGCGATTGGTGGTGTGGTGTGGTATCTTTATCTTGATTTGTTATAATTTTTTGCTTTAAAAAATATTGATAAACGCTACGCCGAGCAGCGTTGATACTTTAGTACGCTGTAGCCACCGGATGGCACAGATAATAGGAGAAATTCCGAAAATGCCTTGCTCGATCGATCCATCCATCGGATTCAGCAAACGAGGGAAAGAAAATTATTTTTGCACGAGTTTCTCTTTCCAACGACCTGTCTATATCTATCTGTATCTTGTTACCTATTTATACTCTGTTTGTTTGTTGTTGTTGCCCGGCGACGCATAAAATCCTATAAACGCGTTGGTGAGGCTTGCACCGGCGCACGTCTTTTTTTTTGAGCCAGGAATTTACAGTTTAATTACGTTGTATACGTTGGGCATTTTTCTAAAGCTGCATCCTCTTATTTCATCTACTGTGAGTATCTTCGAGATCATTTGTTGCTCGTGTGCTCAGAAGGCTAGCAACAAGAACGGTTGACGACCCCATCTAGGAATATTGATGAAGCGTCGTTTGAGAGCTACGATTCGTGGCGTTGCTGACTCCCCATTCAGCTAAACTTAATTCATTTAAAATACAATCGAAATTTCGCCGTACCAACATATCGTATAAACGTAAAAATTTTGATATAATGCTATTATACGGATACGTATTAAGCCAGAAGAAATTAAAGGAAATTAATTGAGCAGTTTAACTGGAAATCGTCAGATTATACGTATAGCAAAAGTGGATAACATAGAAGGAGTGTAAAATCGTTACTGCGCACTCGGTTTTCCACAACTACTTAGTACTTACAAACAAACTACTTAGTAATTTCGATGTTTTTTTGTCCTTGTTGTCTATTATAAATTTTCTGTTGACTACAGGCCTCAAGATTGAATGAAAGAAAAAAAAACTTCCGGCTTGATCAAAAGAACACACCAGCTTATTAAATAGAGATCAACTATACACCAACCTAGTTGTCACCCTTTATACAGCAGCGTTTAAGGGTAGTAGTGCGCCAAACCAATGCAGCTTACCTTGCTATCTTGGAGTGGAGGTGAACCAAGCTTCTGATTTAGATCAGAACTTTTGTCAGACGTCTCACCTGAGCTTCCTGTCGAGTTGATATTTCGAGAATATATGCGTACTCCATTCTTGCTGATATAAACATTACTTGTTCTATTTCGATTTTCACCGAGGGCCATTATTTCCAAAAGTTAGAACCGCTCACGGACAACCCACACTATTGGAACACTCAACAAATAGTACGTTGAATCGGCAGCTTGCCTATGATCTCGACAGCGGTCGAAAATGAAACTCTACCACCTACAAGCTATTATTTCATTTGCCAGCACAATGTTCAAATCGGGATCTAGCTAGCTCGGACATATCGTGTGGATGTTTCGGTGATCAGCCTGCTCGTTTTATTACAACACAAACTACATGTAACCGCAGCCTATATTCACAACCAGACTAGAATCTAAAGGGTCACAAACGCACTCACAAGATGTACAAACGTGGCTGTATAAACAAGCAATAGTGGCGAAGTCCGCGATTACCGGCGGATACAGAATCACTAGCGTCTGTTTAGCTGTGCTCGTTTAAGACTTTCTTCGATTTAGCCTATCCTTCTTTCTCTAACACTCCCTTCAGTTTCTCCTAATCCGATCGATCCGTCGCCGCTGAGCCTCAACCCCATGATCGGCTTTTCTTAACGTTGTTAGAGTCCGCCTCACAAATATCATGGCAAAAGCAGGAATCAGCCAAAGTCTATTATATCGTTTAGAATATCGCTTTCAAGCTGAATATGATTGACAACGCCGGTGCAAACTTTCAATCACTAACGGGTATGGTTCAACGACGCCACGCCCAAAGCAGCGGCCGAACCCTATGTAGGCTTTTTAGATGTCCTTAATCCCGCCGACTGAATCAGTTGGCGCGAGTCCTAGGTGAAGTGTGCTGCCGACTAACGGAATAAGGCACGTATAGGATATGGAACAGGCTGACGTAATTGGGGCGTCCCAGTCAAACCTATTCGGCAGTAGTGTTACCTGTCTATGCAACAACGGAATTAACTATTGATCGAGGTCACAGTCCTCAAATAACGGCCAAGATTCACTGGTTCAAATCGTTGTTGAGCCCTCGTATCGTCTATTGTTATTAGGATTAGGGAGCACCAGCAACATGAGTGATGAAATACTGCAAATTTCAGATTGTCTAAATGGAGTTTTTAGGTATATTTACATGTCAAAGCGACATTATCAAGCGTATCAGATTCAAATGGAGACCTATAGATAATTTCGTATCAGCTATAAAACTCGTTGAAGCTATAGCCCTTGCACTACCTTGAAAGGTTCACCGAACAGGTGGTGGTGCTTGTAAACAAAATTATGAAAGTTATGCTAACGTGCTAAATAATACAATCATCCTCGAAAATCCGAAGGCGCATGCGCACAAAAGGTAGGCTTAAAAAAAGATGATTCAGTTTACAAGCACACAAATAGCCATGAAAAGCTTATTCGCACTACTAGGCCTGTTCCGCAAACAAGTTCTCATTCCGCGCATATCTATTTGGTCTATCCTAAATAGAGTATTTTGTTGCCACAGTGACTTACGTTATAAGGGCATAGCACTGTTAGCGGCAGTATCGCATTGCGCCTGAATTAACTTAAGCTAATGCTTAGGCATCGCAAGAGTTTTTTTCGCCATTATTTCTTTTATGATACAGCATGATTATATTGCAGTCCTGCATACAAGTTTATCGCGGTATAAGTGCTAAAACGAATATCATGGACGGGGTGCAAGCAAGTACAAATGAATCTAACTGTGACTGACTGAGACCCAAAGGCTGTTTAAATGATGCAGTCAGCTGAGGTAGGGCAGCTGATCTAGATGAACATCAGTAACGAACAGACATTATCCTTGATGACCTTGGACGTTCTCCTAAATATCATGGATTTTTAAAAGCGAATGTTTACCAGATCGTATATAATCAATTCAAAATATACGAATGTATAGATTCTAGAGCAGCTCCCGAGGGATCCAAGGGAAATAGGTAAGATTTATTGTCAAAAACAACTTCGTTTAAACAAATTGTCAGACGAAACATTACTTTCTATTGCAAAACTCGTTCCGGTTGTCTAAATAGTTACGATATGTTTATAATCCGGCCCGGAGAAGCCATCATGCAGGTGTAGTTTCTAGCGATTCCTCGTATGAGTTTCGGGTTCGAATACATGAATTGCCTGTGTACAAATTAAGCCATTTTAATAAATACAGATAATTATTACGCAATAGTTGGACAGAAATTATAGACTGTGACGGCCGGGCATGTTGAATGTCCAGATTGTCATATGAGATCGATTAAGGTACATGATTGCAATTGCACGTTACTAGTAATTGCTTTAGCCAATTTCCGATGGAACGTACTACCGAAAGGTTTATATCACCGCCGAACATGCAACAAAAACTTCACCTAAACCGGGCTTTATCTATCACACCCCGGCCTTCTGCCATTTTATCAAACGCTTGACGAATTCCATCTTCAGCATCCTTGAGCTCCGCGCCGCGCATTTTCCGAATCATAATTAAGGTCTTCTTGAACTCCTCCCAATGAATGAATCTGTAACAGGCGCGGAATACTTTCAGGCACAATCAGGCGTGGAATACTTTCAGGCACAATCAGGCGTACAACGAATAGGTTACACTCAATCAAACGTATGTGATGCATTTAAATACGAAACTTGGACATTTCCATATTTTCGAGCGCTCGATATCGTTAAAGTTATATGGGAATATAAGGCAGTGCAGCTGTCGTCTATAATTAAACCGCGACTGCAGTTGTTGCTAGCAACTAGTTTACAAGTCAGCTCTTGGTTTTCTCCACGGAACGCAAAGATACGCTAGTCGACAAACCGTGCTTGAGATGATTTCACAACGCAGTAAATCAGCAACAACTAACCAGAAAAATACAATAAATACTAGACAACACCTACGCATGGTGATAAGCAAGAACGTCGAACGCCCACTCAAGTTTTTTGTCCGTATATCCCACAAGGGGCATAGCTAGAAAACAAACAAGTTGCGGGAAGGTCACTTCTGATTCATCGGTGTTTGCATCGATTGGCATCGTTGTTGTTGTTGTTGCCCTTGATAACGGCGATCCTCCCCGCTCGCAACGGCACGCGTCCGCCAATAAAGATCCCGTGACCGTTCTGGACGATACGTATTTGTTGCTGTCTGAATCTCTTGACGAAACATTTTTGGTAAAAAATACACTATCGAAAAGCTCCGTGTCGGAGTCTTCTGTTACGGCTCTTCCTCTGAGCTTCGCTTCACGACCTCGGGATCTTTTTGTTGGTCTAGGCGACGGCATGACTTCCGGCATTCGCACAATATATGTAAATATACGGTTTAGCAACGGCCTTGGGTCTGAACTCAAGTCACACTGTAACAACTATCAGTACGAACATCACACATAAATCCTTGAAGAAAAAGAGAAAAAAAGTGACCAAAAAAACAACACGCTATTTCCGAATAATTGCTCTGCTGCATAAGGTACCCGATACAACGATGCGTTTTACCTATGTAGCTGGATGCGGTGCCCATTTTTTCGTGCCATGGAACACACTGGGCTTTTCGTACGTGTAAGATCTCACCTTCGTCACAGTATTACAGAATTCCTCCCTAGAGGCAACTCCTCGCGGAAAAAGCTCAAGGAATTCTTCATGCCATTTTTGAATAACATGTTCATGTAGCCGGCTCTCTTCGACTAACTTAGCAACGTCGTCCTCTGACAACTGGTGGTTTCGCCATAAAAATTTGCGTATCTTTGATAAGAATCGAAAGGCAAGCAGCCTAGGAACCGAAATCATTCTTTACTGACTATATACGTGAGACCTGAGCGAAGCTCGTGCTTCGTCTTTTCGGCTATCTAAATAAAATCCTTCATCTAACGCGATTCTTGTATTTGGGTAAACACAAAAACATCTGGAAGAAAAGTGGAGTTGTGGCAAATTAAATTTTAAAAAAATGTAACATCCGTTTGAAGTTTTCAATTGAAACGACGCAATTTTTTTCAAATGTTACGTAGATTTAGCTATAGTATGATCACAGAATATAAATAGCTGTACACAAGTGAATTTTATAATGCACCTTCCTGTACTATCCACTCGCCGAAAACTTGCACTAACGGAAATGGGTTGGCAAATAGAAAGGTAACTTACCAAGTTTCTCCAACTGCATGAAGGCTCACCTAAAACATTCTGTAGCGTTAATGCTACGCATAACGCAGCTGAACGTGGTTTTTACGAGTGGTTGCTTTTAATTCTGTTATAATTCAAATAGATACTGCTATTTGAGGCTTTAACCGACATTGTTACTGGGCGAAAACTAGCCAAACAGGGCACTACCATAGTACAACATTTTGATTAGCCCTCTGTAACGTGTCCGTCATGTAAACATCAGCGTTTTGACACCTACAATTCGAATGCGACTGTGTAAGGTGTCCCTCCGACCAACGATGGGCTTAGTTTCCTATCCATGCACGCCAGTGTTTGTCGAAGACCAAGCAAAAATGCTGACATTATCGACACATCGGGACCTGACTCGGTCTGGGGGGAAATGGGGAAAAAAGCAACATGCAGCTATTGTCCTTCGTCAATATCCAGCACACAAAAAACGAACGCTCTCTGACCGACTTGTGGCAGTATACAGTCTTTAGTGTATAACAGCTTACCTTCTTCTATTCACAAAATTGAATCATATCAATGATATTCATACATGGTATACGTGCTATTTGTACATTGTATCCAGTTATCGTGATGTGTCATCTACGAATGTCCATTGTCGAATCCGGCAGCCTCTATTTTCGGTGAGTTGGCACGATCACAAACGTTATGACTATGACGTAGGACTATGATCCTATGTATTACTTGTATATGACACCCTGACAAAGGTGTTAAGAAATGATGATGGTATTTGATGCCCGCTAAAACCACCAACAAAGCGTCCTTACGTACGCTTCTTATAGTGTTCAATTGTTGACTTAGCTTATTTAGTATGATATACACACGTGTACTTTGATGGCAAATTAATTCACATGTATTTACTGACACAAATACAGTTCGGCAATGACGATTTCAAAAATTAAGCGGATAAACGAGTATCTCGCTATTAGACTGCAGGGCTGCATAGAGGTGAGTTATTGTGTCGTATTCCTCTTGGCCATTACCTTCATTACTATCTTACCTTCCACCATTTTGACGATATAATATTTATCAGGCTCTTTCTCGTACGTGGGGACTACCCTCCATCGGCATCGTTGAGACTAGCGTACTGTTTATAGCTGTTTACAGAGAATGACACCAATAGCCATTAAGGCACCAGTGGCCACCTAAATCATTATAAAAGCCTATGCTACTTCTAGATTTTACGCACACCTCTGCCCAAGAAATTTTAGCTGGCCGCTTTGCTTATCAATATTTAGACTGAAAATTAGACGAATTACTCAGAAGTCTGCCCATGGTTTTCATTAACCATTGCCGCTGCAACAGATATCTTAAATGGTTTTCTTGGATATGAAGTGCGTACGAGGTGGCCTTTGACTGAGGTCAATTGGGACGGCTAGGTACGTTTTATCGCCCCTTGAACTTTATAGGCATGTGATGACTTTTTGGGTTTAGAGATGAACATCTTATGCGCCTAGAAATAGGTCCTCTTACATTAATAATAATAATAGTGGTCTCATGTCACAGCTCGAAGCTGGTACGTTCAGCTTTCGGAGGTAATAAAGTTAAAATTGAAATATAAATAAATGGAAAAGTGCCAGACAAAAGACGTGAATAATTAGCAGAAAATGTCAACTTAGCCTCTTCTCTAATTAGCTGATGGGCTTTAGAGTTTAGTTCTTGAGAACTGCCTTTTTACTCTGGTAAAACTGGACAGTCTCGCGTCTGTTTTGCCATTGATTTAGATAATTTGTTATGGCCAGCCAAACTATAGTACACACCAACAATTACTCCCTTGCAGTTGTTGTGCGTTACCAAAGCCGTTACATTTTGTCAGTTACTTCATCAGCCTGTTCTACTATAAACAGATTTCATTTAAACTATAGTTGGATTGTGCATCTATACCGTCACAGTCAATTTGTTGGAACTTTTCTTTTTGAAATTCCGCGGCACTAATTCCGTTAGATGGGCGATGTTAATTTGATTGATTTACAATAGGGTTAATGAAATGTAAATTATTTCAGTATGTGGTTAGTATCCTTTAATTGAATGAATATCTTCTTTCAGGTAGTACGAATAGTTAAAGTGGGAAGACGGGATATATAAAACAAGGTCGTTACATTACAACAACGTCCACTGAAAAGTTGGCTTGAATTCTAGCGTCTCCAAACTGATAGACTTTGCATAAATGTATTTACCTTGATGGCATTGTATTCTTATAAGAGTTATCAGCAAGTACTAAAATCGCATGGGTTTTCAAGGCCAAAGCTGAGCTTTTAGCCAGGGCTAGGTTTATGGGCATATTGAAGGGAGACAATAATAACGCATGTATCGAAACTTAGAAAGCACTAGTCAACAGCTTTCATGTTCGCCATACTGCCATAAGTTTCAATGAAAGCCCTATAAAAGCATAGGAGATACCACACTTACAAATAATCCCGATTAGTTTGGCAACATATACTTTTGTATATAGAGTCGTATCATTTAAATCGTTAAGATATAATAATAATTAAATAAATAATAATTAATAAAAATTAAGATCGATATTCGTTTTCGTCCTAGTGGATGGCTCCGAAAACATACGAAACTCTTATACCCAAGTTCCTGTTAACTTGCCGTTTTCGAGATAATCAGTATGAATAAAGAACTTGACAACTTTAAAAGCCCATATGTGAACCACTAGACATTTGCCACACGAATTTTATTATCCTTACTCTAGCAATTATTTTAGCTAGTCCGCAGTTTTTTTCGTCCATACACTGTTTTCCTAAGTCCACAATAAGAATTTAACCAGATTAAGAGACTTAATTAAGAGCACATCAACGGCATTGATCTCATCTCGAAGGGATATCGTTGCTAACGTAAAAAACCTGCAGTCTGGCTACCGCATGACACGACTTCGTCATAATTTCATGTATCAAAAATCTGATTTGGCCAAACAATTTCCTCGTGGCCATCGTCGGCGGTGTACGTCGTCGACAACCTACCTGGTAGATTACACAAACTTTAAGCACATTTATGCCCCGAAGAAGATTCGGTAACCCACTGCTGCCAAATTCAACTTGCCAGAAGTTAAATGGATTAATTACTAGTCATAAATGGAATCGTGAGACTTTTAAAAAATTAAAATAAAAAACTTGTAAATAATGTGTAAGCGAGCAAATTCATTTTATTGGTATTTGTTAGCCGCAAATGAATAGAACACTTCTTCTCATAATGTTTAATAATATACAAATACTTTGGTTACCTGCTGAATAGAAATTTTAGGATCATATTGATACTTAGGTCGTTTCCTAGGTTAGTTCTGCCGTTGCTCACCCTGGGGCATGATGAGCACCTCACTGTCAAACTTAACAATAATATCCATTTATGCTCGTTATAGAAAAAATTCAAGTGCAGACACTCAGAGCAAATATGTTTTGTTTGGTCAATTATGCGCTTATCTACCGTTACAAAGAAACTAGAAACATCCTATAGGTTAGGCTTGATTGACGTATTGGTATTGCATCGTAAAACCTTAAAATTTACTTAATTGACGCTGAGTTGTTAATAGACAAATTGTGTTAATAACAATACTTCTTTTGGCTATCCAAGTCTACCTTCAGTGGTGACCCTTAACAAGGTTAGGATTAGGATTCATTTTCAGATATATAATATTATTGGTAAGAACTGTTATTCGTTCGTGGCCTGATATAATTACATTTCACAATCACGAAGTGCATTGAACCTGAACAATGTAGCACTCTTTCAGGCCAAGCTCGTTTAGCAGAGCCCCCAAACATGTCGGTCAGCGTTCAGTCGCATGATAAACTCCCTTGCCTAAATGCAGAATCGATATAATATTTAACGAATAATCGCGGTGGAAAATAACCTTTTGATACATCGGTATACTTTATATGCACAGTCAAGGAGTAAAAATATAATGCAGTGTACAAGATCAATTTCATTGCTAAAGGTTGGATGAAATTGTTATAGATATCATGCACGAAGAAGAAAAGGAACCAGCCTGCTTACATCAGTAAGTCGACCGTGAGACAGCTTAGCAGTTTGGCGTAGAAGTTAAGCTAAGGGTCAAAGGCACCAGGAATTGTTGTCCCATCTTAAACTCTGAAAATGAGATACAAAAAACATTAGTTAATTTTAGTAACTAAGTCAACGGCCGGGTCAACGGCTTAGAGCCGGGTGATGAGGTTTTGATCCTTTTTGACGAACATCTCCAGTATTAATTACATTGCTTTACATTTAAATCCAGTTTAAGATATAATCGGTAAACTAGGGCTAGCATTGCCCCCCTCCCCATAGACTGAATGGTAGCTTATCCATCGTGACCTAAATCTAAACTAACAGTAACATTGTTTCGTTGGAACTGGTTCACTGATTAGACGAACAATGCCGCCCTCACCTAGGCCTGGCCAGTTTAATGTTCTGCATTTTTGGACTAAGGCATAAAGGGATACATATTGGGAACGTGTGTTTAGAGTAATCTCGTGCTGCTATAAAATAATAGATCTAAACAAATTAGTACAAAGAGGACATGAAGACTGAATGACTTCTATGAATATTAATTATCTACATCGTGTTCATCAAATATCTTGGACCTTTAAATTAGCCGTGTCTTAGCGCCATTGTCCTTTCATTAAATTTTTGATCATGCATTTTCATTCGACAAACCCAAAAGCAAATTAGATTTCATCAATCAGATTCATGGATAAGTTTAATCCTTCCTGTGTGACCGCGTCTTCATAATGTTCGCTTTCATCACCATACACGGCATACCTGGCCCTAATACCAGTTTGTTATTCTCCATATTTGAATAAGCCGATCGGCTAGTTTTTAAGCTGTGGTTTAGGCGGGATTTCGAAAGGCCGTTGTTGTCGTCGTCTGCTGTGTCGCTTCAGTGACCCTTGGACCATTTCTTGGAATAAATCGAGCAGTCAAAGACATCGACTGACGAGTCGCTAAGGCTGAACAGCATATATTTCAATGACGAGCATGTTTATTTATGAAGATCATTGGAGGCATTTGTTACTAATATACGATTTTAATAACCTATTGGTGGACTAAGCCGGTGACTGCTGACATGGCAAGTGGGACTATTTGTATGTTTGTATTTGTTATGAATAATAACTGTAGAGTCCGATATCTTGAACAACTGGCTTCTGAGTGCAACAGGGTGTAGATGGTACCAAGCCGTTCAGACAAGCCAGTCGCAATATTTCAGCTGGGTCTACTTGTTTGTTATTTGTATCGGAAGCCGTTTTTCTGGTTGCAATAAAAACCTCTCACATTAATGATCGATCAAATTCGTAGTTCTAAATCGTTTCGTCCAGATTATACAACGCCCACGAATGTTTGTTGCTTTGGCAGCTAAATGGTAGTGTGGATGCTTACAATATGGCAACAGGATGTAACTACCAAGAAACAAATCGATCCATAGAATCGTATCAGATAATATTATACGACTACGAAAAAGACTAATTTATCGGTTTGATGCTATTCTGATGTCTAACTAAATTAACAACCATTAGTGCTGTCGTGTACCGCCACACGTCCCGACATGCAACTAGAACAAAATTGTTCTCCAATTTAACTAAGGAAACACGCTCTCTTCTTATACCTGTGAGGTCAGATGTGAATCTCTGGAGTTGGTTGTTCCGGCGATATTTCGCCCAGTCTGTCGACATGCAGTCGAACTGTAAAATGCCTATTTGTTGACGTCACAGTTTACGCATCAAATCAGTTAGATCAGTTCCTTAATTTTTTTTTCATCGTCTCTTTGTCTAGGTCCGGACAGTCCTCTTCTAATAATGACAGTACAGATGCTTTGATTTGATCATAGACAGCGTATGTTTTAGCCTAACAAACGTTCCACATGTGACGCCCGAATCGGAAACAATCCGTTTAAAACAAGCCGACAAATGAAAACAAACCTAATGCGTACGCTCTCGTTAAAATGGCATACATTTGACTACTATTTTTTTCTTATGTGAGTCAAGGGTACGTAAAGATGTGGGCATACCTACCAAGACGTAATTTAACTCGAGTTGTTAATGCCATTTGACAATATGAGCTGTTAAGTGGGACGCTCGTGCTGTCAAATGGGCGCGAACCACTCCAGGCCGTAATTTGGTCTAGGGCTAAAAGCTACTTTATAAAAATTTCAGCTCTTTCGTATTTATTTGGCCGATTGATCAGACTTGGAGGCTGAATTCCGCCCCAATGTTTGTTTGCGCAGACATATGAAAGACAAAGTGCACTTGTGGACAACAAACTGCCTATCAACGTATTGAAGAACGTAGGTGAATCACGGTAAGCCTAATGAATTTAGTTGAATAAGTGGTACTAATAAGTACGTTTGAAACAGAATTAATGAAGCACCTTGGCTCTAAAGTAACCGTGCACTGCTGTTCATGTTTCAACGGTAATCCGCTCTATTAAACAACATATTTATTACTTTATTGATCTACGGACAGAACTTAGTCTTCCGCTGGCTTCTTCTAGTTGGGCATCGGGGTTGTCCTACCCTCTCTATATGTAGAAGCAGTTCAGCAAGCCAATCATAGTAATAAAAAAGTCGATAAATCTGCGAAATCTTTTGAATGTTCAGTAAGTCGTCCTGTTCATAGCACACAAGTTCTATCGATAATGTATCTGATTATTTAAAGATCAAAAACAACGGATCTCTTCGAACAATCAACAACACCGTTTTCATTTAAAAGTTCAAACTTCAGCGAAACAAGCCAAAAAAAGCTCAAACATAACCGGCTGAATCTAAAGTCTAATTCATATTATACCACCACTGTAATTTTCTTTAACTACAGCAGGGAAATATCTCTTGTCATACGTGGCGTTTATTTGTAAATAAATTCTTTAAAGTCGAACAACTTACCCTTTGAGAATCTTTTTTATTCGTGGCAGATAGAATTCGATTATAGAATCCTGTCTGAGAAAACAGTCATACATGCAGTTTAAGCTTCGCAAACGAGCTATTGGCATCAGCAATTTTAGGTTTGTGTCGATACAGGTGTATGAGATTATCATTCTTAACTTTAGTCACATTTTATTAGAGTGTGCGACACATGCGTCCTGTGCAATCAGGCCTGCTTGATTTTCATACTGATAGTGTATGATTCTCCTTATGGGAAATAATTATGCGGTGGGTATGAGCGTCTCAGAATGTTTATTCCTGCCATGAAGTAAGGAAGGGAACTTCGGAAAATTTCTACACACACAACAACAAGCCTAAATTCTTTTGGCCATAGATCACATGGTTGATGGATCTTCAGTATTTAGTTTTAGCAACTTTTTTCCCACGTAATAAGGTCTTACCAGTAGTACTGGCGTTAAGACTACCTCCAGAAGGACTTGTTATCTGTTAAAACAATTCGTTTGACTTGATTAGTAAATAGTCAAATGTTTATAAAATTATGTATAATAAACATTACCAAACCTGATGTGAAACCTAATGTTTGTACCACAGTAGTGTTCTAATCAGTGAATATTCGCAATTTCGGTATTGCAAAGTGTTCTTTTGTTCCCATTTTTTGTACACGATAGATTAACGTCACTGAAAGGGTGGCGACATCGTAGTTCGCGCGTATTTTCTGTTAGTTCCAACTAGTCTTCAACATCATATTTGCCATCATATTGATTCTTCGCTAATTTCAGGAAGTCAGACCATTCGAGATTCAACAAGTGTTAAAGAAACCTAGCCAAGCGCCATTGAGGCAGCCTAGAACAGCATCCACTAACACTTCCTTCGTAATGGCCACGTTTTGAAACAATTCCATGAACTGTCCATTTTGTCACCGGTACAAAGTTTGTAAAAGTTGATTGGGAGTTCTCTGAACAAAGATGCTATTGAAAACGCTGAAATACAACGGTAAACTTGTTTAATAATGATATTGCCCAAAGAGAACCAATATTCTTTATAACTGAAGTCTGATGTTCATAATGGGCTATGGCGAAGTAGTCGTTTGGGTTCAAGTAAAACCGTGCGTTTTTAGTAGGTGAAGAAACCACGAGACAATTTCATAAATATCAATCAAATTTGTACGTTTGTTAGATATTGGATCGCGTATTATTTCTTGATACCGCTATGCCAACTTTGCATGCAGTAATAGAGATGTGTCTGTATTAGTGCGCATGATAAGTCTTGATGGTCCACCGGTTGCTGTGGTATACTCTCAAGCAGTAACTGCAGAGTAGAAAGTAGTGCTGAAAAATCATTTTCAGTTTCTCTAGTAGATGATGTACAACATATTCTGCTTTCTACAATGACAGGCTTTATGCGATCATCAGTGCCAGCAAGTGGTTTACACTGTACGGAAGGCTGTATAAAGCACATGTCAGTGGATCATAATTGTAAGCACGTCTATGCGAGTAAAAGAAGAACGCAGAGTACAGAATTCTCTGTGCGATAGGCAGCGTAGCCGTGCACATGAAGCCGGTGAAACTGTGAATGACTCGGCGAGTTCAGTGGCAAAGAAAAGTTGTAGACAGACGAGTAGGGCATTTGGGCTGGTGGAATAAATCGAGATGGAAACTCAAGCAAAAAGTGTTCCGCTTAGCGAAGGCGAAATTCAGGGAGCAAAAATTTTGAGTTCCCATATCAAAACACAGACCGCCTGCCTCTTGACGAAATATATAGTAGGTGCAGGTATATCAGTTTATTAGCAACTTGACCAGTTAATATGACACGATATACTATAATTAAGACAATGGTAAGATATGATTTATTCAAAAAAGAAATTAAAGGTCGATGGCTCGAAAGAGGTACACGCTTTCCTGTTAAATAAAATCGATTTAGTGGATACTGCTATGCGTTCCAAGTTATGACATGTCCCCTAGCAAATGCTTTACGGAATATGTAAGGTTTACTTAGTTGACGCTTAAATTTGACATACAACTTTCGAGTGCGAATTTGCTGGTTATCAACACATATATTTTTTAATATAATGCGCATTACGCATCTTACTTAAAAAGAAGTTTGGCATCTTTGGAAAAGGCTAGCCCTACACAAAGGTAACAAGAGGCTACCAACAAGACTGATTTATGCCGGTAGGCTGTGATAAGATCTTTACATGTGTGCTTCTGTAACTATCTATTTTTCAAAAATTTTTTTTGTTCGAAAGATTCTTTATCCGCAATGGTAGATACAGATTCCAGGCCACGTTACAACATACTAAATATGAAACGTATTGTACTGTATACGATCGGCAATGGTGGAACAGTGACAATTGATAGTCTTGTTTTTATATAATTGAAAAATCAGGCAGCTTCACTCATTTTTTCGCCTTTTCCTACACTGGATCTGTACTGATAGCCTTTTAACCACGAACGACATCTTATATTTGTTTCTGTTTTAGTTGTTCTCGCTCAAAACCCGGTGGTGGTGCAGATATTAATACTATAGGGTTTTGTCTATTGTTTTGAAACGCGATTCACCAACCATTAAGATCTTAAATACAATATCCTTTCGATTTTGTTCAGCTTGGAAAAACATACCGTTTACAATATAATAGTACGCTATGATCACTCCGCTGGAGAGATTACTTATTCTTTGTTACTGTTTTGTCTATAATCACAGTATACACAATTTTTTTTTAAGACGAAAACTGTTGAATTATAAAACCCGTTACAGACCTGACTTCGTCACTATGCCACGAAGAGTCGCCTGAGTTACGAACACCCTATAAAATAACATCGACATTAATGCATGTTCTCCTTGTTTAGCTTAATGAAACACATTTTCTATTAGTTATAATATTAGTTTATTTACAGTGCCGCTCGGCCATCTGGTTGGTCACGTATGCTATAACACCAACAATTTTGCAAGTACCTAATGTTCAATGCCAAATAGGTATTCTCCATTCCTTTATACCTACACGAAATTATCATATCGCCTTGCCAATGATTAATTAATACTCATTCCTACATTAGTCCAACAAAATAACGTGAGGAATACATACTTGCTATTGATTTATGCTGGAAGGAGTCTCTAGCGACTCAGGTAGCTTCCAAAAAAAACAAAAAAATTCTAATTAAAGGTGACAGTTAGCGGCCCAGGCCCGTTGCAGTTTCTAATACTCAATCAGTCAAGCAGACTATCATTCAAAAAGTATAAGTTTTTCTTTTATATTGCGTTTAGCTAGTTAGGTCTCTTATCGTGGAGGTTTACTTCTCTGTTTTCGAAAGACTGTGCGTAACCAGTTCTTTTTAGATTTTCGAACATTTTGTCCAGCATATATTACATAATGCGCTTTTCATCGGTTGCAGCTGGACTTTCCTGTCCTTGTCGTCTCCATAAGTATTTCATGCATTTTTGCAGGACCTGGACGTAAATGTGAAACATTGGTTCGCGGGTATTATATATGTGGAAAAAGTAACTACTAGACGTATTTGCGCTCAAAGCAAAAAAGCAGCGTATTTTATCGATATAAAAAACAAACCTCAGCGGAACTAAAGCTTTAACTGCGCACCTAATAAGTGAAAAATTCTGTAATTATGTATGTCACAACAGTAAGCAATCTTGTCGGCACATGGAAGTTGTGAGCCGTTTTAGCGGTTTCAGGAAACGGACACTATCGATAATTTAGCAAAAAGGTACTTTTTCGTTTATGTTAACGACCGGTAAACTGGAATTACCTGTATTCGCACGACGTCTGATACTGCCGTTAAGAATACTAAACAATCTTCCTTGAGAAATAGAGCAGTATATTAACAATATATCATTACATCTAAAAAGCTCAAAGGTTTCCAACAGTCATTTACCTCCTTGATATATTTATTTTCAATGTTGAGCAGGAATCAATCATCAAGTAAAGCAAGATAAGGCTTGATTATATTAAATTGCTTTTGCAGGTAATTACTAAGCTCCCAGTTAGTTATCTCATAAGGGCCTATTGCCCAAGTAAACACTAATAAAAAAAGCAGGCACAATATAATAGGTATAAACAGACACCATACTTATTCTTCTTGGCCTTGAAATCTACCGGGAGTTCCGGCTTCTGAACAAAATCCTGTCCTATGCTCGAACTTCCTGGCACACTTTGGTTCAAACCTTCCTTCTTCGACGCTCAATCCAACCAGTCGCTAATAACTTTGGATGCCTCACAAGTGTCTGTTGAAACGGGTGGGGATAAAACAGAAATAAAACGACTATTGCGCATTTTAGAGACAAGATTATCATGCTTTTTATTTATAATTTTTTTTTTATCTACGTCTCGTGGAATGTGTTCTTGTCATTCAAATGAAGAGTTGCAAAAATAGCCATCACATGATAATATATATATACGTACAGTGTAATAATTACTTGAGAAAATCAAATTAGCAAAACGTACAAATCTGCGAGATTTCCGGAAGGCTTTAAACGGCCTTGGGTTTGTAATATTACAGCCCTGTGGTAATTAATGTAATATTTTATAGAGGCTCTTTCTCGTATGCACAACACAGTGCAATCAATATGTTAATAATGTTAAAAATATTTCAATACTAAAATTGAGATTAATATATTATAAAGTACCTTCAGTTACACTATTGTTGAACCGTGGTATACATCTTCGCGTTTTTCTTTTTCTTTCTATTCTTACGATTTTTCCGCCGATTCTCCTCTAATGGTGCCGTACTGTCGCCCTCGCCAGCATCCGGCTCGTAAGTACCGTCTGCTTCAAAAGTTTCTGTTAGAGCCTCAGGCTGACCCTTGTCCTGCGAATATCAACGGAATACCATCTTAAACATCGAAAATTATAGATCCCCTTACTTTACACAAATCATGCATGTATATATAATTTAGTCTACCTGACCATAAAATTATCTTGTACTTAAAAAAATAAAATACATATACACGATGTCCCAAAAAATAAATATATAATTTAAATAATTATAGCTTTATTCTTTTTACATATAATGAATATTCTAAATTGCAAAAGAATCTACATAAAAAAAAACTACATACAGAACTTTTTCTTTTACCGTACTACTCGACAACACAGTACTGATAATTTTAGTCTATTGATTTACAATCTCAATTGTGGGTTTATACTTTTTTAGCATCGTTAATTCTGCCGTTGAGCAACATGTTCATTGATGCTAGAGCTAAGAAACAAGCATGCTGTTCCATGGCGCCTCTTCGTGCAACCCATCTGCTTAAAAGACCATCATCAAAATGGGCTCTTACGTCACCATTATAGTGTGCAAGTGCTTCGACATGTTAGAAATAAAACTAGTCATTTTTACAAAAGTCGTCCGAATCGCGTAATAAAACATGTTCTTACATTAAACTAATTTAATTGGCACGAGCCATTGTACTGTCAAGATAACAGTCCGATCGAATTAATGTATACATTCTTTTGAGACACTCCATTTATATGAAGTTAAGATTAAATCGAATCTTCTTAACAATTTGGATATATATATATGTATATTGTATATAGTATATATTTATATAACAACCGTCGGACATAACAACTACACTTCTGTCCATTGTTTATATTTCAATTTACTCTTGTAATGTATGGGAAATGTATGGGTCGCTCAATTTTTTAGCAAAAGCACGTCAATTCAAAGTTTTATTTGTATGAAAGTTTCACATTTTTTTTAGCTCTAAATAGATCAGAGATTTAGTACAATTAGCATTTACTGGATAATTTCAAAAGGTGGAGTTATACAGGACAACTCAGTATTTTTTTCGCATGTCATTAAACTCTTGTGGAAATATAGAAAAGCAAGACAAGTATCGCGTTTTCCTGCAACAGTGTTATCTGTTTTAAGGCAATATTTTTAATAGTAAACTGAATAAAACAAGTTACATTTTAAAAAAGTCACTGCATTAAATTATTTTACGTGGGATGGCTATATGGGGTAAGGTGCTGGAGAATTATGACTGCTTCAAGGTTAAGGCGTATTATTCACGCACGCGTTGCACGAATGTGGTACCGCAACACCGTATTATATGTGGCTACCTTTGAGACACTTTGGCGACTTTATTGTTATAACCCACTGTAGGATTAGGCCAATATTATCCATATATGCGCTATACTGCAGATAGTCAAGATTATAGATTACATGTATAATTATTTATGCCAGAATTAAGCATATACGCAATAATTATAAAGGCTTCAGTGCGAAGGTTGGTTTTAGAGAACGGTGCCGTTCCTTGTTGTTGTTGTTGTTGTTATCGTTGTTGTTTGTTGTTACTGCCTCACTTCTCGAACAGAATGCGACTCTGTATGCACCTGTATATGGGCCATTCAAAACCAGTCTTCACCTTTTTTTCAGTTTTTAGTCTGCCTATCTTGTCATAAGTTACCATAAAGCATCGCCTTCTCTGGCAATCATCACAGTTTTTTCTAAAACGATAAGGTTTTTCCCTTTGTGAAAATGACTGACCTTTTCGCACGAAATTATTAACAATAATTTCGCCCTCTGGAATTATGTGAGTCAACGACATAGATGCCTTCCATCGACATTTTGTCAAGAATGAATAAGTTGTGAGAAGTCCGTTTCAGCCAGAATATTGAAAAAATGTTTAACGAATATACTGCTATATTCACCTTCTTCTTTTCCGTGGCCTCGGGTATTTTTGACGATAGTATGAATCAAATGTTGGCCTCATCCTTACCTAAATAAACCTGATAAATGGTACGGCCCACCGAGCCATATCAAATAGATTTTTAGCCAAAAGATATTTTTACCGAAAATTTTCAGTTTGATGCTAAATCAGAAAAGTGCACTGGACCCACATGTTTATGCGCGCATTTCCGAATCCGAACCAGAGCCCCCTAAAGCGTAATTCCCTTCTCTCGCTAAGATCTAGTTTGGAAAGTCCACTAACCTCGGCATCGTTTTTAGTGTCATCACGATCTTCGGGTTCGTCTGAATAATGGTTCTGCTCTGCACTATCATCGTTAATTTCAACTTCGCCATTTGAGCAGGCATTGTCACACCTGTTGAAAGCTTTTTCTTCTTCTTCGATCAGGTCCTTTAACAATGCCTCGTTTTTCTTATGCCTTTTCGAGCGCACATGATTTTCATACCTTGAAAGGAATCACCATAAGCGTCAGCTTTGCATGTGAAAGAACTAATACAACAGGGTACTCAATCAACAGCGTGAAACGCACCGATTGGCTTCAATCCTTTTTTCTTACCTGTTGGCCAATATGCAATCAACCGACGAACGAATTAAATATATTTTAACAAAACTTATTTTATACTTTACGGTTAGTTCTCCCTTAACGAAAAATTGGCATCTTCTTTTTTCACTCTTTTGCTTTTTTTTTGTATAAAGTGTTGGGAAAAAACATCGTCTTATACCAAGCGTTTGTCTTGAGTAAGATTAAAATCTATTTAAAAAAGTGCATAAATGGAATAGAGCTATAAACAAAAACAAATTAATACACAACATGCCAAACAAGAAAACTTAAAGGTTAAGTCTTTTTTCTATAAGATAAAAATTATATGCTACTAATCATAAATATTTAAACATTAGATTTAGTGAATCAAAGATTTAATCGAATCTACTTATACGGTAACAAGAGCTTCAGCGGTTGAAAGTCTCAATGAAAGCCAGTGAAACTTTAACTTGTTTGATAGGTGTATTTGCAAACTTATATGAGTATCATATGAAGCGGCAAATTAAAAAGAAAGGTAACAAATAGAATACCTGGGGAATGGAAAAGGTATGCCTTACGAGAATCATGACGGAAAGAATAAAGAAATTAGAAGCTCAAAATCAGCCCGAATACTAACCAGGTCTAGCCACATTATCGCAGCTTTTTAGAGGAAAAAAGTATTTGAGACCACAAGAATATAAAAAGCCATCTTCATCCAAACCATTGAGCCTCATGTTCGCATTATACTAACTGAACACTAAGCTGCTGTTAGAATGACGACAGTTTATTGATAATATGTGTATATGCTCCAATTTAAAGCAGAAGGCTTTTATTTACCAAAAAATACGCAGAGCTGCAATTCGGTTTTTGAAGTTTCTTACCTGACAACGCAATATATAAACGAGCTGTACGGAACAAAGCGTAACATGCACTTTTTTGTTATTAATGTAGTAATTGTTATCAATATCTGGTAGTCTGTTTCCAAATGAACTTACGATTTTATTGACATAAAGGCCTTATCGCAGGGGATACAGAAAAGTGGATCTTGCTCCTCGACACTTTGTTCGTGCTCTAATTCAAGTTCAGCTAACTGCTTTTCGATCTGCTCAGGCCATATCCATTCTGCTTCCTGGAAAATGACGTTCAATATTACTCATTTAGTGGACTTCATTTGACAA
This sequence comes from Varroa destructor, assembly GCF_002443255.2. Classification (NCBI taxonomy): domain Eukaryota; kingdom Metazoa; phylum Arthropoda; class Arachnida; order Mesostigmata; family Varroidae; genus Varroa; species Varroa destructor. The sequence continues at coordinate 27,409,529 of NW_019211455.1, read as the reverse complement.
CATCAAATATTCTGAAAAATTCACATAATCTTTACTACAGGTCTTATGATTAAATTCTTGTCGTGGCGCGTTCAGCGCTTGATATTTATCACTAACAAGATTGTTGTTAATGCAGACAACATGACAATGCCTAAGTTGCCATAGACACAGATTCCACATAAACAGAAATTGCAGTGACAAATTAGTATGGCACCAAATTAGTACTAGTTAATAAAACTGGGGGTCTGTACCACCATTACTGACCTTGTACTTTTCCATTTTTCTAAGTTTTTCCATTTTCTCCTGTTTTCGTTTCTGTTGTTGTGCTTTATTACGTTCATCTTGTTCTTTTTCTAATTTCGCAAGGTAAAGCTTAACCCGACGATCCCGCTTTTTTACAAAAGCCACTAGACCCTGTGGAAGGGAGCACACAGCAGACCATTATTTACTGCACAGCCTGGTAAGTATTATCCCATCATAATTGCAGATCAACGAATTTTAATTATTTGCACAGCATTCAATATGTACCGCATTATGTGTATATGGAAGTAATACTTGTAAACTCGGAGTACCCTATAGCTTCTAAGTTAGTTTTGAATCTACGCTCGCACGAAAAACAATGTGGTTTTTCACACACACAAAAAAAATTTCGTCCGAGTCTGAGAAATTTCGAGCGCGAGAGCAGGAAAGGAAAATATAAACAAATGTTACCCGAATCTGCTCGTTCCGTTCCTTCCTGGCAGCGTCGCGAATCTTCTGGTTCTCCCTCATAATGTAACGGTTGCCTTTCCGGCCGTATTCTTTGCAGTGTTCGTGTTCTTGTAACCATTCGAAATTTAGCCCTGTGCGGAACGCCTCCCAGAACTGGTAGAATGGTCGCACAACATCTTTGTACGACGACTTGCTGTCGCCAAAACATGCAAATTCCAATTCATCGTTGACATATGGTGCTTCCTGATCCGCAATTGTTTCAAATACTTTTCTATACACTGAGTAGAAGCCCTGGGTAGAATCGACAGTACACAATGAATGCTCATTTGTTACTGACTGCTAGTAAACCTGTTTTGGTATGATGTTCAACAGGAATAATATCCTTAAAGATATTCTACATATAAATAAAGTTATTGTATAATACATCGTCATTAGAAAACGTTGTATACTACAAATATTCCGAGTCCATGCAAGCAATTAATATCTATATCTGAAAGTATAGAGATATTAATTATCATTAAATGAACCCTTTTACTTTTAGCTTCTCTCTTGATAAAACTTCCAATGCCCGCATATCGTTACCAAGGTGCTCCTTGTTCTCTATATTTCATTCATGTATCGACCCTGAAGCTCCCACTTTTGAATCCACTTAGTCTACACTGTAATTCATAACAATTTCTTAATATGAAACGTCTAGATTTGAATTTAAAAAAAAACATCTGTTTTCCGTAGAATTCGTCCTATTTTCAGATAAAATTATAATAATACTATTACATCAATGTGATCATTGAAGCCGTTGTAACATGAAGCAGTAAAATATTGGTACACGTCTAGGAAATGCTCATTTTCCGCCTCATCTCTGCGTTTCAGCATGCTATCACGGTGCTTGTCATAGAAAGCTCTGTCCTCTGGATTGGATAGAACCTCGTACGCCTGCTGTATTAGTTTGAAGGTTTCCGTAGCTTCGGTTATATTGTGCGGATTTTTGTCTGCAAATACGACACGATAAAAAATAGCATACCAAGAAATAATGCATAACGAGAATAGCCGTTACAATATAGCGTTTCTCGAGCGAATTCGGTTAAATGTTTATTAAATTACACAATTTTTTCCACTGCTTAGAGAAAAATCAAATAGTACGAAGTTTTCCAACTGTGTTCAGCTTGAATTCATTCGACCGATCCCAATTTATAATCTTTTTTAGTGGCTTATTCTAGGCTATATAATGTAAAGCCCAAGTTCGCTCTATGGGTTTTGAACTCAATTTAGACAACAGAAACGGGTCCACTAACACGTGCCATGAAACAATAGTGGCTCCTGTATATTTATTCTTAGCGTGCGAATTACGGTGTACGAGCAAATTCTGAACAACTATTTTTATAAAGTACATTATTTTAGCTCAGTAATATATTTAGCTTTTCAGAATTGTATTACAAAGAATACCTTTATTCATACTAAGATATATATATATATATATAAGTTAGCAAATCATACCACTATTCCTAGAGCAAGTATGGTTCTTTGAAATAAGTGAACATATAAGAAGGTAACTACAACGGACTATTTGACATACCTGGATGCCATTTTAGCGCAAGTTTTCGATAGGCTACTTTCAGCTCATTGTCATCCGCATCTTTTTTGACGTTAAGAACCTCGTAATGGCACTTCATTCTTTGCTCTTCCTTTTGTCTATATCAACAATCAAGTTTGTATAGAATTAGTTTCAACACAGACATAAATCTAACCCTTAACAATAACAGACGGGTTTAGAAAGTCGACAGGATTCCGAATACACAGGACAAACATACTCTATACAGCGTGCTGGCTAGGTTTAAACAATAAACACAACAGCAGACAGCTACGAACTCTAGCTATAGCTGGCATCAGTTCTGGTTGTAACATGAATGGAGAGGGTAGCCGATATGATGCTAACCTTGGCGAAACACTGAAAATGATTAAACGACAGCTCTGGAAAGATCGGGCCAATATTGTTCACTACTATATATATATATATATATATATATATATATATATATGCTAAATTTGAGGTAAGTTATTATGATGTTTTGCTAATGAATAATCTGAGAAAATATATGGCGGTGCAACTTGAGATGTTTTCTTTTATTACACATACGGTTCGGACGGAGGAGGGGGTATCAGAAGGTCAGGAGGTCGTATAAGACCGCTATTTTCACAGTTATAACATTCACACATATTTATGGCACTACGAATTGGATACGTGGAATGCGAAATCTAACTTCTAATTGTTATGATGTGCGGACAACTAAAGAAATTATACTTGATCCAAACAAACAAATTACCTGAATTTGGCGAACTTCAAGGAAGGTAGCTGTCTTGTGCAGCTTTGATAGATACACATGTTTGGAAGAAATAAATATTTCTCACTTTTCGTGATTATCGGGCTACGAATTTTTACAAAAAGATATATCCTTAACGAAAATGCTCAGAGCTTTTTGTTAAAAGCCAAATGCAGAATGTTCTAACAGCTACAAATGAAATATGAATGAGTGCACATTAATGACCAATTAATGAGGAATTTTTCTCAAGTTATTTTTGTAGTCATTTCGTGAATCGGAGGTTAAAAATTTAATTTACTTCCATTGTTATCTATACGCACTTTTCAGATACGTGTAAAAAAACAGTAAGCTTTCTATTGCTGAATAGGCTTATAAACATTACATTATTAAAAAATTAAAAATAATATATATATATATATATATATATATATATATATATATATATATACATATATACGAGTAAACGATGTGCAGCAAAAATCACAAACGACGAAGCCGGTGAGGTGGCAGTCGTGTTTCTTAAACCTCTTGCCATATGGCAGAGGAGGAATCGGCCATTGATTTAACTACTTCTACTCGTGGTGGCAGTCAAAAAAAAGTAGGCTTCTGCAGCGCATGGAAATACAAAATAGTATCATCCGGCGAATCACTAACCAACGCCGTTCCAAACAACACCGCCAAAGAGAATCGCGTTGAGACTCAGCAACATTGAGCAACGACCTTCTCATATAGAAACACCAGTACCTAAGAACAAAAATATTAGGCGTTAATGTAGCGATAACCTTGATTGACAGCGACCACTGATAAAAGCTACCGCGGGTATCTGCACTGCAGCCCAAAAGCGGTTGCAGTCCCAAACAGGAAAACGGTGCTTAAACCGTAGTAATGCCTTATCGTCCTGCTATAGCTATGTTTCCGAACTGTACGTTCGGTATTGTAGTTTTGCATTCTATTAGACGGCTGGCTCCGCAGCACGAAGTGACGAAGTCGGAACCTTCCAATTCAGTCGCGAATCAGATCAGGCAGAGCCCATTCGACCTTTCCTTTATTGATTCGTGCTGGAGTGTTTTTCCGTTCAGCCAAGACTGACGTTAGCTGCGTAAATTATGGTTAGGGACTCTTCGCAAAAGCTTTTTACTTGATTGGGATTAGTCGATAGCAAATTTATTTTGGTTGTGCAGTATGACTATCGATCCCTCTGCCATGAAGTATCAATGCATAAGGTCCACTAGGTTCGGAATTGTCCATGATTTAACAACACGTATATCAACTCAGTGCCACCATACGAATTCATTACATCGCTCGTAACTCATTTATTAGACGTATTTCATAAAATCATCAAAATGTTCATCCGCTGTTTATATCGGCCGGCAGGAATTAATGATACTATAACAATCATCATTGGCTGTTATGTACAACCATTGGCTGCGAGCAAGAGAGCATGTTCGTAACAACAAGTGGTCAGTGTGGAATGGACGATATGGGGCAAAAACAAAGCTTCTGGAATTACAGTCATCAGCGAAAAGCATACGCTTTTTTCGTTCGAGAAAAAACCTATGCTCTCACTTGATAACTATGCGCTGGGGTATTTTCGACACTGAATATTTACTTAGCTTTTATCCTGTTGTGAAACTACTACTTACTCAGAATAGATATAGATCCACATGTTGAGAACATAAGAATGTTAGTTCGGGCTACATAAAACTCATTTCGGCACCTTGTTGTAAGAACAACTACGCTGAGTTTCGTAAAGTCTGGTCTTTATTTCTCATGTCAGTCCTATCCATCTTCTATAGTTGAGATGAAGCAACGCGGGTAGTGAGATAAACAGTTGAGTCAACATATTTGCACTGATAAAAATGACCTTAATGAAAAAATCTCAACATACATATCCTTCGTGGCTATCGCTACGTATAATCACTTGAAAAGGTCCGCTCCTGCCAAGAGGTATGACATTTTACATTGCACACGAATACTGCACATGTGGTGTGCCCCGATATGGCTGGCAAGTGCTTCCAGCAGAAGTCCAATATCCACCTGTTGTGAGAATAGTGACTTTTGTTAGTAAGTTTTGTTGATAACAAAAAGCTACGCAGCAACATAAATAAGAGCCATGGAAACAGTCTAATGTATCTTGCAGTTCAATGCGTACATCCATGACATTATCTAACAACACGCATATATATATATATATATATATATATATAGGCTCACCTGACGAGAAATCCATAGACGATAGTTTTCTGCCGGTTGATCCAGGCGGGTAGACCTGGGGGGTGAGGAAGAAGTCACCTGCATGATGAAGGCGATAATCCCCAGCAGTGCGTGTACCTAAACTTGGAGCGCCCTGAAGGGACTGCTGTTGTTGGGCCGCCGAGAGGCCAGCGAAGTCGAATTTATAAGCGTAGCGCTTTCCGTGAACCTTCGACATGATGTTTTTGTCATAATAATATCTGTAAAATATTAATGCATGGTAGTACATGTTTATGGTCTAAAACGTATTCATTATTATGAACAACCGATAGCTCAGTGATTTCAGTCTGTTTGCTGTTGTTGATCCGAACCAGGTTTTTGTTTTTAATTACAGCAAATCGATAACAAATTCGTTTTAAAGTTAAAAATAAGGAAAATATGCTTTTTTTTTTTAAAAAAACAATAGATGGAACCACTTTTATGCAGATATCTGGATTTGAAATTCGACATAGACGTCGAAGGAGTCTGGCTCGTTCTCGAAACATGGCAAAGAGTCAGCATTTCTGCTTTTCCGAGGTACCAAAGAAAGCCTAGCAAGAGTCGTTTGTAAAGCTTTGTGTAAGAAAGTGATGATTAGTACATTACGCAGAGTTTAAACTATTATTTACGTTTTTGGATCGATGCAATGGTACAGTACGGGTCTGCGTATAGGCCTACCTCAGTGCGCGAGACAATTTGTCGTAATTCATATTGGGCTTGGACTTTCGTTCACCCCAGCGACGTGCGACTTCGTCGGGGTCTGTTAGCTTGAACTCTCCGTTTTGACCTTCCCATGCTATACAGTGGCCATGCGATGGAGGATCTGAGAGCAGTTCAAGAAGAAATTGCCACAACTGGATTTGACCGCCAGATACTGGGGCGCCACTACCTAACCCTCCAGAAACGTGTGCTCCGCCGCCTGTAAAGTAAATTACCTCGAACTTTGGCTTCTTTGCATCATAATGCGTCCTGTAATATTTTTATGAATATTTTAGATTTATAGGAGGTATTAAACTTGTGGCTTTATTATTTCATTACCTTTCTATCCAGAGACATTGAAGCAGAACTTAACAAGAATGAGCTCGCTGAGCGTATTCTATAGAATGCCCCAGATGCGCTGTTTTTTGTACGTTGAATAATCCTTTTCAAAGAACAGGCATGTAGGGTTATACTAGCTGCGACCTTATACGTGTCTCGTCGTAGTTGCTCTACGTTACTGCGATCTACTTAAAGGATGCCGAGTCTGATTTCGCTGAACCATGTAACTGCGCGTCCTTTTAGATTTTAGCATGCAACCATGGACGAAATCCATGGGAAAATCTTACTCGTTACACTTATATGGTTGTAAGAATGCTTTAAGCAGCATCGGAATGAGGCTTGCTAAATTTCAGAGTTGCCACACATAGCACGTGGTAAGGAAGTTTGATGTCATTTCATTGATGTATCTATACGCTGTTTATGTTTCTTCGAGCATGAGTACATACACGACTCCACAATCAGATCGCTGCTACGGCCTTCTTCTCTACGCACTCGGTGATAGCGCCGTTTATATCCTACTCCTGATAGAATACCTAATGAGGCTCTATCTATTCAATTCCTAATGCCGCCGTGCCCATACGCGTACCGCTATTCCATTACGACTATATACAAGAGGTATTATTATTATTATCATTGTGATTATCTTAATATACTATTACTGCCGCGGTCTATGGTTAGCGTGCCGCCTCTATCCAGTCTCGTCCGAGAGATTACTCCGAAGCGGGCGAAAGAAATGACCTGCAGCCCTGCTGGCTGTCTGTTGTCGCTAGTGTGAAATCACATATGCACGACGTGACATCTCTGCGTGACTGCTATCGCATCCGACAAGGGTTTGAGAAACTGCCTCTATAGTCAACATGGCTTGCGGACTTGATACCACAGCCATATAGTGTAGCACAAGCGAGAAAAGCCTAAGCAATACGCTAGTGAAAAGAGCTTGACTGGCTAGACTGGGCAGAAGCAGGCTAAGAGTCCCCTAGGGGCAGACGTAGATGCCGCATAGAAAAGACTTCCGTCTGTCGACGAGGAGCAATCCTCTGGGGCTCGACCATGGATCTCGGGGGTAGGGAGCTGACATCGTGCTTCTGAGTTAATCCTTCATCTGCATCGCACGTTCGGGTACGGCCAAGAGACGCGCTCACCTTGATGCTTTTATAGCGACAGCTGAAGAATGTTAACCTGCCAAGTGTTCTATATTGATACAACGTTCCTTATCAAATGATGCGACTAGTCGTTTTTCAGTAGTAGTATTGGGTTTTTCAGCAGGAAAACACGATTTTATCGTATATTGATTAATTCTTCATATAGAACTAATCGACGCCACTAATCGGATATACGATGTATTTTTAAAACTAAAATTGACTACTTTGCAAATCATTTCTTAAATTAAAAAATTACTTTTCTAATAGCGGAATAATTTTCGTATCATTAAGTAGTAGGAGGGTCTCATAGCTGAGATCATTAGACGAGTCACTCTATAGAGATTGATACGCTTTTGGTCTACGCACGACGCCTTCGACTCGACAGAGGGCTGCGTTTTGCCCTAAATTGGTATTATTAATTTGAATTCAACTGTGGAAAACCTGACAGTAGCGATACCGATCACCTGTACAAGTCCTATAACAAGTATTTGTTGTGTCCCGAACTTCTTCAGATATCCGACAGGTCTAATGAATCATATTGATCAATTTAAAATATCGCGTACAATAAGAGTCCCTACAATACGCTCCGTCATGAAGCTTCGAAAACGACCTTCGGCTAATTCAATTAAATGCTTGTAAGCGCCTAACGTTTAATACAGCTTTTTAGAGGTAAAGAATATGTCACCCTTACAATCATCGCGCTTAGAGACGACGTTTGCGATCTACAATGGACTACTGTCGGTCTTCATATATAAGAGTTGCATCGGACGTTATTGATGAATGCGACGGTCGCCTCCATTACTATATCTTAGTATCCCACATAATCGCTTCCTACCGCTTTCCCACTATTTACCCACTTCCTTGAACGTTATAATCACACACTTCTGTCCGAGAGGTTTTGCCGGAAGAAGTTCCCTGCCCTACGCAAAACCCAGTTTGGGGCAGCGTGGCCGCAAAGTACTCTATCGAAAACAAGTAAGCGCGCGTAGCCATTGAGGGAGACACTGAACCGCTGGTTTACCCTCGCCCAACACTTAAGATGCTCCTTTCCTGCCACTGCTAGCATCCCGTACCCATCTATAAATACGGCTTTAACACAGCAGGGAGCACATTAAGAGTTCGTTTTCCTGTCACTAGGGATCACCATCCGGGTAGTCGCGACGCGTCCAGACAACGACTATTCTATAGAAGAGGTGGCCTGGCAGGCAGCCCAGCATATATCGTTTCCCACGTGGCAGTTCTAATCGCGTGAGTTGTGTCGGTCTAGTCCAAGTTAATCCGGTTGAGGAATAACTCTTGCTTTATGAAGCACTGCATTTCGATTTAGGATCATTTTTTATCTGTGGTACAGGTCGTTAGATTAAGTTTGTGTGTGAAAGAAGGTAATACATTCACACCTTCGACTAAGATCGAGCTTATAAAATCTGATGTTTTTTTTTTAAATTAGGCGCTCTGCTGGCTATGGCAAATAACGCATTGAGATTACATTGCAACACAAGTTGGTCTAGCGAATCTCGGCGTTTCGGTATCGCAAATTATGGGAAAGCCAGCTATTTCGATCGCTAAATCCCGCTGCGGGAGAAGCGTCGAAAGAAAATACGTTGTGACGTAACCTAAAAGGTAGGTTCATAATGTCGTCTAATCTAATGACTAGCATCGAACACGGTCGTGGTCTAAATAGATAGATATTCAAAATTTTCATTCGAAAAAACCGCTCGAGTACGTAGAGTCACCACCTTTGAAGACTTATGCGGTGGGTGTCGTCGTCGTCGTCGTCGTCGTCTGGCCGATCTCCAAGCCACGTGCTCACCATGGTGATTTTTAACGAGCGCAGAGCCTTTTTTTTCTCTATCTTGATTTTAGTACACCCATTAAATTAGAAACGGTTGAACCACTGCTAACTGGAGAGCTCACACATGCCAAACTGGATATGTATAAATTATATCGATAACAGCGAAGATCGTGACTGATAACAAAACATTGTAATTTCGGTCTATATGTATCGTACGCTAGAAGCGACGATGCTCATTTGATAGCGTACGGAATAAATCGTTAGGGGCGTCTGCCCTTTATCTCGGTTATATTTGTTCGTAACTGTCTTTTGCTTCCTTTTTTTCCGCGACTGTACTGTACGTCATGGTGTCATCAATTTTTTTAGATCATGTCTGTCGCTTAAAAATTTCTACCGTCCTAATCGCTCTGCATTTTTTTTCGTAGGTCTTTATTAGGAAATACCAGTGTTTCCGGAACGGACAGCACCAATGACGATATCATTTCAAACGTCATTAGATTGCAAAGGTTATGCTTTTCGTAGAGAACCTCGAAAATCGAAGACTCCGATCTGGCATGACTCGATCTTTCCTACAGCAGTCTATCGGTTACGTTAACGCATATTTTTCAATATACCGCAACAGAACTCGAATCAGCTCGATGCGCACGTAAACATGCATGAATATACACTCCGAAGCAACATGATGTTTGAATCTAGGGGCACGTAACCTGCCCGTGTGGCTTCTTTGATTGTTCCCACGTGCACGACAGCCAGTTTTTCCTTGCGGTCATGTAGTACTTTTTGAATATGCCAACTGAGAACGCGTCATTTTAGTTACCATAGTACTTGCCACTTCCTTGTGGTTGACTAGATATCTAGCACCTTTACGTATACTTCGATCGACTCGAGGACCTCAAGGGGACCATCGATTGAAGAATATTTTACTGTAATATATACTGTCAATTATATGCGTTAGCCTCGGCTATGAAATCCAACGTATTCGTAGCACTTACTTGCTTGAGTGAAATTTCGTGCAGATTTGAGCATATATAATGAATCTGAAATAAAATTCGAGAGTTTTGTTAATGACGATGGACTGTGTTAGTGATGGTGAGTGCACCACCGCTTAGCACATGTCCATTGCTTATGTAAAACTACTGGTGCATTTTTAACACTTAGTTGTTGTGCTCAAATGGACTCTGCTGAATTATCAGCCAGTCGATTTCGATATCCAAAAACACTATCCATATTGGACTAGGAGATGGATAGACTATCCACGAGGGTACGCATTACCTTCACCGCTTCTAGGATCCGTTCGCGACTCTCTTTCGGTGTCATCTGAAACAATCCAAATAAACCCGGAAGGCCTAACTGTTATTATATAGTGCATAGTGCTCTAATATAGTGCTAAATACTTCGCTCGTCTGTTATCCGTGGTCCAGGTCGATGCACAGGCTTCCAATTTGAATTCCGAAGCGGAACCTCTAATTACAAAAAACTGAGTCTCGTGGACTGTTAATGGGCTGAAGCGTCCAAATACCCTCAAGAGAAAATAAACAATGACGCACGACAATTACTCGGGGCTATCACCTCCATAGACGTGACACAATTTCTTACCCCACTCTGTTCGGGCCTAATCCTTTGATTATCAATGTTAACTACACCTTGAATTGCTTTTTTTTCTTAAATGCCGAGATAGTTCACCTTTATACCTAAGCAAGCGTAACAAACCAAGCTTTATTGGCCTTTAAAATCTTGGTCTAAAAAAAACATTGGCTTAAAAATCATGTAGTGGTAAAGGTATCTGCCTGCCAAGGACTTTCGATCTCGACAAATTCTTAGATTTTACAAATTCGCAGGTACGGTTTCGACAACCACCCTAAAGTGTTGGCGATCTCAAGTAGACTACTTCCCAAACCAATGCGGCAAACTTGGATATCGTTGAGGGCTGAACATTTGGTCATGCAGTTCAGATCCGTCACAAAATATACTAGAAATATATAGATGTACTTGTAGCCTAAGTTTGTGAATGTATTTACTAGTACTAAATATATATGTACATACTATATGTGTGTGCAGTGTTGTCGCTTTCTGAGCAGCACAATACCTTCCGTGCTTATCGCACTATTCGTGAGTGCAAAAACAAAGGCTTCCTGTCTGAAATGTGTTTTTCGGTTCGACATTGTTAGATTGAAAAGGAAATGCCTGAGTAGTCATAGAGATTTTGAGAAATTCCATAAATTTCGAGGCTTTTTTAGTATTCGTCAGCAAAGATCCATAACCTCCAACATCAATATGCAACACACGAGATCAGTCAGAGTTCCTTCACAAAAATAACAAACCAATAACGACTTATGGAAATTATATACATAATATATATATATTAAAAACAAACTTCAATAAACGCAATCTATGACTTACGTTTTTCAGGACCAGAGTTAATTTTTTTTAATTCAGTATGCTAAAGGAGAATATGACCTATGACACCACTAACGAAGGAGACCACTGTATTAAGCGGCGTGTCGCTTGTTTTCGTCAGGTTTCGCGTGTAACAGAAAATTATCTCCGTCGAACGGTGATAAAAAGTGCTTGGAGAATCATCGTCTCAATACACACTATACATTTTTTTTTAAATTTATTTAACAATAACATCGCATAGGCTACCCGTCGTATGTATCGGGTCAGTAATTGGTACTTATCGGTGTGTAAGGCAAATCCAATGGATAGAACAAAAGCCGAAGCTGTAAAAGCTGCCTGTGTTTGATTTTATGGCTCGTCTTTGAGATCTCTAACCAAGTAATTGAAATATCTGTAACCCGCAAATATTCAACATTTTATACTGGCTAAATCTCAACTGTGTTCCCGCAGATCCCGTAAAACGCGCATTGTCACCAATGTAATGTAGTGCGCTAGATGTCATAGACGCCAGCTGCAGTGGAATACAAAAACCTCCAAGACTCATCGATTTCGGTTTATCGAAAGCTTATTTGCGATTACAGAAATAGATTTTAATAGGAGATCTTGGTACAGAATTTCCAGAAGACATGTGTATATATTTGAAGTGAGTTCACTATTAGGCTCAACTACACGTCAGATGAACGTAGAATCCATATTTCTATTTAACGAAATGTAATGGCATTATGATAAAAAAAAAGTAATACCAACCCATATGTAGGCACTTTCCGAAGACCCAGATCGGATAAGCAGAGATCTTGGCTGTTTATGCGGGTTCCGGAATGATTTTCAATAGGTACGAAAATTCTACCACCCTATGTAAATCGCGTGCCTATCACGAATCGTGTTTTGCTGATACTGATAGAAAAACATCTGTTAATGGCTTCGTTTCTGTTTTTGAGAAAACGATAGAAAGTATCGTAGTTCGAGAAGATAAGTAATTGAATTTCTAACCCTCATTCATCGTTCTTTGGGTCCTGGCCAGTCCTTGGTCTAAAGTGTCTCACAAGTTCCAGCTATGGGTATCCCTTGGACACTTTACACACTAATAGATGAAAGCATTGTATCATAGCATACGATTTGCTAAGGCTTAGTGTTGAATCATATATCACGACTACCAAATGCATTTTATATATGTATATATATCAGGAATTTTTTCCTGCTTGTAGCCAGTGCGGTATAAAAGACTTGATAAACTTACTGTATCTAGACTGTAATACTTACGGCTCTGTCAATCTCCATTTTCACATGGTTCCAAAATATTCGAGAGACAATCATAGCATGCAGGAGCGAGGTATTCCTGACCGACAAAGGGAAGTTAATAAAGATTTCTTTCTCCAGGAACATCTCTTCTTGGTATAAATATACACGCACGCACACACACACAATTATCACCGATTAAAAGACAACGGCCACGAACAGCTGCGAGTTTTACCTAAACAAGTACTTCATTGTAAATGGTCCCCCTCAAACGTCATTGTTTCTATACAAATTCAATTCAACATAATATTATACACACCGTCAAAGTCTATCTGTTCCGGAATTCTCAACCGATTTTGATCACCAAGCCCTTCTATTCACACGTACCCCCTCAACGTACCTACGTGATTTAGTTTGTGATGAATTTCAATTATCCTGCCAGCCTCTCAGAATGGAAAATTTCCTCTCTATTGTGGATACGTCGAACATTGGCGACGCTAGTTACATATCACTGTATCAGAATAAACAGGTATGAACAAACACAAAAGCCGGTTGTTAAGTTGTTCTCCACATATACTGCGTAATGATGTTTTTATTCTGGCAAGCTAACTTCGAATTTGAGTGGTATCGGATCAGAAAGGATCCTGGGCCTTTTTTTATATACCGCTGCATTTTAATGTGCAACTTTTCAGTCCAACGACTTAGGATCAGGTACTGTTTCTGCTCACGCTAATCGAGTCAAACCAAACGCTCTAGAGTAAAGCAAGTAAAATATTCTAACTTCTTAGGAGAAGACCGTCTCACTTTGACAAGTCTCAGCTCTCACCATAAATGCCCCTTTAATAGATATTTACTTAAATGCATTCCGGTGAATCTCATGTTTGGGAGCTATCATTTTTTCAAGCTTCACTTAATCCATTGTCCTAGCCATCAGGCCTGATGCAATTAACTGGCACAAATGAATAACGCAAGCACAATGCTAACACACCAATATCCTAGTTGTAGTGAACAAGAGGCACTTTCATCTCATCACGACGCTTAATTAATGGCGAAGGGCGTACGGCCGTCAGGCCGTAAGATTATTCGCGGCGGACGTAGAGTCAACGACGCACGTTTTTGGTTACATTGCTTCCATTTCGAGAGAGGCTAACCAAGGAAATAGCCGCTCAGACATCTAAGTCAGCTGTCGACGAAGATAATCTTTCCGTGCCTTTCGTGCTTGACTCTCCAGAGCGCGCGCGACTCACAACAGCAGCGGTAGCACAGCCTGTGCGAGTTACACTCGACCGGAAACCCGGAGGAAACGGGTTCCAAGTCCGGGTCGCCAAGTCCAGCCGGCGTGTCAGACCGGAGGTGGTAGCGGCGGCTGCCCTTCGGACTCTTGCCGGAACCTCATCCGGAAGAGCGGGTTCCGGCACGATCCCTTGGGAACGAACTCGTCGGAGCGCTATAGTTCCAACTATCACTGGACGCGTCGACCGGAGTCGAACCGCTCGGACGCCATTGCCGACAATGGCACGACGCGTTTTGTGAGGTGTGGTGCCAATGACAGGCCATGATAGAGATTACTAAGTAAATGCCTCGAGTGCTACGTCCGGAATTGCCGCTAAATATCATTACATCAAAGTACTACTAGAGCAACTTCTACTGCCACTCTTAGCTAGACCAAACTAGACCTTCTCGGAATCCGGCTCATTAGTGGCAGGTCAAAAGCATGGGTACAGCAGCGAGTACGCTAGTGTGGAGATGAACTCTACGCTAGGTTATTTCGCTAGCTGGTCTTTCGTTCAATGGCTTTGTCTGTCAAATGGTGAATGATTATAGCATTGGTGTGGCCAATCACAGCTACTTACCAACTTGCGAGGCGCGAGCTTGCTGCGTGCTATTGCTGGTAACGTTTTGCGGTAACGACTGTTGGCCGTACAGGTATGACGGGTGCCATTTCTTGAGGAAATCGGCTTCGCTACCGGTAACGCTTGCACCGCTCTGTGATTCCATGTTAGGCAGAGAGGACCTTGTTGAGGAAAGCGCCTGGCCAGCAGCTGGACAAGTAGCGATCCCCAGAGCAGTGCGTAGACCGGAGAACTCCTTTCCCGACGGAAGGAAGTGGCAAATGACATTTTGCCGCCAAAAATTTACCGCCGCCACTAGCACCGCCACCTTTGGTTTCCTCCCTGTTCGGCCTCCTACTTTGCCCCCTCTCCCCCCGTTTCTTCGTTGGATCGTAGTCAAGGGAGAGTTCCTTCCAGGGCGCCCTTTTGTGGAAGGGTTTGCGGAGCCATTGCAGCAGGCCGAACGAGCCCGTCGTCCTTCGCTGCTATGAGTCGAGGTCCTAACCAGTCCCAGGGATACCCATAAAGGGCAACCCCCTGCAATGGAGCTACCCGCAGGCAAGCAACCATGCAACCTATGAACATAAAGATAAACTGTGTATGTGCCTTTGCTAGCCAAAAGCTGTCCTTTGCCGTAGCGATCTTCCTCAGCGGTCGAAGCCCCGCCTCCCGTGCCAGCTGATGCGTCTCGTGGGGGGCGGGGTTTTAGATCACGTGGTCACATTGAAAACCACTGACTGGCTGCCTTGGCAAAGATGGCTGTTCGAACCAACTTAACGTTCCGTGCACGCCGATAGAAGGATAGTAGTTTCTACTAGAAGCGCAGTTGCCGCGTAATTTTCGAAGCAGGCGTTGGCGATAACGACTGAAAATCAAATCTAAACCTAAAATCGAGTGACACTCTTCGTTAGTATTACCAAGATAAAAAGGATAACTATTTCAGTACTTTAGAAATTTGTTCACACATTTGCAGTCAACGGATTGATGGTTTGGATGGTTGGGGCGAGATGAGTCTGCATAGTAGAGGGCTACATAAAAAGGGGGATTAGTGGTCTTGTGCACAGCCAGTCGATGACGTCTATTTTGAAATGACAAAACTGGATTATCGGGTTAACGTTGTTTGCTCGAATACTGACCTACTATATATATATATATATATATATATGTATATATACACATATAACACCTAATGGTTTCGATAGGTATAGCAGATGTAGGAACATATATATATATATGTATATATATATATTCTGGTTTCTACATCTGCTATACGTATCGAAACCGTTAGATGTTACACGTGTTAATTGTCTTCATAGTATTCATTCATCTAAAGACGATATCTTAGCTATGTTCGAATAACTTATTTCGACATAGACAGGCTCCAAAGCTCATCAAAAGTAATTGTACATCAATAATTGTTTCATCCGTTAGATTCTTTGGCGTGTTTATCGGTGCAGCTTCCAACAGCTTAACGAGCAACGGTATTATACTGTTGCGTCAGTATGCAGCTGACGCACTCTTCAGCTGGGCTAATATTCGTCTGGCCGAATCGGCCTTATGTAGGACAATTGGATGAACGTAGGGCCGTGCTAGGAAACCTCTAACGTTTTTGTCTTCTGTTATCGAGATGTGGAATTTAAACGACTGTGATTTTACCATTATGTAAGGGGGTTCGATTTAGGTTCGTTCCCTAGATCATATTTGTTTCAGACCATGATAGACGTCCTGCCAAATGTCGTGGAAACTAAATGGCACTATCGTGGCAACAGGCCATTGTCGTACGTTTGACAGCAAATTACTTCCCTATTATACCTGTAATATCTTTGTATGAATAGCAAAAGGTCTTCTTTAAATTAAACTGGCTCTGTCGATGGTTTTCTTTTTATAGGTGTATTAGGTGAGAGAATAAAAATTAGGCGAGAAATAGTGAGTGTGATCATCGGCATCCTATTGAACCATATGAATAAACGGGATGGCACCGTGGACAGGGATAGGTCAGGCTTACTTCTGTGCCGTGCTCAGAATCGGTACAATTGATTTGGTCCACAAGGTTAGCTTATAAACCTAGATATTCCTATTTTGATGTACATTTTTGTTCCGTGCATACAATCAGATTGAAGGCGCCAATACCTCGTGCCCAACGAGTTCCCCTTTGCTGTACATCATAATACAATTAAATTTTTATATATTATTCTATTTTTCCCTTGCGCACTTTGGCATCGGAGTATTCCGCACTGGAAAACTATCTTTGGCAATTTCGTTGGCACCTAATACCTAACACGCGGTTAACTGCCAAAAATAACTTCGCGCATACCATTGAATCTGGGTTCCTGGCAGAAGTTTGATAGGCCTAACTTAAATGAATGATTTCGAATTAGGTTAGGACTAAACGTCGGAACGCTTTCATTATCCATGAACCCAACGGCTCCTCGAGCACTCGAGAGTGAATTTATTTCTGTCAGTTTATTTAAGAAGTACGCCAGAGAAATCCACTTGTTTTTCATCCTTGACGATTCCCTAGTCGACAGCAGAAAACTTCTTCATTGACATGCAATTCTGTCAGGTGCTCCCAAATGCTTTGAAGTATATGAGCCCCGTTGATTGTGTAAGTCGCACCTCGTCTCCTGACCGACGTCAACGTACACTATGAATTGTGCTTAGTATCATTTCAAAGCGATATCCATCGAGGGGTCACGAACTGCGACTTGTCAGTGTATTTTTGGCAAGCTGAGTCTTCTCCACTAAATAACTCGTGTGTTCAATAAACGTGTTAAATAAAATTGATATTCTCCAGCAAGGTAACGGTACGGGCACGCGGCTGAAATACATGTCGTTAATTTGACATAACTGTAATACCTAGGACTAAGTTAAATATCGCTAAATATACAGCTCTGTATCATTCTGAAAGGAGCACTGCGGCAGGTTTCGAACGAATAGCTAACAAGGCCATGGTTTAGTAGGTCAGATTGGTGTATGGGAAAATCATTTGGGAAGAAAGGCCAATACGACCACAAAATTGAGGATACTTTATTTTACTTACCACTTCTCGTTAGGTCGGTGCCAGTAACAACCTGCTAACTTAAAGCGTGACTTACTTGGACTTCCTTGTTTGAGAATGCCCTAACGAGAATTCACGTTTTTGGGGTCGCACTCACCGTACAACTTCTTCTCTCTAAGTCTCTACTTGATGAGATCGCTTCTAATTTTAACACGACATATACGTATTACGTTTGGTATATGTGTCTATCACAGGGCATTCTACCCTTATACTACAGTATAAGCTGTCCGCGACTAATGAAGCAGATTGCCACCTCAATGGCACAATAATGTACGAAGAGTCTAATTGGGAGTGGCTCACGGTGCCAAAACGAGCTGAATTTAAGGAGGGTGTTTACGGTAAAACTTGACAATTTTATAAAGTGCGTTTTTTTTTCGCGAATGGCCACCTGAGCAAATGGAAACGTCGCATTTGGAGCTTAGAATCCGAGAGAAATAACGAAACCCATCCGCGCTGAGAAAGTGACAGTTATGTGTGCTAGGGCCCGCGAAGTGGGTATTCACTGTGGCAATTCAACATGGTCTTGATAAGCTTTTATCTTTAATGCGGAGATCGTGCTTCACACGGACTACAGGCGTTTAGTTTGAAGAGCAAGTTAAATACAGCTAAATCTGGGCATTTTTTTAATTTTTAAGTGCAAACTAATTCACAGAGGATCTTTAAGAAAACCTACATTAACTTTTAGTTAGTTCAAACAATGCAACCCGTATGCCTTCGTTTATCTCGTTTCTTTTTTTCGTATGTGTCTGTTTGTGTATTGGACATTTGAAGGCTTCGAACGTGACCTTGGTAATTTAGTGTTAGGTAACAAAAACATAGTAAAGAATAAAGGCTTTGATGGCAAATATCGCCATCGAGGGGGCGCCGAGTTTAGGCGCCAATTGACAGAATCTAGAGTGCGATCAATGCTTCAGGAACATTAATGTTTGTATGTGGGATGCTAGATTTTAGTAACCTGCCCAACTAAACGGGTACACATTTTGATGCAAAAACAAAAAAAAATAGTAAATACACTAGGATATGCGTGTTCATATTCGTACTTGATCGCGTACATTTCATATACTTTTAGCTTCGACGTCTAAGGATCATTTTCTCACTTAGATAATGTATTCAAGTCATCAAATGAGATAGTGGGTAATAATATAGGGGGTTGGGTGTAACGGCTGGAGATCGAGACGGAAGAATAAATCGACGATGACGCCATTAGGCTAAGATGGGCGGTAGGCAGAGAAAGAAATTGTGCTAGAGTATGGGTATAGGCCCTAGGGAGAATCGTGGTACCAACTCCTGGGAAGATCGTCCGTCTCTCACTGACTTCGACTTCGGATCCATGAGGGAAAGCATGCCTGCCTGTCGTGGCAGCAATAAGGAGTCACCGAGAAGTCGAAAAGCAGCAAAGGGCTCAAGGGCTCAGACACAGCGGGAGACATGCTGAGAAAGCGGAGCTGCTAGTGCGCTTTCGGAATCACTTGACGACCGTTGGCAAGCCGTCGTGGATCGAGTATCGGGTACTTCAACGACAACAGGAGTGTATAGGGAAAGGAAAGTCTGCCTATAGAACTGAACGAAGATGATCCAATACTGCGCCGACGAACCTCGACGGAGAGGCGTAGGCGACTACAAACCGTTGCAAGGGTTTGGGTTCCAGGCGGAACTCCACTTGGCTACAACCGGCGGTGGTAAGCGCGCTGGACGTCACGGGTTCATCTTGTCGGCGTTTAGCCGCACAAGCTCGAAGTGAGCCACTGAACTCCCAAGAGATAGGGATGAAAAAACCTGCCAGATTCCCAAACTTAGAACAGCTCCAACTACCATTATGTCGCCAGACATAACTGTAGGCAGCGGCAAGTTGCTAAGAATTTTGGAGCGACGAAATGGCTCGAGGGGAATCGAGGGAAGATCTACTGGTTCCTGTTTTTCTACTTTGTATGTACTAGTCACACAAGGAAGACTGATCACAAGAAAATGGCCTTCTTCTAAAGTATCTCTCAGGCAAAAAAGCCTTGGAAATGTCAAGTAATGCGTTTAATGCTCGCCAGTATTTTTTAACTTTCGAAAATAAACCCACAATTTAAAAAAATCAGAAGGTGCGATAGTATTTATTTTATAAACCTACTTTTTTTTCTTTTACTGGAAACGAAGTAGTCTAACCAGGCGCCACCTTTTCTATATATCTCTAGTAGATATTAACCTTATGAATTTAATGATCTATTGATCGTGATTTCAACATGAACCAGTACAATGTGAAATTTCTCACAGTTCTCTATTCATTTAATCCAATGGATAATTAAACTTTGTAGAGCCATAGTGTACGGACTTAACGCACTTCAAGACACGCGAAGCGAATTACGCCCTTTTTACCTAATTCAAATGAATACAAAAATCAGGAGAAGAAGAGAAGGAGAACAAACAGGAGCGCTAGATACGAATACCATTTTCTTTGCTATTTCATATCATCGGTGGCTAACTGTTCTATATAATTTAACTAAATCTTGAGACCTCGCAAACAGTTGAATCGTCTTTGCCTGAATTCTCCAATAGCCTCCAACGGCTACTGCTGTAGTTATCCGCTCTTTCGTCTAGATATTTTCGGGAGTGCCCAAAGATACACTCAGCCGGCCGCACAATAAGCCTTCAATCAGAGCTGTTGTTCGCATGTCTTAGTTGACACAAAGGCCTAAGTCGATTCTTATCTTATCGCGTAGAGGGGTTAAGAGAGGAACTGGTCTGGGGTGGCCACCAACGGAGAGGCTTGCTGAAAGCATCTTGGAAGGGCAACTTGGTTTGGGACGGTTGCAGACGGCGCCAACCTTCGTGGCCTCTTCGCCTTCTATACGATGTTGGCTGTTTGCACCAGGTTGTTAACTCTACCCATCAAATACGCCGCGCGTAGTAAGGTGAGCTGGATTTTGTCCTGCGTCCCTCGAAAACCAACTAATCTTACAGCTCCCGCCACCCACGCTCACTTCCTTATCAAGCATCAATGGTGCAACTCTCTACCGATAAAGCCTGAGTTAGGGAGAGTAACACGGTTTCAATCGACGGACGGGTGCCGATGGGCACTAGACAACGAATCGGCCAGGGGTCGCTCGGAAGGTGTTAAAAGAGTAAGGGTCAGTAGGCCCTAGAAGGTGGTCATTAGATCAATGGAGCAGCTGTTGATAAGTGAGAAAACGAAAGTCGACGAAGTGAGGTTACTACTGATCGTGCCAGGCTACTTTCGTTGCAATGTAAAAGTTAACTAGGCAAAGCTTGTGGAGTTTACGAGGTCACCCGTCTTAATAAAGAGTTGCTGATCAGCAATAATGAGCTTTTTTGTCAACCTGTGTCTCCACGCGTGTGTGTTTTGTTGTGTGTGGGCGTGTGTGAGTGTGTGTGTGTTTAGGCGCGTTAAACTAAATGGAGTGTGTCAGTGCCTTATCGTAATAGGTAGAGATAGGTATCCGACTGGCGCCAATCGTACCAGCTGGGTGACGGTATTTGTTCTCGTTGGTTTCTAAAAAATATTACGACGCACGAGGAAATAGAAAGGGGAAGTGATACATGCTGATGATATCAAGCTGCACATGCCAAAAGGAAGCTGACAATAAAATACCAATTTATCTATAGTTCTCGTGTCGTTGTACGTCTCAATGCGTGTGCCTAATTAACTTGGACTGACAATACAAAAGCTAACGGCGATTGACTCGCAGAGATGAAATATAATTTTTGAATTATATAGTACGTAACGTATTTGTTTTTTCGCTACTTCTAAAATACGTTTATTGACGGTGCAGAGATCGCAACCTCTGCGTTGACGCTGTACAAGTATTCTGAATTAAATTGCTTCTGTTAGCATTAGAGGACGATCAGATGGGAACCGGAAAACCTTTCCTAGCTCTGGTTCTGATCTGAGTAATGTTTGGACATTTGCGAGTACGTTACTTTGAAATGCCGTTTTCTGTATCTGTAGGCATTAAAATTTTACTAATCGCCTATACAACTGCTTCACGTTCTGAACACATTATTATTATTATTGTTTAAGTATTAGCGGTAGTAGTAGCGATTCAACGTTTGCACGCGCATCTTGTGAGGTTCTAAGGTCAAGGACTACATCCTTCTTAGCGCAGGGCATACTTTTCTTAACTACGCAATCGACAAATGCGACCTAACCTCAATCGTCGAGTTCGATTTTTGTTTGAATACAGGCTCCTTTTTTTGTGAGGGCTAGCATGTTCGTCACATCCTATTCAATGACACAACCAAATTTGATTGTTGTGCTGAACGTTGTTATTATTACACATATAGACCATTGTTTTGTGCCTCGTACATGATAGAGCTTTATAGCCCATTAAGCATTGCCTTAGACGCATATTTTGTGTGTTTTGCTTTCGTTTTTCAGTATACCCTATATACACGTGACCCTAGAGCCTATAACTGAATTTTTTTTACCGTGACCCATTCTATTTAGCAGTTTTGTGCGTCACAAAGTGCGGCCCACTTGTGCGCAGAGGTAGACTAGATATCTCTAATGGTTTATGATCGATACATGTCTAAGACGACTAGGGAAAAATGCATCACAACATAGAATGGTAGAAATAAAAAAAACACTGTTTACGATCTTGCCAGCACAAATAATATATACTATATTCGATAAACCTCGATTGAAATTAGGTTTCAATCAAACAGGTGCATAGTGTAATAGTTTTTTTGCCGCCGAATGATTTTCGTTTCGGTCAGATCCATTATTGCGAACTTACTTATAGTTACAGTGTATTATCGAGAGTAAGTTGCTTGTTTTGCACGTACTTAGGCGCTGCACGTTAAAGTGAGCTCCGAAGCGGAGTTCAATAGACGTTTCCATGAAATAGCTGATTAGTCAATCATAAGCGTGTGGGAACCGCATAAGCGATAGAAAAAAACCGAAATTCTTAAAGTTAATTTTGTTTAACAATTTGGTCCAAGTAAATTTTTCTGTGTATGTCGGGAACTGTAGAAATGTTGCAGCATAATAGTGAAGACATTTTTAATACGATGTAGCATCGAGTGGAATTGTTTTTTCAAAAGCTGTGCGCCCCATTAATGCCCTAAAAACGTATAGTAATGTAATCAGGCAATAGCAGAGAACATTAACGATAATCGATGCGAATGACTTCTCAAGTAACTTATAATACATGTTTACGTTAGGATTACAGACGTAGTTGAACTTCCGTATGTGCATATTTTTTTTTGAATCATGGGTTTTGGGTAATGCGGTTCGCCTACGACCGAGCGTAGGGATCTAAGACATGTTCTGTTGTGTGAACCGGGTAGAGCTCAACCTGGATTGATTGGACGGTTCAACTTAGTTTCGCCGAAATCACTACCCACTGATCTTTAATTTCACTCCTAACCAATCGAGATACTTTAATGTGACACCGAATTATTTCGGTTGAATTCCCTATTGCAACAGACAGGCTGTCTCTGGCGGACAGGGTTGGGGGGTGATCTGTCTTGCTTACGAAACCCACATGTTAACATTACCCTCAATATCTGCTCAGTCTGACCCTGGGAAGTACGAGCTTTTCTTGCCAGCCTTTCTTTTCTATGCCAGGCCCCATCGTCATGTGCATATAGAGTGCATAAGACCTTTTAGTGTGCTTTAGCGCCTTGCATTGCCTCGAGCTGCGAATTGCGCCTTCCCCTAGTCCGTCCGTGCACATCAGGCGCGTGCCCAAAGAAGTCTTCTCTATTTCGTGCAGGTAATGTTGCTATTACCCTGCGAGCACTTGCGTATATTAAATATGATCGTTTGTTTTCCAGCCTCCTCAGCCAACGCTTAACGCTTGGGGTGATGTCCCTTACAGATGCTTTAGCAGTGTGGAGAGAACAGCATTCACTGAGCGAGGCTTCGACGAATGATTTCGCTACCGTTATCAGCAGTATGCGCTTTCCTTTTCTAGGATCGTAAACGTCTGGCATTACTTCCGCTGGTTAGGCTGATTACTTCACAGCTTTGGCTACCAAGTTGTTTATGTGTTTTGTACCGCGCAGAGCTTCGCTTGGCTGGATTCCCAAGTATAGAGCAATGTGGGGAGGCTCCATACTTTCATCTCCGATCTCAATTTCTATATTATTCCTGCTTAATAAAAGCACTGTCTCTGACTTCGTCGGCGCTAATGTCAAACTTCACTCTCTCACTCTGATAGCTATTTCAGCCAGTATCTGGCTTCTGCGGTTTGGCAATTTTTCTGCTCCACGTGCCGTTACCCTTATCGCAATTGATCCGCGTGGGCGATCAGTTCTATCTCTACCGGAAGGTCGGGTAGTCCCACGACTCCGCTGGACGCCATATTCCAAAGCAAGGTTTTTAGGACGGATCTTTGCAGCGACTCCAGCGCTCATGGCAGAAGGAATACCCCAATTTGACAAGTTTTAAAGTGCTAGATGTTAGCCTATTTAACATAAAGTACACATAGGTAAATGACTGGCTCTGAACAATCAGGCATTAGCTCTATCGAATAAATACGGCGACGGCGGTGGCAATGGCCGCCAGTGAAAAAAAACTATAGATAAGAGCGCACTCATATTAGAAGAAGTCGACAAATACTGTTGAAGAAATCCTATGTCATCCCACAGTTCATTATACATTTTTGCTTTGCTTTGCTTGGTTCCCCTACAATTAATCATAGGCTACGCAGATGTTTTTAAGCCTCGCGGCCTCCTTGATCACAAAAAGAGAAAAAGGCGAAGATCCATATAATTTAAAAAACTGATTATAATAATGAGGATAGGGGCTTTCACGCGTGGCCAAAAAGATGATAGCGATCCGTTTAAATATAAGATAAGATGTTTCGTGCCTCGAGATGGGCGCGAATTTTAAATATTAAATATCGAGTCGGTTTCGAACCGCTGATTAAATAGGCAGGGAAATCACAGAATTGTATTTCCTTAGTATGACGAGGAATGATACTCGTGATGCGTCGGATTGTGCCAAAGATGACGATATTCTTCAAACAGGCAGGAAAAAATCTGCTTGTTTAAAATGAACTGGCGGTCAACAGGACAATGTGGTACATGTTGCCTTATCATAGCAGCGTTATTTGTTGACAGTGATCCCTCAAGAGACGAGATAGTGATTGGTCTCTTACAAAGGCTGTGGCCATATCTTTTCCTAGGACTCAAAGCGACCTAACACCAGAACCATTTGACTATACAAACTCTAGCTAATTACTTGTCATCGAATGTCTTGTCTGACACCCGCTGTCATTTGGTATCGCTTCTTCCACATAAATCAATCAAACTTAATAAAAATCTCCTGGTTTTGATTCAGTGGGCGTAAACGAAATTTTGCCACATATGTTCTCGCTCTAATTAGCTAGAAAAAACGGCGTCCAAAAACGCGCGTAACCAAGAACGAACTCCATGAAATAGATCTGCATTGCCAACTGTCTGTCACATGTGAAAATTCGTCGACAATGAGAAATCAGCTTGTAGCTGAAGTCACAAAAAATGTGGTTACCATTTCGCTTTTAATCGAAAATCATAAAACATGTTCAATTAGAACCTCGAGGACGTGTTTCGTGTTCAACTCCCAACGACTGTGACTTGTGAGAGGCAACCCCTTTGGTGCCAATTTGGTGACTTATTTTCAGTTGGACAGAACTAGGACCAACCGATTGGATTCGTATAGAGTCTGCAAGACAGGCGAATACTGAATTTGTACCAGCGGGAATAGTAACGTTGCCGTGCGAAGTGTAGGATAGAAAACAGGTGCACTTCGATTGCATTGCACCAGTGTCGCTTGATGTCGCCACTGTTGTCTAGGCCTGTAGAGGCTGTCCACCTTCGTAGCTCGGTGGCCAACGGTAGCGTGATGCTGTAGCTGTCTGTTCAGTCACTTCTGGGTCGTATCAACGGGTCGACTCCCACGGCAGTTGCCGTGTTGTAATCTACCTGGTGCGTTGCATGCCTCCCCCTTTCCGATCAGCGCTTACC
The DNA here is from genome assembly GCF_002443255.2 of Varroa destructor. Lineage (NCBI taxonomy): Eukaryota > Metazoa > Arthropoda > Arachnida > Mesostigmata > Varroidae > Varroa > Varroa destructor. The sequence goes on along the minus strand of NW_019211455.1, from coordinate 27,383,838 downwards.
ATTTGTTCTTGCTTTCTCTCTTGATATTTGAGAGCGACAGCTCTCATCGAGGTTCCTTTAAAACCAGAGAACGCAACTGGCGGCCACCTTGTCGTCCTGGAACTCGTGCGTACGACAGTTCGGTCAAGCTAAAATGGAATATGCATTGTGCATTTAGTGCTTGTTCAATTGTGCCCACCGATCAGTGTCACCGTTCCGGAGACCTACGAGCGTTCTAATTTTTAACCACAGTCCGTCGTGCTGCCGAGCCAACGTCGGTCGGACATCACAACCGCGTCCTGGGAATGTCAGCTGACCGTCTAATTGGTTCTTTAGAGAATTAGTTTTTCTAACGTTCAGCATGGAGAATGACAAAAAATATCACCGGTATGTTCAAAATCGTTAAACAAAAACAGAGTTTACGTTGTTGTTATTGTTATTACTGTTAGCAGCAGCTTAGTCTTTGTAAGCCCGAATATAATTACTATTGACAGCAATTTGGATAGACAGATTACTGTGCCCTTTCCCAAAGACGAGTTGTCGTCTGCAAAAAAAAAGGGTAGTACACCGTAGAATGCCAGTTTTCGATCCCGCAGCTGCGGATACGTTGCGATTAGCAGGAATCTCTTGCTTCCTGCGCAACAGTCAAGTGAAAGCAGCGCTTCCTGATTATAGCAATGGCTACAAAGCGTATTGTGGAAAGACACGCAATTGTTTAACAGGGAATATATATTGGGGCCGCCAAATATTAAAAAACACGTCTCATATCCAATCACTTAACCAAATACCTTTTAATATTCTCTAATCCATTCACGCGTCTCTCGGTCCGATATGCCATCTCGAATGATCGGATAATAAGGGTAGTTTGTAGAGGACGCTGTTTGCAACTAAGTTAATATTTATTATTATATATCGTAGCATGTATCGTAGTTAGAGCAACTTTTTTTTGTGGTACCGTGCAGTAATAGTGATAACTGGCTGTCTCGACCCTATCAGCTTGCTGACAATAAATAATTATATATTCAGAACAAGATCACCATTGTAAAAACAGCCGGTTCTATGTTTCGACCTGTTTTAGCTGAGGAACTCCAAGGACTCTGAGGGAACTAATAACAAAACCAATAATAAAACGCCTGCTCTAAAGCATAGCTCACAATAAGGCATTGATTGTTCATATTCTGTACAAGTGAATGGTTTGTTTAGAACGAGAAAGCGCTAATAATTAATAGACGACGCCAAACGCCGTCAACAACGATACGTTTCGACAAAATCGATAGTGTTTTTTCCTATCTCTCACAAATCGAAGTCATCTTTCTACTTGCTAGGTTCGAAATTTAGCTGATTTCGTTAGCGCGGCATTTTTGAGTTGCTTTAAAGTGTTGAAGCTGGGCGTTTTGATTAGATTGCATGAGGGGAGGAGGCCCTACGGTAATCGGCAGTCACTGCTGTCGATCTAAGCGCTTTCAGTCTGGATGATTTCAAAGGCCAACAACTGATAGAAGAAGATCTCGTTTCTTCTTGTAACTATCTGTAAATAAGTGAATAAAATCGGCGACGGATAAGAGAGCTAGGAACCCCCGCAAACAAGTTTTAATCGCCAATCAATAACGCACAGAGTCAATCGGTACTTCATCTTTAGCAGAGGGAACCTGCCTTCTAGTCCTGTTTGTCCAAGGAATTATCAAAGTGCGAGACTTATGCGCGGACCATCTTTTTGACATTCATTTTATTTGCTCGAAGTTGTTTAATTAGACGCTATCGCGTAGCAGGTCATGGGACGTACACGTATAGATGGTGCTTTTTATCTAACTCCTTCACGTCTTAATGGGTCTGAAATACGTGCTATGGAAATTGTTGAGTGCCCATTATTTATCTGAACTGTGACAAAACCGCCAGCGGGGACCTGTTGTAAGGCACGTTGATCTGCTTTTTGTATGTAATTAATGAGAATTGACACTGGTTAAGTGGAGACGCGTTTCTTCCGAGCTAGAGGTGTTGGACGTCATAAAAGGGTGACATATTGTTGTTGTTAGGAGAACACATGAGATTGTCCAGGCAAGTAAATGGATCTATGCATTTTGCTAGGTAATGTTTTACTTGACTTTATTGTTAGCGTGCGCTTTTCATACAACCCATTTTTACTCGATGTGTTTACTCTGCGAGGTGATCTTTGTGAAAAACGATCAAATTTAGAGCTCACAGAGCTAACTTTTGCCCTCGTGCATCATTTGGGGGCAACTACAGCATTTGCATTATACTTTACCGTCGTAAATTTTACTGAATGTGCATTTTGCAAAGCAGAATCATCAAATATTCATCGTTTGCCGGTTCCTACGAAGAATTCTATTCGTGTTTTTATTATAGGTTTTTGAGCTACCTCTCAACGGATGGTAAATTCGATGGTGAGATCGGGTTGGCACTTTTCGGTCTCGGGAGGGCCGGTACCATACAGTTGCAGGTAAGAGCGAAAACTGTTCTCGTAAATATCTCACTTAATAGGATTACAGCCATTTAGAGCAAAAAATATATGTTTTCCCAACAATTAACAAGTTTTGGTGGCGTTTTAGCTTACGTACAAAATAGCTACATCCACCCGCGCGTGATCCATAGCATAACCGCAACGAAGTTTCCTCTTCTTCAGTCGTCATCGCCTGACGGAGGAAACGAATCAAGATAACAGATCCTATAGAAGCGCACGCTAGATATAAAGTCATGCCGAACATTACCTATGCAAAACATTTTCCCGTTCGTTTCTAGCGGCTACCTGCTCGTACGTAGTTGATTAGCGAGCGTTTTTCTTTTTTCGCTGAACCTAAATCGAAATATATAGGTCAACTCGGACGCTAAACGTGCGTGCAATGAAGCAAGCAAGTTGGCCGACCGGCCGCTAGATTAACGCGGAAACGTCAATGGCTTGCAATAGTGAAAGCCGTTTTGCGGAAGAAACAGCACGTGTGTGTACTCCACTAGGCAACACGATACACTGAGACATACATATAGTCAGTCTTCTTTTGTCTGCTTTTGAGGAGCTGCCATATCATAGCAGGTGTCTCGTTTCACGATATCAAAAAACATACTTTTGTATCTTACGATCTTCCATACCTTCCCATTCGCACATGGGAGGTTGACGGTAGTTCTTCATTTGTATTTATCTTTATCTACATCTGATTAGAGGAGATCGCATCAGTGTTTTACCATCGTTTCTACAGTAGCCTGCGTTGCTTTATTTGTCAGATTTCGTGACGCTCATTGGCGCGTCTTTGTAAATTGGACACTTCCCGAGCTAAACCCATCGGCCTCTAAACAATGCATTGGCTGAGCATTTTTTTCTATTAACCACATCTATGACTGACTATCTATCTCCTAATGGCCTTCGGAGTTTCAGAACCCATTGGGTCTGTATGCCTGGATATATATTTATAGCTTTGATCTGTTCTAGCAGTTTCAATTCGCATAGAAGATCCGTGTAGGATGAGACAGGCTTTGCAGCTTTCTAAACTATTGCATTTGTATATATATACATACAAAAACTATTGACCTTACCAAGAAATCTAATAAATTCTATTGTTTATATACCACAAAATAGTTACAAATCGAACCTGCATACCGTAGGTTCGTTGTTGTACTTTAGTAATTTTTCGGGAAATTAGAACGCTAGTGTACATTCTTGTGATTTCGGTTCTGGAATCTATTCGCAGACTGCAATGTAATGATGCCTTAAATTCATTAGATTTATGTTCTAATACTTTATATATTGATTAGGTCCTACGATAAGCGAAGGGTAAATAGTTGGTGACAAAACAATAGATTATACAAAATATATACGTATCCAATAGCCGATCAGCTATAATGTTTAAATGGCAGGCAGATCGAAGAAGGCATCCAGAAAAGGACGCAGGTAGGAATTAAGGGTGTGAAATATGTGTTCATATATCAGTTACAGCTAATAACATCGTTTCCCTTGGACAGGGTGTTATTTTCGTCTCTAGATTCAACGAATCTAGACATAAGAGCATCAGTATTTGGGACTTGGCTCATTAGAATTAACCGCGTTTCTGTTTTGTATATTTACTCTGTACTGGCGCATTTTAGGTAAACATATAAGCTCTTGAATGGTGCGTACCTGGCATGCGGAGTGGGAGTGCCCCAGTCCTATCCTTGCTGTTTCGCAATACGATAATCGTATAAGCTATATTATGATTTTTCGTTAACTTCAAAGATCCGCCCAAAAGTTTTCATTTATACTTATAATCATTTGACTGATTCGATTTAACAAGATCCAGTCTCATCTATCTATGATTTCATTCCTCTCACCCACATGATTTTTCTGGTAATAACAACGCATCCGATTTAATATGTTATGCATAGCACTAAGAAGCTGTTATATTTGTTTTCGGCATAGTGCAGTACTCCCTCAGCAATTGGGCTTGCTTTATCGGAGCTTGTCTGAACTTGGTTGCCGGCTAGAGCACCGCTTTCCTTTGAGCTTTACTCCGGAGAGCCCGAGTCTGCAGTTAACAATATTGTTATTGTAGCCGATACTTACTGTATTAAATTGTCGGGACGTCCGCGTCTAATCCCCCTCGTCTAGACGTCTTGCCTGTAATTGAAGAGATTTATGTGTGAATTTTCCAGATTTACCTATTTGACTCACACTTTTTCCTATCTTAACGTTCGATTCATATCCTAGGTTTCCAGTATTATTAAGTCTTCGGCTGATTAATCCTAGGTGAGAGGCTACAGTGCTGTATACAAATATGTGAACGTAAGAAAAGCTCACGATGCTGGAAGTTAAACTGGACCCGGCACCTTTTGCGCTGTGACAACTTTTTTTTTGCGACCATTCATGAATTCAACTTACGAAGTATAATTTTTCTTTTTCGTGTCCTTCCGCAGAATATTCTATCTTGTGTACGTTCCCATCTGCATTACATTGTTGAAGACTCTGAGGAACGTAGGCGATCGATCGAAGCTAAGTACCGTCACAAGCTGCCTGACGCGCAGTTTATTCATTCTACCGATTGCGGAAAACTTCTATCTGACCCAAAGTATGTCCCTGAAACCAGATAGACAGACAGACACGTCTTAAGCAGACGTTAAAGATTACGGAGGAATCCTGTGTGCCTAGCCCTAAACAGTGTTTCAATATAGTTACTTCTGAAACGAGATTGTTTTCAAGGTAAAAGAGTTCCGAATCAAACAGGATATAATTTGCAATCAAATGAAGTAAGTAGACAGTTAAGCTGCCAACGTTAACCAGCCAAACTCTTCTTAATGGCGTTGTCATTAAATTGATATGACCCAGATAGACTTCACCTAGCGAAATGTTTTTCTACCTAGATCTTCTGATGTTTCATGATACGACTAGATAAATAGCCGTAGCGTATTGTATTTCGATTCTTTTACAGCGTGAACGCAGTTATTGTTTGTACGCCAACATTTACCCATAAGGATATCGTTTGTAAAGCACTAGGAGCAGGTAAGTAAAACGGTGTAGATATTCGGCATCTTCATTCGTCCGTGTACATAGACCGTATATAACAATGACGAATACGCTCTGAACTGATCAGATGTTTTTGGTGTTACTGGAGATCTGTACACTTGATTTTGTCCATTCTTTCGCCCGTACACGTATTGTGCAGGTAAACACGTGTTTTGTGAAAAGCCCGTGGCGGAGAGCAATGAGTCCGTACGTGAATGTTACGAGCAAGCCAAAAAGCATGGAGTGCACCTGTTCTGCGCCTTCAACCGAAGGTAATAGGACAATCCATGTAAATGTGTACATCGAATTTATTTCTCTATAACAGGACGAAATTAGCGGACTGGCCGTCCGCTAAAAAAACAGAACGCATGGGAGGTCTGACTGACTTCTCTTGATTAATTGTGACCTGTTCGCAATTTTCGATCGGACTCCATAAAGTTATTCTATTTAAGACTGATCACATGTAAATAGTCTGATCATAGTGGATAGCGAACTTCATTTATCGACGTTTGGTGGTGCTTGTACTATTTATATCATTAACACAAATGGCCGCAATAACAAGCTAGGATTTCTTCTTTATCATCAATCATAAACGCTACATAAAGAGGCTTTACGCTTAACTACGCGCAGCGATTACATGGTATATAACATAGACTATTGTTGACCTCGTCCTTAAAATGCTTCAGTTTAGCCGAAGTAATGTAGTATAGATTCATAGATTGGTAACGTCAGATTTGCTATAGCAATTAGCGTTTCTGAGATTGCTTCACCAACCCTGATACTTCAGATAAAAAACAGGTTTCACTGCTACCATCGTCAAGTATAGTTGCATTCGTTTGCACTCGCAATGACCGATGAAAAGTCATAGCAGAGTATGAAAGATGTGTATTGCGTATAAAGGTATCCTCTATTGTATCGCCGCTAGCCCATTGTTTACTTTGTGCTTTAACGGCTTCTCCGTTACAGATACGATCCAGGTCTACGTAAGATCAAAAACAAGGTAGTCAATGGAGAACTCGGAGATCTGTTTCTAGTAAAAACAACTTCTCGCGATTCGCCCATGCCAAGCATCGGCTACCTTCTTACTTCAGGTGACACCCTAGTAATAACAATACTCATATGAATAGGCAATAATGATATGGGCCTTTGTGCAACAAATGTGTGAGCCTTGGGTAGCACTGAATTGTCATTTCTTTCTCGTAATTGGCGTTGACTACAAATCTAATTCATCATTTATGCGGCAGATGGCAAATCGAAGGTAGTAAAAATAGGTCAACTATCTCAGGAAAGCGAAGCGGTATGAGAGGGCAAAAAAGATCCGCGACTTCACTAAGCACTGAAGAAAACTATAGCGTATGTACTAAAACAGATTTACATCTCTGATGACACTGAAATAACGTCAAATAAAATAAGGGTGATATATTTTTGAGGATTCAGTGTCATTTTCGTAGCGAACCTGCAAAAATGCCTTATGTATAGGAAAAACAGAGATGACAGACTGGCTTTGAGGAACAGGTTAAGGCATTATCCGTATAGCCGATTGCATAATTATGCCTTTGACAAAACCCGGATCAAAAGCCAATACCTAGAATCATGTACATGACTATACACGTGTTGATAACCTGCTGCTTTAGCCTTAACCAGTTATCGTTAGGGGTTCCAGTGACGGGAACTCGGTAGTAAGCGTCATCAGTTCCACCCTTGAGCTTTTGATAAAGCTGGCGTCTTTGAGCCGGTATACGAAATAACGAATCGTCAAATATGAAGTATATTTTGAAGGGTATTTGTATAGTTTCCCCTCTATTAGTGTTTTCTTCCCATGCCGATAGTCTGACGTGCATTGAAGGTAAGTACGAGTTTTGAGTCCGGCCGAACTATCGCAGTATTCGACGCTCAGGCGGCGCCAGGTTTCAATGTGAATCTTAGCTTACGTACGTTTTGCACGAGATGCATAGGGCCAATGACATTGATAGCTTTACTGAGCAGCGCAGCTGGTCCGATGACAAGTATGCTGCTATATGTGTTTTTGTAAATATTCTGTTTGGCTTGTATCATTAGGCGGAATCTTCCACGATTGTGCTGTTCACGACATCGATGTGGTTTGTTGGCTGTTAGCTGAAAAACCGACGCGTGTGCAGGTACACGGTGCTGCTCAAAAAAAAAAAGCTAGCGTATGCCTAGGTCTCTAGTTCTTGCTTTCTTCTTCGGTTAGGCCACGTCGACCAAGATGTGTTGTTGTCTTCATCTAATTCCTTAAAAGTTGAAATAAATAGTTTTAAGTTTTACGTCCCATATCGCCGTTAAGCGTTGTTTCAAACGGTCCACCTTCCCCCGTACAAAACTAAATGTGCCTTCACTTGGGTGTACCAGTCCCCAAACTAAATAGGCTTTGCCTTCGTGATAGCGCAGTGGATACCGTGTTTGCCTGCTGAACTTAGGGACGCGTGGTGGTTTCAAAACCGGTCCAAGACGGATCACTTCATGCTGGAAGCCATCCGTCTGAAATAATAATGTCTAACAGCCCAAGTGGCAAACGTAAAACACGAAACACGTTTCAAGTTCAGTAAGCAAGCAAGTTATTGCTGCTTTATGACGGGAACTTATGTGACGTATGAAACAATGCCTCACAGCGGAAATGAGATCCGAAGAATTTATTAATCAGTCGTTGTTTGTTTATTGATAGTCAACAGCTTGAACCTCAACTCAAATATGCATATATAACTTTCGTACACTTTTCGTTTTAGGTCTTCGGTTCGCTGCTCTCACCTACTCTTGAAGAGTTGCGTGGCAAGGATTTTGACAATGTCGTTATTTGCTTTCAATTCGGATCCGGAAAGCTTGCTACGATTGATCTGAGCCGTAATGCATGTTATGGATACGATCAGAGATGCGAAGTTCGTTGAACTATGAAGTCAATTCCTTATTGTATTTTACTGATTTTGAATACCCAGGCGGCTTATACGTACCGTATCGTTAACGATGCCGCACATTGAACGACTGTTAAACCTAAGCCTCCAATAGAAAACCTTAACTTTGTGATAGTACAAGAAAATTATAAATATTTCTTTCTATCGACACTTGCTATCCAATTGGTCAATACTAATAGTCGGCTGAACTTACGAAGTTATCGTATGTAATTGTATTAATTAAGTGGGCGTGCTCGTGACACACTCGATATTTTTATACGTTACTGACATTTTTGTATGGTTCTATTTCATATTCGGTGTGTTATATTGAATTAAAGGGGATGCTGAGCTATAAACGATGATGACGCTTTATCTACTACAGGTATTTGGCAGTAAAGGAATGTTACAGAACGCCAATCACAGACCGAACGGCGTATTTGCATGGACACCTGATGCCTCAAGTCAGGACCCTATCCTGTATTCCTTCCCCTCAAGGTATATACGCTTGCGCGAGTTTGCAAGCTTAGGTTAGGTTAGGCTAGGTTAGACACAAGCCATTGCAGCGTACATCATTCTCAGTTATATTTGTTGCCGTGCATCTATATAATCAAGCAAATAAAACAGTTAAACTAACTATAAATCATAACATAAACCATTAGGTGGGCACGAATAAATTGCAACTCTGCTCTCAAAAACTACTAGCCATTGTCAAATAGGGAACTTCGTGACCACTACGAGTTTGAATCATTTGATTTTGAGGCCATTTCGCCTGATACTTCTGCGTTCTCTGCACTTGGCTAATTCTCCAGCTAGTATTACCTCTAGAAGCTGTCGAGGATTCATAGGGTATTTGTCAAACGGGATAACCCTGACGAACGCTCGACTCCAATGGATCCGCCATGCGCGCTAGACTAAAATCTACGGACAATGATCGACTCTTAGCATTATTTTTTTTCTCTCAGATATCAGGAGGCGTATGAAATGGAACTCGAATATTTCCTAAATCTTGTCAGCGGTCGCGCGAAGCCAGAGGTATTGCAGGACGACGTTCTCGCCGTAACAAAAATCGCTTCGGCCTGCGAGAAATCCGCGAAGGAAGGCGTTGTCGTTGAATTGGAGTGGTAGATACAGTGCTCTCAACGACATGGACAAAACAATACAACAAACTAATGAGTATATAGCCCATTGAAGCGTCAAAGTACTATTAGTAAATTACATACTTTTATATGCGAACATGTTTCCCTCTGATCAAGGTCCTTAACAAAGCTTAGCAGATTTTTTAACCCCAATAAAGTTTCCCTATATATGTTAGTGCTTGTGTGGTTATTTGTAATCAACCAGAACCATCTCATAGATTAGTAATTACATATATAAACATATATTATATAGAGATTAGGCTTTCCAATTTGGGTAGCAATTTGGCTACACTGTCCAAACGCTACAGCCGACCTTAGCAGTCTCCATACGAAGGAACTAGCGGAGGACCTAATGGCTAAATTCTATATCGAAGTTAATTAACTACTGACAGACACCGAAAATTTTGTAAGACAGGGTTGTTACAGTAACATCGCTGTTTTCTTAACGTAAATCCCAACCCGCATAATTCTACTGACGTTAGGGTTCGAAAAGCGAATATCAGTGACAGCTTTTTTTTCGAAATTGACATAGCTGTTGTTACGTATGGCCTTAGTAACAACAGCTATTTAGGGTAGCCAATATGAAGTTTTGTCAACACCTCCTGCCGGCATTAAACGGCAGCTTTTTTAATTGAACAATGAGATAAATTATACTAAACCGAGTAACAGTCCAAGTCTTTTATAGAAGTGCTGTCAAAATCGGCTCGAGTCGACCGTTGCCATTAGGAAAATATTCCACGAGATATATATATACAATATATATATACACGAAACCACAAATAAACCGAAGTTCTTATCAGAATAGTTCCATTCGAGTACACATTCGAGGGTAATGGAGATTATTATCATCCTTACGTATTATTATCTTAACTTGCAGGCTATGTCTAGTAAATTGTTAACCTATCAAAAGTTACTAACTATATACAAAACACTGGAAGCATATTAAACTATATTTTTAGGAGGAACTTAGTATCTGTTCCACGGACTGCATAGACTATCGGAATCGAACTACGAACGCGTTTTTCTGCCAATGTACAGACCCCGTAAATGTATTCCATTGAGATGAAACTGACTTAGCCGATTGCGCCGACGGGGCCCGCGTCGCAGCGCGCATGATCATGCAAAATGTCGGCGTAGCTAACAAGCCATCATAAACTTAACTGGGTTGTTGGGCATGCAGAATTATTTTTACTAAAAGCTAGAAAAAGAAAGATTGCAGTGAAAGCTTTATGACTGCTAAAATATCGTTGTTGTAACAATTCTTAAATGATAACATGGACCTAATTACGACTAGCATAACATCTGTCGATACCTGGAATAAGGAGGAATAAGGGACGGTCGGGTCGGGGGAAAAGTAGGAAATGATCTAAAAACCCGAAACCAGATTTCCGGGTGTAGCTAGGATCGGCTGGAAAGCTGAGGCACAAGGCAATCGAGGCGCTGTCCGGAAAGGGGTTATTCTAATAGTAGAAGGCAAAGACTGGTGAGATAAAAAATGATATTTGCGTTCTCTGTGACCTGAACAAGGCGGGCATATTGTTCGTGGCTGAACAGTAAGATCAACCGAGAAGCTAGACCCCCATGTTTTCGATGCACCTCGTCAGGAATTCGAATCGGTTCGAAAAGACTTCGTGACTACAAGGATCGATAAAACGCACAAGAAGAGTCAATGTAAAGGTAATATCTAAAAGATAAGCAGACGACTTATCCTCCAATGCAAAAATGCTAACACAGTTTCGACCTTTAGGGGGACTGGGAGAATCTAAGATCTATGGTGAACCTGATAGCCACACACTAGGCACCGTCAGCCGCTAATAAAACACGTGCGTTACATATTCCCAAACCCCCCAATATAGAAGAAGAGAAAAGTTTAGTTTGGGCGAATTATCGCGAAGTTAAGCTTTACTCGAAAATTGCCCCGGTTGTTTAAAAGTCGCCTTCCCTATTCTTTTTGTTTTCTAAGTGTCGTTAAACACAACGGTATCGACCATTTGCGTCTGTCCTTGTGAAGCTTTTACATTCGGAACCATATTAGTTTCTTCAGATTGTTATTGTTTGTTTGCCGTCGACAACTATAGCGATCAACGAGATATTGTGATCTTCACAACGTGCTTCTGTCAGCCACTTTAATTTCTTTGTGTTGCAGTTTGGCTGCTTTTCTGTCAATTGATGCAGTCGCGGATCTAACGCTGGGTTGGGCTCAAGTGCTCGAGATTATCAATCCTGTCTGACACAATGATCATCTCTTTGGATGTCCTGACAAAACCCGAGTGAAACCTTTGTTATCGTTCCGTTTCAGACTAATCCTTTCACCACAGCAGAATCAGCCTTAGCAGGAGTTTCAATAGACCGAACGTTATTTGCGTCGTCAACCTCTATCAGTTGGCCATTGCTTGACTGGCTTCTGCACTGGCTGGTCGTCCGCAGTCGAACCTACAACCGAAGTAGTGCTCCATTGCCTCTGTCAGCCTAAGGCAGGCACATAACAACCTCAGTTGTACAGGCTCATTCATGCAAGGGTCCAACTTCTTGGCAGTGTATTATTCATTTTGTAGTTTCCGTCACTATAGACCCAGATAAGGTCCCGACGACAGCCGATACCACAGTATATTAACTAAAAAGGATACCTGTACAATGGGTTGATTTTCAAAACGCAGACACCTGCAAAACAACCTAAAATAAAATTCCCACTATTTTCTAGGAGTGTATCATATGTGGACCTAAGGTGCGTGTTAATTAGTGAGCAATATCTGCAGTCGTGGTCCGTAGCAGAAAAAAGAGTCAGTTTTATCTATTTGCGGCGTCAGTGCCGATGACATTTCGTGTGTCGCTTACGGTGAAGACGACAATATAATAGTAGTAATATAATATAATAAGAAAAGTAGTTAATTAGCTACTTAACTAAGATCGTGTTTAGGTCAGATATACCTACCTGTTAATAAGCTTTCACAGTCTCCTGTCGATGCGTTTTCCCATAGCAGCTATTGATTATAAATAAAATAGAATAAAAATATGGTAGATCGTTCAAGTGTGCAGGGAGAAATTTTGTTGTCATTGTGCCATCTACCAGCACAAATATATACTAGCTATAACTATTATTTGCCGCTGATCTAACGAAATAAACAAATCACATATCTGTTGAAATTTTCTGTCAATTTCATAAACTCATTCATTAAATGTTTCTTTGCAATGACAGACGGAATTAATAAACCGTCAACATATTTTTCTAGTTGACATGTACACGATTAAACAAACGTGTAACTATCAGACAGCTATTTTGCGTAGAATGCAACACTCGCAAGGTGAGACGCGAGTCAGACACCTACGCCAAATGTACTTTGGGGGCTAAATGGCCCCTATATCTCCTCCTATGCGCATCTACGAACATCTTTTGATCACCCGAGGAAATGACTAATCTTCAGTCAAGTCTTCAGTGGACCCTGACCATCTATCTCCGCAGTTTCGCTGGAAGACCAACCGCACAGAGATGATTGCCTTCGATTTAGCAAAAGCGTAGAATAATCCGCTAGGATCATTATCTCGGTATTGGCACACGTCTTCCGCTTACCACAACAATGTTCACTGCTTTCTGTACAATAAAGAAACGAAAGCTTATCACTAGCAGCATTGTGCACCCATGTGCTTGATGGAGGAGTTGGACGCCAGTCGTCAGCGACGCCTCCAAAATGTTACGCAAACAAGTGATTGCGGATAGATTTGGAGTGTCCATGACACCTAGCTATAAGCTAGTTGTAGGATTTCTGATACTTGCTCGACCCGATTTTATCATGCAGCCAACCGGACTGCGCTGACGAAAACGGGTATGAGCTTAATATAAACCGATACGTACTGTCTTCACTAGACGGGACAAGGGCGGCTGAAGCGAGTTCCGTCTAGTAAACATTTTCTAAACTAATCGAGAAACATACGTCAGAGGTTCGATCTTGGTGCCGGCGATGCCAAACATTACAGTCCTTTGCCTTAACAATTGCTTGTAACGTCCACTGGTTCGAATGAAACAAAAATCGCTCGCTGTTTACGGTAACGGAGACTACGTTGTTCGTCTCGCTTTACCGCTATATATCGAATAAACCGAAATAAGCCGAGCGCTGATGCTGGCGCTATTTCAGAACGTCCTACCTAGCTTTGTTCTATTCGCGACAACTCCTCTTCCTCAAAAGCAACGAAGAAAACTGTATGTCTGGTCCCTCGTTAGAGGGGGACCAGACATACAGATGTCGTTAGAAAGAGTTAAATAGCTACGAGCTAAAATAGCAGCGCGTCAAGCGATGAATCGGGGGTATACGGCAATAATGCCACTAGAGGTGTGTGTGGGTGTGTTATTTGCTCCGTGTGAAGTACAACACAAACGAATGATGTCCAATGGCTTCTAACAGAGCCGTGTCAGGAACAAAGAAAGAAAATATGCATTTGAGGTTACTGCCAAACGATTACTGCATCACCCCTCTCTACTATTACCATTACGCCTCTAATGTTTTTCCCGCAAATTCGAGGAACTGTCTCATTGATTGATTCACTGACTTCCGACAGTGTCGCTGATTTCAGCGAGCTTTATTTTTCGAAGTAATAGTGTTGTAACGGTTCCGTTATACTCCACTTTTTATTTACTATGCAGTGTTCTGCCTTGAGGAAGCTGTCTTCCAGGTAGCCATGAAATGCAGCACCTGCACAGCGTTTCGGTGCTTGGAATCCGCTGACGTAGTTACCGTGCGCAAAGACTCAAACGATTTCGATACGACAACAATGCATGACCGTTGTCGTAAATACTAGTTTTAACTGTGCGATGCTATCACTTTTAATTTAATTTGCAAGGCTCGTAAAATTGCCCAAATAGATTTCCTCCTTCGTTGTTCAAGGCCGAATGTACTTACCAAAAAAAGATTCCACCTACCACCTTATACAGCTTCTGTGAATTCGTGGTGTTCCAGATGCTCTGAAAGCTTTTCATAGTGAAACTCATAGTGAAGTATGTTATGTTTGCGAAGGTTAGGTTAGGTTAGGTATCTGTTCTTCGTTCGAACATCTCGGCTAGCCTTATTGAATGGTTCTGTTAAGTCATGCTCAACCTAAATTATAGGATCCTAGATAGGACCATGATGTCTGGCCAGATATTCGCGACGAGTCGAGCATCCGTTCGTTATTCAATCGCCGTTTAGAACGCAAGAACTGACCTGCTTTTCCAGCTATGCGTTCTGATGCTTGTTTAACGACCTGCGATGCTTTAGATGGTAATTCCTAGTCGTCAGGAGCAACGTAAAAAATATCAGTTTTGTGAAAGACGCTCTGCATACCAGCTTAGTGGTCGCTAGATATGAACGCGCGGAGCAGCGCGTTCCGTGTCTGAAAAGCCTTTAATAAGATGCTATCTAATGACCGAAAAGGTAGCTTTAGGGCCCCAGACGCAACGCTTTATTCATAGTAATGCTGCCCGGATTTATCAATGTGACATATGTGCAACAAGGCCCTTGGTGATAAGCAGTCAAGGATGGTACGCGAGGCAGAGAAAATGCGATTGGAAGAACAAACAGAGAAATGAGATCCTGCTCGTTGGCAACTCAAACATATGAAAAGTTCGAGGAATGGCGAGGGCCGCATCGGTGTAACATCTGCGGATACGACACCATGTAGTTCTGAAAACAGAGTTGGAAACCTCATTTTTTTTTTTTTGCAGAAGTCCTCAAAGCGAGAACTCAAGCATCTCGCGATACGGCTTGATCAGTTGCTAGTGGCTGTCAATGGTAGGAAGTATCACTTTACGCTCACTCAAGATTCAATGAACGTACGAGCTAGGTTCACGCATTTTTCAGCACGTTGGTCGTGCCTTAGCATTCACCACTTTGCGCTGTCAGAAATTGTGCAGTTATACCGAAAGTTAATGCTGTCACTGCTTCGAACAACGAAATTCGTCAGCCAATTGAAACTTACCTAATGACGGGGATCCTGACCTTTCGGTCCCGCTTTTTTATTTTGTCACCGAATATCGTTATTAGATGAGATAAGCTGAATGATCTTATGAAAATTAACTGGCAATGAACGAATAGCAAGATTACGTTTATGACAAATTCTTACAAGATTTGTTTTTAGGATAAGTTACTCTTCTGTGCACAGTTGCTCACCCTGACGATTTTTATTTAGCTAGGCAACCCGTACCATCAACACGCACTACGTAACCACGACTGAATGAAATACGTTGCGGATACGTGTGTTACTACCCAAAGGAGAAGACAATTACAACTGTAATGAGTTATTATCTGTGCACTATTTCGTATATTACCATCGTTGCCATATATCAATAGAGAGGTATTTTTTTTTACATATATATTTATTAGTATTTGTTCCCCAGATCCAGATCCCAATCTCCGATATTCTAAGGCGTAAGTAAGTTGGCAAATCAGGTTACATTTAATAACGTTTATCGTCAATATGATATAACCCAACAAATGTAACATTTAAAAATAAAATATCATAAATTTAATTAATAATCTAATAAAGTGAACATTTCGATCATTGTCTCCAGAGGCCTTGTCGCCTCAGATAAAGTTAGTTAAAGATGCTTGCCATGCGTAGCCCGGTTTAGTTCAAACGAATAATCAACTCGAAGATCTAATCATTGTCTATCAAGTTGCGATCCATCGCTCAACTCACCCCTTGATCAGAGTTGTTTGCACACCCCAATGGTACTCAGATATGAAGGAATTAGCACTCTATTTAGTTCATACTGTAACCGTAAATGAAGTAAACGCAGCACTTACTCATCCTTGACAGGATAAACAGGGTATTTATTAGCGGTTACCTGCCAAAACTACCGATCATGGAAACCGATCGCCGTCTTTCATTTCGGCACAGTCCCTCTGCAATAACGGTCGTTGTTCCTTGGACCGGTGGCGTCTAGATAATCCTTTGGCCAGCGTTCCTTAAACGATCAACGGATGCCGTACTACGCGAGTCACAATCTGTTACGTCATAAAATTTGTTCTTGTGTTTCGAGTGGACAAACATCGATCAAAATCAGAAACTCACTCACAGACCCTGTATCTGATCATATCATATTATCTTGAATGAAGATAACTAATAATGGCTTGTCTTCTATGTAAGTTATATCTTACGAGAACCAAAAGGTCTCTTTTTACATCTCAAGATATACTTTACACCTATTAGTCTACCTCGATTTTGTCCATAATAAAAAGTCGATTGTGATACGGTGTACTATCATGAATGTGTTTGCATTTGGTGGCAATCTTACCTCCCGCATCCTTTTGTCAGCTGCAATAACGCGTTTCTTTACGAAGAAGATTATATCTTTGTCACTTTCATTACCCTGTACGCTTGCCTCGGTCTTCCAGAGAGGCACAACAGACCCATCTGTAGATATATCAGCAGCGCTGACCTTTGTCCATTATCGACACGCCACTTCATTGTAGAATCTGCAACGTGGGCCCAATGAAATGGCACAGAGGTTATTGGAATTACCTGTTAGCCAACGAACATTATGCAAATAGAAGTAAATTATCGTGCTGAACACTCAACAAACTACAGTTTGCAAAAACGTTTTCTTGGTTATTTTATCTTGACACGGCATCTGCCGTTCTGTTAAATAGAATACGTTAGGTACATAAAATAAGAATAGCAATCAGAATGATACTATCATTCATGTTTGGCTTCGGGCGACGATGGAAGCGGACCCGTGCGATGGCTCTACCCATCATAAGATCGATGGCCCCGTTGATTATCGAAATCCACTGATGTAACAGTGCATACGAGCGGTTCGCTGCGGAGAAAAACGGTCCATACAATCACCACATGTGCAGCTCATGTAGTCCGAAATTGGCGCGTGTGGAAATATCTGCAGACGACCACAGTTGGATTGTGGCCGGGCGTTAGAGCAGGACATCTGACTGGGCGTCGGTGAAATGTCCGAGCAGAGATCGCCTGTCGTCAACGAGGCTGACCATTCGTAACAGAAGCTTCCAAGATACCGTGCCACAGTCCCAAGACACGACCGACCTGTACGAACCACGATGACTCGACGTAGACGATAGCAGGCTTAAGTTATTCTCATAAGTTGACTGTAATTTCTACGCCGTTTTGTTTGTCTACATTTATCGTCTATTTGATTTCTGCTGTTTGTTGGAGAGTGTGAGATTTTAGGCTGTCAAACGTCAGCTTTCCGCCGTCCTTGATACCACTTTTATAGCACAGTTTCGGGGTGATGGTAACAGCACAGCCGAAGTACCCGAATCGTATTGCTACCATACGCTTTGGTTCATAAAATGAACACCTGTAGTACGTTAAGAGAGGCCTAATTTGAACTGTGAGCCAAGGACACACGTTCAATCAGCCATATATTTATAATTTTTTTTTTCTTTTCTAGCCTCGAAACAAGACGCTGATAAGCTCCTACGTCATGCATCAGGGTAGCAGAATGGCCTGGAGTGCCATACTCCCGAGGCTCCATCACCACACAGCCTAAAATTGTAATATTTTTGGTTAACTTAATTTTGCCAAAGGGTTTCTTGTTAGCCAAGCAGCTGTCATGGTCAGTCGATGTATCTATTATCAATGTCGTTCAATGTACACACAATCCATTAACTTCGAGATCGATCTCTTTCGACGCTCAGCTGTACCATTATTCTAAAAGCAAAAAAAGCATCAGTACTGAATAGGCGAAGGCGAGACGTGCACTGCATGCCTGTATTGTGTTCTCCATACAGACCTTGGACTTCCATAGCATTCTCAGTGTCCTACGAAAATGTGACCAATCCGATGAGATACGAATTGGTCCATTCGGCAAACATAACATTCATGCTATCCCGATTAGTGATAGTCCTTGAGATTCTCAACGGTCATGTAGCGACGACGATGCGGTGAAGCCGGATTGAGGTAAAGCTGTTTGTTCGTTGATCAGAAGATCCGATACAGCAACCTTCGCCGTCATAATTACGCTCCGCCTAAAGTACGGATTTTTGGTTTCACTAAGTCTATACTAGGTGTACGCAAGCTATGTCGCATAGTGCACGTACTATTTACATTTGAACTATTTACAAATACGGCAGACAGCTCCCGAAAAATGTAACCGTTTGAATTGCTATGAACCAGCTCGGCGCGGGAATCAGTTAGTTTCATAGAATAAGAAAAATCTGCTGGGTGAGATGTGTTTTGTGCTCGCAAAAATAAGGAATAATGATTGCACGCGTCGTGACTGAATAAACAGTGCTGAGAAACGCTAGAAGAGGATTCATGACTACAAGCAGTAACGTGATCTTCACTAGCGCCTTCAAAGATTTTATGGAATATATAAATATTGGAGAACAAACAACATACGTTTCGGAAACGATCATGGAAGACAACCACTTATTATTCATTACAAAGTGGCTAGATCCTCATAGTTAAAGGATAAACACCTGTGTAAAGCCTGTGCTACCGACAAATGAAAATTCTACTGGTTCCCGTCCCGCATACTAGCTCGTTCCACAAACTGTTGTTTTTACAGTCGTTTAATGTGAGAAAAAAAATTAAAGCTGAGCAAAGCACCGAATGACTGGTGATGAAAAATGACATCATGTGCCTCTAGCTAATACAAGCATTATTGCAGACTTGTTGACGAACCTCGTCGTGGATCATGTCAATGCTGCAGACGGTACCCTCAAGATCGCAGTCTCCTCCGTCGTTGAAGTCGAATACAGAACGCACTCAGACTGACAGTCGACATCACGCGCGTTTAGTAAATCAATGAATAGCGTGAAGCTCTAATAAGGTCACTTCATTCAATTACGTCATATAACAAGGCGGATATAGAAATTAATACAATTTCTATTCATACAAGTTCGGTGCGCTAAGACATGAGCGTGCTCATTTACGCTTACATGCAGCGGTAATATTCAAGCCGATTGGACTATAACGAACGAACTAAGCTTTATTATCGTATATGAAAAGACGTAAATACGTTATGGGATTGCGTCTTCTTCAAGAGAGAGGAAAATTGAGCATCGAATAGGACGAACCCGAAATAAAAACAAGCCAGAAAAAAGACAGTTAAGCAAACTACACAGTTTGGGCAAAACATGAAGCGCACAAGTGATGTTTATTCAGAAAAAACATCAACCCGACAAATCTAAATCTTATGCTACTAGCTCAATTGCAGTTTTTCATCGAATCTAAACGTTTATTAATTCGCCCGGCAAATACCACTTCCTGCATCTTTGGGATCACAACTAAACAAAATTTCTGTGACGAAATTGTGTGTCCTTGATAATCACCTGCATATTGCGATAGCGTAATAAAATTAAGTTGTCCTTTTTTGACATATTAGTCTGGAGGACTAGCCTACTGGTCGTTTGTAGAGTATTGCGCCATTAAACGTGAAGTAAAATTTGGTTATAAGGTACGAGTATTCAACATTTCTCTATGCCTTGAAGGTAACAATATAGCAAGCGTATAGCTCACATGATTCAGCTCGAAGGAGGTGTTGTATGGCACAAACGCCTTTGCCACATTTCCACGTTGGGGTTCAATCTGCTTCAACTCTACAATGGGATCCGATCCATCGTCATTCGCGATATCCACTGCCCTTTTGTAAAGGAAATGGCAACGGTAGACAGTTAGCAGGATTATTTAGTTTCATGGTAAAGAATTATACTTGCCAGTGCATACAGGTTAGTCAGAAAGCACCGTTAGCCACTTGGCGATGCCTTTAATTGGGGCGTTGCCTAATTTTCAGTTATTTTCACTATCGTCACGCCGCAATAGTCTGTATTGAAATCGGATTATTGCGTGGCCTTAATGTAAACCTTATAAGTGTACACACATGGGCAAATAATAGAAACAGTAATGAAGGAGGCGTCCTACCTACTCACCTATACTTAAGAACCTTTTGTTTTGTTAGGTGATGATTTTCAGGAAGCAGGTAGGTTAAAGTCATTACCGGGTTACCGGACATCGCACGGAGTCTCGCCCCAGGGTAGAATAACATCAGTATCTCTAACTATTACCGATACAAATATAATAATTATATGAAAAGTAGTACCGCGTTTAATTCAGCAACAACAGCCTACGCGTTGCTGCGACCTAGGCCGATGTTATTTAGTAAAATTCACCGGACGACTACTCCCGATAAATTTCTAGCATACATCTTCAAATATGAATGGAACACGACTTGTCAGATGTGAGTACAATTTAAGCTGGTATAACATGTATGCAGGTGACTTCGACCCGGTGCTACACGGGTACCTTCTGTTAGGCCTCCAGTATACAGAACGGTAAAAATAATCTTGAATTTTTCTGACTCTAACCCTGTGAAATTACCCTGAAATGACTACTCGATATAGTACAAAACAAATAAGATACGAAGTCTATTTTCTAACATCATTTTTGTATTATTGGTATTGTATGCGTTTACGGTTATTTTTCAAGCTGTTTTGATTCAATCAAAGGCTTCGAGTGTATTTCCTAGCATGTATTATATACAAAAAATTATGATTTACCATTTATTAATCTGTTACGTAGCATTGAATGACCGGTTCCGACGAAGGGCAGAAATACTAAACGCAATTGTTTTCGTTAAGTTAGAAGGTTTTTTTAACTTTACAAACCCCAAGGAATTATAGTTTAATTGATGTGCTGGTTAGCATAATGTTAGTAGTCACACACTGTCTTGGCACCTCTGAAACGCTAAACTCATAGGCCTGTTTGCTGGAAATATAGAACATTGAAATGAAGCGACTCTATTTACCTAATTATAAGGGTATAGCTGAATTTTTGCTTTCTAAGAATTGTTGTGGCTCTAATAGTGGCGTAAAGAAATCACTGCCTCAATTCATGATATAAGGGTTTGTTATATTCTCGTATCTAGCATCTAGATGAGTGTAAAATCAACAAACAGCACAGCGTTTGGATGCCCCCGCACGTAATGGGTACAGTCCTGTAGTCCCGGTAGTTTCTGCGTAGATGGAAACGCTGGAAAAAATTTTCAACGGACATATTCAACATGCTACTTTACAGAGTTAAAAAAGACTGCGTTTTTACTCACATGCGGATATGTCATAGCCAAGCAAATTCAATCACTATTGTTTGTTTCTTGCATATTCGGTACATTGTACACGCGACAGCGCACCGTTTGAGATCGACAACGAAGTGATCATACACACACAATCACAGTGTTGAGGGCTAATGCCCCCACACAGATGTAACCTCATAGTTCAAAAGCGTAACCGTCCGTCTAGCCGTGTCCAGGATGACCATTCGGGCAATGATTACAATCCACCCCGCCCGTACAGGCTTATTCAACATCTGCTGAGCTAGTAACAAGATAACGGATCTCATCAGTGCCTATCATCACGGAAACTCTCCCGGTATCGAATCCACCATGATCACTCGTAGCCATAAATGCAACAAATTTCAGCATACATTAGTGCATTACCAAAAAGCCATTTTCAAAGATCCAGTCTATAGCAATGACAGGGCATCTATACGTTGCTAGCCTAGATAAGTTTCTTTCATAACAAAGCGAATACAACATTGAATCAGGTTAGACTGTGCACCACCCAGCCAGACGAAACTACCGATGTCAAAATAACCAAGGCCTTATTATTCTTCACAGACCTTTACATTCGCATATAGTGTAAAATCTAAGTAGCAAAAATATGTCGGTCAGTGCAGACTGAATGTACTAGAATCAGGCCTGGACGCTCGGCGAACTGTGTAATATTCACACGTCTATTCAGTCAGCTACTTGTGACTTCTGAGCTTTTTAACCGTCCATTAGCTATTAGTGACAACTTCCTTTATTAGTTGCCGTACATTTTGTTCTGTTCCAAATAACGCTGGGTTCGTAAGTTACCAGATACAGCGAAGTTCTTTACTATTGTTGGACGTATGCACGACCCAATCAGTTATATCTATTCGTTAAGGGATATTTTGCTCGTAAATAAGATGGGGTTATCCTTTTTCTTAAAAAGTTGTTATTATTACGCCAATCAATTCAGAGGCTAAGTACACAGCACTGAAAAGTGGCATCGAACCTAAGCTGCTAATTATGGGTAACTTTTCAAATGTAACGTTTAGTGTTCCGACCTCTTCGCGTTATCGCATGGGTTAATAGAAAAAAAGCTCTATGTTAGCTTTTATTTTACCATAACAGGCAGGCAGATCCCGAGCCATAATTTCTGCATTTTATTTGGAGATGATTATATTTGTCTTGGTATTACATGAGAAAGTTTGTTCAATCTATTCGTAGAAGGTTCCTATGTACACCTTTTTTCTCTTCGATACGTTAAAATTTATTCTGATGTGTATTAAACTACCCAACAGTGAGTTTTGCGTAAAGAAGTTGCCATACTGCTTCCTTTATCGTCTAGTTTGTCAGCTACAGGTTAAAATGGGAAGACAAAATACCGAATTATGTTCCTTAGAGCGGTGCATCCTCCAGGTGGAGCCACCTGTCCCATTAGTACAGCAAAGAGTAGGCCATTTTCTGTGTTGCTGGATTGCTATGGTAGCGCGTTCAAAGTAGAGAGGAAGGGGCTGCGCGAGTGGGGAAGTACCCTCTGAGCGGCGATCTTCATTCTCGCTAGCTAGAAGGGGGCAAATTTTGTCAATATGAAAATTTAGGCCGACCGCGCATTGGCGTACTGTATTAGACAGCTGATACGAGTTGGCGCATTGGTCACCCGGCTTCCATTAGCTGTGCGTGCATAACAAGTTGCATTTTAAGAGATTCACAACAGGGACCGTTGGTACAAATTTTGAGCGATCGGACGTTGCCAATTTTATCATTTTCGTGAACTAGGTGAATGGAAGAAACTAGATCAAACACGAAAGCTAGCAAGTCACTGACGCGTTTACCAGGTGTTCGACACAATTTAGCTATAAAATAAGATTTCGTTCTGACCGACCGTTCTGATGGACCGAGAAAGCCATCGGTAAGTATAATTTTCTAGCTATTAGTAAATTGGGTCGATATCTGTTCTGTTCACCGCGTTCCTGGGCAGCTCAGCAATGCTATAGAACAAAAAAGCCATGCGACTCACCATGTAAGGCTAAAATAAGTGAGATAAGCAATATTAATTCCTTTTGCTTTTATACACAAGAGGAAGCTTTTCCTACCGGATTATCTACCGTAAATCAGAAAAGTAGCTCAAAATGTAAACGAAGTTGCGCTTCAAGGTCGTAGCTAAGTGATTTGACTCTACTGGAACGCTTCGATTAAAAGTTGAAGGCCTGTCACGGAATTATTGGTGTTAATCAATTGTCTTCTATTTCATAGAACCTTAAACAAAGGCAACTATATATATATATATATATATATATATATATATATATATATATATAGACACAACATAGATAGAAGGTGGGATTCAAGTTAGCGCAACGGTTCGACGAACGAGTGTTAAATATACAATAAGATTAGATATAATTGCCATGAAGCGTCCATGTAACTCCTCTCTTCAGCTGCGACGGCGAGCAGGTGTATTACATCATTTATATTGTAGGACTTTCTTGTCCAGATGGTTTTGTCCTTGTCCAGAAGATATTAATCGATAGAGGACGAAGGAAAGATCACAACGCGAGTATGAGTGTAAGATATTTCCAGGACTAGTCCATTTTATGAATCTCTGGACCTACCCAATTGATATTGATTAGCAAACACGAAGTCAATAAGTACAAAGTAATAGTACCTCTTGCAGCATCTTACCGCCACGATTTAGCCACTGCTGCAGTTCTTTCAGGAACATACTTTTCGACTTCAATTAGATTGAGACGAGAATATGTGAAAGAACAAAACTAATTCTATGTGCCTGTGACTCCTCTTTCAAAATAGAGATTGTGAATGTGCCTTGTTAATATCATAATTTTTGATAAATTGACTAAACGGTTTTAGTTTTCCAAGATGTTAATTATGAGAAGTTCTGTGCAGGTGGGCAATGGACAGCTAATTAGCATGTTTTACTTAGACGTAACTCGCACCTGTGCCCCTCGGTCCACAAAAACAACCTTTAAACGTGTCTAATTAGCCAACCTGATGCATTTGTTATAATATTATCAACCATTAAACTGGTTTGTGGACCAGTTTTCGGTCACCCCAGTAGTTCGTACCGGATCCACCGGACCGGTAAAATTCATCGAAGTGATGCCGAATTATAAGGCTCGATTATTCAGCCAGGTTGTGCTATTATCAATTGCGATATTCAGTTACGAGCTCATAACATGCGCCCACTCGGGCCGACAAGACATGTTATTTAAGTGAACGCCGTAATTGTGTAGGTTATTTTAGGAAATTGGTAAACATGGCTGCATGAACGAGTATCGTGTTCTGCACAAATGCTAAGCAAGAGCCGTTTCGAACTTGAAAGTGAGTCCCTAGCGAAGCATTGGTTGACTTTTTGCTTTACCAATAATTTACGTTAATCTTAGCCAAAGTTCCAAAGGCCAGAGCACGCTTGACAGAATCTGGGTTACATGTTAGTATTCTTCCCTTTCTGGCACCTTTCTTGTTAAATATATACATGTATATATATATATGGCGTAGTAGCGCGGAAGAAAAAAATGAGCATATACACATATAATACATCTGCGAAGGTAGCTCCCTTATATAAATTACCTGCTCAATACAGCCAGCAAAGAGCTGTTAAAGATATTGGTCTTGCACGTTTTCCTTTCACGCCTGTTTGACACCTTAATAATGAACCAAACTCCCGCGTCCAGGCATTCTCCAAAAAGCCTATCGGTGTCGACGGCGAACAGCGAAGTTAATGAGAGCCTAGATTCGTTTTTATCGATCCTGGGTTTTGTCATAAAGAGCTCTCGTTAGCGAAAGAGATTGATGTATAACGTATGTCATTGCGTTAGCGAAGTCTACCAGTTTTTATTAAATTAATAATTACTTGTTTGCTGCTACTGTTGATATTTAGACTAATTTTAGCCCCTCTGGCCCTCGATACCAGAGACCAACGTTGCGTTTATACAGTTTAGCCAATTAAATGCCTTTTCATATTACCCCCCACAATGCGACGGGGTGTAACGAGGTATCTTGGCGGTTGCTTTACACATCAGATAGATGTTTCGTATTGCTACTGTTAAGCTCTTCAGGCATCAGTAGGTGTGTATCCTGGATGCAACCTGTTAATGGAAAACGTGCTGAACGGGTTCTGATTAGAAGAGATCTATTTTCTTCTAATTTCTATGTTCTATGATCTGTAATCAATGTAATAGATAAATCGTGCTACGCTCACAATTTGGAAAAGACGTTCGACAGAACAGGCGATAACCTAAAACCCTGTTTTACCTAGACACGCTATAAGGAAAGGTGTGCTATCTCGGGATAGGTGGTTCTATTAAGTTCGCTAAATGATGGAAACGAATAGAAATGTAAATATGCGAAATCTTTACATTCTCAGCTGTGTGCAGCGCTGTTCATATTTCCGTAACGTCTTGGCACGTCGTGGACGCTGCAATTCATCCCATCACTAGAAATGAGGCAGTTTTTGCGTCGGAGTTTTACCGAGTGTTTTTTTTTTTTTTTTTTTACGGAGTGTACCGGGCAAAACTGAAAGTGTAAACCAGCGGTATTCATAAATAAAATTAGATTTGATGGAACCTAATATAATAAGAAAATTCATTTTTATTCTGTTTCAATCAAGACGCATCCTCTCTTCGAATTTATAGTACAATCTACTAAATCTTAGTAATCTACTAAATCTTATTCATGCCGTACGTGTATTGCAGGCTCTTGTTCTTGATTTGTGGATTATTAGGCCAAAATCAATGGTGTGCCTGCGCGGCGTCAGTATTCCATAATTTTCTAACTGATGTGATTAAATATATGTTTAAGAGGTTTTGCTTAAATCGACTTGTTTTCCATCATCGATCCTGTCGTGATTAATCCAGCTTATCCTAGTTCAGCTTGTCAACCATAGTAAATGTTTCTGCTAACTGTTGATGCGTTGACGTTAACAGTCTCCCGAGGAGCAGACTCCATTAACGAAAATTACTCGACTCAAGTGGGCATACTGTATACTTGCACTGGGGTAGCATGGGTTTTTTCGATAGTGAGTTCGGCACAGTGATATCTCCACCATTCAGAAAGTGCCAGAGGTGTAGACTTGCCTCTTGGGGACACGGAACCCTAGTCGGATGAACGGATGAAACGATGTCTTTGGGATAATGCCGCGAGGTGGAAAACATTGGTGTCTTCGCGTCAGTCGCCCTGCGCTTTTGGCAATGAAAAGAGGACTCGTTTTTGGTGGAACACGAACCGATAGGTTGAGTGCATATTTTCTTGGCTCATGGTGCTTAGGTTCTTAGGGTAGAAGTAGTCATTGTTCAGATTAGTAAATCTGCAGTTTCAAAACTGCTAAACCTATCGTTTCTGTCTCCATGGGTTCGTCTGATCGTGTACAAACGAAGCTTGAAATTCGCAATAGAGAGAGACTTACTATTCTTGGATTTTTAATTTTGACAGAGCAAATTATGTTGTCACTGGCCATGTTATGCGCTCTCGTTGGCTTGACACAGGGGCCATAACTTACAATATATTAGATGCCTTTTAAACTAGATCGCCGCGCTGCTATTTAGCATGTAAAGCGTATGTGGAACACCTACATGTTTATCGCGCAGTGAAGGGAAGCTATATGAAGGTAAAAAAACGTGCTGACTTCCGCAGCATTCGGAAGAAATTGGTTGCGCACATCGTATTGGAAAAAATGATATCACAGGCTAGATTTTCTTTGCCTGATATAAGATACGTATCCAGTCGTCGACTACTTGTAACCATAGGCTGTCCGATGTTGCTTTGCTGTGCCAGTACATTAGCGCAGTTTCAACTGTGAGCGACGACATGGCCTATTATAAGTAGTCCATGATTGGAAGGACCCCGATGCTAAATCTGAACCCCTAGCGTGAATCGCCCATAAGCATTAATGTTATGCATGTTTATTTGCTATTTAGCACATGGCTTCATTAGATTTTGAGTAACTGGATGAGGCAAACAAGTTAAGGCTCTGCCACATCTCCCTGAGACGGTGAAGAGTATAAAATGGGTTCGATAGGAAACTTGTTAATTTTTTTGAGAGTTATCAGGTGGTAATAATCAACATAGATGTCTTATATATAGCCTAACCTAAGCAAATTGAGGCATTTGTTTATCTTAATTAATAATTTCGTTTATTTAGGAATAGTATTTTTTTGCATTACACGCACACGTCGCAGATATATGTAACGTGCAAACGCTATAAAAACAGCGTTTTTTACAGCATTTGCACGGTGCCTCTTCAATACATATGTCGTTGATTTCCCCCAATAATAATTACTAAAAACTATTTTTTAGAAATACATTACGACTAAGTTAAAAACAAAAACTTTAATCGCTTACTCTATTAACCCCGCTGTTCGAACACAATACTATTGGGACCGACAGCTACCCTTGAAACTAACTAGGTAAGTTGAAGTGTTTCAGTTGGTGGAGCCTGTTTACCTGAGATTTTTTGAAGTTATTTGTTGTTCTTACTGCCACTGTCATTAGGGGTGTCGGTGCTGAAAAGTCGTTTGCTTGTAAAATCATTAGAAAGAGAAGCATATTAGAAGAGATTTGATTAAGAAATGGACCAATATACCAGATTTTAGTTGTATACATGGTAACAGGCATTCTCTAGGCAGGGGATTTTATGCAAACTATGATATGATAACGTATGCCTTCAATTTATTGCAGGCCTGTTCTTGAAAAATCGTTTGTTTCGGTATAAATTTGCTTATACAACATTACGCACTATCGTTTGTCGTGAAGTTTCATTGTACATATAATTCGTGCGGTTATCTAGGCAAACGAGTGCGTGACTAACTTCAGCTTCACAGCCTTGTCATCAAGAGTAATGGTGTTATTTGTGATAATGCCAACGCTTTATCATTTGCTTCAATGCAACCATCATATTCACTATTATTCTTTATTATTAAAGTACAGTAGATCGAAACGATAGGTTCATGCAAATCCTAATGGCAGGACCGATACTGCTCATACAATTTTCTACTATTACCGATTGCGCCAGTCATATCAGCTAAGCTCATTCAAAATGAATTTGATGATATCGACTATATCAGGCTGCAGCCACTTGGCCTTAATTTGCACGTTTACAGAGGTTAACCAAAACCATGGGACTTCCCTAATATGTTGAAATTTACTCCACAGTTTTAAGAGGAGATCTCGGCTGCTGGATCATAGTCCAGCTGGGCCCCATGACCCATTGTCGTGTCCAACCGGATCCTGTGCACGGACGATAGAACTTCGAGGCTTCGATATACATAACAGTCCGTGCAGCTAGCGATTCGCGTTCATCAAGTATAAGTCTATAAATTGCCAGTGCGTTTTTCGCTGATCCGGCGGCATAATTGTGGAATTCGTACACCGTGTTTACGGATTGAAAGCTGCAAAAAATACTGCTAAGCTAATGAATAAACGAAGTATTTATTAAAATAGCATGATTGTTTCCATCGTACACTCTGCACGAGTAAACGAACGGACGCAAATCCGCCATAGGTAAACCCTATGAGCCCCCTCGTTTGTCGCGTACGTACAACTCATCAACGCATAGCTATAGCAACAGATCCTCGAATTTCTACCTTAGTACTATATTGACTCCTAATATAGCGTAATAGCTGTGTGTGCCATTGAGAGCTACAATCACCATAAATTAATAGATGAATACAAAATCCAGATTGTTGTCGGCGTTTAGGCTTTAAGCGTACCCATAGCTTCAGTATCGATGAGAACACCGATCCAAGATATGTCCAAGGCAGGTATTTTCTGAAAACGCCGCAGGCAGAGGGTAAAGCTTGCTGACAAACTCAAATTTTGGTGGAGGTCGCTTGAAAGGGTCAGCTGCCTGTCAATACCATGCCTGAGACCGAATGCTGTGCTAGGGATGTTTCGGGGTGTATCGAAATCAACATGAGAAGATATGAGGAAGCTGGACAGATGCGTCTTCCCTTTAAGGCAAGAGAACTAGCTATCCAAGGGCCAGTGAGCGTTCTGCGTAATCTTACTGAGTAGCTCGAACGTTTGGAAATTTCCTGCTAGACGCTGCATAGCGACTGAAGAACGTTGTTCTGTATAAATGCCTTGTGGCAACAAAAGAGCGGCAAAAATGTTTATCATCCAATTTTGAATTGTGTTTATTGCATACGCGTACTATCATTAGCGTTAACGTTGTTGTTATCATGAGGCTGTCACTAATTTTGAAACTAGTGTTTGGTTCATATAATTGATCCGTTATCATCCGTTTACGAATGATAGAGAAATAGCTTAGCAATCAACAATTGGCAAAGATTGTGCCTATGAAGCTTTTATGTAAGGTAGTAACTTATGGGCTTGATGCTAGTAAATAACTTGTCAGTAGCCAGCCAGATGAAACTACCTGAAAATTTCACATCGAAGATGCCTCCGGTACGAAGACAAAATATCTGCTTGCGATTTTTTATGTGGAAGCTCCTTTCTTTTGCTTCCTAATGCCACCGTCTAATAATTGTTAGGAGGTAAGCATCTTTTAACTTCTATGGAGGGGAAAACACCTACTGGGATTTCTGATACAATGGTTGTTTAACCAATATATATGAATATTTGAACCGTTACACATGATATATATCCGATTTCGTCATCTTCCGTCTATGGAGAGGCACAGATCATTTGAACTACAGTGGCAGCTTTATATTAAGCACCGAAAAGAAACGCATACAGAGATTGAACTCGGTTACGGAGTCATCTGCAAACAAGCATATAAAATTTCTAGGTGGCTTTAGTTAATCGGCCAATAATTGTACCTTACGATTTAAATCCTATAGAAGGACGCATCTTGCTGATGTGAGATCGGGTCTAGCGGACAACTTAGCTTGTTCATGACTGTTATTGGCGGGGAAAAGGCACCGTGTCAGATTTTGATTCACTAGATTAGACCGAATAATATAGCTAACTAGTCACCTTTCCCGGGACTCTTTACAGCAACGGGAGCGTCAAAACGCTCCAGAAGTTTTGAAGCTGTGTACCCTAGCGTATGCCGCGATCCGAGGATCGCCAAACGAACGCGCTTACCATTAACGTCTCCGGTTTACTCATGGTAGTTCATGGAAAACTCGTTCGACCTGTGGAAGCTTAACAGGCCAAATCATGTTAGACTTGCGGTGAAATTTGGCATTCGTATGATCCTGAGCTGAGTTAGCTGGCCGTCTGGTTAAATACAATTGAAGAAGAAATCCCGAAGATCTCTTTTATACAGCAGCATCG
Source organism: Varroa destructor (assembly GCF_002443255.2). Classification (NCBI taxonomy): domain Eukaryota; kingdom Metazoa; phylum Arthropoda; class Arachnida; order Mesostigmata; family Varroidae; genus Varroa; species Varroa destructor. Next base: position 27,353,052 of record NW_019211455.1, on the reverse strand, counting down.
TATAGCAGACTTATACGTTCTAGTGGGCAGGGAAAAGCGGCTGACAGCCTGTATATTTGACGGATGTTTCCGTGCTTCGTTTTTCTATACGATTCATAAACGCATTCATGACATTCGATTTCTCAAGTCATTGCGAGGCATCTGTAAAGACTGGCCAAACTAGGGTCTGTAATATATTTTCCTTCGTTCGTCGACGTTTAACCCGCTGTGATTAAACTCGTTGCATGATAGTTTCGGAGGTCGATGCTACAAGGGACTAGCTGAGAGTTCGGGCGACGAAGCTTCCCTTTTAGCCTAACGGACTTACGCCTCAGGTCTGACTAGGTGTCATTTTAGGTACGCCTACATCCTCCCGACCAACATCGACAGGGAACGTGGTGTTTCTTAGATACGTCGTTAAATTCGCCTAGTAAAGACTAACGGGACCTCGCCAAAGGCCAAATAATTGCTCTCGATAACTGTTCCCATACTATAAGCTGATGGTGCCGCCCTACCTTAGCAATTATGTTCTGGAGGCTAAACAGAGAGTCGACTGAGCTTTAGCTAATTTCAAGTATCTAAATAGATATTGTGGAGCTAACAATATACGATATAATTACGTGTTTATTCATTCGTTCATTCATTCATATATAGGAGTAAGCAGCCAAGGAGAATAGAGTTGATCGTACTCTATACAGAATAGTACACCGAACGGCACGTGCAGACAGCGTATAAAAATACATCAGCATAGTACCGCCTTGCACTTTAGATCTGATTTACTCAACTTACGTGCCCGCCATTCTAGTTTCAACTAATGTATTCGAAGCTTAAAGTACATATGTACTAGGCTGACTGAAAAATTGTGGAAAAGGGAGCCTTCAAAGGTGAACGAGCTCCAGTCCAGTTGACAGTTGGCCGTAAAAACGCCCTGTAGCCGTTACACTATTTCTATCATCTTCGTCCAATGCGGTTCACTCAACGGGTCGACGTTCGAGCAACAAGACAGCCCGACTTCAGATTGCCGCTCAGTATCGTGCCCGGCACTGAATAACATGCTCCCTGAATGCTAGTCGTTTGCGTAGAATCATTTCAGGAGAAATGGTGTCTCCATATTAGCTTGAAGTTGATAAAAGAAGGCCTGGGTGCAGGTGACAAGCCTTAGTCCTGTTCAAGCATCGGATGGGCTATGGTTTATGTGTGGTGGGACCATGAGGGTTTGATGCATCGGGAAAACGTTAAAGAAGCCAAATTGTTGAGCAGCATTTCCGTGTAGCTTAATTGCAAAAATTAACGAAGCCCACGCAGTGACCTTGCTTCAAGCCGATGCCGAATCGCACACCGAAAATAAGTTGTGGAAACTGTCTTGCGAAAGTTTAACTGAAACATTTCTCGACGAATCTCCTATATTCGAACCTTTTTTTCCGACTAATTATTAGCCCTTTTTCTACTTTCTCAAGTCGATAAAAGGCCTTTCTTTTTTAACCGACCGGGTATCGACCCAATTTTTCTGATGAAACTGATTCAAACGTCTCATCTGGAACAATACAAAGAACAACATAGTGGATGGATATGACACGATTGATTCCGCCGCCGCATTTCCAAAACGGTACGGAAACTTTTCCGTAAACTTACGTTTAGCTCTTGGAATTCTCAAGCACATGATCAGTTCGCAACAAATTTTTAATATCGCAGATTGAGTGAGCTATAGTAATGAATTGATTGACCCATTTAAGAAATGATTGACCGGGAACTGTTGTCGTTCGGATCTGTCTGCTTCAGGCTTCTACTCGCTGTGTAAGCTAGTATATATCGTTACTAAACCTAATATCGCCTAATAAAAATTCAATTTTCGGCTTAGGTGCAGTTTTTAATAAAACAAAGAAGAATGAAGATATTGACACATTTACGCTATTTCATAGACAGGGATTTAGAAAGCTCGCAGTTGTGTCAGTTCCAGAAAAAAAACAATAGAAGTATTAATGCGTTTTTGTAAATAGTTACCAAATAGTACTGGAAGCAAACAGAGACGAGAAAAACTATCAACAAGAAAGCCTTTGGTTTGAGCTAAGAGGCTCTCAGATAAAAGCGGCGTTTTGAACACCGGAAAAATACGATCAGCCGACATCAGCAATTATTCACTGACGAGAACATGAAAAAAAAACAAACCGTACAAAAATAACCTTCTATTATTTTTTATGTGCATCCTATTGGGTCGCTAACTGATTATGGTAGACCAAGCTAAACAAATTCGCAAAGGTACAACGCGTAGTGTGTTGGGTTAGCGGCAACATTATACATTAGTTATAGTTAGTAAGTGTGGTATTTTAGCAGTGCCACTCTTATCTGCTTGATAAGATCAACACTACCACTGAATCCAGAGGAGGTCGTAATGTGAGTCGTCCTCAACCCGAACCCCATATATTATCGTCACCTCTATCTTGGTACCGTATTAAACAGATTGTATTATATTACCGATATTAAACAGATGTAGCGAAAAGATCGCGCAGATCTACGGATTTATAAATACAATTTACTCGGATGAGCAGAAAACGAGCTACAGCTGTAAATACGAAAGCGATTGCTATACTTTCGCTACTTAAACACCTGCTTCATCGAATGTTATTCTTTGACCCCGCTGATAAAAAAAAAAAAAAAAAAAACTAAGGGTTCGGATGAACGATAGACTACAGTTATATATACCTCAGCGAACAGCGAGATTTCATGTCTTTATGGGGTATAATGCAAACGATTCATTAGAAAAGAAGTCTATTAATAGCAGATAGTTTGTTTATCAGGCGCTAAGTATCTCAAGTATGAAGCGATAGGGCAGTCATAATTGCAAGTATATTGACTGTGATATATTTACAAAACAGGTCGTTTATCATCACGTTATTTGTGACCGTTTGATTAGCAAGTATTGCAGATTTCACCAACGGACTAGCTATTCCACAAGGTGTCGTGCTTAAACGATCCCTTAGCAGACGTTTAACTGCGTTGGTCTGAACTAACGTCTAGAACAAGGAACCATTGTACGTACGTATACGCCATAGGGTTTGTATATTCCCATATATTACAATGCGGCTCATGCAAAATCAACACGGCCAATATATAATTTTTTTTTTCACAAACTATGTTTGTACACAGTAATATTAAAGTCCCGTCAATGATACATAGTCTACATTACGTCAGCATGACCAGAGGTTATCACTTATGTTTAAACATCACGACGATCCAGATTATTCATGCGAACATAACTGCAGAATTAGTTGCAATGAAATAATTACCTACAGCATATATTCTGCTTTCGGCACCTCGACCGTCTTCCTTGCCAAAATGGACATTTTTAACTCCGCTAAATTAGCGGCGCTAAGGACAAAGTAGCAAAAATCAGAAAACAATCACGACACCATATTAAATATACCCTAATTATATCGAAAATGAACGTCGATTAAATTACTTCATGTTGATAATATCACTGCATGGGGCACCACATGGCGAGTGAAAGCGGACACACAGAATTCAGTTGAGATCGTTTTTCTCTCGCTATTACATTACACATAATAGTTCGAAAACTTAGCGGGCTACTAACGTGCGCCGCCATCTTTTGTAGACACAATTAGCTAAGGAGAATATGAAATACGTTTCCTTTCGTAATCTGGATGGTTAAGAGCTCTACCTTAGTAAACAAGACAAATACTCAATAATTGCTATGCAATAATCAGTTGTATTGTTTGCGTATCGTAACCTGTTTATCAAACACAGATTAGCAACATGTAACTGAACTAACTTTTGTATCGCGTTAATTTGTGTTGTGTGTGCTCTCTCCGTAGCCCTTCTCGTGACTTTTGTATGAGCTTTTTTTGTTCTATAGAAAGCTGCCTACTAAAATTTGTTTTTGTTTCTTCTGGCGGTGCAGCACTCTTCTGGTATCATTCTGTGTTATGCATATAGTGTTAGTCTGCCTCCTTTTGGGTGACGAGCCACTGGCACGTGGGCCTCCTCGTCCGCGGCACAATGTCGTGTTCGTGCCTTTGCCATCTCGTCGTGCGTACCGACTACATCGTGCCTTATGCCGCCGTCGCATGCCCCTTCGTACGGACTGTGAGTTGTTGCCAACCGCAAGCAGAAGCTGTTGTAGGCAGCTTGTATGAGTGGTTGGATTCCATCCGCTCCATCAGATTTTCGCCCGCCTCCAGGAGTTGCGGGCGCACAAGCCAGTCGATAGCTTTCTCCTGCTTTAGATTTTGGCTTCATAGGATCTCACATAGGCAGCCGTCAGAGCCACAAGCCCCGCCCTTTCCACATTAACTCTAAACGCGCAAGCGTAGGACTGCGAGCGCTTTATAGACACAGTTGCAGGGCTCAAGCCATTCCCTAACCAGTTTGCCCCCCCCCCCCCCCAGTTGTCATAAGTGTGTCATTTAAAGGCGAGAGCCTCAATATAGGTGAACAGTGTAATGTCTAAAACAAAGACTCAGTAACAAATGTAAGTTCATAAATGACTACGACAATGCAGGTTACTAATTTTGGGGCAAATGGATTTCTACCTGGAGATTGTTTGTTCTTGTCTCCTGACGCGAAAAACCTTACTGATGTGGAGATCTTAGGTAGGTTTTTCATGAAGAGCGTATTTTTGCAATGAAACATCCACTGAGCTAATTAACTCTACGAACAGTTTGTCGATTGGTTCGTCAGGGGACGTTCGTAATTGTCAGACGTATGGTTTTCAACGAGGTTTGCGATGCAGGCAACAAAAAGCGACATCTCTGTGAGGGAAAAATTCAAATAAAAGATTTAAGCTCTAGCTATTCTTTTTAAGTATAATAATACTATTTCTAACAACGCCGTTGCAACAAAGGTGTCGGATAGACCACTGATTGGCCAAGCAGTCGTCATTAAGCTGACATGTACGGCGAAATATTGTTGTACGAGCAGTGTGTTAACATATCCCTGTAGCAAGAGATGTGCTTAAGCCGTGTCGCTCGATGCTACACGTTCATCCTAATTAGAAACCCTGTGTTTAATCTGTTTCTTTTCGTCGCGACATTAAACAAATGCATTTTGTTAAACCCTTTAATGAAAGCGCTGGTTGGGAGATCCCCTATCGTAATGCTACTATACAGAAATCGGTTGATGGAAATGTTGCTTTCGGATCCACTAGTACGATTTTCGCTCACGCTAACCAGGCACCAATCGTGCGCCTTACGGCGTTTGTTTTTGAGACATTGGGGGAAACCGCTGAATTCCCTTCTCCTCACCGTGGTCCCGCAATAGTAGAGGTGATGGCCTCGCTAGTTATTGCGTATGGATCCCCATCTCCAAATGTAGTGGATAGTGTTGTTTCACACGCGGTCTGCCGGCATCTGCCGGTCGAAGATTTCGGTATTGCGGGGGGTTCTCAATTTAACTAAGCAAGCAATACTGACTGGACAAGCGGCCGACGCTGGGGTCCAGCCGATGATAATGCAGCGATGTATATGACTTAGTCACGCACTAGTCCCCTTTCGTCCCAGAGAGGACTGGGCATATGGATAAGAAGTTGCGAGTGTTTCTAAGCAAAGATGAATTGTCAGCCCCTCGACAACTGACCAAGCTAGCCTGCCCACGGATCGTGTGAAATCTTAAAGAGACTACCAGCCCTGTTGTCGCAGACACGAAGTGTCGTTAATGCCCGCCTATCCCTCTATCCCGAAGCTGGGCTAACCTGCCATGCAACATTGCAGGAGTGTCAACGAAGTCACGCAGCGTTCTCTTGACGACCGAAACGTCACCCGTGCTACCTATGAGTAAGAGTTTCGGACCGATCAATTCATTCACCAGTATCAGTGACGCGCTTGTTATCAATCAACGTACTGCTCAAGCTCGGAGCTTGCCTTCGAAGCGCGTTTAACGAGTTCGACACGACATCAGTCAAAGCTATTGAGTAAAGTTCGGCAGCGAGCGTACAGGATCACTGGATATTGAGCGTATCTAACTTATAGAGAGCAGAAGTCCTAATCGTGTTGCTGTATTTGTCAATCGGCGCTTTTGTTAATGTTGTTGATCTGCATACTGTAACGAAACTGGCAGACGTCATACACACGAGTATAACAATTAATAACAGATTTTTTACGATCGACAACTTGTGGACGTATTTCAAAGGTATCGATCTATGCATGATGCTAGTAGACGAACCAGCCAGTGTCGCCTTGCTCAGATGTTTATTAAGGCGTAGACTTGACACGGAGTTGAGTCAACAAAACGCAAAAAATTTATACGATGATGAATTTGATATAGTGGTTGTGGTTAGGAATTTTGTGCTTCAACAGAAATTGTAAGGACAGAGACTGGTATAAAGAAAGTTTTTGGCTTGTCATATCTCCACGGTTCGAAGTCCGGCAGCCCGCGAATCTGCTTATTGTTAACTTAACATTAATTGATTGACTCAAGTTATGGATTAGCGATGTAAGTCAGAGTGTGACAATAAACGTTCAGTCTTCCATCAACTACGATACACTGAGTTATGCTTCTCTCTTTATAAGGGTATCGTACAAGTAGATTTTGTTGTAAGTATAATTTTTATCTGGTTGTCACGCTAATGTTGGCATGCAGCACGCAGCTATTAAAACTTCATAAGAATGCAATGTAAAAGCGGAAGGACGACTATCAGACACTTCTCCTGGCACTGACAACTTTTGTATCATTAAGTTCCGTTCACATACCACGAACTTACTAACCGGTCAGTTGACTATTTTCATTCTGACGATTATTAATCTAGCCTATCACCGAAGTAAGAAAACGCGCCAATTATGAACAGAAACCCCTAGGCCTCTCAGAGACGTTTCTTGTCACTTGGCCTAAAACATTCGAATGTCAATAGTCTTCCTGCTGTGTTCAATGCTCTTTTTCACAAAAATGGTTGTCGTTATCTTTTTTTTATTATTTCTTTCTATAATCTTTCTTTTTTTAGCATGCTGCGCGCGCAGTCTTCTAATAATATATCTGATTTCTGACTATACAACAATTCGCGAAAGGTACCATAACGATGGAAGTGATAGTACATCGACTTTTTGTGTATTCGAATGTACGATCATGTACCATTATATTTACGTAACTCGATTGCTCTGCCCGGTCGAAATAAAGACGCTGTCTGGGATATACAATTGTTCAACGACAGAGGCCTACTGGGTGCGACCTCCAAGTTACTTACATAACAAGCTTATTTTCATTGACGCTGCCGAAAACAGTCGAAATGTACGTATACAGAACTAGTTTTTCGTTGGAGAATGTTGACGCTGCGCAGATTTTGTACGTATTAGTGGACGGCGTAGCAATCAGTCATACGCTGACCTTTATTCTACATGTCTAGGAAATTGGCGAATTACGGAGCTTACTATTTATTATGCTTATTATTAAAAGAAAAAAAAAATCATTTTTCTTCGTTTCCCTCTGTCTTTTAATCAGCAGAACAGGAAACGAGCCATATTATCATATTTGCCTTTGCTTATATGGGCCGGTACCTCTTCGAATAGCATTGCCACATAAACCCGGTATTGATCCACTCCACAAAAAAACCAAAGCGGAAATAAACCTGACTGCCGGATAGATGATCAAAAGGCTCTCGTTCGCTAAACCTTTACTCCCAAAGGGAGTAAAGGTTTAGCGAACGAGATTAGCTATTTTTTCGGCTTATGCCCAGGGCGCCATTGGTTATTACGATAGCCCCTCCGCCGTGCAAAATCAAATGTTTAAACAGATAAATAATATACTATGATTAATTAGCATTCTCATATACGCAATACGACAAAACTACAATAAATATTTCTTCTGTTTGAATAAAAGCTAGAACATTGGCCCCACATCCAAGAAAGAAGTGAGGCATCACCAATAATACTACAGGTAAAATCTTGTCGTTTCACTCTGCAATGCAAAGGCTTAACTTGTGAACGGAATCGTTGTGATAGGAAGGCCTTGTCGAGGACTTTGCTCCATTTGCTTGCTATTTTTGTACTAACATGACAGCACTCGGCTTTGCCCCTTTCGGCTTTCTCACAACCTAACCTTATAATGACTCGAAAAATAGACGGTCAGCATACGAGCACACTCTGCAATGTTTTGTCTAAAGTCGTTCGCTGCTGTTGGCACTGTGGCCACACGGCGGTAACCGCGAAGCGGAATAACTCGGCTGCGCCGATACCTCCACAAAGACAGCGTCATGCAAAAGCACTGCTGGCGAAAGTGGGAGAAGGGGTCGGGGAAAACCCCCATTGTTGCGTGAAACCCTAGGGAATGTCGTGGCGTAAGCCAATGTAGAGAAAGGGTCGAGGTAGGGAAAGCTTATTCACTTCCAGCAGGTCGATATGGCCAGACGATACGGGGGGCAATCATATCATACCACCAGTCGTCATCATTTTCTGCTTATTTCAAAATATCTAGCAAATCCAAATGTCAGACCGAATGTAAACTCTATAAAATACAACGTGGATTAACTATGACAGAAAACATTATTGTTATATTATTTGTTTATAGGTGCCTGATAAAAGAAGAACCTTCAATATACTTCCTGCGTATTTTCTGTTATTATTATTACCGATGCTTTTTATGGGCGAAATTATTAAGCCACCCGTTTTGAGCGTCACTATTAGAGACAACGCGGCTATTAGACAGACCGAAGATTTATTACGCGGGGATGGACAACCGCTCAGTCTGTTTTTGCGCTCTCTAACTTGACGTTGAACAGAAGTTATAAACTGCCCCCTTAACAGTGAAAAATGAGGTTGTTCTTATTTCAGGACATATTCTACGATAGGCACAAGAAATACTTCAAGCTTTCATCGTTTGCGCTAGGTCCATTTTCATTGAAATGATGCAAACCATTATTTGGCGCGTTGTCGTTTCCTCGGTCGATTGCGACCTCGGTTAGGTGCGGCGTGAGCTGCGTTGTTTATTTTAGCTTTCAAGAACCTGACTCAGGTAACGACGTAGACGGATAGGCCTGTGGTAAAGAGCAAACGCCAGATATCCGGCTCTTGAGATCGGTCCATCTGATCTTCAGTCCAGAAATTGCTTATTCCAATAAAAGTTTTGCTTATGTAAAATTAGCGAAATGTGGGACATATGAAACATAAGGCATAGAACATTTCTCATACCTAAATATACTTTTACATACGAGGCAACAACCTAATATGAAATACTGAACTAAAGCAAGTTCAAACCTTCTTGATAAATTCAATAGATGTCCTACTCTATGGATACAGGCTGTTCATACGCGCTTGTCGACAGACTTCAACCAGCAACTGTCTGATGGAGCAACTGTCTGACGGAGGTGCCTAGGTCCTCTTAGCTTATGTTTCGGCCATTTTTTGTCAACTTTGAATTCTTTTGAATTGTAAACCAAACTTCCCTTTGTCGAAACGATTCTCAAAAATTAAACAGAATATAATAATATAAGGAACTAACGCTCTTAATTGGCGTTTTTTTCGCATATTAATTAAAGAGCTCTGCTGACAGCCGCGACAGCGACTAACTAGAAAGCCATTTAGAAGGCAGGTAATAATTTTTGTAAATTATAGGCATTATATAACCATAGATACACGAGTTTTTATAGGTTTTAAACTAATAGCTAGGTCTGTCATATTTGTTATGATCTGGACGAGCGTTTCGTGAGGCTTCAGCTGCTGTGTACCTAATAAAAGCTATCCGCCGTTGAATCACCTTGAAGCAGACGTACATCGGGGTAACAGCGACGATACCTTTCGCGAAAAGACAGTCCTGGTCGAACATTTATATCCTTTCGGCTATTATGTGACCAGTTTAAGGTGGGATCTTTATTTTCAGTCCCGTACGTTATGTATATATATATATATAAGAGCAATTACAAATTTACAAAAGAACCCTTAACGTGGGCAATAAATTACGACAAAGAGTAAAATGAATTTCGGATCTATTGATCAATCAAAGTCACCTATTAGCATTCAAATACTTGAAATACATATATTCATAAGAAGTTGGCCTAACAAACCTGATACGCGGTGTGCTGCCGCACGTAAGGCAGCTTTATAAGATGGGATGAAACTAATCTTATCAGACGGTCCCGCAAATAGTCTGCCTTACGATTTGCCAACGATTGCATGTTACTGAGTCTATACTTCGGTTGGCTACCGAGTCAGATTGGCCAGCAATTAAAATTGGCCGACGAGATGCATCGTACGTATCTTGAAGTCTTTTACATTTAATACAAGCACCAGATTTATCAGGCGGTGATGGAAAACGTGAGGCATTACATGTCTGTTAGACCGCTTATGTCATTGTCAGGTCTCGTTCGCGACGACGATCGTTTGGTAGAATTCGAAATCTGCCTCTGCGAATTTTCGATCCCATTGGCAGATTTCCCTGCAGTGCTAGTGTTGATTATAGATTGAAACTATGATGGAAAACTTCGGCGGCGCCGCCGCCGCCGCCGATTGTTCTTTTAAGAAACGAGGCTTTTGTCCGATTCAGTTATACAAGGCTCTTGGTCGCAATAATCTCTTAGGCTATGTTCATTCAACGTGTATGTACTCTTTTATTTATTAGATGGTAAAGAGCTAAGGAATCTAATGCTGTTATTCGAACGTGACAGCTAAGTGCTTCCTATGGCGAGGTACCGAACTGTTGCTGCCAGCCCAATGAGCGCGGGGTGTAAATTGAGCTTTCTCGCAGTGATTGCGTTGGTATTTACGAAGGCTGTCAACGTCGTGGGGTGACGGATCAATAGCTGCTGACCATTGCTACTTCTGAGGTTGTGGCGCATGAAGCCATATCATCTGCTTTAGGTTTAAGCTTGATAAAAAGCACAGCATATAGGAATTAGGTGGGTAGAGAGAGCCATGAGCATTTCACGCAGCCCCCGAAGCTGTGACAAAAGACAGATCGTGCAGCCCATCAGAAGGACAACTGCCACCTAACCAACCAACCAACCGTACAATTGATAATGAAAATCGTATATCGTATCTGTATTGCTAGAATCAGCTAAACACATCATCTGATTTGTTGTATGCTATGTTTCATACCGAGCGACATTAACGTAGTGAATAGGTCTTGTCTACCTTGCTACCGTCACCCTTAGACGGGTGGGTCACGTATGGTCGGTAAGTTACAGCTGTAATTGTTGCGTGACAGGACACGATCTCAGAGGGTACATCCGTTACGTACCTAGTTAGTCCATGTGAGGAAAGTGTCCCGTAAAATTTGGCAGAATTAATTCGAATAATTAACTTAATAAAAATCATGGATGAATTTTTCACTGTTGTATTCTTAGCAGTAACCGCAGCAATAAAGCTTAATAAAATATTGCGTCAAACTGCGAAAAAAAAAACAATCAACACTTGGGTCGTACGAGTCTGCTTCGAGCCAAGCCCGGTACATACTGGCCTATGTAGCCTGAATCATCGACGATAAATAGATAAGTCCTCATTTGATCAGGGTATGTCTAACTTTGTGACTAGTTCACTGGATAGTACTGTCGCATTTCCTGCTTCTTTTTGCACCCTCAATAGTTACTTCTTTACAATAGCATCGCGCTATCCAATGACCTGCAGGTTTCTGCGTCGTGTAGTTACAATAAACAGGCGCTTACGCTGCAGGCCGCAATGGCACAGCGTATCAGATATAGCCGTAATAACGTGTGCGTTTATGAGTGAGTTCGTGTATTAATGTACGTGTAAACTTTGTTAAAGGTATCGCATAACTTGTTTCGTATAAAATAATACCATTTCGCGACAATCCCTGCGCGAATCATCCTGCGCATACCGCTTTTCAACGGCTTAGTATTTCAAAATGTGGACAGCTTTTATTGACTTGTGCGCTTCTAGCTGCTCCCAAAACGCATTAATTGAAGAGTTGAGGGAACAATTGAGAGTTAGTGGGTAGTTGATTTCGGCGGAATGAAGTCTACCTGTCGATGTCGAGCCGCACGATATACCGACCCAGGCTAGATAAGCGTTGCAATGTTCCTGTTGAATCGTACGTAAGTAGCATATATTTATATATAATATGGATCAGATCCCTTGGCCTCTCAATAAGCCGCACATAGAATTCTCCTTGACTTAGACTCTGTTCGATCCGGTAAAATCGCATTAGCATATATACATATAAAACGGGTCCTTCCATTGTCACGACTTATATATGTGTGCATTACGCGTCGGCCCCCCGAAACCTAATTTATATAGCTTTCTTATAAACAGTTTGTGATGTTCGCCTCATGAAGTCCCATACATCATGCAGACTGCGTATAGAATAACGATTTCAAGCAAAATGATACAGAACGACTTAATGCATAACGAGCCGATGCGGATGCTTCATGTCCCTTTAACCTTCAAAATACCACTTCAGTATAGCTACTGTCAATGGGTTTATAGACGACAACAACAATGATAATTATAATAATAACAAGGACGTTATTGGGTGCCAGAAGAAGTCCAACGAGGGCGACACTGGTCGGAGAGGCGTCGCTATAGTACAACGCAATATTCTCTAAGCTGTTACGCAAAATGTCGTTCCTAAATGAACTTTCTCAGTAAAACATGTACTCCAATATTACATCGAATATGAGTCAACTTTTAGTATGTACTATAGTTAGAACAATTGATGACATTTCTATTAAAAGATAATCATCTGCGCCCACGTATAACATTAAGAAATTCAGAGCGGGCCATACCTATGGGTCTGATGGATTTATCAATTGAGAAGCATTTTCTCTTAGATTATTTCATCTGAACTCGAAAGAAAGTGTCGAAAGCCTGTCGTTCCGGCGTTGGTTCAACGCGGCTTTCTAAGAGTGAGGAAAGTAGGAGGCAAGTCAACGGCATATGTGCCCAACGGGCAACACCATACAAAATACTTTTTTACATATCATCAGCCATATATTTTGTTATGTTGTTAAGAATCGCACTTGGACACAGAGAAACGACACCCAACGAAATAAGTGGGTTAGATATATAACGAGATACCTAACGATAGCGTCGACAAATGTGTCTATGGTATAATAATATGATGACCCAACTTTGCCCAGGCGATACAGCCAAACCCTCACCTAAAAGATCGACAAAAACACCGAACTACTTCACTTTGAATCACGGTTACTTGGATCTCGAATTCGTTTGCAGTAGCAGGTAATTATAATGACAATGTTGGTACTCAACTGTCTCAAAAAGACCTCTGTTGAGTAAATAGAACGGCCTATGGAACGTAGTGAACGTGACGTAAGTTCGTCGGCTAATTGCCGATAGTTCAAGAATCAATCCAACGCGGAATGAAGAAAATGATTATTCCTTAGAAATGTTCAAATCCTTCAAACTAGAGTCTTTTCAAAAATCCGACTTGCAATACGGGATGCAAAACGGTAGATCACAACATTGTATCTACGGCCGTTATTTAAGATAGGTATACAATGCTGTGGCAGAGGCTCATTCTTCACATGAGATTTCTTCTTGTTTATACGATCTGTCATAATTAGCCTTCATTGCAGTTGCGGCTCGAAGTTAAACTTTGAATAGCGGACGAAAACGCAACTGTTGATAGTGTTAGAAACATAACAAGCGTTCTACTTATTTTTATGGACTATGTAGCATTCGTGTGCCAATGGTCACATGGACAACATCAGCTCTTCAACCAGAATTAGGAAAATCTGTGCATCTTCTCGTAACACCTTGATAGAGTCCCATGGATTTGTTCATGGGACATTTGACAACTATCAGCTAGTTTCTTTCCCGTCTAGTTATGCAAGCACTCCTTTACTACTGATTACCTGTACTTCTATGCCACTGATGCTATTGTGAAGATACGCTGTTGAAGTTCCGAGAGGATGGGAATTTGCCTGTTGTAATAGTTCAAAACTAAATAACACAAACTCCGTAGTCAAGTCAATAATTTTCGCTGTCCATCTTGGTCTTCCAGTTGTCTAACAATACATATAGCAAATCTATTAGTCGTGTCTTCCCATAGGTCTGCTTTTAGATAATTTCATACGCAGCGAACGTAGTGAAATATGCCTCAGTTGGTTTAGTTAACGTTCAGGTGTACAGGTTTAGAGAGATGACACGGAACTATCGGCCAGCTCGAACATTTTCGACTAGCTTGACCAGGCCGTGAAGAATTCATTGGTCCTGATTTCATAGCATTATAACAAGCTTAGGTCAATGGACCGTTAGATCCCTTTTTTTTGTTTGCATGTTTATACTATAAAAATGTTTTTTAATATTTTTCTTTTAATTTTTACGACTTAATTTTTTCACCAACTTAATTTTTCCAAGATGGATACAAAATGCCGATAGAAAAAATTATCATTATTTTTGGTGCAGCACCAACAGCCAAAAGCGACTCTGACCGATAGTTCTTTATTAAATGCTAGTTCCTTTGGGGTGGACTGAGATCACCTACGAGCCCTAGACCCGATACACGCCTGTAAGTTCACCACTTAATCAAATGGAAAAGCCTTAAACCCCTATGGCTGAATAGTGCACTTTTTTTTATGATAATAATACCAATAATCGTAGTTTTATGCCGAAAACGTAAATTGTTTACGCATGGAAACTTCAGTCTGCAGAGGTCACCGCACGATTGGTGTCTGTTCTATTCACCTAATTTCTTCCAATTTTCTTATGACTTTTCAGACCGTCTACAGCATCGTCCCAGGACTCGCTGATGACAGCTGGGAGCCCCGAAGCGTCTTCAGTGTCCAATGGAGATCTGTCGGACAATATTAACGTGGTCGTCCGGGTTCGTCCTACTAATGACATCGAGACACGCCACAAGGACTCCCACGCCCTTCAGTATCCGGGCGAGGGGCAAATTTTGGTACCAGCTAAATATATCCGCTCTCTTTTTACTTGCAATAGACTGAAAGGAAAACTATTCATTTGGGCAAAGCGACATAAACGTAGAATGAATATAGTCAATACTACCTAGCTAACCAATATGTCTAAACGCTGATCCGGACCAGTTTTCGTTGTACAAATTGAATCGCATTATAGAAAAGATGATAAAAAATCAATCGATTAGAGCTATTTAGCCTAAAGGGCTTCCAATGCTAACTCTGAACAAACGTTAGTCGAGAAGAGGTATAAACTGTTTACATTCCGAAGTCTGAGAGGCAATTGACGCTTCAGAGAAATAACATGGATCAGGTGAAAATACACGCGTTGCTCTGGCTGAATTGGCTAAGCCCAGTCAATTGCAGCTGGAAATATTGGAAGCTCTTAAATGTCGCTAACTCTCCCTTCTTTCTCTAGTCTATCGCTTTCCTTGTTTGTTGAGTACCTGAACCTGTTCTCTAGCATCAATAGCTATTCTATTCCAAATAAACTATGTATAAACAGTAATTAATTACTTACAAGTTAGTTTTGGATGAAAAAATTTATAGAAAACACAGGTGTTTTTTTTTTCCATTTGTTTGTCCTTCCTTCACATGCTAAATTTCTTCACTGTCGAATTTTCATTTGCTATCGTACTATTTATCATACGCAATTCATACGATGCCGTTCGATAATAAATATACATACGAGTGACTATGTTACGTCTGATATCGATTCCTTTCTCGCGTTTTGTCTAAATGTTCATTAATTTCGATTGATTCCTAGGAGAAGCTCCCGTCTGGTATAAGTGTGCGAAGTTACTTAGTTGTTTCACTTTTTTGGGACCGCCGGTTCGAGTCGACCCACTCAGCATAGCTAATGAATCCATCCTGATTGGCGTCGAGGTGAAGAAAGGCGTCCACTAACGCTTCGAGCTGTTCCACCGTAAGTCCTGCAATGTCAGGACGCAGAGCAGTTGAGTGGGATACGATTTTCATAAGTTCGAGTCCATCAAGAAGATTATTATTGTCGAAATCGTGCATTCTCATGACGTAGAATATTGACTGCTCGTTCGATATCGTTCCCTCTTTTTGCAAGTCGATAAGATGCTTGAGATCTTCTTGGATGTGTTCTGTGTCCCGGATGATGCTTTCGGAGTTATACTTCTCACGAAATTTGTCTATCGCGTCTTCATTGGATAGCCCAGCGTTTGCCTGCTGCGTCGCAACTGGCCGCAGAATAATACCCAAGCTACAAATAAAAATCGATAAATTTATGAGTGCATATATCGAATTGGGCATCTTTGCTTTTTATTTGCTCTGCACTATCACACAGAACTCATTTAGAAATCGCTAAAACACTCGAAGCTGACGCCGATTTTATAAAGTTACAATGTGCGTATCAGTTGCCCGTTCACTAACTCAGTACATCCAAGGCACAATACGGCCGTTGTACGCGGTGGATGCGCTATGTCAGATAGATTGAAACTGTTTTACACCTTCCTAATACTCTGTCTGGACAAAACGTTAGTTTAAAACGTCTAGTTATTATTGATACTGATAGTAATAACAGTGTCGTATATCTGTCGCAACGAGCTGGCCGACCAAAATCGAGCGCGATGATTCAACATGAAATGTTCAAGACCTCAAACAGTGGCGACACAATGGACGGATATGATAGCTATCCGTCTCGATACTTCACAGCCCAAATGATTGCACAAGCTAACCGCCATAGGCCACCTATTGTTAACATGTTTGGCTGAACATCTGTTCTTGTATCGGAAATTTGCGAACTTATGGATTGCGTCTCTATAGAGAGAGAGAGGGAGATAAAGAGGGCGCTGCGCCGCTATGTCGTTGCCTTTCGACTGGGGTTTCTCTCTTTCGTGTTGCCAATATGGCGCTTCAATGTATCACTAGGCTTTGTTCAAACGCCATATATTGGCAAATGACGTTACTGTAATCGTAAACGAACGTTTGCCCGCATCGACTAGAGGCGTTTTATGTATTGCAAGCTTCTACTACTTGATTATTTACGAGTTGAAAAGTCGACTGTCGAGATTCGATAGGGACGACAGTATATGTTGACATCATTCATAGACTGAAAAATCTATTGCACGCCACAGCGTATGGTTACGTTCGTATGCCAGTCACTTGCCAGACCAACCGGGTGTTTCCCTGTACGCGTATGTTCGTGCATTAGATGTGCCATGCCAATTCATCTTCATAGTATATACGATACTGATAAAATTGCAGTTGTAAGTGGCTTAAAAAATCAATAGACAATCGATAGATGTTGATTCTCGCGCAACAGCTTCGACAAATCGCCGCGTGCAACGTTTCCGCGTAAGCTCTATCAGCAACTTGCTCTGTCTAAAGTATGTCAGCTTATCGTGCGCCTTTTCGAATATCCAGCCGATAAGAAACTGATCAATATTCATCAAACTTTTCCTAAACGGTTCGGAGGTTATGTTAGTTAACGTCACATGAAAGTCCTACGCTCGTCATGCCTAGCGCGTTCCTACATGTATAGTACTTAACCCTTTGCGGTAAAGTTTATCATGCATAAAAAAAAAATTGCTTAGCGTAGAAAAAGCTAGACAATTAGATATCTGATCTTGATTACAGGTGGACGAGGAACAGACGACGCAAACAAAGCTATTCACCTTTAGCGTCGTATTTGAACCTGAAGCAACGCAAGAGGACGTACTTGAATATTGTGGAGTTAAACGCTTATGCGACGCCGCGCTCGATGGGTAGAATCCAACCACAAAAGAGTCATAAATGCATGTTATAGTCTAACGCGAAATTTTTACTAGAATACTTTGCAGACGACTACGGCACAGTACCAATGGAATAACTCGCACCGATGTCAGCCGTTTGTCAACGTTAGGAAACACGTATTGGACAATTTTCGACTACAACCAACTCGTTGACGCTATCACGACAACAGGACACCGAACCAAGATCCACCAATCAAAAACCCCACAGTGTCAGATAAATGCCTTGGTAGTAGAATCTGGCCTTCGTAATCCAGCAACCCTGAACACCTCCGAGATTAGGGAAGGACACAGCGGCGCCGCTAATTTAAGGCAGGCACTGTTTTTGGCGGGTAGCCATGACTGGGATGAAGTTGTTCAGGCAGATAGAACGTCAATACGTTATTTCCCAAACGGGAAACAAACTAGCTAACTATCGGATACATAAATAAGTTTATAGAGATATAAACACTGATTAATTACGTTCACCGATAACAACTTTGCTAATGACTACGCCTCTAATAACAACTAGTGGGTCAGTTATTACTGTTATAACGGCAGCTTTTGAACGGTATGAAGTTGTTTACCGTCACAAGCTGTGCTACAACTGACAACAACAGTTTTACAATGACTTTCTTTCGCAGATCAATCAAGTTTACCTAGAGGACCCCATCTTGAGAACACCTTTATGTTTCGAGTTTTGCTGGCTGGTTCGAAACGAAGTCAGTCCGTTTATGCCCGGGCTTGAACCTAGACCCAACGTGTCCCAACGTGGACCACAACCAACGTATAAATGCCTGTACTAAAGTAAAAATTCGTGTTTCCATTTGATTTTACGGACTATGACTTCATTCATATTCGCTTTGTGTATGTATATTAGATTTGCGTCGACAATTATGGCGTATGGACAGACCGGCGCTGGTAAAACCTATACGATGACCGGCACTGAAGCAGGCAAGGATAATCAACCAGGACTTATTCAGCTCTCATTTGCATATCTATTCAACGAACTAAAGCAGAGAAAGGCATGCTTCTTTTTCTAAAATATAATCCTTCTACAATATGGAACTTTCCCTGTGTCGTAACATTAAATCCCTGTGTTGACAATCTATACTTGCTTAATGCTTTCCACTCCTCTAGGATAAAATGGGCATTTCCTTGTCTGTATATACAGCTGCATCGTGAATTTTTGAATGATGATTATATATCTACATTGAATACAGGAGACGACGTACGTGGTGCGTGCGTCGTACCTGGAAATCTACAAGGAGCACGTTCTGGATCTCCTGAATCCGTCGCCGAAGAGTTTGCAAGTTCGATGGAATAAGAACAAAGGCCACTACGCCGAAAATCTATTTGTGGTCGAATGTGAGGATATCGGCGACCTTCAGGGAGTCCTTGAGGAAGGTATGTAGTTTTCGCGACGTAGACATCAGATCGATGCGATATATACTATTTTCAAAAACGCTTACATCCTTCCATTTGACCACGTTCATGACGGAACTTTAATAAACAATCAATAATCTAATGTAATTCATAGCTTAGCCTGCCACTCTAAAGTTTTGGAGACCTTAAAACATTCCAACCGTTCGATGTTATCTGATATTTGTTTTTTCGACCTTTTAGGCCAACATGTAACTAACTAGAAGTATGCTTTAAATGATCGTAGCGAAAACCCCAGCTGGTGAAATCTACGTAATACTTTTTACTATTCGGTTAGTATCTAGGTTATTTATATTCTATAACAAAAATAAGCCTTTGACGGATCCATCTGCAATTGTCGTCCCGGTGGAGCCGACTAGTCATTAGAATTACAATGGTATGCAAAGCAGGCGTTTCGGTCAATACCGCCCCTGTTTTCTTTGGCTTTTCGGTATCGATGCGGGTCATCAAGAAGAGAATATCCTACCGCTCCATTCGAAAACCTTGGTTTTTGGCAATAACAAGCAACAGATATTTTGCTTTTCGGCACCAGTTGAACCTTCCAAACCTGTATACTTTCTAGGTATCCACGGTACCCGTTTTATTAGTTATTTATAAAAATACACAGTTTGCAAGCTGTTGCTCAAATATATCGTGGGCTAGATACTAAAAACTAATGGCATTAGGATCTGTAATGTAGTTTTGGTCTTCTTATTCTGACAAGACCGTCTGTAAGGCGAGGAAAGGTACAGCGGATTTTCGCTCAGGGTAACAGATCGTAATAATAACATCGTAATAACGCTATTCGCTTAATTTTTACGTACGTTCTAACGCTGTGATGGTCTATTGAAATCGATTTGCATGGTTAAAGAGAAACGTCGAATCGGGTAAGGCACGGAACGAACAATATTGCACAAAGGATTTCTGTCCGTGAAGGACATTTTTGAGTTAAGGCCTTACGGCCAAGCTGCACGGGGTCGATCATTCTGTTTTCACAACGAACCACGATTTATATAGGTAGATATAAAACAGATGCATATATGCATGTTGAACTGTGGATACAAAGTGGGGAGTTGATATTTGCAAACGGCTGAGTGGCAGAAATGGCCCCGATGGGTGGAAGTATTACCACATACGAAGTAAATACGGGTAGACAAATTAAATGTGAGCGCTGTGTTTCTCCAACTGTGTTCTTACATGTAGGCTTTATTGACGATGTGATGTTGTAACTATTGCTGGCATGGAAGGTTCGGCCACTTAGGTGTCGTACTGAAGGCCCGAAATAAGGCCGAGCTAATTGTTGATTTTTTTATAATTTTCAATAAGTAGTCATACTTTTTACTATCAGGTAGCAGCTCTAAGCAGTTTAAGTAATGGTACGCCGCTATTGTAAGCAACAGCCTTGGAGTCGCTTAGCTTGGCGCTTAATATAGACAATATGAACAAAAGGATCCGAGAAGCCATGTAAACTTATATTGGCTCAAAAAAATATGCATGCGCAGTAAATATCTAGAGGATTTGATACAAAAACCCATCATATATTGATTTTGTAATAGGTTTTCATTGCCCGTAATTTTTTGTTCATACTCTTTATTGAATTCTAAGTAACTAAATAACATGGCAAACTAAATCTGATTAGACCTAGCCAATTACTAAAACAACTCATCTGTGTCGGTATCAATCGGAAACTTGAACTTTTTGATTATTTCAGTGGCTGGGCAGACAACTGACCTTTAGCTGTCTACTCTACTAAAGACGAAGGAGAACAAAAAGTGTAAAATTGAGTTTAACACTGAGCTATTGAACATCGATATGATATGCTATATAACAACCTATATAAATGATGAAGGTATGACTGCAATTAGCAGTCCGCTCGTCAAGAAGCCAGTATCAGTCCGTTTCAGTAATTTCACATAAAACAAGGCGGCGTCTAATATCTAATTCGTATAGCTAATTTCTGGGTCGTTTGGGTATTTTCAGGCCGGAAGAATCGTCAAATCCGTTCGCACGAGATGAACGAACATTCATCCCGTTCGCATACAATCCTCACCGTGTACCTCAACTCGGAACAGAAGGACTTCGATGACCCAACTAGTTATATTCGCAAACAGGTACAAATATGATGTGAAAATACAGTTTCGTCAATATTAGAAACATATGAGCTGGCGTTATAAACACGGTTTTGCGATGATGCCGTATAATTCTGTTGAAATTATCAGAACATTTTTGACGGAAGTGTGTAGGAAGGGGGTGGTGTTAGAAATTAGAAGTGAGCTCAACGCTTCTACATAATTCGTTAGCAGGCAATGTTAGTCATCAAGTTATTCCTGAAGCTCATAGCAAATGAAAGGGAAACGTAGGCTGGTCGATTGAGTAAACTAGAATTGAAGCCGAAAGGCTCTAATTCCAATAGGCCATATAGGATATTTTTTAGTCCCTGGTATCGCTAGAAGGTATCATTGTTCTGCTAAACTCGAGCTGACATGAAAGATCTCGTTGAAATTGAAAACTGAAAAAATCAAGTCATTGGCTCTTGTTCCTCCGCTGTGACGCTATTTAATGCTGCTTTAGACCTGTCCGCGGACAACAAAATAGTAAAGCAAACTATTTTACAGGGCAAGCTGAGTTTTGTCGACCTGGCAGGTTCAGAAAAGACGAAAAAAACAAAATCGCAAGGAAGCACGCTTAAGGAAGCCAACAACATCAATAAGAGTCTCCTCGTGCTCGGTTAGCAACACGTGTCGTTTCTAATGTGTCATTAAGTATAACTATTTAACAGACAAGTATCCGCATTCGTTCAGATAGATCCAACCAAAATAAGCCACAGACTTCGTGTTACAGCTGATCGTCATGTTCCTAATAGCTGAGTGCCAGCCGGCATACAGTCTAAATATCACCCGCTTTTCATCGCCCTGTCATAATCGCGTTACGTTGGTATATCGTATAGGCAATTGTATTTCAATGCTAGCGGATCCGAAGAAACGCAATGGGCATATCCCGTACCGGGATTCAACGCTTACAAAACTGTTGTCAGACTCCCTGGCTGGAAACGGGATGGCACTTATCGTAAGTGGACGTTAACGGTTTCTACTATAATACGTGTGAGCGTATCTCGTATTGAACATGAATTATTGTTGAAATGTTCACCGTGCAGGGGCAAATGAAGAACTAGCATTAAAAGCACGTTTTCGTATGTGAGTTGAATATATCGTGTTTTTTTTTTAGATCGCCTGCGTATCTCCTGCGAGGTCAAATACGCTTGAGACTATTCAGACTCTACGGTACGCCTCGCGCGCGCGAAGGGTTAAAACTAAGCCGATGGTTCGAATGGTGAGTCCTTTCGGTAAATTGAACCATACACACCACAAAAAACAAAGCTCAAGTTCGGTGATTTTAGTAGTTTAATAGTAATTTATTAAAAGTCTAGTAGTCATTAGGTCGTTAAAACTTCTCAAGGACATGTAGTAAAACAATC
Source organism: Varroa destructor (assembly GCF_002443255.2). Classification (NCBI taxonomy): domain Eukaryota; kingdom Metazoa; phylum Arthropoda; class Arachnida; order Mesostigmata; family Varroidae; genus Varroa; species Varroa destructor. Next base: position 27,330,608 of record NW_019211455.1, on the reverse strand, counting down.
GTCAATGATCTGGGCAGATACTAAATAAATAAACTATTCGCATGTCCTATAGCAGGCAGTCATATTGGTATAAATAAGGTTCCAGAGTTTCGATCAGGCTTAAATCAAAAAAGTGGTTAGTTCCGACGCTTTGCGTTAAGCAGTTTATTATGCCGAACGCGTCACAGGCGCCGTAACCCTGAGAGACTGAATTTAGGACAGTTATGGTTGCTCGGCTGCAGTTATCACGAACGCAGGAAACGTAAGATAGATCAGTTTATTGCGTGCAGACTCCGTTTCATATTTGATAAATATCGTATTTTATCGTCTGTTAAACAGTGAGTAAACAGTGTTGGTATCAGTAAGGCCTATGATGCATAAATAAATTATGTGAACAGTTTGCTTAGAAATCAGCGTATGCTTGTTTATGTACCGCTCTGAATATATCTTTTTAAAGAAGAAGGCGGCCGCTAAAGCTAAACTTTAATTAAACCGATGGGTAAGATAGATACAATAAAGTAAATCCAAAACAGATTTAAGAACCTCCATTGTGACCCGAACCTTCAATGTGTTTAGAGGTCGGCCTTTTTACCTTTGTTTGTTTGTTTGTTAGATACATGCAAATATAGCGAGATTATTTTTAACCATTTCTCATTTCAGCACAACTCCAGCCGAGCTTCTGGGCATACAGGTATCAAAGTAGGGTGGAACATCATTATCTAATTATTAGTTATATGCCGCTATCAAATCGGTATCAACATTAAAGAACGTTCATATCTAGTCTTGATATTCTCCGATGATGAGCAGTAAACATATTTACGAGTTGCCATTGAACATTACGGGACTGCGCCTGTTTTGGCCTACGTCAGGCTAGAACTTAACGCCTGAAAACTGCGTCAACAATGATCGACCGACGTGGAACGTATGCATAATCGATAGACGACCTGAGCAATTTATAGGAGTCAGTTGGGCGAGAATAGACGCAAAGGGGCTGACCTTCAGCAGTCGAAATGAGCTCTCGGTCAACATCTGGAAACGGCTAGCGACTGCTATTTCTCTAGGCATTGTACTTATGAACTTGGGCACGAAATCGGCTGACAAGCTCACGACTAATATTGGTGGTTTTCCGGAGCCAGATATTGTCCAGCCATAGGCTCGTTTCGGCATCTCGATTAAGGCAATATCGATATAGCAATAACTCCGATCAGATTCTAATCAGACTCGGTATTTGGATGCAGGCTAGCATCATTTGAATGCAAAGTAATACGCGTGTCATTACCGTGACTGGCTTTTCGGCCAACAATACTTGAAAGAATCAGAGTAGTAAAGTAGCGAGTAAATATCTGGTGAAGTCTAGTCGTATGTGACGCTCACAATTGATTCGCTATCGCTACGCGAATCGAACACAAGATCCAGTGGATGTGGCTACCTTGACGTCAAGGCCAACGTTCAGACTACGTAGACGCTTATGGGACTCATTGTTTCGCGTCCTTTCAGCTATGGGAAGAATTATAGTAGGTCGGGTTGTTTCTTGATTATTACTACTGGAGCCGGTATCTAGCACGGACTGAATTATCTTTTTATATCAGGCGACCAATTGGAAATGGTGGCACTTTCCGTGTGTCCGGAAGCCGCATTAAGATTCCCTCTTTTGATTCATCTCTCTTTGGGGGCTCTCAGCCAATGAAGTACGATGGCACAAGACGCTGGCTATAGTTAAGACGTAAATTTCCAATGTGGGAGCTTAAATAGCAGTCTGTGAAATTGCACTTTTTTGTGTGCATGTCGTATTTGAAAATGTATGTTAGTCCGGAGGACTACTGGTGCATTTAGGAATAACAACGGAAGGCGACTGAAGTGCATCCGCGAAGAAAAACGACTATTTTTAAGATGCCGTGCCTTCAACGCGTGATAAACATTACCGACAGCCCCTCAGTACCCGGCTCAAGTCATTAACTAGCGTATTACCACTGAACACTTGAATTAACCTTCAGTAAATATATGTATATAGTAGTCTCCAGAAGGCTAAACTGTAAGTAAGTAATCTTAAGTAAGACCTGTTGAGTTCACTTGTCTTTTTTAATATTCCGACACTAAGGCCACCTAATTAGTCTACGCCAGTAACTCGAACTTGCTTTAACCGTCTTGTCAGTGAAGCTACCCTGATAATGTTCGTGCCTGTTCTGTTACTACATGCTCAAAGTAACGGTGTTAAAAAGTAGCATACTATTATATACTGGGCAAGTGCCGATTTCGCTTAGCCAACCGACAACTACTAATGTTGCGGAAACTGGAATCAAAGAGGACGTTACATCGTCGCGGTGTTAGAGATTACGCATGATCTCGTTGACTCGCTACTTTTTACCCACCTGTAACGGATGCTAAAAAATGAGTGGATCTTTCGCGATAGAAGATCCCGTTTTTTAATGGATCACATAATGTTTACTGCTAGATGGCCGGACAATCAGGGTCGGGTTGATCTTAGTTGACCTCTCGTTATTTCTGAGCAACCTTACAATGCTAGATACATTCTGCTCATACATTCTGCCGTCCGTAACACTATTCGCAACATTGAATACAGAACTTGGATACAAGGTCCTGACAGTCCCGAATCTGTTAGCTAGAGCTTCTGTACCTTGACAGGATACGTCTTCGCTAGTCTCTGTGATCTCGTTGCCAGACTACACGCAATCACTGGTTCCCAGTAGATCAGTCGCTCTGTCCTAACTGTCTATCCGTCCATGCCCGAGATTCTCCATCACAAGTTACAGGAATAGGGATGTGTTTATCGCTACGGTTACGTTTTTCAACCTTCTCACACGTTACGCCATAGGAAGTACGAAGTTTTTAGTCACCTTTGGGGGTCTGCTATGCCGGACACTGGCACGACAGATAAGTGAGGCACCCATACAGAGATGTGTGAATAGACATTTACCTCCTCCAATCATATGGAAAAACTCGTTAAACTCGAAACTAGGATAAAAATCGGACAAATATAAGCTAAAAAGTACAAATATCACGATAGAATATGCGACTAACCGCTAAAAAATGAGTGTGCTTTGCCGATGACCATTTTGATGTTCCGTACGGACGCTCACGGTAGAACTTGAAGCACTGAAGATCATTTCGGTTTTATGCATTCACACATGTTGTTGTGATATATATATATATACAAGAGTGATCCGAAAGGTAATAATTAACCTGCTTTACCTGATTGCTAGTAATGATTTACAGCTTAAATGGCTGTATTTTTTGAAGACGACTCTCTAAGATGTTTTCGGTGAAGCAGAGTGTGGGAGACTGGAAGGAAGGTCGCCGTTTAGATCTCATATTTGGAATGATCATATCTTAATTTCAGTTCATTGATCTTTTTACCTCGCCAAAAATGAAGCAATATATGATGCCAAGGTAACTTCGGTGTTCAATGTATGGCATCCTGTTCTGAGGAAAGATGCTAAAATCTGATGAGACCGCCATTGCTATCCTCTGTAATATTTCTACATAGCATTTTTTCAATGGTTACGTAAACGAAAATTGTAGTGTTTTTACCATAGATAGAAGCTACTCTCGAGAGATGTCTGAATTGTTTTCATGTTAACGTTCGCATGATAGGGCACGTAATAACCCTATCATCTTCCACTCGTGTGCGTGCCTCTGACACAGGACCCACGAGAGCTGACCATTTTGTCGCTACGTCGTGAAGTGAAACTTCTACGCATGGAAAATGCCTATCTTAGGCAACAAATCAAGAATAACGCCGGCGCTGTCAAGCTTGACAAGGTACGTACACTTCAGCTGTCATTGACTTCTACCGCAATGTAATTCACCATCCCTGTATATATAAAATGTTATCCATTTTCAAATTATACCAGTACATGTAACACGCTAGCTCTGATTTCAGCCATGCCACGTATTGCTCTATGCATCGGGCAGGGGACCATGGAGACAGGTTTCTAAGCATTGACATGCACCCTAGGAGCTTTATCTGACATCAAATATAACAAGTGGAACTTTATGTCTAGCTGAATTTTTATAAAAGTAGGACAATTAGGTTAGGTTCCTAGCTAACGCCGTAAAAGTCATATAAGTTCAACAACTTGCTAACCTCACACGAGGGAGTATACAACCACCGCCACAAATAGTACTAATATCATTGAGCGTATGCGAGATACGTTTTTGCGGCTTTGCTTCGACACTGACAAGACTAGTTCAGCTCTAAAGATTACATGTAATACGGTAGGCTGCTGTAGAAAATTGAAGTTCATCCAATAACTATACACCGAAATAGATACTGACATCTGGTAATTTCATTGATTATATGACTACTTTGGAGTCTGGAAGGCGTACTTCTATTAGCAAGAAAAATACATAATACCCAAACGACCGGCCTATTATTCACCTGCGGCATGTCCTGTTAGTTCAGATCTTTTTAGTATCGCGTAGTAATAACACCTTCATGTTGCTCAAGGTGGTTTCAACTGCAGTTCTTCCTAAAACCCCAGACTCAGGCTTAGAAATTGACAATAGCGAGGATCCGATCAAGGATAGGCAAATGGTCACCAAGTACATGCAAGAAAATGAGGAACTCAGGTATTGCATTTGACGATGTTACTTATGTGATAACTTCTTACGTAGGACAAAGTTTGGCTACTTTGCGCATTAGAATGAAAAAGCATTCAACTTACTTACACAGTTGGGTATCTTTAATCTATTCTTTTTAATGTTGCAGTAATGATAGATCTTTTTTTAAATGTGCAGAGAAAATGTACTGTGCTGTTAAAGAGGTAGTAGATACCTTCGTCTGCTGCACTATCGAAGATGATTTAATTTCAATAGAATTTGATTGTTTTGATAGTTTTACCTGTTTACAGCTGGCTATTGCACATGTTTATTTTAGAGCGGAAAATGCTGAAATACATCGTATCAGAGAAATCTTGATTCGAGACCATGAGGCAGTCTGCCGAGAGAATGAACGCTTACAAAATAAACTGCGTGACCTGGAAATGTAAGCACAATTTGCCTTTAGCGAAAACGATGCTACTTATTTAACATAAATTTTAAACTAATTGCAATGACGAGAGTATGGGCCTCGAGTAAGTTGGACAGAACGCCCGGAAAATGTTTATCTAGCAAGCTATACCGCAATCTAGCTACTTTGCACCTTCAAATAACCTGACCGCTACTATAGCCGCTATTGACGTGAAAAAAAAATAAAATAAAACAACTATTAATTTAGTAGTAAATTAGCATGGTAGTAAAAGCGTTTTAGAATGTCTTGTAGTACCTTATGCGTGCTATACATAGTTATGCAATATATATATATATATATATATACGTTGTTTGATATGAAAGCTTCACACATATACAGCTCATGCTTATAGAGGGCTTGGACTTGACAACTGTGCACTTTCTACTCTATTCGCTCACTTAGCGCGGCGACAAATGGTGAAGGATTGAGTCCAGCCATGTTTGGAAGTACTCCGACACCGCCATTGGGCACACCTGCATCTGCCGGAAACGGCAGTTGGAGAACTCTGCATGAGCTCGCCAAACAGGTACGCTATAAGTAAACGAGAAGTTAAGCTAACGTTTTTTGCTATTTTCATATGAAGTACATCTATGACAATGTCAACATGTGCTTTCAACGATGGACGTGTACCATTTTTTCTTTATTCGTACACCTTTGTTAAAACCAGCTCCATAGTCTCTCTGTTTTAGGATAGGCCATCCATCGATCAGAGGGTTGGCTCCCATCTCCTAACACGGAACGAAGCCCGGGCATGCTCGGGTTCGAATCGAAATCTCCCTCATTTTGTTTCAAGCCTTTTCTACATATTAGTGACTTCTTAGTTTGAATTCACAATGCAATAATAGTTTAGGGTTTTTTTTTTTTATTTACGACTCTATTCGATATAGCCATTAAGGCCAGTGTTCTTATTTACTACCATTGAAGAAGCTGATTTTGCTTGTTTCAATGAGTGTATTTCAGCCGCTACCGAACAAAAATATGGATAAGGAGTTAAGAGAAATTCGCGATACGTTAGGCTCGTCTGATAGTGGCGGTTCGGGTAGGCGAAGTAGGCAGACCTCACAAGAACGACTCTTGCTAAGTCCGACCGTTACAAAAATTGGAAGATGCTAAGCTTCGCCAGGTGTATGAGGAAAGCCATCAGCGATTCGAACAAATTTAGCGAGAGTGGCAATAATAATAATAACGATCATATGATAAGAAAAAATGAGTAGGCAATGGTCGTTGTTGTTGTTTAATAGTACTGACATATGTGAGCGCGTTGTTTCGCGGCCGTTGTCAAATCAGAACCGTTAATATTCTGGATAGAACGGAAAGCCCAGCGTCGTCTATTACGTAAACGCAGTAAATCTCCGTACAGGTTTGAAGTAATATTGGGAAAAATTTTACTATATACCATATACTTACCTGCTCGAAATGGAAATCTAGTTACTAGGAACGACTAGTTCATCTTCTGCCCCGAGTTGCAACACAAGCAGTTACGGGTTTTACCCACTTTCCCGTTTCCCTTTATCAACCTGGCCTAATAGACCACATTGAAAGCTTTAGTAATTATTCTCCCGTCTGCTCTACCGATTGCCAGCTTGTAGCGAACCGTTGTTCAGAACAATGTAGCATATACATTAATGTCTTGCATAATATATGGCAGTATTTGTAAGGGTTCAACGCTAATGTGAACTATGTTTTTTCTTTCTTAAGTCTCAATGGAAATCAGACCTTACTGATCTGACTTACATACAAATCTGATTTACATAGAAAGTCGATAATTTAAACCGAAATTCGTTTAGTTTAACAACGGAGCTAACGTGAGGCGATAGCGTACATAAATGGTTTATTGGGAGCTCGTGTGGCTTGGAAAGGAACGGCAATTGGAGAAGAATTTCTACAGAAGCAAATAGCCATTGTAGTAAATGCTCCTTTTATATCTGATTTTACTCGAGCATATTATACATCTCTTTGACGTTATATATGCGTCGATCTCGTTCGGGTGTTATAGGCTACGATAGTGGGAGACTTTTAAAAATCCAAATCGCAAGTAACCATTATTACAATACATACGATAACGACGTATCGCTATCTAGAACAATAGCAACTCGACTGTCGAATACAATGGACTCTTGGTGGTACGAATAAACTACTGGTAATCCCCAAATACTATATACCACGTAACTAGAAGTTATAGACATGTTGATTAACAACAAAAGCTACAATGAAAAATGCTACACTGAATAGAACAACAATTATCGATAGAGATTTTTCAGTCTGGCTAGACCTACGAGTATCTCGCTTTTACGAGGACCATTCTTCAAACGTATGAAAGGAAAAGGCTATTCAAATACTGGAAATCGATCGGTGCTGAAAGACGGAGCTTTATTAGTCTGCTGAGATGTCTAAAATCGTGCGCAAATAGCTCATAACAATTGAGACACACAGAGAGGCACAAAGAGTTGCCCAACACGCACGCGTTGCCCCATGTGCATTGACTCTCATCTAAAACTGCAAATTTTCCCGCCGAGATGTGTAGCCGGCTGCCGGGGCCTAGCTCACGTTGGGACCGATAGGGGTCGCTGACGTCGATCTGCAACGAGTGGTCGATGATCCTTCGTTCTGGGCTAATAATGTTTCTTTTAGTTTTCTGATGTCCAGCGAAACTGTACATATCGTATATCGAGGAATAAATAAATCAGTAAAGTCCTGGTCGTAGATGGTGTTTTTTTCCTTATTTTAACGATGCTCATGTTACCAGAAAAGTTACCTAGTTATGTTCATTTGCCATGCTCTGCAATTGTGCGATATATCTAAGAAGAAGTTTCGTTTCAACGACAGTAGATGTAATAACCCCAAGTACCGGTGCTTATATAATATCGTTAATTAAGTGTATAACCTAAAATTATCTTCGAAGCTTCCGTTTTATCTAGAGTATAAATTGTATAAATATAAACCTAGAGTATAAATGCCTATAGTAAGAATAAGTATAACAACCTTAAATAGTTTGGCCTGATCAAGAAGTCCAGAAATAAGTATTATTTGTCCCTATCGAAGGTTTATTGTTCACGGTATATTGTATATTTTGCTTCTTTTCGGATACTATTCGTTGAGCTGTGAACTAATTAAAAAAATAGCAAAACTCAACATCGTACGATCTGGGGCCATATGTTTGCGTTCGCGTACCTATTTCGTCCCGTTTCTATATATATTTTATGCTGAATTCTTACTGACCCTGTTGAGTAAAGTGCCTTGGCTTAGGGACAGCAAAAAGATTATGTTCAAATCATAGAGAACGATTGCTCTTGGAAGCTAGAATATGGTTATATTTCGGTACATTTTACAGGCGTAAAATTGCTTGGCGTAAATGAAGGGTAAAATTGACGATACAATGCTAGACGAATCTTAATAATACATCGAATAAATTTCCGTAAGAGCACAAGAAGTCGGGTGAGGGCCTTTAAGTTAGGTTAGTTATTATTAGTAATAGGTTAAGTTAGGATAATGTCTTTCTTAAACAATAATCTTGAAAACTAAACGATTTTCTTCTATAAAAGCAGTCGAAACTTCTAACAGATTGGCCAGAGTCACTTCAGCCCCAAAGTGAGGAAAATATTTACATAAAATCGTTTTTTTTTTATTTAGAACTAATCTGAAACACGCTTAATTGATCATAATCAGCTCTCACTTTAATCTCGTTAACCACGAGATCTGCTAAACGTTTTCGTATCCTACAACAAGTTCCACTTGTTGCTAAGACATAGATGTACCTGCCGATATTACTTTCTCCATAAGCGTTCGCCCCTACGTACGAACTTACTTACCCAAGAAGCCCACGGAAACTTCATCAACGACAGTAACACCCGTCCGAAGAATAGCTATAAAGCTACGGAGCGTAGCTGCTACTGCATGGTCTGGCCTCAATGCTCACATGAACAATGAAACGCAGTAACAACCCGTGCCAACGTTTCTGATCCACAAACGACGCTCACAAGCAGTACTTGCTAACCAGGGAGGGCAAATGAAGACAATTACTGGTCTGCCAAATTGAATGATCGATTTGTGGCCTGATCTGTACATTATCGTAGATTGTATGAGCGAGACTTTCTAATGGCACCACTTGATGACAAGCATCTTTAACTAAATAATACCGATATTAGCAGCACATCAATGCCTATGTTATCCACAACATAATGATAATTTAATGGCCATAAATAAAGCTAGTTTACGATCTGTACTAATGGCAGAAGAAAAATATGAAGGGGATTTTTTCTACTTACTCAAATGGCGTACCCTTCTGTGGGCTCGCTACTATGGGGAATAAACAAACGGCAAAAGATACCGCTTCTTTAACCTGAAGTGGCAGACGTAAGCCTACGGGGCACGCGCCTTCGAAAAAATTTTATGAATAGTCCTAGGCCAGCATATCTGTCGATTTACATTTCTGTAGTGCCTAGGATCTTCAGAAGAACGCGTGCTTTGTTGAACAGAGCAATAAGGAAACAATTTTCATGATAACCATAATAAGCGGGTAATAATACCATTGGATGTTTATTCGAAGGCGTTTTCTAATTTTAATTCTATTACTTAGCTTTCCTTATCCACAAATACGGTCGTACAATAGAACCAGCCAACCCGTGCTAAAGACGTGGTAATACTGCTAACTGATTTGAACATTAACATGTCTCGTTATTACTACACGTATAGACAACAAGACACTTACGTTCACATCACTCAGGGGTGCCGTTGTTACTTTTTCGTGACTGCTGACCGAAATATCGACAATTCATCTAACTATTATTACTATTTTAGATCAGAAATTCTCGGTTAACTCTCCTTTAATCATCCACTCAATGATCTCGGTCCGACGATCTTCAGCATTCACCCTTATACCGTCTTGCACCCTAGTACTGAAATATAAAATAGAAAAACCGCCTCGTATTAAATAGTTTTGTGCTGCAAATCGTACTTTCCTGACTAGTAAGTTGGAACTGAACCGCGTTCGACGTCTAATTACCCTGTCAACGTAGCTATCTGAAGTTCTACGTACTTCGAAATAACTATCGACTTTCACATATATTTCCGAATGAAACAGGACATAAATCAAGCGAGAACTAATTGTACTGGTGATACGGACCTTCGTCACGCTATGCGTAAGCGTTCGGATGTCGACCATAAGTGCCACTGCGGAAGGCTGTAAGGTTACCATTGGCCCACGACTTTACCGGAAGTTGCTACAGCCAGGCTCAGACCAAATGCGGCCCCTATTGCTTCTGTATAATAGTAACAATAGCAGAACGACGCTAAAACCTCTCTGCTTTTTAGCTGTATTAAGAAAGAACTGTATCTATCAAATTTGCCTATTATATACCCTGGGGGCCGAGGCGTTACAGAGAACCATGGTCATGGCACACCGTTACCACACGATTTAGATCACACCTGTGACAACTGAACTTTACTGCTAGACGAGAGATGCAACAAAAGTTATTATGATACGAAGTCATCCGCACTAAGTTATATTCTGAGCAGTCAACAACAAATAGAAGCAAGTGCACACGGATCCCCGTGTTGCTCTGCCGTGCGCCATAGGGCAATTGGGCATTTTGTTATCCTTCGATTGGTTACTATGGAAGCACGATAGTACGAGCTGAGAGCGAAGTAAATAAGCTCCTCCTGGACTGGATCTGCAAATTCCTATAGCAGTTGAAGATCATAATATAACTTCGAGCAGTTACGAAGGTTACGGGTGAGCAGATGTGCATACCTCACCAGGTTCCTATGTGCGGAGCTACAGACAACTTGCAGCTTCAAAGGGATACACATACACTTGTGCGATATAATAATTAGGTTACCATTATGACGATATACATGTTGTTACGGCAAATAGCCACTTGTATAGGCTATACATCTACTTCGAAATTATACGCCGAGGAATTTGTGTGCTCGTTGAAGTCCAGTTTATATTTTCAGCCAAATTTTTGAACATACAGATCAGATGTTCGATAGACTTTAGGCACACTTAACAGGTCTAAAGTAATTGAAAGAAGCTTAGCGAGGTCTCTGTTTGACCTAAAGCTGGTTAAATGTCACCCGGCCTTTGTGTTCGCCTATCTCTATAATTGATCTTCGCTCATACTCCTACTCACAAATAGATTAATTTGTCATTTAGTCGTAACAGTTGGGTACTTGATCCATGCATTCGTGGCACATCATCAAACATGGCTGACCAGTACCAACTGAGCCGTGTAATTATATGCACATTTGAAAGAAAAACATTGGATATGTTCATATTACTTGAGTTATCCTTTATTACGGACGCTGGGTTTTCTCTTGTTTGCTAGTAGTAGTTTTATAGGTAGCTGGTGCTTATCTAAAAATAGCACATTTTTTCTTTGTGTATCTGTGGTTTCCTTTGTTCCTCCGCACCGAGCTCCAACTAGCTACTAACAGTATACCATCGACTAGACATAAAAAGATAATTATTGTATGCTTGGGATTGCTTCACCATGTTAACTTTGTTTACGTACGACAGCGTCTCACGTTTGAATGTGTCGTATGTTTCTTTCGATAGATGCATATCTCTGTGGCCCCATGGGGCGCCGCACATCACCAGCATCGTTTTGTTTGTTTTCAATTGTTTTCTACGGATAGATATCGTAATATCACAGAATGCCGTTACGTTTATGGTATCGCCATCTTCCTTTACTTGCTTCTTTGTCGTCTCGTTCACTTGGCTTCTATCAAATAATATGCGCCATATGCAGAAACTAAATCTAAAGAGTTACATATGTATGGATTACGTACATTGATATATATATATATATATATATATATATATATATATATATATATATACTTTATTTAAAGAATCTTCATATTGTCTTTCCTTTCTTTTTGATTTTGTTTGTGAGGTTACGTTCTACATCAGTGCTCTATTTACACCTTGGTCTCTGACTCATTTTGTTGTCCGTTAGTTGGTGGCGAAAATGATTATTGTTAATGTCCTTCAACATCGATGGACGTCTATCAACGGGAGATTGTTGCTTTTCACATAGAAAGAGTCTGTGTTTGTTTTTTGGTACATTTTACTGGTGTCTCTTTGTCTCTGCGCAGACACCGTGGGGTCCTCGAAAATCAGTTCCAGAACAAGCGTAGATGCATTCTCTGCCGGCATCTTGTCGGTTCGTCAATTGTATTTCGACTACTATAGCAATATAACATACAAAAAGTAAGAAGGCGGGAACTACTCCGCAATTGTTTACATCTGCAGACAGCACTGGCAGGTAGATTATCTTCAAATATCATATACGTTGAGAATCACCGTATAACTTATTCCCCGTTAGGATTTTTGTTTAGTTATCATACAAGTTACGACGCAGAGAACAAGACCCTCTACCACTTTCGCTGATATTCCCGTTTTGCTCCGCCTTTATAACACACATGCAATGTAATCTATAAACCACTATATATACATAGAGTGCATGATTCTAATGTATCGGTATTCTCGGGCAAACTTGAGTAGACTGTTTTTCGTAGTAGGCGTACGTTCATCTGCTGATAGAATAAAGTTAGATCTCTCTACAAGGCCACCTGAAGCACAAAAGTTGTACTTTAATGCAATTTAAGGGAAGATTAGCTATTGTTCGTGCTAGACAAGTTCTCATATGAATTAAAGAAGACCCTTTTTAAAGCCCGGAATCGACACTTTACGTTGTTGCCAGTCTTCAAATGACATCTGAAAAATTCGAGTGAGTTTTGCAAAACCCCAAAAATTTACCCCAAATTTTGTAGTGTTTACATATAAAAATGACCATCATGAATGGCATTTTTAATACAAATTTCAATCAAATAGGTGTGGCTGTTTAAGTACGGTATTAGCAACAACCTGGATTTAGATGGCACGCTATATATATACTGTCGAACTAAACAGGATATTGCGTCAACTTTTTACTGGTGCGTACATGAGTGCGTTACACGTCTGCGACGCACGAGATTTTTTTGGTTGGCATTTTTTGACGTGGTCATAGCGTAACAACGATATATCTGATTATTTCCTTTTACGTATGCGTGGCTTCGTTCCGAATCTCTATCTGTGAAGCATTTATATACATCGGTGAGGTTTGACACCGTTCGGATGTTTTGCCTTAATTCTTGACATGATCCTTTTGTACATAGCGTTGTTTTGCCGAACAAACTTCGATCGCCATGCGAGTTCCTCCTTAATGAGCTTCTTGATACCGGGCGCGTGACACAGGAACGCGTCGTTCAATACTTTAAAATCGTAGTCGATCAGGCAGAGCTCGAACATCTGCGACATTTTGTCGCGTTTGCCCTCCCAGCTGAGCTCTTCTGCGTAAAGAGGTTCATCGTTGGTACCGATATAGATGGGCTCCCAGGACGAGCGGTCCCTGCGCCGTTTCGTCGTTACAAACACAGATAACATCGATGCATTGTTCGGAGTAGTATTTATCCAACGATCTCGTAATGGAAAGTTCTGGCACTGGTCGCACACGAACCGATGAAAGAAGATCGCCTGTTTTTGCTTGTAGAGATCCTGAAGCTCACGCTTCTCTCGAGGCACTGGGTAGCCTTTCTCAATTTCGAAGATCGGCAACGTATAGACACTACGCGGAGCTGAATCGTTGCTGACCATCTGAATGAAGCGTGAAATGATATTTGCCGAAGGATAGAGTTCAATGTCGGAAGCGAGTACATATTTGGTTTGTGCTCGGAGGCGGGCAGCATTTCGCAATACGTTGATTGGATAAGTAAGATTTGCATCCTTGCGGTAATTGCCAGTATCGTGAGGTTGCAGATTTGTACAATTCACATCTTGAGATTGTACGTACTGCTTGGGATCGGTGGGTATGTTAGGCGGGACATGACTGCGATGGTAGACGACGTGAAAGGTCACATGGTTAGCTACACAGGGAGCGCATTTAAGCAGGTGAGCGATCTTGCGATTGACAATAGCCAAGTCACTTCCGGGCGCATACACCGAAATAGACACGGGCCCCTCCCAGCGTTTGCACAATTCTTCAACGTGCGGGAACAGAAACTCATGCGTTGCCTGCGTAGTATACGTTATGCTTTGATTGAATTCTGGCTGTTCGCCGTTCGCCTTGACGTAGTCGCCGAGTATGATGAACGAACCGCGATGCTCAAGTCGATATGCTGGGATTCTTTGTATGGCTAATGCGCCTATTTTCATCTTCGTGAGCACTGTAGAATCGCGAGGCTCCGTTGTTCGGGCAAGTTGTTTCTCGGCTGCGTCGTGCAGGCCGCTATTGTTCAGGACGACAATGCACGGCACGGATAGACCTCGTGAAGCGGTAAAACACATGAAGTTATACAACGCAAGCAGGATGTTGCATAGCATGATAATTTTACCTATAGATAGCCAAGAACCGAAGACCCGGATACTGGTCGAGCTTCCGAGTAGCATCTTGATACGGTCTGGTGAAATCGGACGCATGCTGCGCTTAATTCCTGAAAAATAAAAAATAGAAGAAAAAACTGTTGATAACTAATCTAGCTACTGTCTCGCAAAATGCAATAACAGAAATTGGAGACCTGGTGCAAGTTGTCATAATCTCACCAAGAACATATCTAGAGTTAGGTCATGTAGGTATGCACATGAGTCTTTCAGGTTTCGTCAAGAGGATCCACGGAATTTCTTAAAATACAGACTTACGGAAACGTGTTCCAAGTTTCTATACGCGCCGACCACTGACCAGTTGCCTGGTTATTTAATTTTACGTTATAAGCTCAATTACATGCTACTAAGAACGCTGCAAATTTATGTCAATACATATTTTAAATGAACATATGGTAACACATCTTTTACGTAGTTTTTCGAAACGACACAATTGCAATTGGAAACAGTTTTATCCTTCTTTTAAGATGTCGCTTAATTTTAAGTGAATACTGCGAGACATAGAACTTGATGAGGGGTAAGTTACAACGGCCAAGTTGTTACTAAATTCAGACTCAAGATAGAGGGCTGCATTGATTGTTTTATTTTCGGCGAACCAAAGTAACACCTGTCCCTGATATCTGTCGCGACAACTACCATCACTTTACGTTTTACTCTACTCGGCACTGGCACCGGTTTCGACTTTCCTCTAAAGCGACGCGATTTTCTCGCCTGGTCCCTCTCAGATTAGAAGTTAAGATTGAGCCATGTCTCGTCTATGGCGATCCCGTATTTCCGGCACGTTTTTGCTCACTGAAGTTTGGTGAATTGAACGAGGAACACACATTTCCACCTGGCCTGGAGTTAATGCCGAGTTGTTTTTGTTACACAATTTGCGCAGTTTCAATGCGATACGTTGCTTTGGCCGAGCGAAGCCCTTAGACTTCAAGCTCGATTTTGATGGAAAGCCTCATTGACTGCAGCATTCGCTCCACCTAAGTCCTTCACCAATTTTCAATCGATTCATGTTGCTCGGTCGCTTTTGAAATGCAAACATTCGATTTTTGAATTCAAAAAACATCTTACCTTGTGAACCCATTTTCTCTGAAGTAAACTCATCTGGGTCTCGTATTATTCTGTACGTGTAAGTCGACGGAAAGATTCTTTGGATCTCAATTCGTTCAAGCCGCGATACCCTCCTCTTTCATTCACTCGAAGCTGTCCTATATACCATGTACAAGAACGAAATTAGTGTTATAATGTTTACTGTCATAAGAGCATAGACGCATAAATTCTTTCCGTGGCTTTTAACGAAAATCTACGCCGGATCAGTGGCGGCGGAACCAGAAGTCGCTGCTACAAGCCAACCTACACACCCTGGTAATGTATAGGTTTAACGGTCAGGATAGCAGCAAGGAGAACCTAACGGGGAAGTCCATTAAGGCATCGATCGAACGGTTAAATTCGTCCGACCAAGCGTCTCGCATAGAAAATGTCGTCACCGGGCTGTGACAGTCGAATCGCATTAGAAAAGACGGTTATATTTATTTCTACAATATGAATTGCAATGCGTTACGCTGCCCCTGCCATGCTATAAACAAAAATGAAAAAATATAAATATATAAAGCCATATTAAATGTAGTGATGATACGCACAAGACTCGAGCATTAGGTGATATTAATATGAACTTCAGTGTGATACTAAAGCGACGATGAGTGAACAAACCGACAGGATTAGAGGTACACCTGTGTAAGCAGCTTAACCTTACAACCTTTAGGTAGCGTTCCCTATTCGCCAGTAGACTATAATGTATGCGTAAATAGCGCGAACACTAAATAATACGATATATAAACTATACAACCGTGTTATAGTTTCATCTTATGCATAAATGCGATGACGGAACGCAGTTGGTCCTTAACAACGTAAGCTAATATAGGCTGAGTTACAAAATAGGTCCGAGACTGCAGTGAACCATCGAATCACCGTTTCCACAAATTTAGGCAGAAGCTGCGCCCACTTGATACTACTAATAGCAAATATGCAATGCCCTAAACTATTGGAACTAAACAGATACAGTTTCATCATCAGACCAAACCGCAAACTCAAGTGAATTTCTATTTGGCTTGCAATCAATTTGTATCCGTATTTTTTTTTTTCGAATTGATAGGATGTCCTTGTAAACTCAAAGGTAAATGTTTTATCAAGGTCCAACTAGCCGAAGGCTAACAAACTCATAAATACGAATTAACTTATTTTAGGTCGAGAAGTTCTAACACGCTGCTGCTATAGGCCCGTAACGTTGGATGGTGCTCAGGGCAAACCTCCTCCGAGATGAACGAGTAAACTATCCGGATAACGATACCTACCTAGCACAGCAAACGCGCACATCTCAACGGTAGACTTGATTCGTCTCTCATAAAGACGTTTCATTTTTATGAATCCCTTGTATTGTCCTTTATCACTCGAGCTTTCTATCAACGAGATTCTCTCGACTTACCATTATACTGCTTTAACTTATACATGATTAAGGTTCTTCTAATCCCCGTAAATAAGTTCATGATGAGAACTTGTCACACATGTACTTAGGTGATTATTAGTACATTTCTCATTCGCAACATATTCCGCGGCGCCCCACAACGTAGCACTCGCTAAAATTCGGGCAGAAACGCCAACCGTGAGCGGTTTCAGCTCTAAAAACACGTATTTATTTATTGTAAGTGTTTGCAAGTCCGCTCGCCGTGACGCTATTTCGGTACTTCAACGGCATGACGTGCGATTATTTGAAAGGTATAAGATTATATAAATTTACTTTTGTTTGAGCTCAGCATGCTCCGATATTTACCTATAACCCATTCAGACGATTGTAATGAATTTAGGTAGATTCACGCTATTTGGTCACAGGAAAGTCGTCTTTCCAAGCGAAGATCAACGCCTCGATAGACAGCCACAAAAATGGAATTCTTTTTGCGTTCCGCGTCATCGTTTATACGCTGGCTGGTCGCATATTACATTACACAACAGTAAAAGAATGACCAAACCCAGTGGCGAAGATAGGAAATTTCTCAAATGAGAAAATGTTTCCGTATACCATGTGCCCATATTTATGATGACGTAAGTTAGCAGGTTTATTCTAGGACGAACGCAACGCGCTATAATTCAACGGGAATCGTCAGGTACAGAGTTCTACACGACATCTATTTGCTATTTGGGCTGTCCCATAAGAATGGGTATTTTATCGTCTTTAGTACCATAATCAGGTATCGGAACCTAAATATGCAACATCTTGTACGTGATTGGCGTTAGTAATATACAAAGAAGCGTTCGACTGTTACAAGAACGAGTAAGGACTTGAAAGGCATGCCCTTTTAGAAGAATAATCAGCTGCCTGTTGTACTTCTGATAACGGAATACTACACGATAAATCCATCAAGCAACGGTAAATCTTTCCAGGACATTTTTCCCTTTCTCTAAACTCTGTACCTTTTCGAGTTCGTTGAAACAGAAGGGTCATTCGTCAATTCGCGGACTATCTGAAGAAGTCTAGATACTTCACCCAATTCTAATTTTTGGGTTTGCCAAAGCCCGGGCCCCTCAACTATACGTAACAGCGCTGCTGTTAGAAGCTGATGTATCGCCCTCTTGTTTACCATAGCCACAACGGTTTTCAATGATCTCTCTTGGCGATGCGACTGTTTGCGATGATTAAGTCATAGCCATAGCGTGCGATCACTATTCTCATTTCATACCTGACTTGATCCTGCGCCAGTGTCCGGTACTACGTGCTGCAGCACCGTGTAGATACGAGCTAGGAAAAATGACTCATTACGTAACACACAATTAGAAATTATTACTTGTTGGCTGAATGTAAATGCAGTAATGGACACAACGGAGCGGTGGAAAGCGTCAAACTATTAGACGATAGGTAACTGTGTCACGAGGCACCATAAGGAACAACGCTGGAATCGACCGGATGTCTGCGATTAATGCGCGCCATCTTGGTGTCCAGAGCCTTATTGTTTCTACCGCTACCAGATCATATGTTTACTATTGAAGATGACAGAAATTCAGTAAAATTATATTTATTTTAATGCACACGCTGGTGACGATGACGAAATTCATACATACAATAATATCCCAATATTAGAGTCAGTGCATAGGGTGATTAAAGACGAACAGATGTCGCGCAATCGGAAATCTAGCAGTTGTCATATGAAAAATTTGCGTGTTACCAGTTGATCTATAAATGTTTAGAGAAAATTCTATCGCGCTGCGTCTGGATGACTCGGATAAGTGCGTTAGCGGTGAGTGAAGTCTGACATTTTGCCAATGTTTCGACAACATTTGCCATGTAGACTATCATTCTAACAACTATTACCTCGGTAACGCACACTATGAGTATCTGTCGTGCTTCTACCTTATACTTCAATCCGTTCATCTTTGAAACCGGAATATATCGAATAAGGTTATCTTTCTCTGCGTCTTTTTTTAGGCGCGTTGTTAGCTCTAGGGAAAGTAATACGTCAATCAGTCTCGCCTTCTAGATAATAAGTAATGCTACGCTAACATTTTATGTCATTATGTATATGTATATCGTTGATTGACACTATTTGAACGGAAGCATCAGTCTCTTCATAAAGACATACGTAAGCCGCCACTGATTAAAAATAAATTAATTTATGTCTAGTCATACTAGACGCAATGTATAAATTGCGCTCACCATCGTCTTTAGCTGTATGGATATGTTCATTACAGACCTTTCGTAGATAAACTATGGCCGCAACGAAACTAAACTGCCTACTATTAGAAGCTTTTTTTTCTCTTCTAATAAACACGTACGAAGCAATCAAATGTAAACCGAAAATGACACCATCCCACTCGACGCCCACAGTATCCTGCCCCCTAGTGTGTACAACTGTTATATGTTGTTATGCCCACAGTATCCTGCCCCCTAGTGTGTACAACTGTTATATGCTGTTATACAATGTCATCAAACCATCGCTGAACAGCGTTCCTACGTCAATCATATCAGATACCGACATGACACGATCCATAAACGACTGCAAACTGGCTACCTATTCCCCTAATATAACTCCGTTGTTTTGGCAGGGTACAAGCAGTTAGATTCGTACGAATCTGATCCTGTCATCTCTCCTGCAGTAGTTCCGAATTCAGCAGTCGTAAGAGATGCTGTTAACATCGAAGGATAATGTTGACACTTTCTGAGCCGTCGGCGTCCACTATCTACGCACATAGTGCTTATTGATCAGAGTAAATTCGACTCTCCTCTAACTGATTAATCTACAGATAACACGCTCGCTTACTCACTTGATCAGTTCTGGCGCAGTGGGCCCGGCAGAGGCCCGCGGTATATTTGACAGCGTCATAAGGCATACGACAAAAGACGTATCAACGAAATCAAGCAACGCGAAAGAGACATTCTTTTCTTCAAAAAAAAAAAAAAAATAATTTTTTTCTCGACGCAGCTGACAGCCGCGAGCAGCTGAATCTTATTGGTTCCTGTCGTCTCGATGGTACCGTCTGGTTTTGAGGATTAGGGGAAATGCGTGCAGTGGGCTCCATTGGAGGCTGTGTGGGATAAGCCACCAAGTCCGACACGCTCAGCATCCCTTGGCAACCCCTCGTAGGCAAGCCCTTGAACCATTTGATGACAAAGGAGACCGTTCGTGGTTTTTGCGAACGAGCTTGCCACCCGCCAGCTTGATGGACAATCTAACTGAAATAAAGGACACTTCATGGGGAGTAATCCGCGCGAGGGGAAGCAAGGATGTTCTAGCAGTGTACGGAATAGCAGACGAATGTTGTTGAAATTGCAAGAACCGAAACTTTCGGCCGTGAAGACATTTCTCCGTAGCGACGTGCAATATGTAGTATCGGAAACCCAACACGAATTCTAGTTACGTTGTATTTGTACAAGATAGAGTCGTATGACTAAATGCTACTTTTGTAAACTTGGGCATGTGTAAATTTTAATACGCACATTGGAAGGCATTGTGTGTCAGCTATTTGGTCGAATATCAAGAGACTCGAGGCTGTAGTCCTACGTTCGAGACATCTTAAATCATGTGACGTCTCTTGCATAACGTCCTGTGTCAGGTTGTTACCGAATTCGTATCCTTCATGCTTCTATAAACGGAGATGCCCAGTCGAACTGCTAGGATTGCTGTTCCCAATATTTTTTCATCAATAGTTCAATGTTGGTGATGCCACCTTCACGCTCGGTCTTTGCTGAGCTTCGCACTTTTTTCAGGTACCTTGAATGTGCGCCAAGACAGGCTGATATGGTGGCGCCTTGCAGAATTTGAAATGTCGGTTCATTCTACGGGACTGCAAACTTTGATATCTGCGCCTACGCTTCTCTACGCATGCTTCATGTAAGGGGAGTACATACCGCGCCAATATGATACGAGCTGATGCGAAAACTGCAGCTGCCGCGGAATATACTATCTTTTTTTACGGGTATTACCATTCTTCCTCGAAATTTTTTAAGATGAAGGAAAGGCGATATGGGCCTACTGATATCATGTCATACTCATCTTTAAACGTACAGTCAACGTACTATACTAATGTGCTTAGAACTAACTAGAAGGCGTTAACTGATCGTGAACAATTATACACACCAATTGAATTCCGATTATAATAGCGGATATCTAGAAAATTCCCATAATGTATATTCCAGCTAATTTACATCCGTTGGATTTTTCGATAGAGGATACCATTCAGGTTACCTTCATTTAGTACTGGTTTCGAACTTGATCCGACTTTATTTTGCATAATCCAACCCGCTGACCCAATAGTGGATATATGGGACTATTGCCGGTGTGAGATGCGTGTCGACAAAGGTATTTGATATAGCGTACTAAACTTGGCGCATAAAAGTTTGCCATGATGGGTATTCCAGATGGGCTGACGCTTTTAGAGTCTAGAAACAACTGTGTGTTTTCTTTTGTGATAAAAAAATAGAATTCTTACCATATCCGACACGCAGCTGGCCTGATTCAGCTTAATTGCAAGGACTTGTCAGCGCACGGAGCCGAACACATGCAATCTGGTGGGTTGTTACAGGAGAAAGAAGTATGATTATGTTTTACTATATTCATCGAATCTTTGATCTCATATCCGAGGACCTATAGCACCTCTGTGCCCTCCGGTTGATGGACAAACGCGTTATGACCCCACCCTCACCGGGACGGCGTACGAAGCGGGCAGAACGAAAACTGTTCACTCGAGAGTTAAACAAGAAAAAACAACAATTCTATTTAGACACAGAAACATACGTAATATATATAATAACAGCTATCGTGTGCGTTACCTAAAACCTGTGAATGGGACTATGCCACGGCAATGCACGAGAACTTCTGAAATAGCTTCGCATGACCGACAGCTGGCTTGGGCCTTCAACACGTTTTAACACGTTGCCTGCCAGTAACAAATGCATACATCTTACTTGGAATACCGCTAGTAGTCTGCTTCGTAGTGGATTAAACCTGAAAGACCCCTGTGGTTTTTAGTGCTTACGGCTGCTCTACTTCACGTGATTACTAGTTCTAAACCGTTCATTCATCTCACGCGGTTCCAATAAACCTTTATAGTTCCAGGTTAGCCTACAATAACTTCAGCATGCGTGGATAACACAGAGTGTTTCTGGCGGAAGGTCTCTTTTTATATTTTGAGGTTAGGCTACCACCTTCCACGCAGGCCATCTCGTAGACCAAATCCCTGCGCTTTTTACCGAGCTGACTTAAAATTATTGCTCGAGTATGAATAATGCGACCGTAAATTCTTTACATGTTTAGTAATAATTGGTACAAACCTTGGCTCACTATACCCACGTAAAAGCAGTGTTAGCATTAGCGGTAGCGTTGATCCATTATCCATAACGTACATACTTAACTGTATCTCACCGCCTTATTCAACGAACTCTGTCTAATTGCACGCTATGGTAAAGAAAAACCATAAAATTAGTAGTAACATTGATGGAATATCTGGCAGTCACTTCTTTTAAACCATACTAAACTTAAAAGGACACGGTTTCTGTCCATAGGCAAACAATAATCAGTCACAGATATTTGGCGGTTTTCATCGAAAGGGCTATGACTAACACGACTGCTGCATTCTGCATAAGATGATAACGTCAAAACAATGCAACGAACAGGAGAAAAATCTTTGATTAAAAAAAACAAAAAAGTTCAATCAGACCGTCTGTTTCCCCTCTGACATCTTCAGGTCGTTTTTCAACCTTAGACAAAAGCAAGAAATAGACAGCTAGCTTTTTAACTTGATTCAGGTAAAATGATGAAAGCGAAAGCAGCAGTGTTCAATTATGTCGCGATAAAGTTTAGAAATAGCAAAAACTTTATTTTCTTCGTTTCCTAAACGGGCTAAGCTATTTGCTGATAGGTTTACCCCATCAGTCAAAATATTCTAAATATAGTTTTGCCTTAGTCTTTAGGTTTATTGTGCATAGAGTTTACATAGCAGGTAAATCGTTACGCCTATATTATAGCCTCATTTAAAGCCTATCTGTGGAGTCCATTTATTATAAATTCAGTGGCACGTAATTCCGTTATGAATTTACCGTGTGTAAATAAAAGAGGCAAAACCATATTTTCGGTTTCATTATAGTAAACCACGCACTTTGGCTGTACTACACTAGTGACCTGCAAGCACTTTTTCCAGTATAAGTATTTTCGTATCTGAGCTATTGTCATTATGAACAATTCAATAGAAGGTTGAACGAAGAGTGGAAGATTCGTCTGAATTTCCAGAGCTCTTTGATCAGAAGTGATTCGCTGCTCCTGCGCTCCTACACGAAAGATTTTATAAAAACATCACTGGACGCTGGTGAGTAAAACCAACAAAATAGGGTTAATTATAAAATGTTTTTATTTGGATTTACGAAAAGGATTTTACGATATATGATTTCATTTATTTTCTCAACACTTTTAGGGGGCGTATATCGACAGCGATAATATCCCCCAGGACAGGAAGACCTCTCGGGGGTGTTGCATGCTTTCTTTTTTTCTGTTGACATTGAGTAGACGGCGACTTACATTCAATGCCAACCATTCAATGATGGGAAGGGTCGAAAAGCCATAAGAGAGAGAAAGTCAAGACACAAGATGAAACCGAAATCGCGTTGACGAAGGGGTTCCTACACATATGCGAATGTTCTCAATTTACATCGCTTATCGATTTTGTTGTCGCTCTGTTGATGCAAAAAATCAGTCAGCCTTTTTGTGTAACTGATAATCTTCTGTCGCCCGCGACACCCACGCCCATATGACGTGGCAAAAAAAGAACTTCACATTTTCAGTTTGCTTTCAGCCAGCCCTTCCGCCCTGCCATGACTAAAGCGGGATGAGTGAGAACCGAGTTCTAGGAAAACCATGTATGAGGGTCTTCTTCACGTCATTGGCGTCGTCGATCGGTTAGCCAGCCGTTCAGTCACGGTCCTTCTGTCAGCAAACCTTTTCTCTTCCGAAATTTTGTGCTCACATTTGACTGTTCTGTTCGTCCTCTTTCGGCCTTCTCACGCAGACTTTGAACCTCATTCCGCTCTGTGCCCTATGTTTAATTGTTTTTTGCGTCTCACGTCTGGTAGCGGCTTGGCTGTGTTCAATTTGTGTTTATTGATGATGTTGCTGCCGCTGCTGTTATCACCGATGACAGCAGTCGTCATGAACACAGGCCTCTTCATAACGGAAAAATGTCTTCAGAAGATTTAACAGCTCTGCTTACGTTTCTGTTCAGTGACGATACGAGTACGATGCTATACACTACGGTCAAATGTCATAGAAGTATTGGTTTACGCTTTTATGCAAGTGTCTCCTATGCGTCCTTTCTGCGTGTCTGACGTAACCCTACGGTCAGTTGCGAAAAGGCCAACGAAGAACAGATTGGGATTCGAGAAGATTTCGGTGAGCATCATGAGGTAATAACAACAGCTACCGTCCACAGTGGGTTGTTCATTCGTGGGTCAATCGAAAGATGTTTGACAGACTCAGATTTTTTTGTGCATTTCCAATCTTTTATTTTGGTATCGGATCACTGCCAGTAAATGAAAATTTGTATCGACTATGCATGGATGTAATGGGACTGTGTATCAGTCGGGCTCAGCTGTACGAGCATTTCTTAGAATTAGATCAGCGTTCAATCGGAACAACTTTGCCCCATCTCGTTCGTTCTGTACATCAGATTCTATAATACAGCACTTGAAAATTTCGACGACTCAATTTCTAACATTGTGACCAAAAAATCTCGTTTAGTCAGGTCTGTTCGTTCTGTTGCCGAATACGGAGTAAGACGCGCGAACAGCTTATTTTAGCCACCTATTTAGTTTTTAAACATAACTGTGACAAATGTTGGTCTGATGATGGAGGGCACTGCGTTTCGGAGATGTTACTGTTACAACAACGACGACGACGACGACGAATTTTGATTCGGAATGATTCCAGCAAAAACACGTTGTGCTTTTTGGTTCCTGTCATATCTACGACCCTGCTGTTGAAGCCACCTATCAATAAATGGGCAGTAAAAGTTCTTTACGTGAGCTTTTAGACAGCCACGTGCAGTGATTTACGTTTTATAAGTTTGTATTGGCAGTACTTCGAAATAAATATGTCCGAAAAGTAGATGCATTGCAGAAAGTCAAAACCGTTATAATGGAAAGGCTCGAAGCCACCAATACGTCCACCAGTCATAGGCCAGATGACGCTTTTCCACTTTGCCGAGCTCCTACGGTTTATGCAATGGCATCTACAAGATCGGTACCTTAGTTTAGGCGCTAACAAACTATTGGCGTTATGGCAGAAGCATGTATCGATAAATTTAGGCAGAAAAGCCCATTACCTCTGCTCGTACGGTTACACTAACCTTCCGTGGAAGTAAGTTTACTACTGATACTATTGTATCTCTGACCATGTTTAAATGCGTGTCAATTACGTAGAAGTGAATTGGCCGTCAGTCGTTCTCATCCATAAAATCCCTAACAAAATACAAAAACGTCTTTTAAACACGAATACTTCAAAATGACAGAAATACTGATATGAGAAAAAAGTCGTTAAGCAACTGCACCGAATTACCGCACCGAGGTATCAGCGAACAATTATAGTATATGTAAACTAAGAATAAGAAAATAAAAATGGTCTTCTCAATTCTCTCTCTTGTTCCCGTTTGCAGGTATTTATTTAAATAGATAATTACTTTCGCTTACCGGTTATTCAATTGTTACCGAATGTTAGGCGTGCTACGGGCAGCGAATGACACCTGTCATCGTGTCAAATGGTTATCTATTTTGAAGCTTAGGCGACACAGTAAAGTCTAGGCAAGGGTCACGTAAATCACGCTTGGGTCCTGCGTTTTCACTTTTACACCACGGGCGCTCGGTGACATCGCAATATACTACCATAGGCACTATGCTGGTCCTTATTGTTGCTGAATATATGTCATTCGATGAGACTTGGCCAAGCTTTGCAATGCTTTTCGCGGCTCCGCTGTCTACGCGACACTAAATATTTTCGTAAACAATACCGTTAGTTTCGTTCAGCGATGTTGTAGTCAACGTTACAACACCCACCGAAACTACCGGTTTCGAGTTCTACATCTTGCACCGCATTTGGGCGTTCCGTAAGATACTTTCGGGCCGATTTTCTGAAACCACGCCAGTCACTTGCTACAGAGATGTGCTGACAATGGTTGTATTATATAACAGCGAGCTCGCTCTTGGATCGGCACTTAGGTGATGTGATGTCACCCGCTACACTGGCCGCTATTCACAACAACTGATGCGGAATACCCTACCTGGATTAGTTTGAATTTTCCAGCCAGTGCAGGAAGGTAGCATTGCGCATATGATCGAAAATCACCGGAAATCAGATAACAATCGCCGGCTCTGTAGGAGGACATGAGGGCAGACAGGAAAGGAGCCACTCCTGACTCTTGCCACAATACGCCCTACGATGAACGCTCAGAGGGTGTGAAGAGGCGATGTCTGATTAGCAAAACCGGCCGACCCGGTCTGAGCGGGATCTGTGAGGCGATAGGCTGATGAAGACCATAACCAACAGATTCCGCTGTTGTTTTTATGATACGAGGTCTGTCTCTCTCCCTCTCTCCCTCTCTCCCTCTCTCTCTCTCTCTCTCTCTCTCATACAATTGTTTTAGCAGACATAGCGAGACTGCTCTACTAGCGCAGTAGCGACGTTACTGCGATGCCTGCCCGGCAGCAATGGCACCAGATTGACAGTAGAGTCGTCCATATACGATGGCGGTGAACGCGCGCGCTTCGCGAGCGGTTTTCTCGAAAAACGGTGCGCACAGTGTATAACAAAGAGAGAAATCAATAGCACACAATCAAGGTATTAACGATTTCTGCAAGCTTGCTGCTAATTTACTAGCAAAGGATTGGGGGAAAGATATCGCCAAGAAAGGCCAGAGAGAGGGTAGGGATAAACATATATAGACGGAAATAGAAATGCTTATAGTTATACCTATCTTTCGCCCACTCTACAGTCAGCGGTCATTAAATTAGAGGAGAATGGATCGAATAGATAGACGGAAATCTCAAATGGGTCGCGGGACAATGCCGTATTGTTTCTGAGGCATGGGCTTGTTACAGTAATCCCTGATATAGCTTATTTCAATAACTGTGTGCCTAAGGCAGTAGTAAATGATTGGGGCAACTGATAACGATCATTAGTAGTAAAACTATAACACATATAACAGCAACAGCCTCTGCCACCGCAAAGGAATCGAAAATATATTTTATTTAAATGAAAGTATGCAGGCTCATATCCAAATGACCTTAGTCAGAAGAACTCATTGACTATAGTAAGCATGCAAGAATGTATTCCATCTTGCAGCAGATTTATGGGATTCAGCAGACCATAAACTGTCACTGGATATACAATGCTGAGCGCATTTAGTTAGCGCTTCAACTACCGAAAGACGCTGAACGTGAAAAGCCAGAAGTCTCTAGTTTGAGCTCACGGATGCCGCATATCCCTTGGAATTGTAAAGTGTTCTTGTCTTAAGTATCTCATTCGCCTAACGCAGCTTTTCTGCCTACTCTCTAGTTGCCTACGGATCGTGTTGAAATCGAAATGTCGCTACCTGTATTGTAAGGATTAAACTTCAATATCGAGCGAAACGTAACTGTTAGAAGTTGTTTAAACGATTCAGAACTGCTTGTTGCTATATAGCATGTATCGAAGTTTCGGCCGATAATAGATGATTTTAAATTTATCACGTTTTTTTCACAGTAGTATATGGTTAGGTTTCATTATCCGGCTATATTTGTTAAAATTAAAGGACGCTGGCTACAGGACAATATTTAATAATAATAACTTGTCAACTCGTACCACCGTAATGTTAGAGAATGGTTAAGGCGAGGCCTGTTGAGGACGCGGCCCTTTAGAGAATCGAGTAATTTTTGCTAAACTAAAGTTGCCGGCAGCATTACCACTATACATGGTTCTTCGTAAGCGTAATTCTAATAACATATTGCTATTGCCACGCACGATGGCTTATTATATTAGTAAGATCAGGCCTTTTTATATATGCTAACAGATTCATGCCGGTTAAGATTTAATAAAAATAAAACTCGTTATCTTTGCCTTCGGAGTCAGTGAGCGTGTCTTATCTATATGTATAATTTCTATTTCGCACAAGAACCGTCACACCGTTATACGCAGCTACTTATCTCTAATGTTTTCATAGTTCTCCTGCTATACTAGCTCTAATTTGTTTTTTATTTAGATCTGCTGTTTGTCGGTACCGTTCATTGTCAATTATGTGTGTTTTTTTTTTACTCAGGCTTTAATTGTTCGTCGTCCAACTATATGTTTGCTTTGTCTATCGCTCCTTTACCATGGAACTTGGCATGCTAACTATTTCATGACACAGAGGGTCTTCCAACGACGCCTTGAACACAATCTATTATGAAGTTGACTGATTTTGCATATGCAACAAAAACCACCATTACATACTCATATGCTAGACCGGATTCGCCCTCGATGCACTGGTGCCTATATACTTATTATCGGTCCACAGTTCTCTGATGCTCACTAGCTGCTACTCATTCCCAGCCTTGCCCCTCGTACCTTTTCTTCCGCATACAATCATCCCTACTGCATAGCGTGATCCAGAACGGTTTATATACGTAGCATACGTAACTGTTCGCCGTATAATCTGAGTAATATGCACCTTATCCACCTTTTAGCCCGAACGAGTTCGTCCTAAAAACGGTAAAGTCTTTCTATAGAAAGAATGCACTCGGTATACCCTTAGCAGTCACAACGGTAGAGTTCATCTGGACCGAGCTTTACAGTACGTAATTTAGAACATGGTTACGTCCTGTGAACGTTACGCAGCTGTTCGTACTATAGTCACCGGCAAACATGGGCTGAAAATCGAAAGTTCTCATAGTAGATGAAGTACCTACAGAAGGGACGATATTTACTCGTTCTATCTCCGTTGGTAGTAATAGAATCACCGCGCTGGCTACTCTGCCTGAGACGACCTTTTAAAAATAGGACGGCCATT
Organism: Varroa destructor; assembly: GCF_002443255.2. Taxonomy (NCBI): domain Eukaryota; kingdom Metazoa; phylum Arthropoda; class Arachnida; order Mesostigmata; family Varroidae; genus Varroa; species Varroa destructor. Next base: position 27,301,638 of record NW_019211455.1, on the reverse strand, counting down.
TTTACAACAAGGGTTGGTCTCTTTTCAAGGCTAACTACGTCAGGTGATACTGAATCAGTAAAATTCAAACATGAACTTCCCATGAAATTGCGGAAAAAATATTCACATTTAGGTAGGTTTAGCTGTTCTCGATTCGGTCCTGACAACTTCAGGTATAGTATACGCGGTCCAATTGTAAGAAATGAGATCAGGTATTTATAGTAACTATTGAGCTGTTTGTTGAACGTACTCCGGACGAAGAAGATCGTCAATGAACTAACTGAGTTAGTATGCAACATTGTGCCGCCGAAATAATCTGAACCATTGAAATGAAAATGCTTGTTTCAACATTTCATTCTGAATAGCAAAAGCGAACACGAATGTATATCTACGACGCATAACTAGCAAGACGTTCACTAATTAGGTAAACTATATATTAAGGAAAAGTAAGCCTTCATCACGCCTAGCTTGTTCGAAGCTTGCAAGGACCTATTCGTGGGAAGCTTCTGTAACGGGGTCGATGCAGAAGCTGAGCGGAGAACGAGGAATGGATGAGACCTTTTTGATATGCGCAGCCGATCCCAAAAACGGGCTAAAGGCGCAAGCGATGAACGGAACCAAAGAATGATCTCTTCCTGTAAATTCATCTTACTGATTTTTCCTACTTGATTTTGGTCGGATAACCGACATCGAGCAAGTGTATAATCGATGAAGAACCTGATCAGCAGAAGCGAGCCATTCCAATTGTTACAACTCACCACCGCCTGAATCACGCATCCTCTCCATCGTCTTTCGTGCGGTTTCGTGACGGGATCATTTTCTGTCTTCAGTTTTCGCAGTCGTATTATTGTTTAAATAACGCAAACATTTCATCGAATCGATAAATTGCACTTCCTTGTTCCGTACCGAAGTGGCCGAAAACGGATAAAGGTAGTTTCTTTCACATGTGTCAGACATGTCAGGTATTGACTACTCGTAGAGGAGTCGTTATAGGCTAGATTAACTACTAAAGTCTCATATTAATGTGAGCTGCTTTTAGAGCCTAGATTATTCCTTTGAAGCATATTAGCAGAACGCCAGCCGACGCTTAAAGTATATCGAAAGAGAAATTTTCCCAAACCCAAGGCAAAGCATAGGTCGCTAAATAAAACAACTAAGATTTATACAGCTGGCGATTTTTGTTTGTTGTCAAGTTTACATCGAATCATTATTAGTATTTAATAGAAAGAGGCAGTTTCGGGGATAATATCGACTTTCTTAACTCTCATAAAAATGGTGGAGAACCATTATGTTATACATACATATACGCACAGAATTTTGTACAATACCCAAACTATCAGTTACCTAAATAACCGCATATTATTTAAAGGACAGTTGTTCGGCTTGACGTGTTCAAACTCGAATAACGATCAGCCAAAAGTGCTTGTGATACTGTGGATCCGCTTAGTTAGCTCTTCACTCTGAAAACAAGCTTTGTTTTCAGAGTGAAGAAATGTTCAGTGAAGAGTGAAGATAGTTTTGCGCTCTTTAGCTTCAGCCATGGGATCGATGTCCGCTTTCGAAACGCAGAAAATTCGACATGCGGTGTAGCTTAGATCCTTCGATATGTAAAAGATGTCATTAATGTTGCGCCTCGTCACAAGCCATCCCTTGGATGAATCACATGGTAAAGCGATACCACTGACGTAATTTCGACGCGAATTCTCATTTGATTTTAAACGAAAAGACGTCGCGGAGGCCTAATTGTGCACAAGCTTTGCTTGTCTCATGCTGACACCTGTTGAATACCGACTGCACGTAGACTAAGATCATTCGCAAAATATACACGAACTGCATTTATTGCTTCTGGCCGTCATTTTCTGTTAGAAGTTTTTGTATTTGGTTGGCTAGCGCAGCCCATGGTACCGCACCAAGCGAAAGCAACACTATTCTGCCTATAATTTTGTGCCTCACACGGTAAACCGGTACTCGTTGTATCGTGCTTTAAACGACACAAATTACTTCGCCGTCGCAGTGCCTGGATGGTCTGACAAAGAAACTGCACGAAAAGACCAACGGAAAGGCGGATAAAATATTTTCGCCTATTTGGATTATGGTTCTAGGTTTTGCACCTTTCGGTCGACGATGGCGTAATGGGTAGAGTGTTTACCTGCTAAACTGGAGGGACTTGTCTAATTAGAATCCGAGCGTTGACAAAATTCGACTCGACCGCTTGGTGGAATACCAAGTGGTGGTAACGGTCGTAAAACGTGAAATAAGATTACTGAGCTTAAACGTCGGTCAGAACATCAAAAAACGAGCTACCAATGGATCGCCTAGAGATTTACGTACAAATGCATAATTATAGAATTAGTATACGATAGGTGAGTGCTAAATTGCAAACGGTGTTTGAAACTATCGCAACTAAAGTAATATTCCTAACAGGACTCGTCTTGGAAAATCCTGCATCGTTATCCTTTTCACGTTGAGATCACACTAGATGCGGTGGGCAAAACAATAGATGAATCAAACGAAGAGTCCGATTTTTTTAAGTGTACGTACGAAAACGGACAATTGCGTCAAATGCTTAAAGGTATCGCTAATATTTAGCAGTGAGTTGAATTGAGGAAGGAAGGAAGGTATATTTTATCGAGTTATATAGCTTCTTTTGTATAAAGCTCCTATACTGCCATGTCGGATACACGATGAAAAAAACCTCAAATGAACACAACTTAAAAAAAAAAGGTACTAAAAATTAATCGAGTGCTTTCCAAATGTCGTTTCTACGTAAACATACATAACCACGTGATAAGCAAACACTACGTGACTCCACGAGATGGCCGTAACCCGATGGATTCATAACGAATATTTAAGTAAATATTTTTAATTATAACGTTACGGTGGAATTATTAGCTTTAAGTAGGCTGCTTCTGATAAATGACGAAGATATTTTGTTCAAATAAAAAGATTTGAAGTTGTAAACACATTTTGGAATGCCGAAACCAATATGCGCCAGTTTTGCTGGTCTTGAATAAAGAGTACGCACTAACATATGTAATAACTTTATGGTATAAAGTTCTGCAAGGAAAATAGCGCCTTTGAAGTTTTTCTTGGTTTTTCAAACATATTTTCGGCCCTGTTATTCTTACCCTATCGGGATGTTACTATTCCTGGTACTCCATAGACTATCTCCTTCAATATTCCATCGACTGCCTCAATAAGACGACGCGTACAGAATGCTTTCGGAATCTTTGATATTCGCTTCACAAGACTTCAACTTATAAGTACTCTATCTCCACAACCGCATGTAAATTCATTAAATTACTGGATTACAGGATTTTGTTGACATGGTTATATTCATTGTTAATTGATGGTCTCAAGTGTCAAAACGACGAAAACAGTAAAGGGGGAAAAGAAAAGCGAATCAGTCAGAAAGCTAGAGAAAACAACTTGAATCCACTTAATTGTTACAGGATATGAAGTTCCAAATATGTGGCAGCTAGTAATCAAAATCATGCATTATTACGTATGGGGTAAAGAAAATCAAGCCTCGAACTTGTCGTTTAAGTATTAATATATACATATAACGGGTTCCATTGGCTTGACCATTAGTATGGCTGAACAAAGCCTGTCCCTTATAATTCACCCGCCGACTACACTCGAAACGCTGAATGGGGATCATTCTGAGCCTTTATTTACCACAAAATCAATTCACTTCCTTTGATTTTCACTTGAAGGCTTTACCACAGCTGCCGAAAAATCACTTCAGCAAATTATCACTAATTTACTTCGAAAGTTATGATGTAAGGCGGGTAGCATAGAAAAAGACGCAGTATAATTAACGAAAAGTAGCACTAGTACTATCTCCAGAACCAGGGCTTGAAAATGGTTTGAAATAATACCTGATATCTTAAAACAAGACGCGCCAGAGTCACAAGCAGGTTTAGTTTTTGTAAAATAAGCTAATTATTTTGTTTAAGGCTCGCAGAATATACCATAAGTAGTTCGCCCCGAGATCCATCAAAGCACACTGGGGAAAGGGCGGAATAGGCAAACTGTATTCAATCTTCAACGCACCGTAAGATATCATTTATTTAAGTGAATATCGTTAAAGCTAAAGAAAATGCTTCAAGTATAGTAACAACTTTCTTTTATTTCACTCTGGCTATTAGTTTTTGTTATATATATATATATATATATATATATATATATATATATATATATAGTCCTGTTGTTTGAACTTTTAACTTATTTTTATTTCAGTTGCTCTATGTGAAATCACCCTTCCCTTCCAAGAACGACTTTCTGATGAAGGTTGGCGCCACTGTAGTCTGCCTACCAATCGAAGCCATCCACACGATATATGAGGAGTCTTTGGAACGAGAAATCTGTGGAGGATTATAACCACCTTACCACCTTATTTGCGTGGTACACTTTAGGACACCTAATAAGTTTACGTCTCGGCAATGTTAGACTATCTATTCTAAAACATTTGCTTATCGCCGGTTAGCTTAACACATCTACGGTTATTATCTTAATATTGCCACAAACCCATAATATTCAGCACTGAAGTAAAAAAAACGCGTCTGTAGTTCGATCTAATGTCTACACACTAATTTATATAGAAAGATGGATATATGTCTGTGTCATCTATCACGATTGCAAAAATAAAACAAATGATACAGTTATTTACGTTTAAATACGTTAAATAATTTCTGGCGGAAAATGATGATAGGTTAAGGCAAACATAACCTACCTTTAGGTTAGTGATCTCCTATTTACTTTACGAGCGACTCCACGCAAATTGAAAATTATTGTTCTTGCCATTCTAGGTTACAGCTTCAGCTAATTTACATTGAATGAATAAACGCGTTATTAAGCAAACATCTACTTATTGCAATAGGTACCAGAGAAATTTGAAGAGATCCACAAATGCAAGCGGCTAAATATACAATCTTCGGTCGTCTTCTTCGTAATTTCTACAATCGAATGAAGATTTAAGATATTTGAAAAGACTCATTCACTAGATTACTTGTTACGACTACACTTCCCGTAACAAAATACTTCGCCCTACAAGTCGCCACTCCCTAAATCACCGATAAACATTGTCTCTGCTAACTAATTCTTCGGCGTTATCGCCTGAAGCCGTTTAGCCTTGTCACCCTGCTCAAACTTCTGCAAGCTGCTGCAATTGTTGTCTTGCCAGTTGAACTCTCTAACAGACACATCCTTGGACTCACACGAAAATAGGTCTCTCTATATATTCATACACATTCGCCTAAAAATTGTTTTTGATAAGCCTAAAACGTTTTCCCACGGAAACAGGTTAGGCGTACTCAAACGTAACTGGAAAATCCTGCTGGTGCTTTGTGGTCCTTCAATTCGTCCGAAGTTGATAGTCTCCATTTTGTGTAATGTACCTTACCCATGGCAGAGCCTGATAGCCGGATTTTTCAATAATTTTCAAATATCTGTAAGATATGAAAGTAAAATGTTGAATTTAAAGTTTATTTAAATAAATTCCTATTCTAAGTCAGTTGATCTAAACTTTTTAGCTAGTGTTTACAGAAAAATATACGACCCATGCCAAGTCACTACAGAAAAATTTAGGATATTTCTTTCAAATACATTCATGGGTACCTTACAGAAAATTGTGCATGTTACATATACGCTTAATTCTTACTGAGTTAGATACACACAAAACATACCTGACTTGAATACCGGACGTTGTGAAATACGGAATTTCGAATTTCACCTCAATGGGGGCTTTGGCTTCGACTTCTTCACTCTCGACTGACGGCAGGCTAAAGTGCGCCCTCATCAAGTATTCCTTACCACCCTAAAAAGAAAGGATATTTATTCTTTAATAGTTAGCTCTAGGAAAATCTTAGAACTGAAAAGAGGTGATATTTTATAGTAAAAAAAATAAAGCGGTTTCATTATCTTTTAGCACTGAAGCTTATGGACGGACACAACCTTCACGATCGGTGCCAATCTGAATCAATGACGTTGGCCTACTTTCAGTAACATGGAAAAATAAACTGACATTCGGAATTCGATAATATTGCATAGGTTGAGCACTCTAATACTTTGGATGCGTTTAAAGATGATTCGGATATTCTCCGCATCGTTATAATAAACTATTGTAATATATATAGTGGTATATTTTATTTATATTATATAGTGTTGACTGGTCCTTATACTTACCGGAAAGCTTTTAATAGTCCATATGCAGGCGCTACGTTCGGGAGCATATTTGCAGCTACCGATTGTTGTCTTAAACTTTGGGCTATCAGCATCCATAGGTACTGGGACAATAATTTCAACATTGTTAGCTGTCGAGCGGCGCTTAAACTGAGAGCGGGCTTTTACCTGCATCCAGAATTCAAATACATCCAACTAAGGCTCGCTTTTTACATTCTTAGTCGCAGAAGTAACAATATCTAAACGCATTTCAAAAACGAAATATTGAAAAAACTAGATTTATTAATTAGAATGCTTCTATGTTCAGTGTAAGTACTCAAACGTATGATAACTACCAGTGATACCTTAATGCCTTTTAACATACATAGCAAAAAGGATCGTTTAAGATTGCGAGTATTCGTAAACTTCTAAATTTGCATTTCCTTTACCCTCGTGAAATCACCATGATTGGTTCCAATAGCTGTGACCTAGACTATCTCAGTCCTAGTACAACACGCTTCCGGAGTTTGTGAACTATTTATTTAGAGTGTTATCATGGTTTTATTAGTATTAGTAGTAGGTGATGTACTTCTAATATTGGTCGATCACGTACCATATACTCGACTCGACTATGCGCGTGTCGTTCAATGACACTCTCAATCCAGATGAGCGGCTTGACATGGGTATTTAAACGATAGCTCATCAATTCGAATTCACCATCGGGCGGAATAAATGAGATTGTCCTGTCGTTCTCAAACCGCGACAGGCGGACGCATTGGTGGAACTTGACGTCTTCAAGCTCAACACTTTTACTTTTGCCTCCTGTTAAAACAAAGCATAGAATGCGTATTTAGAAACTGGAGTTAAAGGACATCATAAAAACCTTTTAAGAAGACACCAAGGACGCTTGCTACAATGATGCTGAGAACAGAATTAATTCTATTGAGTCGTGGCGGTAGGCTCAAAAATAGAGCCATTTGTATCAGTTAGAGGTTTCAGGTCAAAATACTTACGGCCGGTACTTTCGAAGAGGACTTTATCGTTTAACCCAAGGCGTAGTTCAGGCATTCCTGATAAATAGACGCGCATCTTAATGCATCCCACAATTTCAGACCTGCAAAGCAAGGTAATTCATAATAAACTATTTTAAACGAAAGAAAAAGCTTCCATGACAGAAGAGTGTAGATATGCTGTAAACCAGCAAGTACATTGAAAATGCCGGTACGACTTCGAAAAATTTGTCGCCAATGAGCACTGCGACGCACGCAGACGCATATTCTTCAGCATGGCCTCCCTTTCATAGACCGCGCTTGCCATTTCTATATAGATAGGATTCTTGATGCACGTGTATTGCACAGGAAAACCAACCTAAGTACTGTCCCGTTAGAATTGGCGAGTAAGTTGACGCTTTCGATGACATCAAGAAACACCTCGTTTTTGCGATATTTTAGGCCCTCGGATCGCCATGACACTGCGTTCGTCACCGCCATAGGCAACTTTGGTGCGATTTCCATCTTATGAGACTCCTACAGAGTGAAAAAGAAAAGGGCTAGAATCGATTGAGCGGATGCAAATCCTAGGACGGCTATAATTACTTTCAATAACTTACATAATGCTAGGTTAGGCTAAATATGTTCGAAAAAAAAGCACAGGTAGCTTGTTTGCGTAAGGGAACGATTGGTACAAACGAGGCACAAAGATCTTCCTCCTTTTGCTGTTTACAAGGTGTTTTTTTAAATAAAAATAAATATTTTTTTAAGAAAATCCTCGCACCTGGGTAATGAACTCTTGAAGGATCTTCGAGTCCGTAGTTTGTGGGTAACCAAAATCCATCAATTCATCGAGTAGTTCGTAGATAATGACAAAATTGTCCCGAATTGACTCCTCTTCAAGCTCTTTGAAGTATTCACTGAACACCTGCACCATTTTGTGCAGAAACGAGAATATGAGCGCAACATTTGAATTATTCTTCGACAGTGACACGAGGTAGAGATTGTTGTGCTTGATGTAAACAAACGTCACTTCCCCTGAAACGGCAGTTCTAGTTCATTAGCAAAGGTTCCTTAGAAAAGACGAATGAAAACATCCATAAAGATGAGCTGATGGCTAATCCTGCACCGATTTCGAACTAATAGTTAGTTGTTCATAGAAACTGTGTGACGAGAGATGAACTCAAGTAAAATTACAGTTAAATAAGTTAAGAACCGTACCTTGCCGAATGATCGGTGTCGAGTAACTTTCTTCCTCTCGATCCATGAGGAGAGGAAGAAATTTTTCAATTGCATTATTCTCGATATCACCACGATAGTTCCGGCAAATCAGCGATTTCCCCTTCAAGTCGAGAATATATATTGCTGACGTTGCCATGTGCAACTGCAAAACAGAAGTCAGCTAATTAAATTTATGCTCTGAAAATATATGCTACACTCGAACATATAGTGACGAAACATTACTCATTTTTAGTAGATTACTATCGTAAATGCTTTTACTAGTGGCTTTTTGAAACATAGCCAAGAATCGACAACAGATAAATCAAGACTTGAATCACGATTTATTGTCGCTTATATTAAATTTTGGGCGCAATCTTCATAGGGAATCGGCTATGTATTACCGTAGGAGGTTGTCTCCATCTGTATTGCTGCGCAACCTTATTGACGAAAAATAAGTCAAACCGCTTCACGCGCTAGTTAGCCTGAGATAGTCACAACTTCTGGCCAGATATATTAGCTCAACCTCAATCTAAGATACTACTAGGATATATATTTACAAAATTTATAAATCCAAACAGGATAAATGATTGGTTTCAATACGATAATTAGCCTATTATAACAGTATCTATCCTACTAAGCAATGGACACGCTTCCATTTTTTCCATACCCATATCTACACGGGTGCAAATTCGATGTTTCTATTCTATTGTACGTACTGGCTGTCACTCCAGTCCGTTTCGTATATAAACATAGATGGGTTAACATAGATTCGTATTAATGCAAATTCCAGTTTACACATCTAGCTTCCAGCGCCGCTTCGCTGTCAGATTTCAGCATCGGCCCCACCAAACAGCTCGTAGATCGGACCGTGTTTTGCAGTGATTCAGAGTCAATTCTGTTTGAACCTTTAAGCCTCTGCTCCGATAAGAAATATTGAAGTAAGCCAGTTTCAGCTTTATATATTTCCATCTACAGCGACTAGGAAGCCCGTTTCGGAAGCACACAAGCGATTAGCACGCTAAAAATGGGACCGAGAGGTCAAATATAATGGTTTAGCTTGTTACACTATCCATACTGTTTTTAGAAGCACTGCCTTGATAATCGAAGAACATTAACGTTGACAGTTGCTACGGCAGAATATACACCTTTAGTAGTATAATCGATACACCCTAATGCAGTCACCAAATGTCGAGAATCAACGAGAACATCGTTCAGAAGGAGTGCCTCAGTTTGGGGTGCGCCAATGAAAGTTAACTATCTAGTCATACTACAGCGGCGAACACAACATAATAAAGTACTTGAAAAAACAGCAGCTTCACCAGTCACACGGAGAAAGATATCCGTAAGCTGAAATATGTTGCGTCTCATCGTAGGAACAGGAAATACCACTGATGGTAATTGAAGATATGAACAGGCGGCATTTCTCACTCAGATTCATCTAAAACCTGATTTGATATGTTTATCATTCTACATCAAGAACTCTATTGCCCTTTAGCGTCGTATGGCTAATATTTTTTTTTCGAAGGCAGAGTAACATAAACGAGACCATCAAACCTTGTCGAGTATTTTTTTTTACGGTTAAAGGCGCTCGTCGCTCTTAATTTACGCGAACGTTTACCATTGTATTCCGTAGAGACTTAGCAGCTTGCAACGCAGCCACCACTCGCACCGATTTGATCGGCACCACCAGTTCAGGAACTTTCAGAAGCCCTGCAATAAGTCATTCCGCCATCTCTGTAGCTCCCCGATATACGTAGATCGCGGAATATACATATACGATATACGTATCAATATTGATTCGTATAGCTTCACTCCCTACACGGGTGCAAGAAAACTTCGTTTCTAATTTGATCATCAATAAGCAGCTGCATAATAACAATAATATTATACTGCAGCTGACAGAATAATCAATATGCACAAATATAGCTCAAAAAGCACAGGAACGTATGATTAGCATAAATTGGGCTGACCTAAAACGGCACACTTATATAGCACAGAAAAGGTGTTGTGACCATACGCAGTTTCTACATTGCTGTGAACAAACAGGTCAATCACATGCCGCGGACAGCGTTGGATTATGGAACGTGCTGAAAAAATACGTGTGATCTAGGCACGGGCAGGTACCATTTGGAAGCTGCTATCTCATAACATCATCTCTTTCGTGTCGCTAGCGTGACCGGTGTTGCCCGTCAAATGGTGGTGCAACAGTCCGTAAACTCTTCGCAGCCGCATCGGAATGCGGCAAGCCTTCGAAGAGTTGACGTGGCCAACTCAAAAAATTCTCAACGTGCATGTTCGCGGCTATAGGATAGGTCGGTCTATAGGATAGCCCACAAAAACCTCGCAATCAAAAACCAAAATGGCACGTCAAATAGAACGATGAGAAACAGCAGAGTATATATTATACTCTAGCTCATTTAACTAATAACCCAATAACAGAAAGGAAAGATTCTGACGGTACTGACTGAAATATACTATTTAACTACACTACGGAACGCAACTTACCGGTGCTTGATCGTTTTTTGCGAAGCAGCAAAGATCAAAATAGCATGGAATGGACAGCGGCCGCGGAGAAGGTACACTGCGGACGTTTCGTAAATGGTTTTTCAGTTTGGCAAACACATCAACAAGCCGAACAATCCAGGCTGGGGTGCCTAGACAAATTTGGTAAAACGAGAGACTTGCAAATTGATAGTAGGTAGAATGACTGCACCACTGCTCCGCTCTACTGACAAGCAACGGCCGACTGCCCACCGAACGTCGATGGGCTAGCGACTACCCAGATGACTGTGATAGTTCAACACAAAGCCAATTAGCACCACTGAACGGGAAAAGACGACAGCACATGAGACTGCTAAGGCAGACACTTATACATTACACGATGAAAACACTGGACGTCTTTGCAAAATTGCCACTGTTTTGTTTACGGCAGGGGGCGAACACACGATACGACCAAACGAACCACGCTATTGACTAGCACTACTTGCCCACCACTTCTGTAAAACACGTCGCCCACTCCCAGACAGGCGAAGACTGGAACTCTTTACCAATGGTAAATACAAATGAACAATGGAAGAAGTATGGCTACAGCAAATCTTTATGACTAATTTCGCCACCAACTCCTTCCGATAATTGTTTAGACTTATATAGCGGAACTCTAGGGGAGTGTTAAAAAAGGTATGTGCCAATGTATCATCGAATGTTTCATATTAAACCGCCCTCAGAGTCCGCTTGTCAGTGATAACTCGTCGTCACCAAGTGTCGTCTGCTCACACAAATCAACACAAAAACGAGCTTCTTGCCAATATGGCTGCGCCCAGTGAATTCGACTGTATAGAAGGATGATCGTACGGCAGTATCCCTGTGTCTGTTTCTAACCATGTGGAATCAATTTTTTACAATAGGGAAGTGCAACTGTGATAAATGAGTTTACCATATCTCAAGAAATTGAGGGTATTCATGAATAAAAGACATCACGTCGATTGACGCAGTCAAAACCAGCAACTGGGGGAGTCTCCAGTTGTGCCTACGGATGATAAAATATTAAGTGTCCAGTAAGTGAATATAATAACCACAATGCAGCGTTTATTTAAAAGCATTCAGAAGGTTGTCGGACTATGGAATTGGACTCCCACTCGACGCTTCCAATCCAGCGTTTCGCTAAAAAGTGTTCCATCATGTAACTGGCACCCAAGAGAGCCATCGGTTCCCCAAACAGAAGCTGGAAGCAGTTCGCAGCAATTCGAAGTCTACAATTCCCTAACTAAGAGAAAACAACCATTGTTATGCAAGACGAATAAACTGGTTACTTGGTACTGCTGCGGTCCAACTGTGTATGACGAGTCTCATGTTGGCCATGCATTGTGCTACCTTAGGTCCGTAACTACAGAACGCTCTGCAAAATCATAGATAATCTAAGAACTACTAAAGCTAGCGGAAAAAAATAAAGGTTTATGAAGGTATCACTATATGTGAAAAATCTCTGTACAGTTGCATTAAAAAAATATACATTTCGAATTGACTTTGACGTATCGTTTGCGCATCGGATGTAAAGACTTAATTAATCGCAGTCTCGTTAAATTTTTAGCAACGAATCAACGAATTGGCTAGGCTGCTGTTACCCTGTTATAATCCTCTCCTTGACGCAATAGCGGATAGGGGCAGTATTAAACGCGTTACCCGGTTGCGTAAAATTAGCCTTAAAAAATACACACTGCTCTACACGTATACATTGATTATGAGCCTTTGTACAGATACATTAAATACATATGATTATTCAGAAATGTTTTATTGTTACGCGAAGCTGAGCAAGCGGAGTGTAGCACTTGATCGTCGATGACGACTATGATTCGTCAATGTAAATAGAATAGAGCCCTAGAAGTGAGGAGTCTTCATTGTAACGGCACTATTAGATTCAATAGTTTCATTGCTTTTCTCTATTTTTCAATAATATAAAACAGATTAGATTTAATCCGTCGAGTTCTCGAACACAGAGGATTTTCGGTTGTCTACGTGATGAACATCACAGATGTCGACGATAAGATCATCCAAAGGGCCCAAGAACTAAAGATTAGCTATTTGGAGGTGGCACGAAAATATGAAGCTTCGTTCTTTCAAGACCTCGCAGCGCTGAATATTCGTAAGCCATCGATTGTTCTTCGAGCGACGGAACATATCAACGAGATTGTACACTTTATCGAGGAGCTTATGAGGTTAGGCTACGCGTATAGGACCACTGAGGGCGTATTTTTCGACACCAGCCGCGATTCTGCGTATCCACGATTTCGTCAGGTGGACGTTGACCAAAATACCAAAGGGGTCAAGCGCAATGCTCGCGATTTCGCCTTGTGGAAGCCGGAAAAAGCGGGTGAACCTTCCTGGACTGCGTCCTTTGGATCAGGCAGACCCGGCTGGCATATCGAGTGTTCTGCTATGGCTTCAAAGGTTGAAAACAAGTTTTTGGCTTTTATTATTAATGTACGTTTATATGTACCACTACAGTAGTGATTATAATAATAATAATAATAATAATACAGTCACTGTACTTCCGTTCAAAGGTGTTCGGTAATGACTTAGATTTGCACAGCGGCGGAAAGGATCTTGAATTTCCACACCATGAGAATGAGGAGGCACAGTGTTGCGCATTTCATCAGCGATCGACCTGGGCCAGGTGCTACATCCACCCAGGTTTTGTGCGCTTGTCTGGCGATAAGATGTCCAAAAGTATTGGCAATGTTATTCACATAAAAGATTTCTTGAAGGACCATTCGGCAGAGAAACTTCGTATGATCTGCCTAAGGTACGAAACTTAAATCAACTCGGATAGAAAAGAGCAAGTCCTCTTTCAGTCTAATATTTCCTTGAAGTTTCTTTCTGTGCTTGAAACACGCTTTAGTTTTAGTTCATGGACATAGGAGAAGACCGTGTTTATATAATAGATTGTGGGTGAAATCTACCTATCTAATCTTATTTGTTTTAACATTTAGTGTTTTCTTAGAAGGCATCACATGGTAGATAAGTGCACTTACTGATCGGGACAAGTTTAATGATACCAGTACACATACCAGATTTCATAAGTGCAAATGTCTTTAAATATTCTTCTAGCTTTCTGTTATTCTGGATACTTAAAAGCATCGACAGCCTAGGTGTGGGTTGTTAAATTCCTGATTAATCTGTTAATCGTCTTCATGCCTCTCTTCAGGTTTCCTTTACGCGCCGAGATCGATTTCAGGGACAAGCTCGTATCTGAGTCAGCGTCGGCTTTAGCAAAGCTAAACGATGCTCTAGCCCTTAGCGATGATTATTTGCGCGGGAGGTTTTCGGCGGACATCAGCCAACATGATCTACTTAAAGCACTGAACATCACTAGGGAAAACGTGGACAAGGCCCTGGCTGATGACTTCAGCTTCGCCCGAGCTACAGCCCAGATCGTGGCACTTACCGACATGCTAGTGCAGGCGCTTAGAAAAACCGAGGAGGGTAAAATGGCTCCAGGACATGTTGCTGTAGCTTCGTTGTCAAACTATATCCGGAACTATTACTGTACTATGGGATTCCGGCTGGACACCATGTCGGGCGTTGCCGAAGACAGCCAACTAAGCAACATCGTTGACAAAATGATGGACTTTCGGTTTGAAGTGAGACAGCTCGCGTTAGCTTTAAGTCCTGGAGACGAGCGAGATAAGCTATTGAAAAGCTGTGACGAATTCCGTGAAGACCTTCAAGTGGAAGGAATAGCAATAAAGGATATGAAATATCGGACAAGTTGGACAAGGTCTCATTAACTGAACCTAAAACGATTCTGTGCTGTAAATCCAAAACAACCCTAAACTGCTTTGTAGATCTCTGTAAAAAAACTTCAAACGACACCTGCAACATACAATAATAGTTTATAAGTGGAACATATTGTTGAAGAAGCTACAATAGAATTTATAAAAGCAAGAAAAAAAAAAAAAAACAAGAAATGTATCTTAAAGTAAAAACTTAAAAGTTTTGATCAATAAAATATAAGATGGACTTAATCAATTTATCGTCTGGTATCCTTGTATTGTATTTACGCAGCCATGTGGAGTACATATATATGTACATGCTAGTATCTCCCAGGATGACAGGACAATGTATATACTAGTATTCATTCCTATAATCTGCTATATATATGTTTTTTCTCATGCACGTTACACATTCTGTTGTGAACACCTTTTAGCCCGCACTAAAGATATATTTACGTTGCTATTTTTGTAATCGAATTCAAAAACGATGATCATTTTTCATGGATAAAAGTTCCTTGTTCCCCACAGCAGATGACGCCTGCCGTTCACACCGGTGAACTGCTTCGAATAGAGTTGCCGTCATTGCAACTGCTACAAGGAGTGGGCAGTTTTCGTAAGAGCTGTGTTGATGCCCAGTGAGCTGTGATGACGAGTCGATTGGATTATTCGCCAACCACTAGCGGCAATCCTTTATGCGGGTTGTCTCGGATGTTTTATGCTATTCTGCCAATCCGTCGTGAGTCGCACCACACAGCATGCGAATATTCTCAACGCAGGCGTCAATGATTCGGGATTTGCCTTCATCTGCACTTGTCGTTCCAGGTAGACAAATCAGGATAAGCGCATGCCGCAATAAGCACATAAGAACAAGAAGCCAAGAAGAAAATCAAAAGGCAGAATATGCCCCGAAAGGAACGCGGCCGTTCGTGCAAAAGTGGCGTTAGTGCGAGCGTTGATATGTTGGCAGCTGCAGAGGGACTGAGCTGTAACTCGTTGGAAGATGGACAAGCTGGTGGTGTACCAGGGGCTACAGAATTACACCACCGAAGACAAGGAAAAGGAGAGGAAAAAACAAGTAAGTAAGCCACAGGTGAGACGGAACAGTGGGGAACGGACGTAACGAGATCTCAGCACGTTGAGAGAGAAGGAAGGGGTGAGGTAGAGAGGCGAAGGGTCGAGGATCTAGAGCGGACAGATCCTGGGGCGGATACGAGGAATTGTACAGTGTGCAAGTACTGGCTGTAGCTGTAACCGCCATAAGATGAAAAAGAATCACTGCTTCATGCGGAAGGGGAGAATGCGAAGGAAAGAAAATTTGATTTCAGTGCTCAAAGATATAGCACAGACACACAGTGACAGTGCTGAACGCTCATATAGCAGCAAAAGCCGACGAGCGGATGAACTCGGATGTCTGGAGCTCGCCAGCGCGTGAATTTCGTCGTCCTGTCTCTTTGTCCTGATGTTTCGTTCTCCTGGATGCGCTCTAACAGGATTGCTGAACTTGACGTTCATGCACACCGACATAGCCACCCGCATATCGCATGGTAAATAGATACGTACGTTGGGTGCGAAACTATTTCGTGGAGAACTTTGTTCACTATTTTACGGAAGGAATAGTCACCTTTGATATATACGCCACATGCACGTTATTTATCCCGCGCTACACCTGGTTAAAAACAAGTTGGTGTGATCACAAGTTTCTGGAAGAAGTGTCCAATTGTAGTATTGCATGCCAGAAATTACGTGCATTACTGAATAAGCAAGAAAAGATGTTCTCGTCATTTTATCAATATTACTTTTTATCTTAGCATATTGGTGATAATAAGCTGAAAGTTATATATATATATATATATAGAAACTCATACAAAGTGCAAACGCTAAAAGTCAGCACTGCCAGATGCAATTTTTATCTACCCATGTTTCCTATCACGTGCAGAATATGCGCATATACTTGCGAAACGTACTTGAAACCATTACAGCAGGAAATACAGTGTATCTGCTCTGCACTTCTGCATAGGCCATTAACTACCATAGCAGACGCCTCCGTACCATTTGCAATTGCCTACCATCACATATGCCACACCAAACACTACACCCGAAAGAAGCAGCGAAACTTGGAGCTGCCTGCAGTCGGCTAGTAAAGCCTGCTTTTTCATGTGCAAATGTCGGTTCAACATTACATACGCAGGCGATATCTCGCTGGTACATCGCTTTTTCCGCCTCTAGCCTTTTTTGATACGGGCATGTACAATACGAGAGCTAGCAGACGAAAAAAAAAAGAAGATTCACGGCCTTACTCGCTAGAGTAGTAGCAAGTAATCCTATCGCTTGGCATTTATCTCTATCTTGGCCTTCTTGGAATGTATTGTGCGTCCCACAACACAATAGCAATTGGGTCTTCGTCCATTGGGCCTCGTTTCGGAAGCGAAGACTACAGTTTTGGATAACTGGACTGCTAGTATCGTCCGAGCGCTGCGTTGAGAGAAGGGGCGTATTTTTTCCTATTGCTTCAGCAAGCTTCTGTTACAAACAAGGTGCGTCCTATGAAGCCCGCGTTTCAAGTCGCAATTGGAGTCACAAGGCTGATAAACCGAGTAACTGAACAAGTTGGAAGAACCATGTCACTAATTGAATTCATCCATCCACGTTTTACTCACATTGATTCTAGTGTGAAGATGCCTCAAACAGAGCGTGCAGCGAAAGTTAGCGTTTCTAACAGTGCAAACGATACAGCTAGTTTGTTTAGACTGTAACTGTGCACCTCTAGATTGCGGATGTTTTTACAGACAAAATTTTTTTTACAGACCAAACACAGAATTGTGGCCAGAACATCGACACTCAATTGTAATCGTAGTTCGTTTTGCTTAATACATATTTTATAGTACAGCTTTTCCTCAAGAACATATACCTATCTAGCAACGACTTCGACTCTTATTCTAAAATCCTTCCTGTCGGTTACTTTATTCTACGCTTTTCTCTATACGCAGTGTGTATGCACTTCGTAAAGAGACATTTTGTCGATGTTCTATTCTTTATTTGCGTTCACTTTATATCACTTTTTCTTAAAATTACGTAAAAGCTTTAGCTATACTGTTCGGTTTCCCGCCAGTCGAGTCACCCTCTACCTAACCGCAACCGCTGCTATTACCAATCCGCTAAACGCGTTCCTTTTTGAGCTCGTCTCGCGTCGTCCCATATTCCCATCAAGGCTGTGCTGGAGGATCCGTGCCTCTATTCGGCTTTTCCTACAGTTGCTCCTTCTCCTCTATCCACCTGTTAAATGGCAACATTTATAGACCCCGTTGGGCAGAGGCTCCGGGGCCGCAAAAGCGCCTGCCCGAGACAGCCGCATAAACCTAGCATTTTCCGCAGGACAGGAGGAAATTGTCGGTCCGTTTTGTCCTGGTAGCGCCAACTACAATCGCAGCAGCAGCGACAGTAACTCCTGCAGCTAGCTGATCTCAAAGTCGTTGTTGTGGAGTCAGTAAGGAACATCAGAAGGTAAGAGCCACTGATGTCTCGCAGCGGAGGAGATCGTTCGAGTCGCACGAGAGGAGGAAGAGAGACTGGCTGCAGAAGCCAAAAGAAGATTCCAAGTGAGCTCTTAGGTTTCTGTCGAGGTCCCTTTCGTAGGTTGGGTTTTCTCCACGTTCTGCACCCCCACTCCAGCTTACTTATTGCTTGAAAAGGCTTTCTCCTTCTCGTTTCGTTGTCGGTAGTTCTTGGCTGTGTTGTGTTGAAGGGGCGGAGCTAGCGGTGCGGGGGTCGCGGCGGATTCGGTGGTGGCGAGGTGGCGGTGTTCCGATTGAATTTGTCCGTCTCGGATAACTCGGCTGCAGCAGCGGCTGCAACAGCGATAACCTAGGAAAGAGGACGACCCCTCAGAGCACTTTGCTGGTTCGTGGTTGGTGGGGACTCTCGCCGCACATAACATCAGCAGTGTGAGGCACTGCTATCCTGCGCTGATGGCGACCGGCCTAAGAAAAGGAGACATTGACTGCTATTATCGGCTATTGCTTCTCGCACGGGATGAATGGGTAGACAGAGTTACTCTCGCTTGCCTCTTTCTTGCTTCCGCACCAGCTAATACCAGGGATTCTACAGCTGATTCTGCTGCAGGTCTTCGGTAGAAGGCATACAAGATTAGACGCTGTCCTAACGAGAGAGGAACAAGTTAATGACTGACTAGGATTTTGCTAGCGGCAAAACGACTAGTTACTGTGGTGGCTTGGCAATACTGCTTTAACAAATGCTTGAGAGCTTGAGGCCTGCTTAAAGCAAGTTGTGTGCAGAAGTGGGTGTAGATGTACATGTACGGAGTTCAGACATGTACTACTGGTGCGCTGTTTATATAGGTGTACATACTGGCTTTAGCCACCAAAGAAAGTCAACTAGCCTGGCATTATTTATTTTTCTCTAATAGAAGGGTCTAATTAAAATTAGCAGTGCCCTAATGGTTTTGAGATTTATGCGCGGAAGTGCCATTCCGTCAAACAGCTGAATACCAGCAAGGAACGAAGCTTGTGTCTATGTCCGCATTCGATCCTAGACCATTACATGCCCCTAAAGTTAGCAGCAAGCGTAAGACTTCGGTGAGATGATGCTCTAAATTATTCAGCTTCACTATCTCATTATTAGTCTAGCCTATTCGATTCGGAGAGTTCGAGTCCGTTTCCTTTGAGTCGCTCACGTGTTCCCTATTCACCAAATTATAAAAGTACCTATGACTTCGATTTACGTTGCTTTCCTAGCGTAAATTCATCGTCGTATGGCTGAAGTAACGTTATACAGTCTGGTGAGCGTAACAGTACTTCCAAAATACTTGTGCTAACATCGAGTTCTTAATATCTTAAATTACTGAAAATATAAGTTAAAAATTAAAAAAGTTTACATAACGGCTATATACCTTAAATATTATGCATCTAACACTTCGGTTCATGTTTTTTTGAGAAATTAAAAGAAAATGAATAAAAGAAATATGATAAAGTCGTCATACATCGACGGGTACAAGCCATGACAATTTTTAAAGCAAGCAAATTTTTAAGCGGCAGCTCTATGATGGGTAGCAACGTTTTAAACGTGTGCTTCCTGACTAAATAAGCAAAAGTTTAATAATCAGACCTACATATATATCTCGAAAGACTTAACAAGAGTACCGGACGTAAGATTCAAATTATCCATTTAGACCTGCTTATGTCCTTTTATCTGATAGTTAATTCATCATTAGTCAACTAAAATATTTCACTATATCGCCTTTACCTAGCGGCCCTGTCCGCGTATCACAACGCATGGTTGAGACATACTTCTAAAATATTTATATTACGCCTATTATCTATAAATATATATATAAGTCTTCTTTTTGTGACACATTCCCATTTATCAGCCAACGGCCATTTCCCTTGTACTACTGCGACCCGATACGTATTTAATACTGTACGGATTGACAACGATGAGCCATATTGATGAACATGGCAAAAGCTAGCGGGTGCTAGCCGTTGAATAAAACGCCCAGTGGCGGTGTCGGACGTAAAAATTTAGTTATGTAGCGGCAATTAAACATCATTGAAAGAGCCTCGGGGATTTAAAAAAATCTGTTAACTGGACCCATGCTTAGGTGCAGCTGTCGGTAATGGCAGTAGCATACTTATCTGGTGTTGTCCTCATGACTGTCTAGTTGTGGATGCAAAGCTGTCTATTTTTTCTCAGCGCCAGTAAAATGTCCATGGCTATCTGTAATAATACTGATATTCTATGTCCACCAAGATATTTCTGAGTCGACGGGGCTTGCTAGTCAGAGTACAGAACTCCCTTTGCTTTGATGTTATTCTAGCCTTAAGCCTATTCGTATGCTGCTCGGAGGGCTTTCCAAGGGTTTTTTAACCTATAAAGGTCTATACTTGGGAAGGAGGCCCTGCAATTAAAAGCGCTAGATAAGGAGAAAGCGAGCGACTGTTTGGGCCAAAGTCAAGTGGCTGTAGCTGGCCAAAGCAACGATATGCCATGTCCGGTCGTGCTCTTCCGCGCTCACCTAATAACGACCCTGTGCGTCTCTCAGCGTTATCTCCCCTTCTCTGACGTTGGGTCGGCCAGTCGACCGCGCCGATCTCGGGTTTCCGACACAGGTTTCAATGGTGGCTGGCGACGTTGTCATTGTCACAGAAAACCGAGCGAGACTAGATAGCCGAAAACAGCTAACTCACTACACACTAGGACCGGTACTCTGACTGTTGGCTTTGCTGGTAACGATGCTGATGGTAGGACCTCTTCATGCCACTTCCATCGCCGCCAACCGGATCACATTTTGAGGAAAACGATAATGTGTACCATGCCCGAAAGCAATTGCAGAATGGTAAAGGGTCGAAATTTCGTACAACATTTTAAGTAAAGTGAGCAAGTTCAGGTTTTTAAAGTTGCTTCTACCTTATTTGTAACAAAGACGCTAATATTCTCGTCATTTTTCAGATATTTTGTCATTGCAATCTAGCTACACAGCGTCCGGCTAAACTACTGGCCAAGATACTACCTATAAATCGAACGACTTATACCTAGAAACAGGTTTACCTTCCTGTACTGTGTGCATTCTCCCGAAGTCGTTGTCCTAAGACGTGTTTATAGTAGTCTGGAAAATGGTGACATTGCTTACCACAAATATGTCGTGCGTCGATCTATAAAAAACAGTAGTAACAGGAAACATGGTGAATATATATATATATATATATATATACATATATGTATACGTGTGTCTGTCTGTGTGCTTCTAATAACCATATGTGTGTGTAAAAAGGCGGAATAAAACAAGAAATCAGTCGTTTTCGAAGTGGTTAGGCGTAGGAAGACGGTATGAAACCGAATGCGTGTTGAGGAAAGGGTCGCAGCATCAACAATAGTAATCTCCCAATAAGCCTATGTATGTGCGTCGCCCAAAGCATATGCGTGGTAGGACGACAGGAGATGAACGGTGTTGCCGTCCACGCAGGCTGTCCATAGATATTTTCGTTTGATTCTGATGTGCGTGTCTTAATTTAGAAGTGTGTTTCTATCGAATACTGCTGGTCTTTTGCGTTGTTGTATTTGTAACAAAGTGATGTGGCCACTGGGGCGGAGACTGGGTGATCATCAAAGGAAATAATTTTTCAAAAGGTTTCCGATTTTTGTTCTTCCTATGCACCTTATTGCTGCTGCGCAATGGTAACGAAGAGTTGTTGGCATAAGGAAGTCAGTAGGAGATAATGTGTAGCATGTAAAAAAGTTTAAAATAACTATAAGTACATTTTGACGGTGCGAATTAAGAAAACAGAAAAGAGAGATCTACAGTTTTAGGGATCCAATCGTCGAAGTGCTTTTAATCGTTTCACGGGCTTGAGACCTCGCGTGCAGCTATCTTAAGGTTTAGTTAATACTTTAATGCATCTAAAAAGTGAACGACTTTTTCTTTTATTTAGGTTAGGTTAGATAGAAATACTTGCAGGAATATCAGCAATTGTGCTCGGGGGAACCCTATCTCCTTTAATTGTTCGCTTCGTTGTATAAGCCGATTTTTGTCTGCTACGATGGACGGGGAAAAAGATGGAAACTAGAAACTTCCAGGTCAATCGAGATAATGAGTGCTGCTTTATTGATGGTTATCTAAGTTTTTTATAGCGACAAAAATCCCAAATTAAACTAGATGTTTCCTTGCAATCAATAATCTCTTCTAATGGTGTTGTGTGTATTTATAAAGAGAGATATTCGTGTTGATCTCGTACACAAAAATGATCTCTTAACGTATACGAAATCTACCCAAAACAGTGCCTACGAGACCGTTTGTGAGATGAATTAGTTATTAATAATATGCAACTATTCCCCAAGGCTGAAATTTCCTTGTACCTATATTTCCAATAGTGACCTATTGCGTGTCTCGAGGTGGGGGCAAATTCGAATACATTTTCGGTAGCGAGTCCAATGGTAGCTTTTTAAATCGAACCTTATGCTCTATTTCAAGCTTTATGGTGTTGAATTGAAGTTAAATCAATGTGATTGTATATCCGTATGATCGTAAGTTCTAATGAACGTTAGTTTAGTATACCAGCATTCATTACATGACAGATATCATACGCTGATCGCAATGTAAGTCCTACAATCGGAGCTATATTTTGTGCCTCACAATTAAATGCAAGCTAACCCAAGTCGTACTGTTTTCTGCTTTAAATTAACATCGGAACTTTTTCACAGGATACGCCGATAATCTGTAAGCCGTCAAGGTTTGCTTCGGCAAATGCAGAAAGTCTAAAGACGTCTGTTTACGCTGGACGCAGCGGAAAGTATGCCTCTAATTTTTTTCCTCCTCCGTAGGACATTAGACATTCTTGACAAGTCAGATTTATTATACATGGGCGATAAGGTCCTGTCTAAAAGCTGTACATGGACAAAATAGAAAATGACATGTGTATAGCATAAGCGAGTTCTATCTAATCTATAAAGGCTTATTAATTCGATGATTAGATATTATGACCTAATGTTCGTGGATAGCGTAGCTCACGAAGTACCTATCCAGAGGAGAGTTCCGCACCATTACCTTCAGGATCAACCGGCTCCGGCTCGTCGCAGAGATTCTAGCGCCGAGCCTGAAGCAGCTGTTAAAGTGGCCTCCATGATTCAAGTCCTTGAAACTCAGGTACGCTAAGATTGGTTTATAATTATGCTTTAAGCAGGTTTCGCAAAACACGATTTTTTTATATGCATCAAGAGTCATAATAGCGTGATCGTTCACACTTTAAGTTGCAAAGTTGTCTACACGTTTCCCGATAAAAACTATATTAGACTCCGAGAAATAGGACAATATATGACACAAATATAAAAATAAATAGTGTTTTATTCCAAACCATGTTTTTATGCAGAATTCGATAAGCCATAAATGAATGTCACCAGTTTTGACTACAGATAATTTTTATTACAGACTACAGAGTATTGTTGACATGATGGTGGATAGTGATTTTATAGATACTTTAACGAAACCTTTTCTGGTAAATTATGTTAACACTGACACTCTGTGTTTCGCAATGGCCGTTTTTAGAGCAATAATAACACAAAGCTGTGGTTATGATAGCTCTTTGTGTGCTGACTGAGTAACTATATGCGTAATATGCCCTCGTCCCGTGGACTTTGACGAGACGGCCTCGAAAATGGAACGCAATTTCGTCATCTCGATAAGAGCTCGATTACTTTTAACGGGCTGCGACCTCTTCGTAGCAGGGCGTTTGCAAGAGTCGTTGAAAACGACAAATCGCAATTGAATGACATAACACACACGAACACTTGGTTGTTCAAACCATTGTTGAATACAGAGATGCAGGTGGAAGATGGTGCTCGTAAATCAAGTGGCCTCGATTTCAAATTCGGTGCGCTCAATAGGGGGTTAGAGGTAAGGCGGCGAATGAGGGGAATGTTGGTATTCAAGAAGGTAGAGCAGAACGAACACAGCAAAAGCAACTCGATGACAAGATCAGGATAGCGTTAGTACTATTCATGATATTTCTATGTGAAGGAATAAATCATCTCAGCTACAGGGGGTTTAAAAGTGGTGGATCGTATTTCTCCGACGGCGATATTGCTCATTAGGTAGATACTGATAGTGGTATTTTATTCCGTACAATCAACTAAGTGACCAACTAAGATACATCTAACGAATCGAATAAATCAATGAAGACGAATGGCCGAATACCAAAAAAATACTTTTGTTGGCCTATTCATTGACTTGGCCAGCTACATGTGTTCGTCGCTTTCAGATTCATCAAAAAAAAAAATCATTTTTTCTTGATCGATGTTTTACGCTGCCACGTACGCAGTAAGCAAGTATCTCATTACGTAACTGCACCATGTCTTTTCGAATGATAAGTTTGTGTGTTTATGAGATTTTTACGATAAAAGTAATACTTCATCAAAAGTAATACGTGACAGTCTGTCGGCTTTATAGCAGGCTAACAATATTTTGTTGCATGAGAACTTGTTGCAGTATTTGCGCCTAAAATACAACGTTTCAGGTCAATTTGCGGTAGGTTAATATATGCGTTCTCGGAGGTGTCCAGAGGTGCCTTCGTACACATGTTTTTAACGTATATTCTTCACCTTTGCTAAATGATAGTGTATTGCTAATGTTCATACATGCCCGAGATTCTGATAACTTCTTTTATATAAACTATTTAAGAGAGTAATTGTCGGACGAATTTCAGGACCCGCAGAATTCCAGACTTTATCCCCAGCCTTCAGTAAGACGGCGACGGTCTCGTCAAGGATCGTTGGTCGGGCGGCCTACACCTCCCGTTAGGCGCCTTCGACCCGGATCCCTTCGGAGCAAGGAAAGCACACCAGGCTGCGAATGGCCCAGTGTGTCTACATCAGAGGATCCCCTGAGGAGTTCCGTGCAAACTACTCAACCGTCACTAGACGTTGTCGTTGAGCATGATATCTTTGATACTAAGGTTATCTATCCTCGTATGCCACCCTCGGAGCCCGTCCTGGAAGCCAAAACTGTGCGAAATATGCAACGGACCGAAATTCCAATCTACGACCAACCTCGTAGAATAAAGCTAGTCGACATGGAAAAAGAAACCGAAAACATTATTACTCAAGCGCGCGAACATCTGTCCGTTCAAGTGGTCAACGCCCAAAAGCCATCTAGAACACCGTCTCCCAATCGAGTTCCTTTGTTAATGACGCCGGTTGACGCGCCTATACATTCAATAGAAACCCAACGAAAATCATCACCCAAGACTGAGATTATTCCAGTGGTGGAGCTCCCGGTCGTTGTGCAAAAATCTACATCAGAACCACTTCCTTATGTCAACCCAAGTGGCCCCCAAATCACTGTTCCGCTTAGTGCTGTCCCGAAGGCACCGAACAAATCGCCTCAGCCTGTTGTAAAGACTCAATCGCAGTCGAGTGCAAAACGGCAGATAAATGAGATTGATTCAACAACAGTCGAGCCTATACTCAGTGAGGAAAAAGGGTGGCCTCAGCAAGAGGAACAGGCCCCAACACAGATGCTTCAAGAGTCATTTAAACTGCAGTTTTCGATGCCGTTGGCAAATGCAACGCCCCATATGCAAGCTGAAAAGTCACAGTCCGCACAACAGTCGTCACAGCAGCCGCTACTTTTACAGCAGCAATCACCAAATCGTCTGCCTACGCCGCATGTAAGTGTGGATAGAATTCCCTCTCCCAAAACTCCTTCTAATTCAGCAGTGAAAGGTGAGAATGCTCACGATACCTCACGACTAGCGTCATCTGCTACTGCTCCGATTGTCCACCGGGAGGTCCTCGATGAATCGCATCTAGGCACAATTTCTCCAGAGTCTCTTAAAGACTGGTATGACGACGAAAATTACCCATGTAATGAAGATAATGAGGATCAGCCAATTAAACGTAAGCCATCGAAGATTATGCGTAAGATACAAGGGCTTTTTGAGAAAAAAAAGCCAGATGAGGAGCCGACAAACGAAAACACTGAGCGTAGGCGGTCAGATCAACTTGAAATATCTCTGTCGCTGAGTGCGCGAGAACCGACAACGCCAACGAAAAAATCCAAATTTGGGCAATTTTTCAGTTTTAACAGAAAGGACGAAAAACAGAAGCATACACTACCTTCAGAGATTGTCGGGCCTGCCCTTCAGGGCCCAGTGGATATTCCTCAAGGTATGCTAGCAAAAGTGTTCATTAATAGGCTTTCGGAAGAGAAGCAGACAAGAATCCGAACACACAGCTGTGCTCCACCAGTGATCGATTTTCGGGACTGGTCGCCGAGCACCGAAGATTTAACTACAACTGAGCGAGGAAAATCCGCAAAAATTAGGAGCCCGCCAAAAACTTCGATATACTATGTGCCTGAAATCCCGCCTTTTCAGCCAAAGTCAGCGCCTTTAGACAATACAGCAGTGACATCAGAACACGCTCATAAAGGTGATTTAGAAGCGACAGGGTTAAAAACATTTGGCCCGCCAGAGTGGCCATTGGAAGCGCAGAATTCCCCCTACAGTAGTTGTCGTGACCGGGCTAACGCCAAAACGACCGTTTTCAGACGGACCTCGTTGGCCAGCGATGATGTCAGTGCGATGTACGAAGAGTTCTTTGATAAAGAGCAACGCGGTATCCTTTTAGAGGAAGCTACAACAACCGCTGCACTTAGCGCACACGAGCTCACGTCGAAATCAGGTTTCACTCGAAAACTGTCCACAAAAGTAGCTGCAATTCCGCCGGAGCTTCGGGCCCCGCTTTACCGACCGCCATCGATCGAGGAGTCGCTTACGAAGCCGAGAATAGCTCAGGCAGAAATAAAAAGTCACGGCAAGGAGTCCCAATCGGATGTACAACAACCAGCGCCTCTTCCAACTGAAACTGCGCCGTCGAATCGAGTTGACGGTCAGGAAGAAACACCATTCGGCGACGAAGAAGGGGAGGCTGGTCTCTCGCGGCGCGAACGGCGCAACGTTGTCCGAGAACTGCGGATCGTGTTCAGTAATGCTCTTCATCTGATCCAACTTATGGTGCAAGATCTTCTAGATGGGATACCCAAGCAGGTTGGTATGATACTTACTTAGGTCTCAGCTTAACTTCTTCAATAAGCACACAGTGTGCAGACGTTGCACATCCGAATAGTTGAAAGTATTTTATGGCGGATTCACTCAAGAGGTAGACATAGTGTTAAGGTAGCAAATTAGAGATAGAAGAGATATATTAAAATTATCTCATTCTTTGTGGATTACGTTTTTACTAACTTTGCAGGTGTGGCAGGAACTTCGCATAGTTCTAGTGATATTAACAGCCATGCTTTTAGGCCTCTACTTTCGAGGTATGGTCCGTTTCAATGGGACCTCATTTGCCGATCTTCTACGCGCCTTTTTTCGCGGATTACGTGTGCTTCTTGGTATGATCATTCGTGGAGGGTTAACCCTCTACGACACAATCGACTCCATGTTGTCAGACGCTAGTACCAATCTAGTCGCAGACACGCTCAAAGAAATTTAGGCGAATCACTATAATTAATTTGCTGCGTCATTGGTTTACGTCGTAAATGTCCTACATCTGGGGGTTGCTTTTAGCCAATAGAGAAGTTTGTGAACACACTGTGATAATAAAAATGTACTTTAAAATAGTAATGGTAATAGAGAAAAATGTAGTACTTCATTTCGCGTTCACATTATGGAAGACTCTTTAATAGTAAAACCAGAGTATTTCATTACAACAACATGTGTATATAATTTCAAAAGAGATGATATATATATATATATATATATATATATATATATACAATGCTTTCATATAGTCTATTTTCGCACGATTTTAGGGTATTTATCCTTTCTACTCGTCGGACATACAATTTTTTTGTATCCGACAACTTATTTTTGTAATAAATGTATGCGTTTCTCATGCATAAAGCTACGCTACAAATAGCGTACTGAAAAGTTACAAACCTAACAGCTCTTCCAGCTACTAGCGGGCAGGACTCGCACGCATGCTACAATGGCAGGGTGACCTGCGACTTCTGTCCGACTGCAGTCCGCTGTTAGGAGTTCTGGGCAACCAATGGGCGCCGACAAGCTGTGTTTGTCATCCTGTTCGAGCAGTCGCGAAAGAATCTCTCCGTATCCGTTCTCGCTGTCGTCAGCTAAAAGCCAAATAGCATCGTTCGAGTCGTCTGGCAAGACCCAAACTTGCCTTGCCGCACAGGGCAAGCGAGCAGACGGGATACGGCTATGCCAAAGGGAGAGTGGCCTGCTTGGAAATACATCAAGGTACCATGGGGTTGCGCACATATAGGCAAGCCTCCAACGGGAGAAGAAGGGGTGAACTAATATTGCTGCGTGCTAATGCTAGTAGAGACGCGCTTGCTTGGTCGGACATACGGTTGGTTGGATTTCGGCGTTTCGGCATTACTGCCATTACTTCCACTACCCTCAGTGGCGATGGCAATGTCGTACTCTCGCATGGCTCTACGCTGTCAGGGGCTGTGCTGACAAACAGACTAGGATGAACGAGGTGGCCTGGATGTGCTAAGGCGCCTACGCCGCCTCGGGCACTAGCACGCGCTCCATCCGTAATCACAGCGGACAAATGATGAACAGAGAAGGTTTTCGTCCCTACGAAGCGACAGAGAGCGATTGTGTTGAGAGAGTGTGGTTTCGATATCTTCATCTGGTCTCAGAAGGAAACTCAAATGCATTTCTATTACTGTATTATAAGTTTGAAATAAGGTTGGCAGAAGCTGGTAGTGGAGATAGTGAGTTATACTATTGGCTACCGTTTCTCTGTTACGTTTAGGACTGGAGCTACTTCTAGAAAATCGAATTAGCAGATTGAATACGTAACGTACCGAGTTGAATAGTGATGCAATCATAATGAGCCAACTTAGAAACGCGAATGCATCTGGCGGAGTTTAGTCCAAAGTCAGTTTGGCGGGAAGAATGGCGCGCGCAAGTCAAAGAGTTCTAACCATGCAGGTTGTGAGAAACTTAGGTATTAAAAAATCGCTTAGACAATAAATTCAGTAGGACAATAGGCATCATATGTTTACGAGATTTAGGATTATCCCGGAGCATAGATTAATGCATAAACAATCAGGATTAGACATCCTTATAATTCTATGCAAATGTGGGTTTCTATTGTTTGCATCAATGTGAACCGAATGTCTGCCACCGCTAAACCTGTATCATAAGTGTTTGAATCCAAGTTTTCTTACTTAACTTCGTTATCTTAACTTCGAAGTATCGTTAAACCATTGCAGTTATCTTGAACGCTTCATTGCAGTTTTTTTTAAACAATTCTTCTGCTTACTTCAGTAAACCCCATGCTTTTTTCGTTACTTTGCTAAATTGTTCGAAATTCCGCGACTTGTCGTCAATCAACCTGATGTCAGTGATGCGCTGTCATGTTTTAGCTGTCCTGCGATTATGTGCTCCAACTGCAATTAAGCTTTTACTGTTTTATAATTGATTTGATAAGTGCCGAAAAGGTATTTCCCGCCAGCCGACATTAAAGCTTATAGAAATTTTTTCAGCCAACACTTACATAATGCATCAGAAGAATCGTAGAAGTATTGGCAACATGATCAACAAACTTAATTTTTTTTTATAGAGATATACATTTAAATGTACAGAGGTGATTGTTATTGTTATTATCTCATTTTGAACTTTTGGAATTACTAACGAAAGCAGCAGTTTACAAAACATGAGATAGGTCCGGTGTCTACCTACAACGCAGTATCACAGCAGGCAATGGCTTATTTTTTATTTATTATATAATATATATTATGCCCAAAGGAACACTAATACCGTGTACGCCCCTCATCGTTCCAACAGAGTTTCAATATCTGTCAGAAATGTGAGATCGAAGATCGTGTTCTTGTCGTCCACAAATTCGTCGCGCTAATATTATCAGTCCGATGACAGCTTGACAACAAAGCCTGTTAATCGCTAGTCCAGCTCTGTTACTGGGACATATTTTTGATTGGGTCGGGCAGTAAGCAGGCTTGGTACTTTATGTAAATATATATCGTGCCGAAAGCTGATATTATTGTTGTATGGCAGCATACATCCCGTCGGACCTTCAGCATTGATCTATCCATCCGGACCCATCGCCGCCCACCTTCATTCTGGTTTCGTGTTCTCTGGACGCGTTCCCTTCAGTTGATCAGAACACCGGTGGGACATGCAAGCAATGGTCAAGCGGCTAGACTTATCGGACTGCGGACGAACTAGCACAGCGTCAGTTAATAGTACTAATTTGCTTTGTAGGTATTGATAGGGAGTGGATCCGTATCACTCTGTTTGCCTATACCTGAACCTAAAGCACCAGAACGCCATCATCTGCGATGTCTGAACGATCAGGCCTTTCGGGCTCAGCTTGTTTAGCGGCAAACGATTCTTGGCACATGAGCAGGAAAGCATTCAACAGGCGAGTATCTGCGGGCCGAGGCGTCGGGCGACCAGGCGTGCCATCACTGATATTGCATAGCAAATGAGGTCGTCAAGAAATTGAAGAGGTGTCGAGGGATCTGTTGATTGTTCAAGTGACAGATAGCCATTGTAGAGGCCACTCGTTGGCGTCCTAGTTTTGGCAGAACTGGCTGAGTTTCATTAGCAATGTCGTTGATTGCATAGTCATAATTAGAGATCACGCTGGAGGAAATGGATATTGGGAACAGGAGGACTCGTTCTGTGGGATAAACCCAGTGTAGGTAGTATTATAAAACTGGTCTACATAAATTTAATTCAGCAGCTAATAGTCGATCAATCCTAGAACGTATGCTCTTTTCTAGCCCGAAAATAAATGACATGTATTGTTTGTAAGACTTTTGGCTTCAAGCTCTTCCCTCAGAGAAATGGGAGAGAGACGACGTCTCGCATATTGAGGGCATTTACGATAAAGTTGAGCCCATAGGAGGAATCCTCAGGGGTAAAAGAACTGCTGCGGTTATTCTTAGACACTACATGACAGAATGGTTCGGCTAAACGTAAAGCAGTAAGCTATTGAAAACTATAAGACCAGGTTTTCATTTCTAAAAACAGCGGTCGATAGATTCACGTGTAGGACGTTCACACAGGGAAATAATTATTCTTTAGTTTTAAAAATGAAGTATATAAGAACTCTCAATGTTAACAACGGGATGTCTATTGCTCTGTAGACTTTTTTTGCATAACATATTGACTATCGTATTATGTAATACCAGATGAGACAATTTTTGTGCTGCATAAATGAGATGGGAAAGTGCTGTATAGATATGTGAACCTGTTATAGGCTGTTTTTGATATTTCTAGCTATAGTCGTAACTGTGTTTTCGTTGAAGGTCTATCAAGGTCATTCTGGAAGCTTGTTAAAAAACCCCTAAAAGACGCTATTACAATCAGGAGCAGTACTTGCGTCTTTTCTTGTCATAGCAATGAACACCTGCAATATTAGCCAAGTCTTCATTGCTAGCTTCTACAATACACCAGCAGCGGCGTATTTTCAGAGAGAAATGGATGACAACTAAATATCATCTACGCGTCCATACGCAAAATATATCTAGATAAAAAGGTATCTAGGTAGCTAAGCCTAAATAGCTAGCGCCATTATTCGAACTAGAAAATTCTGTGCAGTTGAACGAAACGCGCGACAGTCTCGGTGTGACAGGATCTGAAGGATTGGTTGATGCTGATCGGCCGGCACTCCTCTGAGCTCTCCAGAGTTTATTATGTCTCTTACCTACGACCTGTATTCCGTTTTAGTTGGTGCATAGATCACAATACACACACAATCTATTCTGTGTACAAATATTTAGTACAGCTCTGAAGTGAACCGCATCGACATAGCTTGAGATGGGTTCAGCCGTTTGAACTAGCCTTTTGCACTGCTATAGAGCTTACCAGTACTCGTTAAAACGACAGATAGTCGTTCCATCTATAGTGGATCTACCTTGCTCGTCGCATAGCCTTCCCATCGGCGTGGATGTGATGACAATATATACTCGCAGCCTTGTCTACTTTCTGTGGACTACATAGAATGCAACATGTTAGAACGGTGACGCGTGATTGCTACTGCTGCCGCTTGCTCTCCTGCCACATGCGCTTTGTATTACTATTATTATTATTATTATATAGAACTGTGTATTCGGTGACACTCCACCGTTGTCGCTCTGTACTACGAGCGGATAAACGTCACATCACACGAGCGGGCTATTGGACGGGATTATCCCTATCGAAACCTTTACACCAACAATATACAATGAGAGCGAGAGCCTCGTTTCGTACGCGTCTCTTCCCCTCCTCTTGAATATCAAGCCTAGGTATAGAATCATTTCTGTTTCAATCTGATTTGGCCAGTTTAGTTAACTACGGTACGGTGCATTGCCACGCAATAGTTCTTCGTAAGGTAATTCGCCTGATTGCCTACAGCCGAAGAAGATTACAGAAAGAAGACAGTTAGCCGATTCAACATGAGGTAACTCGATGCATGATATTCTTCACGAAACAATCGGAGAAGAGTGAATCCCCCGAGGTGCCATCTTGCCATCTAACTGTCATGACGTTTCTAGAAATCTTGCCAGCTCCTCCCGCAGCTCAGCATTAGTCGAAAGGCATGGCTGCTTGTTTCGGATCGTCGCATTATTCGTGTAACATGTTCAATCTTAAACTCGTTTACGGAAGTCGGGGCCAATATTACATCTCTGCCACAGGGGCATGGGCTCGTTGAGCGGCAGTGCGCTTGCCTTGCACGTAATCTACTGCATAGCGAAGCTTCTCGGTGCCGTTGTAATACTGGGCTCTTTAGTGGGAGCAGCAGAGAAAATACGCTTTGAAATCGAGTATCTGTTATAGCAGTGAAGCACTGTGAGAACCATCTACATAACAATAACGTGTTTCAACCTTGTCACTAAAGTCAATCACTATTTTGTCGTTCAGGTCTTGTGAAGCTTTTGCTGGTCAGCTGTCTAGTGCGTGTCTGAGTATCTTCGGAAATTTCTTACGGGTGTTAATCTAAAACCATATGAATCATACGTATACGGCAGGGAGGTTGAAAGTAAGTTAATCTAAAACCACACGGAAGCTCAAAAGTCTTACCACACGTATCCGTTAATTATATTACAGGGGCCCTCTCGAAGCCCTCTTGCATCCGTACATTTGATCTGCTCTTTATCTTTGTGCTTTGATTCCCTCCATGTATCGGAATATACGTCTAGACTCACTTTTTTGAGCCTAGACCGGAAAAACCCGCTGTTGTGGGGGATCAGCAGCGAATTTGTGCGATCCTCTTTACCAAGATTTATACACTAAGCTAGCGGCTGCTCGATGGGCGGGCACCTCGCTAACGTTCTGTATCTACCGTGTACAAGCCGCCGCCGCCGCCGTTGTTACACTCTGGAGCTTGGTTATCTACCGCTCTCGCATTGGATTTCCATTTTGCTGGCTACCGACACATATCTCCATCAATAACATATCTGCTATGCTAGCTAGAGACAGCACATCATGCAACTCTCTGCGTCCACTCTGAAAGAACTCCCCATAGACGCGACGGCAGCAGACGGCTAAGCTTGACAGTAAACCAGGTTTGGACAGAGTCAGCATCGCATAGCTCGGAAGCACGACTCAAAGTCCGCAATAGGATTGGAACCTCTTGAGACGTATTAGGAGGTTCTGACGATGACCTCGAGGACCACACTTGAAATAGATTGCGAATAAACTGCTTCTTCAATTTTGCAAATCTTTCCTCGTCTTGCGGGACTTTGCTCACAATGCCCATTATTATTACTATTAGTTTGTGCCCGACGATGACGAATGTACCTGCCGCCGTCTAACTGTGATCTGAGGCTATATGGATTGCTCGAATCGAGAAGTCGAATGAAGACTAAGTTGAGTGGCATAGCGGGTAGAGGATAGAAATTTAAATTTTCATCTCGTTCTCTTAATTACCAGTAGGCACTTTTCCGGTTAACTTGAGCGGCTTGCATTGCTAAACAAACGATGATAACAAAGTACGCTGTTCTGAAAACCGTTGCCCCATTTAGATTAGCCTAAAACAATAGTTAGTTTGAAAATAGAACGCCCTTAGGATAATGAGCATTATTTGAGTAGAATCACTCGATATCACTTCTTCATTCTGTCAATACTTTGTTTTCGTCGTACGCGTTAGTTGCTCAGATGAATGTGGCAACCCATACATTTGTAGCGAACATTTACAAAAACTGCAAGTCTTCTTCTTCAATAAAATAGAATTCCGCACCACGGTCTTACTTCGAAACAATAGCTTAATCGAGCTAGACAAGGGGTACGGGAAATATCCAAGACAGCGTATTGAAAACTCCTGCCGCGATTTCTATGCGTCCCTCTTTTACACACAACCATGTCAGCTCATGAGGCCAAGTGTTGTGACCAGCTGGTACTATTAAGGAGCGCCATCGGCCTTATCTTCGCTATGGACCAACAAAAACCATTAAACCACCTTAAAAATGAGGTGCGTTTCCCCGTACAGAAACTACTGGGTGCAATGGTGGTAGACGTCTTACCAACAGCAGCAGATTAGTGTTGATAACGCGCTGAGAGTTAAGCTGAGCATAGAAACGTGTTGCCGATGGCCAACCTGATTAGACTGCTACAGCTCGCCCGAATGGTCGGTCATTGTTGACAGAGAAAAAACACAGCGAAGCAGCAGAGTAGAAAAAACGTTGCTGAAAAGACCGCAAGCCGATGCGGGCTAGAGAACCCGCAGAGATGGACCGTGAACGCCGTGCTTCCATAAATTATAAATCGTAAAATAGGTGAGTCTATCGACGAGGGGTTCGTTGAGGGCATCCTGAGGATCGGCCAAGATCGAGCGGAAAATTCGTCAGCGAAAAAGCGAAGTAAACAATTCGACGCCTTTCCACGCCAGCCACCCGCCCACATCTGCCCGCGCACGCACACATTGTATCTCCGTATGTTTTTCCCCAGCCCATAGTCATAGTAGTATAAACAGCAACTGCAAATATTCCGTTGACGATAAACAATTACAAACACCATGCGCTTTCTTTACATGAAAGAGTAGCTCTAATCGCTTTCTGTCGGATAGCGTGATTGTTTCATTTAATAACTGTAGGAAACATAAATATATTGTGATGGAGCAGCTGCGTTCAGTGCCGTGATCAATTATGTTGGCGACCTGATCTACCTAGAACTGCTGGCTTCGCACTTAACTCATGGACCGATGCTTGTACCGGGTTAAAGGTACCCTGCTTGTCTTTCTTGATGCTCTTCATATTCTTCATTTGAAGATGTTATTGACTAATTTGATCTTAGCAGTTAGGGCAAAATAAGTCGCTCTAGCTATTTAGACTTTATCGGTTTGCCATTGAGCGAAACGTAGGCACAAAGTAACCCTATACCAAACTGTAGGTCGTCAAATGCTGTTGGACCGATATTTTGGGCCTTTTATTCTAACGAACTGCGTGTTTTTACGTTAAGCTCGAGGCGTTTGCCGAATACACTAGCGACCAATGGGCCATTCCAGTGCAAGACTTTTTACGATCGATGTTCCAGCCGAGCATTTTGTCAGGACTAGCCTCCTTCACCTAAATGGTAGCTTCTACGAAAATACGGTTTTTATACTAAGGGACCATGCTATAAACAATCAAACAAAGGCCAGGGCAATTAACCGAACTGACGGCTAAGGACTGAATAAAGCTGGTGAAGAAAACAAAAAAAAAAACACCCGATAAAGCAGCCTAGTTGTAGTAAGGTTACAAATAATGATGCTACTTAGTTGTTAACACATGGAGTTCGCCAATATCCGCATGTGATAATAACACTAGTAGCGGGTGCAGCAGTTTCACCATGTAATGCATATACACGAAAGTAATTTGAACGTGCCCACTCGAAGACTCATCGATTATGAATGTAATTATACGCATATAAAGACAGGAAAAAGGATTCCTTCTCGACTCTTTGTTCTATCGATCGGTAACAGCGACCTCTTGACTCGGCGGCCACCTGGCTTCGTAGCTGTCCCGATGTTAGCTCGATGTTGTAGCTGAGATCTCTTCTCAATAAAGCGTTCGTTCCCTATCCGTCCATGTTCATTTGTCAAGAGTGGACTTCCTTTTCCTTCCGAGTCAACACAATTCGATATTCAGGCGGAAACGCTTGACTCCCCTCGGATACGACAAAACCCCTCGGAGAATTTTCCCCTCGATTCTTGGGTCCCCACCTTCCCTCTTTCACTTAGTTTCCCTCCATTGCTGTTCGCTGGTGCTACTTTAGACCCAGAATAAATTGGAGGAGGTTTTCTCTGTCCTTGGCTACCATTTATGCCTTTGGCTAGGGCTAGGGCCTGATAACGCCGGGATCGAGGATTTCGAAGTCGCTTGCCTTCAACCGAATCTGGTTTCGACCGAACCGAAAGCTGCCTATTACATTCATGTGTGCATGAGCTTGTTTCTATGTGTATAGAGCCATATTGTCAAGCCCCCAACAATCGACTGCCCCGGGCCAATCGACATCATATGTAAAGTGTTAGGCGCAAAACGCTGAAGTCTATTTCTATAACCGTGCACAATTTCTTGGTGCCGATGGCCTCCATAGAAGATAGTCGGCGATTGCTGCTCTTGGTGCCGCTGCCACGAAAGGCTGATTGTACAGCTAATTAAAATCTTCATCGGTTTGTGTTCACTCCCATCGATACAGGTAGGTCATTTCCTTCTTCGGAAAGGAAAGCTGCTGCTAGCTGGAAATATCGTCAGAAAGTAAATGTAGTCAAAGATACAATGAATTTTAGATTATTGAACGCATTCTAGATAGGTTCTTCTCTTCGCTTCATCAGGAAGATCATACATTCAGCCTGGCTGACGAAGTAGATACAAAGGCGACGTGAATATCATTGTTATAGAGCTACCAAATTTGCATGGCAAACCACACAACTCGATACATTTGAGTTAACGTATTTGCCCGTGAGCAAATAATTTAATCACAAACGAAATATACAGAACACTATTTATTATATTGTAATGCATAAAAGAAGCACGATAAGAGCACGCTGCTGCTAGCAACGGAGCTTTGTATTTACGATTACTGACTTTGTTATAGGTGTGTCAATTGAGAACAACATTTTGTTCAGCACCACTCAATACTTCCCCGTTGTCTATAACGTTTGTTTTTCTTCGAAGTAATACGAAAATATGTGATTTACATACTCCATTTCACATAAAATGATTCTACATGTTTCATAGGATGTTAAAAATTTAGCCGCCGAACAATGCAACTAGTTATGTTTGTTTATCTTCCATAATGGCTTTAAGAACAATAACACAGGCAATTTCAATTGCAAGGTTATCTATCTATGCGTATATCTCTGTTATTATTATTAGTATTTTGATCGGATATCAGTATTATCTAAACGCTCATCTTTCATAACGATCCTAAAGACATATAATCTTAACCTAGCAACGTCATCAAATCAGCCGTTTGTTACCGTCCACGTTTCTGGATGACTCACATCCATCATTGCCTACCCTATCTGTCATTACCCTGATCTGCCTAGATAGTAGTGTTATCAGTAGTGCAACGGTTTTTCGGTAGAGAACTAATCTCTCTGTGCGATCATGAGATAATCTCTAGAACTTCCTCCACTCGAGCGCCGGGAAGCTAAGTGGTGGTCTCTCTGCGCGCTCGTGTGTAGGTTCCAATTGTTCCCGCTGCGCAAGACGGCAACGGTCGTAAAAACTGGCGAACTCTTTCCTCCCCCCAAAAGTCGCCATATGCATAAACAGTTCAGTTAGCTGCGCACAGATCTGTAACTGCCGATTGAGACAACGTATACGTTCTATCTACCGTCTATCCGCGAAGCGCATCAACACACACAAAAACATGCACCAAATACGTGTTAAAGAGAAACAGCGGAACGCTTAGCGCTCACACCGACGACGACGACGACGTTGTCAACCAAAAACTGGAACTCCATGACTCGCCATAGGCTCCTATTTTGTGGCTGTGGTCGAGCCGTTAATCGGGGTAGATTTCTATCGTGATAGCTACGACAATAGCAGTAATTGCTCTATCTAGCAAGAAGACATTTTTGCAAGCTCTCTTCCTTAGCGCGAGCGCAATTTTCCTGTATTCGTTGGCCGAACAATGACGTCGGGTACGGCAAAGGCGACTGCGGTTAGCATCAAGCTCGGTTGCAGGCCTGCGTGTCTCTATGATTATGATGTCTACTATAATGCCAGCCGGCTGGCCAATCAGTCCACTGTGACCATTCCACTTTCTAAGCTGTGTTGTTTGCTCTTCGTATTAACACCTCCTCGCAGCGACGACACGTCTCACGCTGAGAGCTAACCAGGCAACCATTTTAAGTGCAAGAAACATTCGTTCACCGGTGTATCCTTGTCAGATCCTTCTTACCGACTGGCCGTCGTTAAGCGCTGCGCGAAGATCATTTTGGCGCGGTAGGCAACGTCGCTTCTTCTTTGCCCCACTGCCACGGTGCTACACCTCTTCCGTGAGAAAAAACATTTGCAGAAAACAAGGAGATACTACAGTGCATCGTGGGTACCCTTTCCGCTTTGTATCTGCTATAAGCATTTGGACGTTTAGCGACGAATCAATTAAAAATCATTTACTTTCAATGTCAGTTTCAAGTGCGATTTTACAGTAACGTGATTTTTTTCGGAGTTATTTACTACAGCTGCTGCCGCTGTACTTACCGACGCTTTGCCGTTAACAGAATCCAATTTGTTGCCTATTTTACAAACAAGCTTCGATTCGGGCAAACTTGGAGCAATAACAAAATGGCGCCAAAGCGGACCGACTCCTGGTATCGTTGAAAAGTCTAGGTAAAACAATCTAAGTTTCATTCTCTAGTCTCAGTCTGTTGCTTGCAGTGGTAACGACAACTAACAACAGTATTCATTGACATACCTCTAGGTTTCAGTGACGATTAATTACTGATCTGGTTGTGTACAGGACCCTTCTATACTCAACGGTCTGGTGCTCCAGCTTTGGCGATCAGTGGCGGCCATTTGTAATCCGTTATCAGTCGTTTCTATTCTCAGACAGCCGGTAACCACCCTGTGGTTACCGTTGTTTGGATAAAACGATTTCAGACTGAATTTCTATGCGTAAAGATAACGATAATGAACCGGAATATAGAATTACACGTTCTCAGATTTATTTCGATCACTCGAAAGTAAGTTCACTAATTTGGTTTAGTATCCGTTTAACAGTACTGTTATATTGTTAAGATTCTGGCGTCTTCCTAGCGAGCTGTAGATGCGTACTATGTAACTACGTAATACAGAGTTTCTCTTAGTGAAAAAGTTATCTTATATTACCGATCTGATACGTTCAACTCAGCTATCGCGTACGGCCAGTGGCTTCTCTGTAAACATGTCACGGCCGACCGATTGTCGTTGTTATTTCTACCTCTACAAGCCAATGAGGAGTCGAGTCAATTGCAAACGAGTGAACGATGTCATGTCATGGTTTTATTTGTTTGTGCTGAATATGAGCATCAAGGATCAGTCCGCGGGGTACGAACGTGTCCAGCCAAGGGCTCTTCGCTTCTTCCGCAGCCTTCCATAATCACTTTCTCTCTAATAACAAAAAAACAGACTGGTTGTGAGAAAGACGAGTGTTATCACCGAAGAGGTAGAATCAAACAAGTAATTCAAAGTAAGCGTTTTACCCAGTAGAGCAATGTATCCGTTCTTTTTTAGTTAGCGATCAATGCCGTGGTGCACTGATGGTAGATGCTTAGCAAGTTAACCGTACTTCGACGTGTTGTCCACACTGCAGCCAGGATGACGGGCGAAATCGCTATTTTGTCTGTGTCTGATAAGACCGGCCTGTTGGACCTTGCTCGGGCATTGGCCCAGTCAGGTTATAAGCTCGCAGGATCCGGGGGAACTGCCAAGGCCATCCGAGATGCCGGTATGGAAATCAGGGACATCTCGCAGATCACTGGTCATCCAGAAATACTCGGAGGACGGGTATGTAAATCGTTTCTAGACATAGCTAAGAAAAAATCTCGGATACAAGCTGGTCATATTAAGCTAATTAATGGATAATACACATTTAGCTGTGTTTTTGTGGGAACCTTTATCAATACGATGACACTGCTTAGGTGAAAACACTTCATCCAGCCGTTCACGGAGGGATTCTTTCGAGAAAAATCGAATCAGATATTGCTGACATGCGGCATCAGAATTATGAGTTCGTCTCTGTTGTTGTGTGTAATTTGTATCCATTCGTTGAAGCAATCTCAAAGCCGGACGTCACCATTGCCAAAGCCGTTGAAGAGGTAAGACAAATCGAAAACGAAACCAAACAGAATCTATTGGTATAAGAAGACAGGCACGTTCTATTGTTACAACATGTTCTGTCGATCAAAATGTTCTATGCAAATCACTTTGAGCTACGGATTGTAGTTATTGTACAGAGAATCTGTTTTATTGTAATGTAAAACCCAAGATACATTTATATTGAATACATAACCTGCGTATATGATGCAATACTTGCAAAAAGGCTAACCAGGTCATCTGACCATCGACAGTCCAAGGAGTGATGCCATGCCGCGCCGCTGCTGATAAAGAATGAGCCGTACTGCATACTGTTCCTTCTTATCAGTCACAGATAAAAATCGCATAGAGGTTTCGTCCATCATATACCTCG
Source organism: Varroa destructor (assembly GCF_002443255.2). Taxonomy (NCBI): domain Eukaryota; kingdom Metazoa; phylum Arthropoda; class Arachnida; order Mesostigmata; family Varroidae; genus Varroa; species Varroa destructor. The sequence goes on along the minus strand of NW_019211455.1, from coordinate 27,260,874 downwards.
GTAGTGAAACGTCAGTGTTTAGTTCGCATAGTAACAGCTAAACGCCTACAAAAATGCTTGAATATTTTGAAAAATGGTGCATTTTCAAGTACGATTGACGCTTCGTATCTCGAGATTTGGCACGATTTTTCGTTCATTTTAAAGTTCAAATAAAGGTTTCTGGCTTGTCTTCTCTATGATGATGACGAAATAGTTATGGTTATAGCAAAAATCCACGATACATGATATTTGTATTTGGCATGTTAGGTGGATATTGGCGGGGTGACCCTGCTCCGTGCGGCCGCGAAGAACCATGAGCGGGTAACTATTGTTTGCGATCCAGCGGATTATACGGCCGTTGCTAATGAAATCTCGCGATCACCATCAAAAGCGACCTCTCTGGAAACGCGTAAGCGGCTTGCTGTTAAGGCCTTCCTCCACACCGCACAATACGACGCCAACATTTCGGACTACTTCCGCAAAGAATACATGGCCGGAGTTCAACACCTGCCGTTGCGTTATGGCATGAACCCTCACCAGAAGCCCGCGCAGCTAGCCACGTCGGCAAACGAACTGCCCCTCGTAGTGGTCAACGGAGCACCTGGTTTTATCAATCTTTGCGATGCCCTGAACGGATGGCAACTCGTTCGTGAGTTGAAAGCGGCACTCGGCATGCCTGCGGCTACATCATTTAAGCATGTTAGTCCTGCCGGTGCTGCTGTAGGGTTACCCCTCAGTCACGATGATGCCCGCCTTTGCATGGTCGATGACCTGTACAAAGACCTTACGCCAATTTCGTCGGCTTACGCACGCGCACGGGGTGCCGACCGAATGTCATCGTTCGGAGATTTCATTGCACTCTCAGATCCTTGTGATGGCACTACAGCACGTATCATTTCGCGAGAAGTGTCTGACGGAATTATCGCTCCCGGATACACTCCCGAAGCTATTGAGATCTTGCGTAAGAAGAAGGGTGGAGCTTACTGTTTGCTTCAGATGGACCCGAACTATGAGCCTGGTTAGTTGCTTACGTACAGAATTGATTATAACTTCGTTCATAGTCTGCTCAATCAAGGCCATATTGATGTAACTATTTCTCCAAATACGTCATATGTGGTAAGTTGTGTCGCAACGAAGGCAAGAGCGTGTTTATATTTCGTAAATAGTAGCGGTTACATTAATGTTATTAGTATCGATAAGTATATATTCCCATGTACTCGATCTAATTGCTTCTGCAACTATTAGGTGTAATGGAAATGCGTACTCTGTTCGGTCTTACCTTGGAGCAGAGGCGCAACGACGCCGTTATCAACCGAAACCTCTTCAAAAACATCGTATCCAAGAACAAGAATCTGCCTGAGTCCGCTATTCGGGATCTAATCGTGGCGACAATCGCGCTCAAGTACACACAATCAAATTCAGTCTGTTACGCTAAAGACGGACAAATCGTCGGCATTGGAGCGGGTCAGCAATCTCGAATTCACTGTACTCGTTTAGCCGGCGAGAAGGTCAACAATTGGTGGCTCCGCCAGCATCCCGTTGTCAAAAACATGGCGTTTAAGAAAGGAGTGAAGCGCGCGGAACAATCGAACATCATCGATGTGTTCGTATCCGGCGTCATTGGCGTTGACATGCCCGCTGACGTTTACCAGAACTCCCTAGAGAACGCTCCCAAGCAACTGACTGATGCAGAAAAACGTGACTGGATTTCCAAGCTCAGCCAGGTGACTATCTCATCTGATGCGTTTTTCCCCTTCCGCGACAACATTGACAGGTCAGTATCCTCTATTTTATCATTATTACCCTTGAATAATTATTTAATTAGTATCACTAACCTTTCAGACAGCTTTCGAGCTTAGTCAGAAATTAATTTGTATTGTTTTTTTTCATTTACTATCGATGTAAATGTTTACAGAGCAAAACAGTCTGGCGTTGACTACATTGCGTCTCCTGGTGGTTCTACTAATGATGATGGTGTGATCCAAGCTTGTAACGAGCACAATATCACCCTCATACACACTGGACTGCGTTTATTCCACCATTAATGAGACTAATAGCCATCGGCAAGACTCATGTACTATTAAAACATACACCTGTAACTGTAGAATGTTGGATTTTATATTTGTTGCGTCATTCTAAATGTCTCGGTTTTAGCTTGTAGTGAACATGTGTCCAAATCCGGCTGAACATGCAAAAGGAACCTACCTTATCGTAGCATATTAACTATTCACAAACGCAGTGTATAGCCTCAAACAGTTTAATAATCCAGGACCGGTTTTTTTTCTAATAATGAAAGTATTTTTTCATCTACTGAATGAACAATTTCTTACATTTCTTACACGTCGAAGAGATATTGAATGTACTCTGCATCTTTAAATTTGCTTTTAACGTACTCTGTCGTATTTTGAGTGAGACATACGGTTTTCTCTGGTACTGTTCTGTTTCATTTGAAAGATACTAGCCTTATTAGGGCTAAGCAAAGAGACTGCTTACAAGTTAGCGAAAAGATAGTAAAGTTCGAGAAGCTCCGTGAAGAAAGCTGTGTAGGAACTTGTAAAATATTTTAAATGCTCTTCTCAATAGAATATTTCATGATCATTTCTGCTGCATGCTCAAGAGGTCATCTTAGATTTATTCGCTATATTCTTCGCCAATGTTTACAACGATGATTAACTGAGTCGGAAAGAGATGGTCGTGGCTAAGTGCTACAACCGTATGTAAGGTAGCAAACAAGGTCAATACGTATAGCGAATGAATGTTACTCGTTTCTAATACAACACGTGCGAGTTGGGCGGCCTACTTGTCGTCCTGCTAATCAGACCTACTGAGTAGGACAATTTGATTTTATTTCGTCATAACGCTTCTACCAAAAATAACAGCTCTTAAAACACAGTCAACTAATTACTTTACCTTGCAAATCTTATTCTGTCATTGTTTTTCGGTTTTGATTTTTTTAGAATCTTGTTCGTACAACACAATCTGTCGGGATAACAAGAAACTTATCATGATAAGGTGCAGTTGTGTCAAATCTTACTTTCATCGCCCGATGTCGAGCCGATCAAGCAGCTTATTCTTCTTGATGGCCCTGTTTCGAGCTATCGTTATCTCCCGTGAAGTATCCACTTTCATAGACCACCCAAAATCAGACAGGCTTATCAACTACAAATACGAGAGCTTTCATTGTCGCTACCCTCGCATACTCTCGAACCCCCAATTTCATTCGTCGTGAATGATTTGTCCTCGAGGGTCCACTGTGACTGTAACAGTCGCTATCGTGATTCAGCTACTGTGGCAGTAATTGTTACTACTGCCACTGTTGTTTGCGCAGTGAAGATCACATTGTGATGATTCCCTTCAACCCCTCAGATTCAGTTTCGGGACGGGGAGTGGGAAGTTGCAGCGTATTCTGTATTGAAGGCCCATTATCTATAGCGGACAACAAAGACAAGACTCTTTCTTTGTCAGCGCCACTCACTCTGTGAGTCTACAACATCATAGTAACGCGTATGGCTCCCAGCACGCTCTCGCTGTACTCACAAATTTTATTCATAGTTTTTATTACCTTGGAATGATAACACTTCTAAGCAATAATAATTTGCTAGCTAAATTTATTGCTTATCTAACACTGAAACGGTTCTCAATAAGTGTAAAAATAAAATAAAATAAAATAAGGTGATGGAATGAAAAATGGCGACATTCGAAATTATTATTCGGATTCTAAGCTTTAATATCCTTTATTCAGGTCATAAGAGCGAATAAATTAGAATAAATTGGACACGTTGACCTTACCTGAGCGATCTCTGCTTCTAACGTAATATACGACATCTTGAGGGACCTTCTACGTGTCAACAATATCAGCTACACAGCAATCAGTACAAAATAGATTCACGTGTAGGTTTGAAAGACGTCGCTCCGCAGTTACAGAACAAGCAACAACTAAAAAATAACTGATCTGAAATCTGTTTTAACTGGAACCAACTGACCGTCTGCTTTTGACTCAAAGCGGAGCTTGCTGTTACCTCGCTACGCCCATACACGAATCTACCCTTACCCCAGTCTGGGGTCTGCGATTTTTCCCACTGCCGGTTTGCCTACATCTAACCTAATATGACTCCATCCTCAGTTCTAGCATCCCGATGGCTCGGCAGTGTGCAGCCACAAGCAATAGATGGGCTCATATACTTTCAATATTCAGGCCTCAAAAGGGTGAGGATAATGGACTAAACTTTTTTTGAGTAGATTAGTGACAGGCGGGTCCCTGCATTCAAGTATAGGTTAACGTGTGGCCTTCTCCTCCTAGAGGAAGACGAGATCTGTTGACAAAGCAGTTGCACTTGAATTGAAGAAGACGAGCTTTGGGCGTATGATTGTTGTGAGAACGGAGATCAGCGCTTTCATTGCCATTACTATCTATTACAGTATACGGGCGCACAGTTTTCGAGGTGCTAGCTGTTGTATGATACGATGGCTGATCTAGCCATGTGGCCTATTCTACCGAATATGTTGGGTGGTCTACGAAATACTACTGCTTGCACCGGATAACTCGTACAGGTGTCCGCAGCAAAGTGAAATGGACACCGTTCTTCTAACCTGGCTTCGACGATTTGGAATATCAATTCCTATCTCGCCTTCGTTGCCTCTAATTCTCTCTCTAGTTCGCGACTCCCTGCATTTCATACATATGCATGAGATATTGCCGCTTACGAATTGACTAGACATCGTACACCTAAGTAGTAAGAACCCGCTCCGGCAAACAACCACTTGAGGCCATCATCGCCCTATTCCACTGTAGACTGCTATATAATGCAAAATGAAGAACATCATGACGACCATCATAGAACAAAACCTCGTACACACACATTCGCACACACATATATATATATATATATATTGATCGCAATTAATTTCATATTCGCTTCTTTTCGTGCTGGCCTAGTTGTCTCTCCGTTTATGGCTGCAAGGTGTTTTAGTTCAGACAGGAGACCCCCAGGGGCCAGGGGATGCTGCGCGAATGTTCGAGATTTGCTTAAAGTTGCTGCAACAGCCACTGCTGTATTTAATCTTCCCAGGGAGATCTTTTTCATTTTCATTATTGCACTGGCAGTTAAGAAGAAGAGTGCGCAGAGCAGCCTTATTTCGGAAACTGTGGAGGCCGGCAACTGCCTCAGATGCTTCAGTCATCTCGGCCGACCGGGCGGTGATTAGGCGACCCGGAGGTGATCTTAATCTTTCACCATTGTCACGCTTGCATTTCTCCGGCGCTGCGCCGCTATCTAACTGGAATCCAATATGTGTGCGCTTTCGGGTTTGTGCCGTCGTATGTGCGAGTTTTGCGGCTGTTAAAGAGATTAGCGTCAACTGCCGTCGCCAACCTGGCCGGCCGTGTCGCGCCATCTTGGTCACAACTTGGAAGCAACTCGTTCCTATAAGCCATCGAAGCGAGTACCTGCGAAGAAAGCTAGTGGCCTGGTTCTGCTAAAGGAAACCAATTCAAGCTGCCAAGAGGAGTTCAAGGAGACACGTGCCCACCCGTCCATATGATCCGCGCGCGACTGCGGTCTACTGTCGTTGTTTCCTGTTATGGACTGTGAGCGCGTTTTCTAGCCAGGTATGACCTGCTACACCTATGCAGCGGCAACTGTGTGCAGTGCTTAGTATGTATTTACTTATGATACACATATGGAGAACGCAGGAAGGCAAACGTCGCCCGTTGCAAAACAGGCGTGACATGCCCTCGAGCGGATTTCCACGCGTTAAGCTCTTTTGAGTTTAATACGAACGAAAGATGCATACAAAAAAGAAGGTTACGGACAAAACGGACAAAAATCAAATAAAAGTTGATGATCATTTTTGTATGTAGAAGTTGAATAAAACGTTCCAGAAGAACGTTTTCTCAAGGAAAGTACATGAGTACAACAATTACTCATTCGATTTTTTTAATGTATTTTTTGTAATTTTTATCGTAGTATGCAAATAGATCGATACATCGTCTACTGTAATTTAGGCAATCAATGAAACAATGGATAGACTTACAAGGTACACACTGCTAAAAAAACAATAGAACCCTTTCCTTTTTATTGCTAATTGCGAATAACGGCTATTTATTATAAGTCCAATGTTTCAATAGCAGCAGTGGTTTTCTACTGCTACTCCACGTTTGTTCTTAAGTGTGATTTAAAATAAACACCTAAAAACAAACATTAGTCATCACTGAATGATACACTCGTAATGGTCCCATAGAAATATCTGCGCGAGGCCAAACGCTGCGGGCAGGAACAGTAACGCATCTACCTGCCATAGTGACGTGTCGATGAAGTACACCATTCTACGCGCTCTCACCCAGGCCATCGTGTAAATATACGTACAAAATGAAGATTGATAAAATGATGCCGTTACCGACTAAGCTATCCAGGGTGTATTGCTTTTGATAGTATTTGCAAGTGGATATATATAGCCATAGCAGTGTCGTGGGCGACACTCACTTTACTCAGTAGAGTACCGTTGAGGAATTCGTTGAATTGTTGTGCTGCTAAACTCTGTTCGAAGTCTGTCGATGCTCCGAAATCAGGCGTGAAGATCAAAGGCGTTGGCCGACCCATATATATACACACTTTTGATCGTATTTTGAATCGAGGCTAAATATGATTTCAAACAGAAACAGCCAGGCGAATATAGGCCGAAAGGCAGATGAAACGTTTTTGACAGATGGATGGAAGTTTCGAAAAGCCGCTGTTGCCGTCGACTTGAGGTATCGCTGTGACTACACAGCATACGGCATGTTGTGTACCAATCGGCCGCGCAGTTGGGTGAAGGCTAGTCGTTCGTGCGGCGAAAGCGTAAGGTAAACGGCACAGGTGATCCAGATAGTCTTGATTGGAGGAGGCGGCGGCGGCGGCGGCCATTGCAGAAGGGGGGCAGGTGAAGGAATTCTAGGCAGCTGCTTCTGGCCTACACCTATTTGAAACAAGAGCTTTCATAGAACGCCTGGGAGGCCTTGCATGCTGTATGGCCTGAATGAGAGAGACGTTTTGGCGTTCGGAAAGAGAGATGTTTTGGGTGGCCTCGTTTCCGAGTTCTTGGCGGTTGCCACTGTACTTCCGATTGTAATGGTCACGTGACGGGCCTTGATGCTTCGATTAGTCCTGGTCCTATGGGCGGTCTTGCCTGAAATATAGAAAGTATTATAGATACGTAAATGTACGAATGACAGCTGTATATGCGACACCATTTTTCTGGGCTTCCTATATTGGCTGTCAGGTGCCGATGAGTGGGTCCGATTTCATAATATTGACGAAAGGTTATTTGAAAAATATGGTCCACAACAGGTTTGTTGTCGTCAGTCTCCCCATAAATTAGCTCACTAATTTGAATATTATATTCCTAGCTATCTGAGTTACCCCATTTCATATGACCGTGAAATCTCGACGTTCTACATACGCTGCAATATACTCTAGGGATGTGTAATACTCTACGAATAATGCGGTTATGTTTTATTTGTTGTTATCTTTTAAGTAATAGTTTATTCTATCAACAAATTTATAATCACGAGACCACATCAGTCTGTAGGTGCCCAACCAGATTAGAAGTGAAGACCTTTTGGTACCCAGTTGCTGGTGCGGACCCGTATTCGCGCTAAAGATAAATGTAAGAACGGCGCATAAAGAGTGTTTTGCCATCTGAAAATCAAAAACAAACTACATGTGACTTCTATCATATTCTTCTCTTTCCCTTGCGCACCCCATCAATATTCGCATTAACGGTTCCTGTTGTTCTAACGAAACCCATTATTGTTAGTTATTATGAGGTATCTTCCTTACTATTCCTGTCTTTTCCTCTCTATTCCTTTTTCTGACGCACCGTTTTTGCACGAAATTCGTCGAATATTGACAATTCGCTTTCGCGTTCCCCGCCGTACGCCAGCATCGACTCATCGGCCTGTCATCGCTGAACGCGTCTGCTTTTCAGTCATCCTGTGAACGAGCCCTGCTGCTGATGCTTTCCTCCTAGGGCTATCCGGTCCTTTCAGATACAACGACGTGATCTCGTCCCGTTTTTGTTATCTCGGATGTTGTTTCATCCAAATGCTCAAAACCACAAGCCAGCCACACATCACTAACACATACACACGCTAGATCTTTCGCCACTTCGAGCGTTGGTTCGTCTCTCCAATGGCAGAAGTTCGATGTATAGAAATGTAACTATCGCCGTATCGGAGGACAGTGATACGAGCGGGAGCATCGAACACGACTGGGGCTGGCCTTGGTGTTCCAGATGCAACTGAATGAAGGGTAACGGAGTTCGCAGAGCAGACGCGAGCGCGCGCGCTCAAAACATATGACCGTTCGCACTGATACACACATAAAAGTAACATACGGCAAATGACGACGGCTGCTAGCTGTTAGAGCCCTGGTCATTCTTTTTATTATGTTCTGGGTCTGTGTGTATTTTGAGGTGTTATCTTTTTCTTCTTGTCGTCATTTGGTTCTAGCTCTACTGGAAGATGAGCTGTCATCGTATTCAAATGGCGTGGTATCTATAAGCAGCGGCATCAGAAGCAAAAACAACCGCAGCAATAACAGACGAACAAAGTAACATTATTGCTATGGAAACATTTTGACTAACGGTGCTCAGCACCAACTATAGCTATCTGATAGTGTATTCGACCCGCGTGCATCGGCCGCCGGCAACGGCCGCGATTAATGATCGGTCCGACATTAAAACGTTGCCATTTCGAATAGAGAACGTCGGTCAGAGTGATTAACAGAGTGCTAACCAAAACTAGCAAAACGTATATTTTACATACAAATTGAACGCTTCTAGACTGTTATGTCGGCTTGGTAAGTTCATTTGTTTCCTATTAGCTGGCGAGGAATACACCTACGGGAGTTACGGTATTGGTCCACTAACGTACAGCGGGTACGATGCAGCGATCGATGTAGAATGGACAAAAGGGAAAAATCTCTAATGAAGACGTTCTTCATCATTGTAGGGTTAAAAAATATGCTATCGCTAGCGAAACGACAAATTTGGTAGTGTTGATCGTAAGAAAGCTGAAGATATGACATTCCCTATACTTTATTTCATTCCTATATATATAGTAAAACTTGTTGACTCAAATGTAGCCGTCGTGTGTATAAAGGGCGAACACTTCAATTTTATTATTCCCCCAACATATTTTGAAACAACAGGGGGCAAAGGCATGATTATGTCAAACGGCCTGTAAAGCTCCTTTGTCTGTCGACATATTGCCATATGAACGACGACTGCGTTTGTCTAATGTAGCCGTCATATATATACGTTTCAATGAATGATTTGTTTCTCATCGTCTACATGCAGCGACAATTTTTCTCGATCTTAGGACTAATAAATTGTGCCACGTCGTCTTGTTTGTAATGTCGGCCTTTCTGCCCGAATCGAAGGCGGTAAACACGGCCAGGATCGAATCTTTATTGCTTAGGCCTACCTTAGATTATAGCCAAACAATCTCCGTCGATAATATTCTCTTACTCGGACCATGGTAATATGGCTTCGACCACTGTCGTTGGTACTGCTGCTGCTGGCGATAATATCGGTTTGTTGCGACGGTGTTAGCCTATCGCATGACAGGACCTTGCAAGTTTACTGATCGTATGTTAACTCCTATGCAGGAAGCAGTGCAGTTGGTTCGCGCAAGACGCCACACCTTCCAGGAGCCGCATGTTCGGCTCATCTGAAGTGATTCGTTGTACGCCCAGACACACGCAGATAGATAGACACATGGCGAGCGATCTCCTGTGATGAAGAAGTGACCAATCAGCCTCTACCGGGGCTAGCACATCCTGTTTACTTTACTTGATTTGAAGGTTGAAAGAAAAGTGCGCGGGTGTGGGTTAATCGAAGGCGCACTGCCGCTGTGGCCAGCAGTAACAGCGAAGGAAGGGGAATAAGCACGTTTGTATTGAGGTAAATACCTATTTATCTACTGTGATAGCAATGATTACACAGATGGTCATCACAACGTTTGCGATGATGACCGGGTCGAGTCATCCCCACGACCATCGGCATCCCCCGTTTTCTCGAGCAGCGGGCGATCGGCTCCGCCATCAAACTCGTAATAAAGACTTGCAGGAACGCCGGCTGTGGATGCCTAATACCGTTCAGAGCTTATAGAGTCATGTGTTTTCGTCAATGCCGGGCGGTCGGGCAATGCGGCAATGTATAACGGTCACTATGTGTCACATTAAATCGCTATATAACGCTATGGCGGTGGTGTGCTCCCTGTTACTTCAGTTGACGCATACACACAAATATATTCCGGCTAGCTGGGTCGATAAAGTGCAAGCCTACCCATAGAGTTTGTTGAGAACTGAGTTGAAGAGCTGCAGTCGAAAACGTTCTATTAAAATCCATAGAATACCGAGTTAAGTCGTCGTGGGTGCCTCCGAAGGCGGATTTTTCCGTGAGAAAAACCGAGAAAAATCACTTGGGAGATATTCACCGGCTATATATATATAGGAGAACGTATTGCTGTTAACGCGTATTATCCATTTTATTTCTAATCGGTAGATGTGTGCTGGGTTAAAGACTGTAGCTCCTCAAAATAAAATGTGTGGTACAGTCCTTTTGAAATTTATGTGTGTCTTCTTGAACAACGTATGTTCACAGAGAGTTTGGGTCGATCGACAGCGCGCTTACTGCAATAAGCTATTCCAATTAGATTGACGAAAACCAGCAGCCAGCATTTCGAGACAGATAGAAACTGTACATAATAGCAAAAAAAAAAAAAAATACAAAAAGAACACCAAGTTCTCGTGGCCGGCAGAAAGCTCGCTGTTCCAGTGCAGTCCGATCTAGGCACATGCGCTGACCTAGGCGCGTTGTGACAAGATATATGTTTGTTTGAAGAGGCCGGTTCAGATATTAGGAGTTCGGTACATTCGTTAAGTCCGCTTAATGTTCTTTGCGTAGTCTAGAGCTTAATGGCTGTTACTGCGACCAGTGGCCATTCGACGGGGGCGTGTGGAAGAGTGCGGACAGAGTGTTCAGTCGTGCGTGAGCCAGCCCATACAGAGCAACGTATAGTCCAATTCGGCTATTTGCAACAGTTTTATAGAAGGTATATTATTGTTATTATTATTCACTGGCACCATTTTAAGCAAACATTACTCTATCGTGAGGGTATCTCCATGGCGCTGTTTATGGCCACCGAACGGGCACTACGAGCAAAACTGTCAGGACAGAGTTGAATCGTTGAGCAACTACCGAACAGCGGATAGCTGAGTCTCCCAGAGCAGTGGTAGACAGTCTATGCTGTGTCATTATCGAAGTGGGTGTTTGGGTCTCCTAGAAATAGTTTGCCTTGTCAATGGCCGAAGGACATCGCGTTCTGTGGATAAATAGGTCTTCTCACGCCGTCCCGAAGCTCAGATTTCAAGGGAAAACTAGTGCGCATGCGACAATTAGCCAGTTGAACGTAAAAATGCGTGATAATTGCAGTTTGTAGGTCAGGGCAGGTACTCTACGTGGTCATGGGGAGGCAGCGGTGGCTGCTAGCAAGAACCTTTTAGCTTTTTAAGCTGTTTTTATCTTTACGCTAAATTAGGTTTACACGATGAAATGGCCCCATCCGGGAGCATAGAGAAATACGTCAGAGGAAATGTTCTTGTATCAGTCACTACCTATTAGCAAATGCTAACTGCTAGCATGCAAGCTAACTAAAAATATCAAGGATATACACTTTGTGTTTTTGACAAAGTCGTCGTATATTATTGATATACCTAGTTCCCTGCACGCCTAGGTACCATCGTAGACAGCATGAATCAGATATATTCAAGTGGACTCAGCGTCGTGTCACTCGTCCGATAATCAAAGGAACAGCTTCATCTAACTTTTCAGCCAGTCACCGCCGCTCAATTTCCCGTTGTTCAAATGTTTGCTTCGGCAAAGACGCTAATTTCCGATATACTTTACTTTTTTCGCGCCCCCTTCTGTCCGCCGCGAGCAATCATATGCTTATGGCGATGATTTACTGATCGTTGTCGGCGCCGCAGCAATAATGGTAATAATAAGAAAGAACTGTGGCGCCCACTTGAAGAGAAAACGTTTTGTTCGTAGGACGACCCTAGCCTCACAGTCCACCCCGGCGATAGCTGCTCCTCTCAGCGGCAGCTTCGCTACACGAGATTCTGGCAATATTTAAAATGACTTTTAGTTATAAACCTTTGATGAAAATTCTTAAAAGCCAAGATGTCTAAAATCCTTTTATCGGATTTGCTTTAGAAAGACTATTCTAGCTGGGTCATTGATACAATGTAAATAAAATTCTATTCCATATATCTCAATGTCATTTCGATACTACTAGGTGACCGATTGATGCTTGCCAATGAACCGAACCAGGAATCAACTGACCTATACAGTTAAGATCATTATTAATGAACTCATCCGCTACGCTGAGAGCGGGCTTTTCAAAGGCAGTCACCCAATGACGCAGGGCTTGCTGATATAGCACGATCATCTTTTTCGTCCTGCTTTTGGTTAGGTAGCCGTTTGCCGTCGAGCTTTTCCGTTCTCCCTTCTTCCAAACCAATCCAGACCTCTTCTCGCCCACCTTTCTGTCGCTTTATTCAAAGACTTTTTTTCGAGAGTGCTATGTTTCTTTAGAGACACGCCGCTGTAACTGGCAGATGACAAAAAATAGCATTTTCGATATTTCATCCCTCGAGTACAAATGCCACTCTGTCATTGAGCCGTTATGCGAAAATGTCGCCATTGGCTTATTTGTTGCGCCATTAAAGGCTAAAAAACTCATGGTATTATCATTTCTCCAAACAATCTATCTAGTGTAGTGTACACTGTGTGGCCTATACGACAAATCATAGTTGTTGGAAGGAACAGAAGAACCAGACGTCCTGATCGTCGCCATCTCTCCGGGCTAGGTCAAACGTAGTGCGTACATCTTAATCAAGCAAGCGAGTAAAGCTTGACGACACCCATAAGTTTCCATAAGGGTGGCCGTGGGAGAACGCTAATGAGTTGGAATGCTGCCTCGGAGGCGGCAGGAACAGCGAAAGTAGGCGCGTCACTGCATCCCTATACGTTTAGAGTTACGAATAAGGTCAGTCGTGTAAAGAGTGAAATATAGGTACTCCGTGAAGTGGTGTCTCTTCCCATCCATTGATGTCAAATTGCTTCATTATTTCGGCTGTAACATACACACATAGCACATAGAGCGTTAGAACAGTCAGTGATAATACCAATACCTTCTTTATCGTATTACGGATATGATATTTTAACACAAATAGTGATGTTAAATGTGCAACGGTGGAAGAGAACATTTTTGAAATGCGATACTTTTGTGGATTTCGGTACCCTTAACTTAATCGGAACTACCTCATACGATCTTGTCCGGTAGGGAACTTGTAGAGCATGCCTTAACTTGAAAAAAGAAGTGCGCTGCATAGACTGCAACGCAAACCACTTTGATGCAAGTCAGTGACTTTTCCGCAATACTACCCTGCAAATATACGTATACAACACAGATGTTTGTAAACGTCTGGACATATATTCAGTAAAATACGCTACAGATTATGGTAGGTTAATATTGCCTACCTAACACGAAAACATATTCTGTGATACACTCCGCGCTGTAGTACGGTTATAGATTGATTTATAGACAAACGCATATCAAAAGCGATATAAGTTTAACGCTTAGCCATAGTTTGACATTAACATTAGTTGGAACGGCTGTACTGCAAACGCCAATAGCCGTTTAACATAACGTAAAAATTTAAACGAATCTGGGTCTATCACCTTCATGCTTTATCAGTGGCACTGGCCAGCCGCCGTTCAAGTTTAGGGAAAAGTGGGCTCCCGGAACACGCGCCCAACTTGCACTTGTAAGTGTTCGTTGCCTGATTCTAGGAGTTGCCTCTTCGGCCGATGGCGTCAATATAGGTGAGAGACGCAGACTCGGAAACACGATCTTTACCCTGTCATCCTTTTCTGTTTCAATAACACTAAAAAGTCGTTTCATTCCAGAAATAGACTAGCATTCCTGCCGGCAATTATCACCCCTTGAAGAAGCTTAACTTGTACTTCCTCAAGCGAACAAGCGAATTTCTCTATATACCTATCCAAACGACCATAAGCCAATAACAGTGACAATTCGTTCTTATTTGCCAGTGACGAAGATAATGATCGCACAACCTAAACTCGCTATGTACGACGTGGTTGACTGCTTCCCGGAGTTTTGGTCCAATCCACTCAATCTAGCTTCTGAAAATTCCCATTTGCATGTTATCTTATATCGAACACGTACTACCTGCCTCTTCTGGCGTTTCACCAAGCAACGCTGTGTTATTCCTGGAATGGTGATCTATCCAGACTGCGTGTCTTCACCGTAGCTCGACCTTCAACCCAGCCTAGTCAGGTCGGTAAGGGAAATCGTGGTTATCGATTTCCAACGACGCCGATTCAAGGGAAGGCACAATCTTTTCTCAAGCGCGCTAATAAAGGAAATTCTACTCTAACAAATAAGTTCTATTGTATTTTTGCGCAGTCAGTTGGATACATGGATATATACATACGTGACACAATACGCACGGTCTCGAACTCACAGATACAATATCTTTTTGTCAAACACAGTAGTCAATGTCTGTTGTACGATAGGACTAGGCCGACGTCAAGATACGTACTTATGGAGCTCATTCAGCTCCATAAAAGCGACCATTATTAATACAGACGGTTTCGCAGGGGGCGGATGAGAAATTATGCCCGTAACTCATAGCAGAATTTAGTGATCCGTCATGACTAAGAGTCCGTAGAATATCGGTAGGGACCTATTTAGAAAAAAATAAGCACTTTTCCAATATCGTATGTGTATTGTTACGCCACATGTGAATAAGACTTATATGATACATACATTTTACCCTTAAGATAGGCCTTCATAGTTTGCTCTGACTGCAGGAGTCCGCGTAAAAACTTGCCCAGGAAGATTATCTCTACAAGTACCCATTGGAATTAGTCGAAATCCAATGTTTGTTTTAGACCAATAAATATGGTTTTGACTATTTATAAGCTGAGAAGGTTACGTCTGTTGTCACCGAGGGTATCTAAGGCACGAAATTATATTGTTTTAGGTTATAGTATATTTTTAAAGTGCTTCCTAATGTACATAAAAAATTTTCAAAGCTATTAAAAACTATGTCCAGTTTCAATAGATCAGAGCGCGTTCATAGGCCGTTTTTCCGGGGTCTGCTGGTTGCAATTACCGTCGCACAGAAATTGGATTGCCGTACTCAGTGGGCGCAACAACTTAGCAAGGTTAAGCAATAGAATAATCAGTTAAGAGCGGTCGTACGGAGTCTGAAGCCGTAGACGTCTTTGTTTCGCCGATACTTTCATTTTTGGTGTGGTTTTTTATTTTGTGGTAATATTTTTTGAAAGAATCTTTCGAAAAGCATCTCCAAAGTTACGTAAGTGTTTCAACACTGCTATAAGCCGACACGGTAGTATTGTCCAGTATGGCCCTTAGGTAACCTGCCCGTTACTTGCGCCTTGTCCCTTATAGGTTTCCACATGTATTCCCTCGGTAATACCTTTTCCGAGAATGGAATAATATGCACACCTGTAACGCGTAATGATCCTACAACTCTTCAATAGTCGCTGCGCAAGATCCTCGCCTGAATCGTACGACGTACGTCGTCGAAAGCGTAACTGTCAAGCAAAAACGATATCAATTATCATTAAGTTAGAACAGTCAACACCTAGCGATCGCAATGGTTCACCATTGACTAGTCATTAGACTAGCAGGGTGTCGGGTGGTATTCTCTTGTGTTGTACCTGCCCGTTCTCCGAATAAGTCCAAAGCGACCTGAAGTTGGTCGTCGTTGGCGCCTTCTTACTCGCGGAGTTCAAGTTACTACTACTACAACTACAGCTGCTGCTGTTATTACGGCACGGGTACACGAGCACCAGAAGCAAACGAAAACACGGCGATTAACACTCTTTACGGATGGAGCCCTTCCAGAGGACCCTACGCTCAACGAACTCTGCTTAGCTCACCTATTACCTAGAACCTAGTACAGGATGATAACATTCCGGACCTCGTTGGTCGTTTGTTTCCTTCCAGGCTCAGCTAAGTAACGACCCTGTAACTAGACAGAGACGTCTTCTTTTCAAGCAAGCAGCGTGCTTAGCTCTGAATCTCTCTGCATTTACGCATTTAGTCCGCGTCCTTTTGCCTTCTTAGCTAGGCTCGATGCCAAAACATGCATGACGCGATTACGGAACCGAACTCATCGGCTCTGCTAGAGAATAGTTACAGCCATATCGTATAATTGTGGCAACAAACGAAACAATTTCTACAGGCAGGTCCGATCTTCTTTCTTCACGTCAAACTAAGAACTTCCTCTTTTGCTTTCGTATTCGCTAAAGACCTGTGTCTAATTCGATAAGATTTGTGTGCGTGTGTGACCACCACTCCGCATGATTAGCAGGAGAGTACGCTTTCTCTTCGGGTCCCACGGAATGAAGGCTGAAAGCCCATTCATTCAGTGTGTTAGCAGTAACAAGAATAAGGAACTGGTACCTCGGGCGAGTATTTATGATCAATAAAAATAGTAAAATGCTAACGACAAAATGAAATAAATAACCAAAAAGTGACGAGACGTACGGGGTGCTCTACCGTTTCCTACGGATTCTTTGTGGCGGTAGAAGGAAATGGCAATCGAAGGGTCAAAAATCATATACCGTTTCCACATCAGAGCGAATTGTCCTCGCGGAAGTCTTCTACGAGAAAGCTCATGTGCTCTAAAAATAATTTGGTAAACGATCGTTTAATCAAAATTGTTCGTGCGTCGCTATTTCAGGCCCACAAATGACTAGTGATTGTCAAAGTACGAGACGTCGTAACTTTTCATACTATGGTAATTCACCGAAGTTTACGGCTTACGAACGATGTTCGTCTCATGACTCTGAGATACGTGTATGTCTAAACTTCCGATGGGTCGAAATTATTGCCCGACCCGGCTTTTGGTCACAGCTCACCGCCACCTGTCACTAACGGATTGCGACGTAATAAAGAAGCACACGGTTCGCTAGTGATTCGTGCTTCTTTTTTGCTCCTAATATATTACGTGTGTATTAATTTGGATTGGCTCTCTTATTCAAAATAAAGGACCGCCATTTCTAGTGAATGGACGACATCGTCGTGACATCACAGACTTCACGCCTATATCGCAGCACACGTCATCTTCATCTACCATCACCTCACATTGAGCATGCATCTAGCCACCATTGAATAATACGGTAGGAAGCCAACTTTCTTTGTGAAGCGTAACAGTACCAGTAGCCAATCGACTTTTCTTCGATGAACAGCTCTGCCACCTGTTCATCAGTAAAAGGCCTAAAAGGCGTTTTGTTTGCCGAAAGGATTTGAACTGATAACGCCACCAGCAGAAAGCTCGCAGCTGTAGCAGGTGATCGATGAATCGGCCGACTTAGCGGTCGGACATTCGGTGACAAAGGGAGATCACATAGCAGTAAAAGAACGTCGCTGGGCCATTGCTAATCAGTATTCATTAAAAGCTTTTGATTCGTAAACTGCCTCTCGTCAGAATTGGCTCCCGTCGGAACCTGATTGCTTCGCCCATACCAAACACATATGGGAAGATCCATCAGAATCTGTGAAAAGGGCAGGTCGCTGCGTGGATATGGAATCGGGCAGTGTCAAAGTATAATTCAAAGGCCCAATGTCAAATAATGCGTTCGCCTGAATAGAGCATACACAGTGCGTAACTGTTTTGTGTTGGGGGAAAATCTGCAGGTTCTAGGAACTAGGAGCCGTTTCGCTGCGTCTTTATAGCAGTTGTTGCTAAGGGTATTATATTCATTAGTATAACATTATGGAATAAAGCCCACATATTTGTATCTTGCGTCCTGACATATGGACCTTATATGCTGTTAGTACGGGATTGTCCTTTATTTTATGGACGATACACACATAATTATGATATATCGCATACAATTATCCATAATCAATGAAGTACACATTCGACTAGCAATTCTCACGGAGCCAAGCTAATGAACAAAAGAACCGACCGAACATGTAACCTTTGATAGCTACCTTTCCTTCTAGCTTATTTACTTCTGCAACTGTTTCTGCGAATTCCATCTCTCTCTATTTCTACTTAGGTTTGGACGTGTCCTTTTTTTCTGTTGATTGCCTTTCTCCTTTGGTTATCCTTAATGTATTGTCCTGTTTTCTGCGGCCTTGTCATTTGTCATCCCCCGCAGCTCGAACACATGAGTTGGCACTTTTATATGAGTCACATATTCGCGACAGCATGTAACTAATGACCAATCGCAGTAGCTGTCGAGTCAAGCCCTTCTATACTAGATAGGTTCTGTTGAATGAATGAATGAATTTGTTTCAGATTGTGATTCCCACAGGGATCACTCGCCCTCTCCCTCTGCGACCACATGCACAGACGCCCCCAGCCCCCTTCCCTCTCTCTATCTGTAGCCGAAGAAGCGTTACCAGTTTACAAGTAACACATGGCCATTCAGCACGCAGCGAAGGCTGAACTGAACCTGTAACCGTGTGAGTGTAACAATGACAGTCGTTTCGTCTCGATTCCTGTGTCCCTCTCCTTTCCTATAATAAACACTTGTAACAGATCTGCAGTGTGTGTTCGAACATATATGGCAGGGCGAACGGTTACGGCTGGAAAACTTGTTCACGCCTTTTCCATTTGCCGGTGTCTGTGTTTGTTAATTAAGTGTGCTCTTGATGCCATTGACGAGATCTCAATTAACCGCATGCCCTTGTGGCATAAATACTAGGCCCCAGCACAAACCGTGGAACCTGGTTGGAGGCAACGAAACAGGAGAATACGGCAACTGCACGAGACGCTTTATATTCCGACTAATAGAAATATCTGTTATATAATGATATTTATGCATAAACACATGCTACAATATTTAAGAAGGACTCTAACTTGTCCGCTCGCGAGGTCGCCACGTGTATTGGGATGTATGTGTTATTATGATTACTTATGTAGGATTAGCTCCATTCGAGCTGGATTGTATTAACCGAAATCCTTTTTGTAACGCCAGATCCAACGGGACATATCTCGTTGGATCGCTTAACATGTTCCTAGTTATTTCCGGTCAATCTGTCCGAACTTAATGTACGGGTTAACTTAACTTTAAACCGCTTAATGTCGTTTCCCGTTGGCTCGTATATCTTCTTTGATATGTTCGTACATCGGTTACTTGTTTAATCACCTGGTACCAAATAGTATCGGCGCCGTTCTACCAAGACAAGACGATTTCTGCTACGAACTCAATCCAGATGGTCTTTCTCTTTTGCTAGTACCGAAATAGCCATTATGTTTTTGAAAAAACAGCCTCGTAGCTGTAGGCCTACCGACAGCAGTAAAATAGAAACTAGTTTTATGAGGTTGACTTAACGTTTAACGGGAACGTTGGACGTAAAACTCGTTAAATATACGTTATGATAGCATTAACGGATCACACCTTCCAGCGACAAAGTAAAGTGACGTCAAAACTGAATCAGTAAAATATGGAAAGTTCATTGGTCAGCTTGGATTAGTTCTCTTCCATCTTTGTTGAAAGCTGTATCTTAATCGCTTTATTTAATGACGAGTCAAAGAAGAATCTAACTGCAACAACTTGAGAAAGTTACATTTTATCTATTATTTTCTATAGCACATCTAAAATATCGCTATTGCAACTTGGCGACCCCAGACTACTTTCAGCTCTAACTTCGCTCGGTTTCACCTTCGATGTTTATGTTCTCGATTCAGTCTATGCGTACAACCTTAATGGTTCCATGTTCTGTTCCAGCGATTGTTTTTTCTTTTAAGTTATTACGGTCTTAAACAGCGCCGGCTGATCAGTTGCTTATGTCGTAACAATTTGTTTTTGTCTAATGTCGACTTATGCCCCCTTTGTGTCCTTAACAGCTCACGGCCTTTTGTCAGATCATCGTCGTCGTCTTTGGTATGTTTCTCTGGTAGCTCTCTCGCGTTGTTTCGTGTAAAACTTCCGCAATCCCTCGACATCAACGCGCAGAGCCAAACAATCGTTCTGTTGTGTTCTGAGCGCCAGGACTCTCCCGCGTGATCGATCCTTCTCCATGGACAGCTAGAAACCAAGGTGTACTCCAGCAAATGAACGTGGCTGCCATTAGTGTCGTTGCTGCTTTGAAGGCTTGAAACGGACCCTTTCCTTCTCCCTACCTCCTTCTCATCTTTTCTCACTGATTCGTCTAGCCTCTGACCAGCTTTGTCAAGAAGATCGCAAGTATCAAATAAGAGCAGTACATTTAGCATCAGGCACTTCCAGCTCAGCGCATCGCATAAGCAGCGACTACGTCTGTTATGGCCTCGTCGATCAGACTGACCGAGTCAGACTCATAACAACAGCAAAATTACATCCGAGTGACTACGAGGCTCAGATGGGGTCGCTTGCCCGCAGCCAGCACACAGAGTAGAAGGAACTGTGTGAAAAGTTCAGGCGAAACTTGTTGGCTGGAGCCGCTATGGGTTTCTCTGCCAATATGATACTTGTGGCTAGTTATCGACGTGGTACAGTGCGTTGATCGTCGTGCCCGGGAAGACCCAGTGACAGGGAGAAGGGACTCACTTATTTGTTCGAATTTATTTAGTTTATGACTGCACGGCAGGCATCATTAACATAACATTATCCAGCTTACCAGGCTTAAATACTTGCATAGCCTTCTGGCGAAGCCTGTCGGCTATTAATGGGTTAAATTGGAGTATGCTGGGCCTACGAATTTTTTCGCATATTTTTTGAGCTAAGTTGAGCTGATTGTTTTATGTATGATATGTTTACATTTATCTTAAGCGACAATAACGCAGTGAACATATAACAATTTTAGGAAGAAAGCAAATAGGTCCTTAAACTGCTTCAGGTCGAAAATGCCTCAGATGTTTATGGTTTAAGGCATTTTGAGCCCTCTTTAAAAGGCGCTGAAGTCAGTTAGTACTTTTATTAATTCAATAGATCCCGATTCAGTAGAGTGATATAAGTTTGGTAATCTCATAACAGCTACTATAATATAGAATCTATGACAGATTGAAGCTAGTCTACCTTGTTGGTTTGTATATGTTTGGCTTCGGAATCACCTTTCCCTTAAACCCATATCGGACTTGCATGCTGCTCCAATCAAATCATGTGGCCCAGTGCCAGTGTTGAAAAAACCCGCTCGATGGTGGACTCTTCTCTGGCAACAACAAAGATTGCTTAAGACCCAATGCCAGACAATTGAATGTAGCGGTAGCACTATTTCGACAATGTTGTGCACTTAAGCACTTAGTTTTTCATTGTTAAAACGTTGAGGTTTTGAATAAAGCTGTCCGAATACGACGAGTACGTGAGGTGGATTGAGGACGACAAGGATAGCCGAGGGAAAAAAGGTCAATTGTTGTTCGTTTGAGGAAGGCCTCCACTTCACCGGTTTCTATTTCAATGAGCAGACTCTTTTTGTTCGATGAATCCAACGAGATCTGCTCTCGTTGAGTGTTTTCTTCAGTTTGTCACCGCAAGGAAACCAGGCAATATTGGCTCGTTTTTGTTTCAGTGTTCTCAACAGCGCCGCTTTGCCAGTCATCCTGTTAATTATTTCACGCACCCTTCGGTAGCGAATTTCTTGTAGAGTTGAAGGAATTTAGAAGTTTCCTTAATAAGTGACATTAAGATGGGTTCGTGAACGAGCTATGTATGTTTAAGGACGGGCCAACATCGGAAGAGTTCCATTCAAATCGCGTATTCATTTCCTGGCTTTCCCATTCTATATAGAAAATCTGCCTATAGTCTAGACGAAGTAATCTCATTTTTGGTCGATATTTAGTTGTTGAATAGGTTCCATCAGGCCACAGTCGTAACTAAGTACATTGCTTGGCATCCTGCGTAGGTCTCAAGTACTTCGCGCGGTCGATTTTTATATATGAAACCGCCATTAACCTGTTGCGAACGTTGAATTGTAACTCTGTTCTAAGATATTCACTAAATTCGAGACTCGCCCGAAGCCTTCGCATGGTAAAAAAATACCCCGTCATAATTGTTTTTCTAGTAATATGATTATCGGGACGTCGCCTTGATCGCGACTAGAGCGCCAGTCACATTAAGGTATTGTTGACCTATTGAAAAAGTAGATCGAGACCTTACGATTTGTTTGTACTGCGCGCCCAAGTAAATGGGCTAGGTGATTTCATCAAAATTAGCCAAACATCGATATAGATAAGTAGGTTCAAAAAGCGTTCACCAACCCATCTGCTGTTACAGTTTAATCTATACGCTGGATCCTTCCTCTTTGCTATGTGCATTTCCTCCAGGTTGGACTCAGGTATAGGCAGCACAATGACGGTGTCGGTGTGGCCAGACAAAGCAGCCCTAGCGCACTGCCAATTATTACTAGCCAATAGATGGATAGTCGGCCTTTGATACAATATGTATCCATCCTAGACAACACCGCCAAACACCCGGCTCTAATAAGAGTAAGCCATACGCAGTAACTGTTGTGTGTGTTCCCTGTTTATATTTATACAGAGGTACACATTCGCATGCACATGTTTAGGTTTGGCTGTACGCGCTGCGGGCTTCTGCCCAGCCTGACGAACAGGAACAGCACAATCTGTGCAAAAAGATTTGCAAACATTTCACGCTCACGTAGCTTTGCGGGGCTGAAATTTGTGTTTGCTGCCAATGTAAATGTGGCTGGTCCTAATACTAAACATGTACAACGAGTTGTTATCGGATTGTCCGTACCGCTTTGTCTGAGCGCTCACGTTGATCGCGTTTTAATCAAGTCACAGTGTCTATGTGTAATACGATTTCAGGCGTTTTGTGTCAATATATATGTTCTAGCTATATAAGCCCGTTATAGTGGTACTACTGGTTACCGACCGGCCTAACATGCAGGCCGGTTAAAAATACATTGGCCTGTGAAATAGGGAGACGAGATGGCCGGAAAAGCAAAAACCTGTACATCTACTGAGGAGAGTAGTGGGTTTGTGTGGGGCTATTTTTACAAGCTATCAACAGGTCATCGCTTTTCTTGCGTCATCATTGATTTGCTAATGTCTTTGCCTGCTTTTTTAAAACAAAGAGGCTGTCTAGAGTCTCAAAAAGAACGTCAGGTCTGGATAAACGGATAATTCTGTGCGTTTCACAAATGCATATACGAATCATGAATCTTTGCTTCATTTGACCCATGTTTGTTAATCGAGTGTCATTAAAATGTCCAAAAAGGCCTCGTACCAGTGTAGTATAGGGTGACCGTACCTTGTCAATATACCGTAGTGAAACTGCGGGGGAACGACGATTTTGAGTAAATAGTCGAGCATTGCTAAAACTTGCAGAAAGTTTCCGGTTTTCTCGTCGCCTCGAGTAAATCCATCAAACTCCTCGTTCTCTCCCTCTAGGCCATGTTTCATGAAGTGTGAAATCAGTTCTCGCAAATATTTACATTTCAAGCAATACAGAGCGCAAGTTGGGCTCATTTAAGTAAGCTAGGTTGCAGCCCATCAACGCTAGGAAGATTCGTGGCGCAGTATGGCGAACATCGTCGGGACCGCTAGTAAGGGTATCCAGTATAAGACGCCTTTCAGTGTGTATCAACAGCTTACATAGATCTATGGTTGTAGCGGCTATAATTGGTTCGTGCTAATGGCACCCTGGCCCACAGATGAGCCCGTTTGTCTGAATGTGGCCAATGCACAGGTCGTTGGATGGGGAAGAAGTAACCTTCGTAGGTCCTTCAGACCGCAACAGAAGAGATTCGTGTGTATGAGCATGTGCTGCTTAGCCGGCGACAGAAGACAGTCGCGATTGGTTTAAGGATGATATGACAATGACGAGAGAAGAATTGAAACATATACAGACTATAGGCACATAGATATGCTGTAAAGTTTGTTTCTGCTACTTTCTAAATGGAACATGGCTGCGGTGAGGTTGTTCGAATTTGCGTTGTACGTCACGTCTGGACGAGGGGACCCTACCTTAACGTGTGCTCCGCACCGTTCAGGTGATGCACTCTTTTAGGCTATGACATTGATGTCAATAAAAGGTACATAAGGTCATTTTAAACGGAGAGCTTATAGTTACTTGAGCACCTAACGAACGTGTCGTTCTAATAAAGCAAGTCCTGAGCAACTTGCACGAAAGATCTCATAAGCTCACGGGATGCTTTTGCAAATCAACGTTGTTGAATTTTTTAACAACTTCCCACCACTCTTCCATGCGATTGATGCTACATAGAGGAGACACCAGAGGGGTGAGAGGTGTCCTCTTCTAAAAGTCATTATATCTGCATGCATTAATCAATATTAACTTGTGCTGTTTGATGTCGACTTGAATTAATCTCTATGCAACAAACAAAGTATAGTGAACACACGGACTGATCATAGACCGACATTTGCTGTGAAGTTATCGTCATTTCTTACATAGAAATGTTATAATGTCTCTGATGATGAGGAGTTCTGTCAATAATAAGGCAAATGAACTCCAGCCCTCAGCTTCTTGCTATCAAAGTTTATAGTTCGCTGTGCACTCTGCTCAATGTATGCGGATCGCTGCTAGCTACAAATCCGTCGTTGTTTCCGCCGTAGATCACTGCAGCCACAAAGTGGTTTCCTCAACTTCGACGCTGCCACTTGTCGTCGTGCGCAAACTTCAAAGGCTTTAACGCTTTTTAGTTTGCCGACATAACCTTGTTCCTTTTGGTTGTTGCTGGCCTCGATGCGCGAAGAAGTTTGTTGTTGCCGCTGCCGATAGTGTTAGGGAGGGTGGCATTTGCAAGTCACGGCCGAGTGCGCTTCGGCGGACTGGGGCAAAACATCGAATCGTCTCGCTAAAGACACTCACCTATATACGGAACGTGTATGCTATGGACATCAGGTCGAACGCAATAACAAGTTGAACTTACTATTGTGGCAAAGCAGAGCTCGGCTCTTGAATGGAACTCTGACTAGAAGGTAGAGGAAATCGGAAGAGAAATTGGATAAAATCGCGAAGAGAGACGAAGATGAAGAGTCGAAACCGACAAACGAGACAACAGATAACAGACAACTTAACTACATTTGCGCCAATGAACAAATTACATTGGCGGTCTCACCAAACGTTTGTACGATTTGTCTCGTAGAAGTTGGCTGGCGAGAAAAGAACTGGTTCACTTGGGAGGCGAGCAGAAGGAATTGCTTCGAATTTTGATCAATCCATCTCATACCTCATTGGCTATCGTGCAAGGCGCAAGGATGATGTACTGCCAGTCTTCCTCGACTGGCTCACTCTTAGTTCAGGCAGATTGAAACGTACAATAGGATATTCACATCAGTCGGTGGCCTGTAAAAGCCTGTACCTCTCGGCAACTAAGCACAGTGCTAACAATGTTAGCGAGGCGGTGGGCGATCAGTCGGTCGGCCCCTGTGATGTGTCGTGTCGCTGTCGTGTCGCCGTTCGGTGCCCTGGGTGCCTTCGGCTCGGAACAATCAGACCGGGCAAGGTTCTTCCGATGTACTCGGGACGGATGAGCACTTCTATATCAGCACATCCAGGCCCGCCTGTACACCTCTGTAATGATTGCTTCGCGGCATAATGCGACTATATGGTCTACTCTATCTGGCTTCAATGACCTTCATTTATATATATACATCGGAGAACACTAAGTACATCAGGCAGTTAGCCGTGTACTGATTGACTGCACAACATACGCAACATTGCTCGCAGCGTCACTGACGACTTATGCCGTATCTCATATGCGCACAAAACCAGCTCAGACTAAACCGGCTAGACAACCGCAGTCAATCCAACCAGACAACAGGAAAGGCGACCGTCAACGAAAGAAACCATCGATGAGGACCTCTAAATGAGGTCGTGAAGTGGAATCCCGGGAGGGCACGAGGCGCACAGAGAAATGAAGACGCGGAAGGAGGCAGAGTTCGCTAAGCGAGGACAATGTAACGAAGTCCGTCAAAAGAGGATGCGCTAAATTGCTTCAAAGGAGCCGATATGTAGGTAACAACTTAGGATAAGAATAACGAGGACAAGATGAATACGCCGACAATGAAGACACTGCAATGGCTCATCTTCATTCTGCTGTACTACTCTCGCCACTTACGAAGACACCATGCATAATACATACGCCCTGATCAGGCCGTATCTTGTCTTGGTTATCGTCCTTCATCGGCAAGCTGAATGACACCGATTAGATGAGATCCGAGGGCTGGCGAAACGGTCGTCTATCGAATTTAGCGAGTTTGGCATCAGCCTAGCGAATTATGCAGTTCTCAAGAAACAGTGCAACACGGTACAGGTAGATTTCGCGGAAGACCACCTGTTTTGGCGCATTACGGTAGCGAACGTAGCCACATTATCAACTGGTAATAATGTCGGTATTGGAAAGACGCGGCTGACAGGCTATTTAAGTGTCTAGAAAAAGAACGTAAATAATATAATTAGTAGGTGTTTATCCTTAGATTTAGGGTACTCTAATAATACTTTGGGTCCATGAAGAGTAAGCATTTTTAGTGTCATCTAATCTATCATAAAAGTGGAAGCCAATAGGCCACCTCAAAGAACGGCCAACGGGACCGTTCGGTGCCTGCGGGTTCTGTAGACCGTGCGACAGGCCGGTAATGTTTGCGTGGCATCTAGTATCCTTGGGGATACGGAGCGTAGCCAGTTTTTAGCGTTGAGTTGCGACGAGCTCTCAAGATACCTGTCCTTGATGCAATTGGCGGTAACAGCTTGCGTTCTGTAGGCAAACGTTCTGAAGTTACGATATCATAACAGAGAAGAGTGATGTCTTGGAACTACTAACGGGATTAGGTGTATAGCCTGGAATTATTTGACTCTCGTAATAATTAAAAGTGCTGAATCTATCTACCTGTAAGCGCTGGCAGGAAACAACGGAAGATTGTAAAAAAATAAGTGGTCACTCGTTCGCTGTGATAGGCCCGTTTCTCTTCAGGGCAGATATTTGTAGAAATAAATAAATCAGAAATTAAAGATCAATCACCCCTTGTTTGCCTGTCTCAGTCGTGCAGCTGGAATGGCCACTGAGCGGGATGCTCTTCTAGCCAGCGTGTAATTCTGATCATTATATCAGATATCGGGCTCTGATCAAACAAGCAGCATACAATTGTGTATATAATTAAGTAAATAAAGTACTGCAAAATAACAGTATGGAAAATCTCTTTTTTTTTCGTCACGATCTAGCTAAATGTTTCATCAGATATTCGTGACGTGGGCAGCGGTGACAATTCATGTTATTTAGCTAGTATAGTGTTTGCCGACTAAAATGTTTACGAACACTACGATGGTACACTCATGCGGATAAATCTGGCAGCGGCAAAACCTCAAAGGCTTCTCGACATTGTCCCATAAGCGCGCGAATGTACACGCCAATGTGTGTTAGGGTGGGAAGCTATGTTAAGCCTGTTAGGCTACATAGGAAGTCTCAAGGCCTAAAAATCTCCCATTCGCCTACCCAGCGGAAAACGCAAAATCTCCGAGCCTTGGGACTACGAAAACTACCGAGTGGTCGTCGCTAAAAGACAGCTGAAAACTCCACTGACAAACGAGACTACTAGTTTCTGCCACGTATATTCTGATTGGCGAGACACGGACGGAGGATAGCACCTACAAGGCTACATTTAGACATATTACTAGACATCATTTTGGCAAACAGTTTGTTTGCGAAGAAAAAAAGTATCTCATTAGTGCATATTTATAAAGCAATATGTTATCATGAGAGGAATCTGTATCGTGCAACCAGACGGGTTTCTTTGTGTGCGGTGCAATAACTGTATGATAACCCCTTTTTGAGTATAAATACATCGCCTAACCTCAACATATAAGCCATAATTTCTTGACAGTTCTACTCGTAATAATCAGAAGGCCTGTGCCTATGACTTAATTACATTATTGACCTATGGCAAGGGTTCCTATAAGGCAACATATAGCGTTTCGTTATGCTTTAGATCCTCTTTGTGACGGTTCGAAATCTCAACACCCTACGAGCGCTTGGGACCGATTACGGTGTTCTCGAGTTAATTTCGTTCTTGCAGGGTAGTTGATCGGAATACTCCTCTAGAAGTACACCACAGGCAGCTTAATCCTGTCTCTGTCGCATAGACGTCCACGGCTAGTTAAGTTATCATGACATTAACATTGCTATACTATAATAATAATAATAGGCTGGCTAACACCTTCGTCGCCAACAGTCTTCTGCTTCAGGGAAACGGTGACGATCCTGCAGCCATCAAGTCCGTCCACAATGAGGCGTCGATGAGCCGAAGCGAGAGACCATGACGTCCAATGAAGTCGCTCAATCTCAAACTTAAGGCCGCTGTTTCTGGAGTGGCGCTACTGCCGCGTAGGCCGCTTACAATGATGAGGTTGCTCAAGTGAGCAAGACTCGATGGTGGCTACGAGGCAGCACAGGCCAAGCACTTGCGCCAATGAAGGCTTGAGTAGAAGCCAAGTCGTCGGGAACAGATTCAGGCATCCTTGAAGGGATTAGAGCTCCAACCATACGGGTTCGTGAAGCCGTGAGCTTCAGTACGTCTGCTAGACTATGCATCGTTAGTTGAAGCGCCAAGACCTGAACGACTTTGAGGACGTCGGCTAAATACCATCAACACAACATTTGTTCGAATCGAATAAAGCGCCACTACTTGTGTCGGGTGATAATAGAAGCCGCATGCCCATCTATTCGTATGTGCGTACACTCCTATTAGACACTATCCCTGTTTTGTATTGTGGGAGCTGTCATTGTTCGATTTAATTGAACCAATCGATGTGCCAATAGCAGGATAGCCATACTTCGAACGTATCCCAACGTTTGACTGGCACTGTCTAAAACAGAACGCTAAAAAAGTAAAATTCCTTCCATTGTGTAGTTTATGTAGTTAGCGTCCTGTGAGTGGTGTAGGATATTTGTTTACTAAATACAGGTACGAATGATGGCTGGCCTAGCTTCTAATCTGGAGGTTGAAACACTATGTTTCGGGTAGGCGTCAGCCGTCTAAATGCCGAATGGCAGTATCGAACGGAAAGCCTGGGGCACCATCGGCGGGGTCTGGGTCAATAATATTTGCGTATCCACAGCAATAGTGATGAATGCATATTATCGAATGGTTTGTCAGAGACGAAATCGAAGCGTATGTAATAGCATCCTATCTCAGGTACGGTAGTCAATAAAGGACAGAGCTATCACAAAAGTGTGTAATAAAGCTAACAATCTCAATTGGACTTAATAGGTAATTATTAGAAGTTTCTTCATTTTGTCCAAAAAGGGTTAACGGATGTCCATTGCAAGCAGATACTAATATAATAATTATAATAGACTATATAAGCCACTCCTTTTTCACAATAACGAAACGTTTATTCTCTAAGTTATTAAACTATTAGCAGTTTATTGGGCGCACATGGTCCAAGAATAGCGGTCCGGAGTTTTTCAAATGCCTATTTAATTTAACTAAGTATAATTTTTGATTCTATCGAACATATGCTAAACTTTAGAAAAGAAAAAAAAAGTTGGTATTGACCAGTTTCATCTATGCCAGAGCGATGTCTAAGAAAGAGTTTACGGAATGGAAAATTACTTATTTGGATATATAAAGAAGTCGATGTTAAAGGGAGGTGTCGCCATATTACCTCAGTGATGCATACATTTCCGTAACGACCCCATAAGACTTCGTCAAACATAAAACATAGGCAAAAAACATTGAATATATGGTTCATATAGTCAATCGCGTCGTGGTTTTGCGTCTCTTCCAGTGCAAGCTGCGCCGTTCCGTTGATGGCCAACATGGAAGCGTAACTGATAGCTTGCATAATTCGCAGGTTTAAATCTGAACAGCCATGATAAATGTGGGAATACTTTTTTAAAAAAAGCACCGATCCAAACAATAAGTAGAAAATGAAATCAAATCGAGCGCGCACGTATACAGGTTCCGTCCGACAAACCGAGCGTGTGGACCTTACGCACTTCTTAGGACCAGAGAGACAAACGTTGTGAGACATTTGCGACAAAAGATCAACCGCCAATTATGTTTTTGGATTTAAGTTCTATTAGAACGAATGTTCGAAACGGCGCAAGCGCCATCAGATAGCTTGCAGGAACTATTATGCTACGAAGACAGTAAGTTTCCCCATGGAGCACTGCAGTTACTCAGTAGTGCTTCAGTCCATGTGGCTTAATTCTCCGCCGACTTGTCATCTTGAGGGGAGTCCATTGCAGTGCCAAGGACTAGCAGGCGACATCTTTCAATAATGTTCAGACGCAATCGGTAGCAGCGGGGCGCTAGCGTCGGAAGACAGAACAAGAGACCTCCTCAAGAGATCAAGTTGTTCAACGCAATTGCTACGAGTGATCTCAAGGGACTCAAAGAGACTCTCAGAAAGCGATCTCAAGAGAAGATAGCCTAAATTGACGTCCTGCGATAAGAACTGACACCTATCGTCCTAACGATAAGGGGCATCGGGAGTATTGCCAAATCCAGGCTTAAACAGATGCCCAGTAAGGAGATCGTATCCCTTGTTACCTTTATCAGTGAACGAACGCAATATAAAAAAGGGCACCTATTCAGAGGAACAAAGCGCTGCTGAGCTTGAGATGATGAACGTCTGTGACACGGCCTAGCCCAAATAGCAGTAGCAGGAAGTTTTACGAGCGTGTAAAATCTAAGGGCTTCTTACTATATCGAATTGAATGGTGGAATAAAAGCACAGGAATAATAGGACACGATTATAGCAAGCAAACACAGAAGGGTGTAGTTGATTCATTCTTCGAGATTAAATGAATACCGATTCATTGAGCGGCAGTGATGATTATGTATGCCACTGTATGCATTGTTCAATTATGACGTCGACAGTGACACGGTCGTAGAACGAGAGATCGTCCGTTAAGTGAATAGGTCCGGTAAATGGACATACTCGTTAGAAATAGTTCAGGAGCATTTTTTACTGTTCGCCTTGAGTCGCCATTCCTTAGAGTAGGCGCCTGTTGAGGGCAAAATAGAAAAAAGGTTGCCACAAGGAGGCGAACAATATAGAATCACTAAGAAATCAGTCCGTGGCTACGAGGGAATAATTAAGACACCTCGTTCGCTAACTTTATACATTTAAGTAATTATATAATAATAATAATAATAATATTATCGCCATAGGAGAGTTGCTTTTCAGCATTAACCTTGCTACATCGGTCGAGTATTCAAAACGTGGGTGGAATAAAAATACTTCATATAGAATATACATCGATGCCTTTCATACGTACGTATCGTCTATTTGAACGAAGCACAAGTGAGATGTGATTTATTTCGTTGATCATCTCATCATTTTGAAGAAATTATACTTCTAGTAATGAACTTGTTTTGTTCTTTTTTTTCTAGCTGGGCATCGTCTGTTGAAACGATGACAGAACATTAAGGCAGCAATAGAAGAAGTGTTCGTTCTCTGATGGCAAAGCTTTAACGTCTGAATCTAACGATGGAACCGCGCTGGAGAATGTTTGCTGAATCATATTTTTGCTATCGTTTAAAAGTTATTGTATTTTAAATTTACGAAACTAATACTGTTCGGGACATTTGTCAAGGACTTGTCCTCACATATCATTTGTTGAAGTTTGATAGCCCTAATGGTCCGGAAAGCACCATATTTCATTGTGCCTTTTACTACAAGTGTTATTAGTTAGGGCCTTCGCAAACGACAATGTTATAACGAAGCAAATGATCAAAAGGCTCTAAAGCCTTTCGCTTTATAAGGCAACCGATTCGACTCGCCTAGAGGCTCTAGAGACCTGTGATTATGGCCAATCTCCCGGAGAACGCTTCTGAACCTTCAGAGTGAATCGTTATTTACTAACGTCGTGGCCGGAAAACAATTGGTCATCGAAGTATTTGTTAAAGCACACCGCTGTCATAGTATTCGGGAGTTAGCCATGTTAATGGTGTGCCGCCAGCCATCTGTGGCGGATGTGTTGTTCGACGAATAGATAACCAGTTACCTAACTATCTTGTACGGTTGTGACAACTAAATGGACCGTACAAATCTATTATTACATCTGAAAGGCTTGGCACTGAGTCTAGAATAATCATTGGCTCATTAAATTTGAGAATCGCCAACAACGACGCAGACCCCCTGCCCCCACCCCCCCCCCCCCGTAAACGTTAAACCGTCATCGCGGGGCGTACCTAATCAGTAGTTATATATATGTAACTTTTTTTTAATAAATACTACGATGTTTATTTGTTAAAACATCTAATATCGCTCCGGCTGACTAATTTGCCTTCTGGTCCTTCCAAAAAGCGATCAGCTGACTTCTGCTGGTAATTTTCAGAAATCACAATTCAAAATCTATAAGGCGATGAATATTTTCGATTTAATATTCTTTTGGGCTATTCGTAGACCATCGTAGTTCTACTAATAAAATGCTTCAGAGTTTGCTTCTATGGTAGTTTCAGTTTTGTCGAAAATACGGCCAATATATGCTCTGTGTTTCAATTGAAAGTTACGCGATCTATTTATTAGTCCATCGTATAATATGCTTCATATATAGCGACATCATGACAGCGTCCACTTCTATTTTGTACTATTATAAACTACCACACCGAGCATAATTACATTGGCTATTATTATCATCTACTACTGTTATTTCACTGAATGGAAGACCGCCATGCTTGACCTTTGATGCGGGAAAGGTCCTAGAGATTTTCACTAAAAATAGAACACTAACCTTTTACTAAACGGATGCTATTGATCTGAAACATTTATGTATTCCGAGGGCACATTACATTCCAGTTTCTCGTTCTACAGTAGTACAAACGGGCTCATCTTGTCACTTTTCAAAGCATACTATGACTACTCTATGACGGGGCCTTTTTACCGACAGATTACTGAGCGGCCTGGCGGCAATCAACTGTTTGCTAGGTAGCATTCCACCTCAGCTCTTTTTCCACTCGTCTGCGTTTTCCGACCTTGTACCACCCTTATGCGCAGCAGCCGCTGGCAGTACGACATATTGTCGAGTTTTGTTCCGCTCCGTGTTCTTGACGTTGTTTGCTCATATTTATATACATACGTTCTACGGGGTCTGCCGTTCAGCTCAGCGTCTGTGCCAGTCTGCGAGCTCATGCGTCCTGTGCGCTTTCCAGAAATCATTCCTGCTTTTGTCCTGTTTCTTGTTCCTCTTCCGAAATAACAACGCGTTGGTCCGACCTCTCTACAATTGTCAATCTGCCGTAGCACACGTTGCATCCAATGGGCACCTTCACGGAAGAAGAAAGACGACAAAAGAAAGATCGGCTTTCTTTCAAGCCAGCCAACTAGATACTAAAGGAAGGGAGATTCGCAGCTAGCTGAAACGTAACCAAATAGGAACACAGTTTTCGCTCCAATGGGTCGACATATTTTCAAATGTTCACTCCAGAAAGCATTTCAAACCGCACGACAGGGTCACCTCTAACATGGACTGGCGTATTTAATATAATCTCGAGCAGAAAGTATAGATTTAGTGCTTGACTTGAGGGCATGGTCTGAGCAGTATTGCTTTACGGCTAAAAATCCTTTCAAACCAAAAGAAAAAAACATGGGACAGTGTGGCTTGCTTCTGGGGAGACGAGAAGGATACAGCACATTAACGAAGGATGAAGAACGTTTAACGGACGGACGCCCTCTATCGAAAAATGAATGGCTCGACGCACACGCCCCAGCGACCAGGATACCGGATACGCGAACGCGGGGCAACGACGGCTGGCGCAGACCCAAACGGCAGGACCAGAAACGATAACAGTTCAAAGTACTGTTGTACACTCCTCTTCTTCTTGAAGATGAATGTCTTCTATCGCTGAGGGCGAGAAAAGTATTTTGACGATCTAATTGATCTTTGGTATAAGCCAGAATTAGCCGAAGACAAGCAACAAGAAGTGTGTGTATATCAACTATCAATGACTAAGCAAGTAGAATACTATGAGTCCAATAGCTGAAATAACTTTATACAGAGGGGCTTCGAAGTATGCGAATGAAAAAAATACTGTGTGATTAATTTTAATTTGTTGAGCTTTTTTTTTTTGTAATTAGATGTCTTTTTACGTTTGTGGGTAGGCTATTTGGCTGTTTGGTATAGCCTGAGAAACGCCTTGAACGTTTTTCAGTCGTTGGGCGCGGACCTGGTGTTCAGATGAGAATTGTCATGATGCTTAAGTTTTATGGATTATTTTGCCACGACTGCCCACTGAAAATGCTCAGTAGCCTTTTCAGTTGGTGTTTTTTTTCCAGCGCGATAAACGGTCTCCGACTTGACATCGAACGATTGATCTAGCAAAAAACAATATGTATATCGTATTTAAAAAGTCTCCGTATCGTGTGATGAAAGCAGACGAATAAGTCGAGGCTATTAATTACAAATCCTAAGGATGCCGACGCTCCGTTAAGCATACACACGAGACAAGTAGTATGTTTTTTCTTTTCTAACAATGCAATACTATGTAATATAATAGTTGAAATTACCTCCAATATAACTTATTGAACTTTACGCATCAGCCAACTTCTGTGTACATCGCATGTCACGCATAGTTTCCCATGTACAAAGTGAAAACAATTCTCCTTTCAGAGTACATTCGTTACTGGTATAGTAGGCCTTCAAGCAGCTTGCCAACAGTGAGAGCGACAACAACGCTTACTGGCCTGTACAGACGCCACATCGATTTAAGGACCACCCAAGTGAAAGGACGGCAGCTGGCTAACAGTGTCGGAAAATCATCAAACACTTCCAGTATATATATATACATACATACATCGATTGAGGCGCAACTATTCAGCCGTCATAATATGAAATGGGCCCGCCCCCGCAGCATCTAGAGTCAACTGAGCGCCATTATACCAGCGCCATACAACAGAATATCTCATAGTCGCGCTCGAGTCTTCCGAGGCCTTGAACGCGCACACAATCACTTGTTATGGATGAAGAGAGAAATGCCGGTGTGATCCCGTACTCTCTATCAGGACGAACCCTGGTTTTCCAGTTCGACTCTGATCGACTTT
Organism: Varroa destructor; assembly: GCF_002443255.2. Lineage (NCBI taxonomy): Eukaryota > Metazoa > Arthropoda > Arachnida > Mesostigmata > Varroidae > Varroa > Varroa destructor. The sequence continues at coordinate 27,225,825 of NW_019211455.1, read as the reverse complement.
TTGCTCTTTTGCTTTTGTCTGTATTGAAAACGGCCGAGTAGGTGGACAATTTCGGTCGCGACCTTCGCATGTCCTGATTGGATAGCGGCGCCGGCAGCACCTACCGTGTTAGACGAGCGTCACACACGGAGCGCTGTCACGGCACGACGTGCTGTAGAGAAACGATAACTCCGGCATTAGTTGTTGTCGAGCTAATTTCCTTACGGGTGGATGTGCTCGGAATGAGATACAAGGAGGGTGTATGAGCGTCGACCAGTGCAACTGTGAACCGTTCGCTGGCGGCCGCCGTTCACGATCGAGATCTACGCACACTTCTGGATGATGCTTGAAGATGCTACCGCCTTCTCGAACGTTGCCAAGTATGGTGGGAGCGGGCTGTCATCTTTGGTGGCCCAAAAGGCTGGCACTTGTCCGTTAATCGCATGTAGAATAATGAAAAATCCGTTTCTCACGTACGAAACAGGTATCGGCTACAGAGTCAACTGGGTGAACTGGGAAAATAACCAATCGTCTATCGTATCAGTGAAACCGGTCTGTTACCGCCCCAACGATCTTTGGCGGCTATGTGACGTGCTCACTACAGGCCTGTCGGGTGGATTATGTGGAGCGGGCGGGTTCAGCGTCAAGATGGTCCAATGTGCTTCATAACCTCACAATATATTAACGCAGCAGAACGTTACTTAGCAGGAACAGTTTCGAATTACGATGTGGATGTGGACGTAGCGTTTCTAAGTAAGGTATTAGTTCGTCTAGATAGTCTCTGCGTGTACATAAATCGTTCGAAACTATCCAGGGTAAAATGCCGCACATCTGAATAAACCCTTTGCGGCACTTAAAACACTAAGAGCTCCAAGTAGCAGCTGCCAAATGACAGCTTCAATATCAAAGTAGAAATACGACAGCCAAGAAGGAATATATGCAAATATTTATAAATAGTGCATTGTATGTAGATGTCACAGTCGCCTGACTAGCTTGAATAGAACGCTAACAAAATTCGATTAGGTACGCACGCTACTCATTAGCAATATCAGCAGCTTCGCACGTAACTGTTATAAAATGTCACACTATATGTTACTTTATGGTTGGGTACTTCGTAAAACAAACCAGCTACTAATGTGAACGTTTAAAGAGGTCATCCATTGCTGTCAATGGTCGGAGCGTACCGTAGCTATAACGACGCTGAGCAGGTTTCATGGCTACCAGATAAGTTCTAACTGACCCTCATACTATTGCATCGTTTAGCTATGTAAGTTATCGTTATCAAAATCAAGCGTAAACAACCTCTTGCGCTGCTTATCATCACAAGTTTCGCCATAATCCTTTCACCTCTCAACTTTGTTACTCTACCTTCGACTGCAGGCGATTGTTCTAACTGTATAGCTACCGTTGTCACGTTGACAACATGCTTTGAACGGGTTCCGATAAGTTAAGTGTCTACTGAAGAAGCGAGCCATGCTCAACGACAAGTCGAACCCTAGCTATACGCCCACCACTATATATGATTTTCCCACATCTGACAAACAACACTCATAGCCGGCATATATGCACTCACAGAGCTTTCGCTTAAAGTTGCGTAGACATATCCAGCGATGCGCAGAAACAAGCAAACAAAATAAATCCACAACATCGACCTCGTCAGTCTGTATCCGCATATATCAACATGAACCGGAGCAACACAGTTAGGCTCAGGCTAACATCAGGAACATAACATGGCGCTAATTTCTCTATGAGTGTCAATGTAACAAGAAAGTATAAGGAGGAAAATGGAAAGAAAAGGGGCGAAATGATCAAATAGTGAGAGTACTTCACTATCGAATGTCGGAGGTTTGTCGGCGCTTAATTTGAACAGCCCGCACGCTGTTATCGGTATCAATCCCTTCAGTAAAAAGGGAAGTAGAGAAGGACCGAGCTGTGAGTGGAGCCAGACGGAGGACTATTTCTCTCTCCATGAGGAGCTTCTGCCGTTTTACATGTGCCGACTACGTGGCCCAACAGAAGCCAGCTGAGTTCATCCGCCGATATAATAATACACAAGCAGCGAGCCGCGCGAAAGCCCATTTGCCGCAGTTAACTCGTCTGAGTGTCGGGAACGTGTAGACCGAGTCCATCTCGGCAGTGGACGGATCGCTACTTCGTCATTGTCTCCGTCAGACAAACACACAGCGACGGCAGTAACATCGGCAGCAGCGCCACTTCCAGCACTAAGCGCATGACAACCGATCAGGCCACGGATGGAGTGGGGAGAAAGGACGAAAAGAACAAGGAAAAAAAAGGAAGCGTCTTTGATCACACCCCGAAAACGACGCCTACTACCGATATTTTCGGCGGCAACTACCAGCTCGTATGTTACGAGAAGCGGCCGACAATAGCGGAGATGGCAGTAACAGTATCCATATCGACGGCACAACTGAGCGTCGCCACCGCGCGAGTGTTCGTGCTGCGGCAACGGCAGTCGACACAAAAACAAGCAACATATTTCCCTTCATTCGTCGCCTCAATGGCCCAACTGACTAACCACTTGTAGTAAAAACTAGCAGTGGCATACAGTAACAACATAGCCCGCCCCCAGCAGCGGCGGGGGCGGCAACAGCAGCTGCTTCTGTTTGAGGGTGATCGTTGTCACAGCCTCTGTAAAGCAGTATGGCCCAATCGTTGCGCCCCCCTCGGTACAAAGCCACTGGACGAAAATTGACAGCAGTTGCTAATCTAGGCACCTTCGTTGGGTCGGAATTACGACGGACTCCACACCGTAGACGATCGAAGAGAATAGCTATCTATATGGCGTGATGAATGCGAGCGTACGACTGACCCCGTACGGACAGCTTGTCCATGTGCATAGTTCATCCATTGTATACGATGGTGGATACGATACATTGAAACGATGGTGTGATGCACACATGGATAGCAACCGAGCCTCGACGTGTGTCTGTGTCAATGAGGGGAAGACGGAGAGTGTCTGCTGCTGTTCATGCTGTTGTTTACATGCAAGAAACAATCCGCTAAAGCCGGCATTGCCGAACGTTGTCAACATGATGCGACCATCGCCATCAATATATATATATATATACATTCCTGTGTAGCTCTGTGTGAGTAAACCTGTACACATGTTTGTATGGTGACATGTGTATGTGCGTACGTTTGTATCGAATACGCGTCGCACATGGTTAAAAGAACATTGGTACACATGTGCGTCCTGCACAACTTCCATCGGAGCCTCATGGGAAGATCAAAGTATGGACGTTGTCGCAGCATAACAGTTATGATAGGTACAGATCGGTAGCCTCTTCGTGCCGCAGACCTTGACTATATCTGGCTCGTGCTTTCTGGTAATGATAGTAGCTGCGGTCACTACTGTGTACATGGGTTTTTTTGTGTAAGGAATAGTGATAGAGAAATAGCTTGATTTTAGCACGGCTTTACGCGATTCAAGTTCAACACAAGTTGAAGTGAGTGTGAATTTTGCGTGAATTGCGTCACCGAAAACTAATCGTTCATGAATCGTTTTTTTATTATTGCAAACTAGTAGATAATTAACACAATAACAATTCTACAATCTAGTAAAAATTAACAACTTATTCATACCCGTCAATACCTCTAGAAGTTTTTCATCAGTATCTCACACTGGGAACGGTACGCCAATGGTACTGAGATCAAAGTAAAATACAATAGTATGTGCACCAGCATCTTGTGACCTAATAAAATACCTCATGTAACCACATAAGTGCTGATTATACTCGGATAACGCTTGCATACCTTTTATATGGACTAACATGTGTATGCAAAGCGCGCACAGATCGTGAAATATAAGGCAAACTTATAGCTGACTCCTCTAAATGTTCAAATAGGCGGATCTCATCAGATCTAGAATGTTTTCTCGCTGTTGTAGTACGGGCATGTGAAGCTCTCGCTCGGTCGGGTGTCGCTGGTTTCTTATCGAGATCGCTGTACTGTTATAAGCAGTAAATCTCGCATCGCAGTGGGAGGCAAGTTTGTTCTCGCTTGTCTTCTTAGAAATAACCGCTTCTAATAACTCTTTTCACTCGATAGCCATAGCTAAACAAATAGGCAAACGTAAGCCGTTAGGCCCGGCTTGTACCGCAGATCCAATCCAGTCCGACCACAATTGAAATAAGTTGGTTCCAACACGAATCGTTTTATTTAAAATTGATTGAGAGCAGTATAACTGTCCCAAGAGAAAGTAGGCATGTGCATACATCCAGTCAGGATTAGCCTATTGTTAAAAATAATGCTTAACCAGTTATCCTTGAATTGACGCCGGAACCGTAAGTGTACCTTCGTATCCAGCACAACTTTTTTGAAGCCCGCTTTAAATCAAAGTTCCTTCCGGAGAATCTTCTGTTTTTGTACCAGCTAAATGCAGTTCATGCACGTTGAATACGTGAATGATGGATAGGATATCTGTATGAAAATGTTGCACTCGCACTGCTCAATGAAGGACCTGCTACCACAAAGCTGTTCCGTGAGGCCTGTCCTTAGCACCGGCCTAATACCTATTTGGAGTAGTAGTCCAGTACTGAAATCTAACTATCTATCCTTTTTAGCTTCTGGCCAAATATGTGTACAAATTTATGTCCAATGACATTAGGTCAGCGGATGGTGGTAGTCTTGGGTAGCAAAGTGGCTCAGATCAAACCAAGATTATCATATGACTAGACCATTTTTGCTTATAGATTTTCATCTGGATAGAAACACAGTGTCTTCATATTAGCCGCTGCATGCCAAAGCAGCATAGAACAAAGGCGATCTCAGCAGATCGCGAAAAATCGTCTTTTGTAGGGTTTAGCTGCGGCGAGCTAAATCAACCCATAATTTCTGTAAAACATACCATTGCCCCAAACTCAGCACAGCGTGTAACGAACAGCCTTGTTCGCTCGTAGACTAGACAGAAGGCGAACTGTGAAGATTACTTCGGCCGCGGAATCTATATAGATTGGGCAATCTGCTTCACTGCTTAAGGTCTTCGATCGAAGCTAAACGATCCTTGCGATGAAGTCGGCTGCAAAGAGCAGCTGTGAGAGATCGAGACATACAGAAGTTAAAAAAGGACGACGCTTCGTAGCTAACTGAACTGGTTCGCGTCTCGTGGGGTAGCTACTTAAAACGTCGCAGCGGTGCTTTACGGGAGCAGCTATGATGGAGTTTGCACAAAATTATCGTTGCGCGCGCGGGGGGGGGGGGGGGGGGGGAGGACGAATAATGAGGAGTTTTAAGCTTCTTATCTTTTTTCGGCCACTGAAGTTGTATGCTTTCGCTACCGTACCCGTGAAAAGAGACGTAAGGCTTATGCCGTTAATAGCAAGCTCGTAAGGTCCTGTTGCATGACTCGAACTAGCTTCCTCAGTACTACTCGCAATAGCATATTAAAAAATAATAATCAAAATAAAGTTTACTAAGCAACCTTTAAGCACCTAAATTTGATTGAGAATGGAAAAAGCATCAGAACATCGACGCTTATAGCCATCATAACTACAAGCAGGGAATGTCAACGAGTTAAAAACGAGCCAGGCTTACTCGTGGTTCACATAGACGGATGTAAAATATTATTTTTTAATTACATATATGTAGTAATTATTCTATTATCCAAGCATCTGTTATGCACACTCGTAGGATAGCGATTTGTTTCTATTTCGAAATATGGTTAGGTTAATTCTATCCTTGTTAAGATTAGTAAACCTGGCAAGTAGGTGAGACAAACGATATATTGCTCGTTTGGGCTTCTCCGGTCGTTAACGGGTTGCGGGTGTCTTCAGCAGGATAGGATCTACACCAATGGAACCGGGTAGAGTGACACGCTAGCCAGCCAGTCAGCCAGCCAGCCAGCCAGTCTATAAATACATCGGAAGTTCATAGATATGCACATTACCATTCATATGGCAATCTGTTCATTCTACGATGTGTCCCTTAGACATCACCCCTTTGCTCCCGCCTTTTCCAGTACTTGAAGCACTCGTAAACGATAGATATGCGTAGCCTTCCGCTACCAAAATGACTGGTCGCCCGCCAGCCGTTGGCGTCAAGTTGTTGTTGTCGATAAGACGAATCTTTTACTCGTTGCTATGTTCATTTCGCTCTTTAACCATTATATTAATGAAAGTCGTGCCACACTGAAGCGGTCGCTATCGCTAACTCCTTGTGAAAGGGGGGTACTAAGACTCATGTTAAAAATCTGGTCGAAAAGGGAAAATGTGTTATGGACGATGTGAAGCGGTGCTCATGTGTTTACTGCCGACGAGGAATGTAAAAACGATGAAAGACAGCAGCGTGCATTGTTTCTTTGTACTTGTCAAAGGAGTTTTGAATGAATAGCGTCTGCTCCATTTATCCCTCTGTCGTTCTCAGTCACTTTTCATTTGTCCTATTTTTTCTTTCCTGACACGCCCTTTTCTGCCCCCCCCCCCCCTGTTTCTGTCCGTAATGTAGCGTCCGTCACCTCCGTTTGTCACAGCACTCCTCATGATTTCTGGTTATGCTTTTAGCGGGTGCATCGCGTTTGCTGCGCTGTAAAGAACCGCTGCAGCCCTGGCGAAAAAGAGGGGATTGAGGTTTCGGACGTCATCTTGGAGAGACAGGCCAATGCGGGCGGATCTGCACAATCTTCCGCCGCTTGTAACATTGGCCTCTCTGAAACACAGGTGTCTGTGTAAGTCTGTACGTATTAATGCGTACTACTCGAATTTGTGTGCGCCTCGTACATTTTGGCCGAGTTCACCTTTTCCAGACAGTTTTTCTGTTAAGCCTTCTCCATTCCTATTTCGTCCACTTCTTCTCTGATACGACCGTTAATGACGCGACAACAGTAGAAAGAATAGAAAAGCTCAGAGTCGTATCGCCGCTCCGTAAGTCCAGAATCAGAAATGTGCCAACATCGGGTGCCAGAGGGTGACGGATAAAAGTAACTTAGTGAACTACGGAGAGAGAGAGGAAGCTGGCCTTAAACGAACAAGTAGCCTGGCAGGCCAATCGGCATTAAGCCATAATCCGGTTTATTGTTCAATAAAACAAAAAATCAAATGGCTAACGATGTCGATAACGACAGTGAGAGTGGTAGCAATAGCTCTACGCGAATCAGAACAGCGCATTGGGGTGCATCGGGGCTGTCGACAGAGAGACAGGCATGCATACCCGCAGAGGGGACAGTGCTAGGACAACATCCTGCTTTAGAAAAACAGGCAACGTGTCTGCTTCCAGAGAAAGAACTCGGGCAATGAGCTTTATACGCATGCTACCTTGATCCCTCAAAAGAGCCGCCAGGAGGAAGAATCTTGCGGATAGAATGCTTTCACTGTAGTCGAACTATAGAAACAGGCCACAAATATTAGATACAAGAAGTATAAGATTAATAAGGTCTTTTCGCTGTCCTATCTGCACACGCTTTTAGTGTAGTGAATGATTAAAAAATCGCTTCCCCGTTTCGTCAAAAGCAGACGAAAAAAAAAACTCGTTTGATGGCGTTGAGCATAGAATCGAAACAGCACCATCACGTAAATCACAAAACAACCCTAACCTGTATTCTCAAAGCATCTGGGAATTGCCACTGCGGGCAGACTAATTTGTAGGCGTTGCCGGTCACCACTTTCCAGAAGAGGTCGGGTTGTAAAAATTTTGTTGAGGATACAAAAATTCGTTCAGGACAAACCTACTGTTAAGTTCACATGAATTTCGGCGTCATGAGGTAACATGAGGATTTCGAACGACCAAGGACGCGCGTTATACTGCAGCTTCACAACAAAGGACAGTCACTACAATAGGTTATGGAAAGAACGCTGGCTTCAAGTGAAAGCCAGCTATGCTACGCATATAGCTAGATACTTATTAAATTAGCATTATCGTTGATTTTTAAAAAAATCTGACTGAAATCTTGTCAGAATATAGGAAAAAAACGAGAAGACTCCTAGTTCTAGGACGCTTTTTATCCGGTCGCGCAGATATCAGACTCTAATGTATAGTAGTAAAGAAAATCCCAGTTTAAAAGGTAACGATGTCATCTTTTTCGTTATAGTCAGTGCTCCTGTACAGTCAGTTGTAATACTGTTGCGTACTGCCTCTGAGATATCGTATAGCACTTAACCATCGCTATTTTACCCGTCCATTTGTCAACTTCGAACTTAGTTTTCCTTCCACTCGAAATAAGCGCGATCTGTGCCTTGCCGAATCGCTGCTCATGCTTCTACAGTTTTGTAGGATGACTACGCGTAACGTGTGAATGCTAATATTTCGAAAGGTCGAAACGGCAGGGGCTGTAACGTTGAAATGATAGATCAAAAACATCAAAAACGAGCTAAGCGAGGACACCTGTCGCTGCAAAGACAGCGACAAAAACGATTTTTCGCTAAAAGAAGTCACGGGTCGCGTCGTTCTCCCGCTTTCAGTTTCGAGCCCAGGTCTTTCGTGGCGAGCGCTGGCGTCGTCTTGTTTTTTTCATAACTCTACTTTCGTCTTCAATTGAATGGACACTGGCTTGTCGACTGAGTTATAGGGCCGATGTGCTTCGCGCAGGAACGCCAAGAAAGCTGAAACGCTGGCCTTTTTTTTTCCAGCTCTTTACGGGCTACTGTCAATACGCATTCTGGGCGTATATTTGATGTGTGCTAGCGAGTTGAGAATTTTTTTACCTGAAACCGCTAGTGCAGCTAAGCTTACATAGAGTGATCGACACAATGAGAAACAGACAGCGGCGGAAGGAAAGCGTACGTGTGCATCACTCCGTCGGAAGGGAGTGGGCGGTTGTCAGGTCGGATACAGAAGCAGCTGTAGAATTGGCTAGCGCCGTTGCCTGTGCTGTACGCAAATGACTTATGGCCTTTCTATGCCTGATACGGATGTTCCTGCTTCTGTTGGTCCTAATGTTGGTGCTGTGGCTGTCACTGGCAGTGCATTGCTGGCCTCGACACCTGGGATGCGCCAGCCAGTACCTATCTATCTGGGTGTGGATTTCCCGACCCTGCGGACTGATACTGATGCCGTTCGTTGTTTTAAATGGTTACTAATGGTTTTAATTTGTGACTACGCGTTTCACATCGCCTGGGTTTCCGTTCGTTTTTAGTTACTTTTGTAGAACGAAGATTAACCAGGTATCCAGTGATTTTTCTCCGTGTGAAGCGTGCAGGCGTCGTGGCGGAACAGGCTTTCAAACAAGTTCGATGTTCAAAAAAGAATAGCTGTACGTGTACAATGTTCGTAATTTACATATATATATGCTCTATACGATATTAGCAATATATTAAAAGTTGTTAAATCATTTATAAGATAGCGTATGTTTTCTCCAACAAAATTTATGAGGGTCCGTTTCCCTATGGTGGTAAGTCTTGCGATTTTAAAAAGTAAGCCCTTTTTTTTCACGCATAACCAACTCGACTACGACGTACGCTCCAGTTTTTTCGGTAAATAACTGCCAATAGCTTAGTAAGCATTTCAGCCTTTATCTGAAACTGAACAGCAAACAAATGTCGTTTAACATTAGACCCATATCTACTCGTCATAGTGCGTAAAACGGTTTTCAACTTGTGATCTTCTGCCGTCATTACGTCAACCCTTCTGGAACTAACAATGATGTTATGTTAACTACGTCTGCCCTCTTTTCGTGTTGCCCTCTAACATGAGCAATCAACACCTCAATATCTAAAGAAGCATGGCTTTCGGGTATCCGGCGGTAGTTCGAAATCATCTGCTAATTAACAATCGCCATTTTAGAACAAATACTGTTTTCTATTCCTGTCGCGTTTGCTGCCAACATCATCGCCATGATAGATATTGATTAGCCCCTTGTTCATGGCTGTCGAGCGACGTTCAGTGCTCTGCAGTCTCACATTGATAATTACCGTAAAAGACCCTCGTCTTAGCGCGACGTCACAGTCCTATTGATTCAACCGTTAGCTCAGTGCGCGGATAATTTTGCCATTGGTGCTCTCGACTTCACGCCCAGTTGTGTTCGCTTCAATTAGAGACCAGCCAAGATGGCTAAGCAGCTCGCCTGCGTACCTCTGCTTCAGACATACAAGCGGAGACCAAAATAGGGGAGAAGTTGTGGCCCGTGCCCTCGTGAATAAGATCCTACGTTCGCTCGTCCGCTGAGTGGACGCGAAACAGAAAGCAATACGAAGCTTGCTTTAGCCACGTGTGATTTGGTTCCATGCTGTGATTTACGATTGACTATAGGTCGTTGCCTGCTAGGAGAAGCTGGTGACGGGATACTTCGCCCCCGGCTATGGGCACGGTTATGTTGGTCTCTCTAAGGAGCAATCTTAGATCGATCGAAAAGTATTGTGCATATAGCACACGCAATACCTGGCCCAGCCTCCAATATAAAACGATATTTTAATTTCGCATCATTAACTTAATTTCTATTCTGGCTTTTTATCTCGAATAAGAGTTCATATTGCATATGGAAAGGCGCAGTTCGGAGTTTCTTGTCGGTAACGCGAGATGATCTTCAAACAACGAGCCCAATGCGTAGAGTATCGAACACCATCTATATCAGCGTAATTACAACCGTGAAGTTTGTCAAATGTAAGTAGACGCTGCTGGTACTGTTGTTATCCCCATAGCCTCTACCACGTCAATAGGCTGCATTGGAACAGTAGCCTGTCTCAGAGAAACCATACTTGTACCTGGCATAGATTATAGGCTTGCAGATGTGTCTTCTCAAGCACCATGATTGTGACATAAGCTTTGCTGAATGTTTGCGCGACAATTTGCCTGTTACTATCCTACGTTGATCTTCGCTCTTCTTTACATTATGACATTTGGAGTTTAGTTCCGCTCGGTCTACGGCGACGGCAGCTATGAATCGTCCACACGAACGGTACTCGATCTCTTTTAGCTTCATTCTTCCAGGACAGCTCTTTTACATCAATGATGATGCTGCTGTAACTAACTCTACTCTTTGTTTCGCTTGCGCGAAAAGCGGAGATAGATCGATCGATCTATGAAATCGTTCGGAAGAGATTTGAACGATTTGCTAGGACGAGCGGCGGAATGATATATCCTGACTCGTCCATCGCCACAGCTACGCCTGATTCTCGCATTAGTTGTATTGAAAGAATGCTCAGATAAGGCACATGCGGGTTCAAAATGGAAGCCATTGTTGTGTGCGAGATCGCAGCGACGTTGCGAAGCGGAGAGGTCTGCCCATCCTATATGACGCGAAGCGCGGGCGATAATGGCCGGCATTACCAATCAGGCACGCTCGTTAGTATATAGTCTTCCGAAGATCATCGTTAATATGAGTTTTCCACCGCACACTGGTGACGTAATATTGCCGTCCGCCAAAATAGACATATTGTAGAATCATTATAGCACTGTGAAAAGAGGCGAGCGTAAAAACTGGGGGAAAGAAAGAACAGGCATATTTAAATAGAAGTGAGGATCACGCTATCGATAACGGATGACGAAACTATTATACCTTTGCAAGATTTTTTTAATTTAAAATTCCAATATATCGAGACGGAAACATAAAATATTAGAGCTTTAGCAACGCCGAAGATATTGAGTGTATGCCGAGTATAGAGAATATATGTGGAGGGATACATAGCAGCGGAGTTTCTCTTAATACCACTAAGGTCAGTCTTCAGTCATCAGGAGAGAAGAATATCTGTATTTTTTAAAAAACCCAAACTTTTGTGTGAACACGTACCGTTTTCTATTGGTGCGACAAATAACGCTTATATCTACTTATTTAGCTTTATTTATATACTTTCCGTTGTTTACCATTGGATTGTCCAGGGACTGGACGTAATGCTCAAAAAGAACCGATTTGCTTTTCTGCTCATTATAGTTTAATCAGCGCTCAAAAGATGCTACTATCAAACATCAAATCGGTATAATTTTGCTGACTAAAGGACTAAAGCTCTTTTCAGGGTCTTCATACGTATCCCGCCCATGAAGGAGGAGCAAATCGCTTACAAAACCTTTTCTATCATATAGAAACGTTTTCCTAGCTTAATTAACAGCTAATAGTTACTGTATCACATTAAATCATGATATGGATAATCTGATTATCGCCGACGACGTTCGAAACCTTTGTGTAATTTAATGTTGAAATCTATTTCATAAAAGCAGTAGGGCTAAACGTGTGGCCTTATTTTTTAATGTATTTGTTTACTTTAAAAAGAGAATTGTCAATTGCTGCTACCATATCTTTCGCAGATGAAGCCGAAAAATAATGAACCTTAGTGGATGCATGTTATAGCTACCCAACACAGAAGCTAAGTAAATTGGATTTCCCCTCGGGGTAGGCGCTATATATATATATATATATATATATATAATTCCCTTTTGCAATGCAGTTCCCCTTCCACTAATGGCTCTAATTACATTATCATCGTACGAGCTAAGCTCACCTTTTTCACAACACCACTACGAAACACTATTCCGAAGCGTAGCACCCCTCGCTTCTGCAGTCTTCGCGAGCTTGATCTTATCTCGTATCACAACCACAGCGCACAAAGGGAATCTTCCCCAAGATATGACCCTTCCCTCAGCCAAACTTCCTTGGCTAAAATACCTTTCCTTCACGCTTTCTTCGTCAGGCCCATCTTCAAAGGCGAGGCCCTGAAGTTTGTCTTCGTACGTCTCCAATGTCTGTCAGGCCCCCAAGCCACTTGGATGCCCCGTCTCCTGGGCCTCCTGCAACTGCAAGGGGCATCCCGATAGGCTAGTCAGTAGCAGGAGAACGTCGCTAGCTTAAGACAGGAGAAGCTCGTAGTGTGAGCATGATGAAAGGGCCAACAGGGTAGGTTGGCTTGTGGGCCCATCGTGTGCGTTCCAATAGCCAATAATCTGTCTCCAAGAACCTAAGTGCCACGAAGACACTTGTATGGCATCATCCCCTATCCCCAGCTCCTGCACCGTCGCCACTCGTTTAGTCCACAAATCTTCGATTGCACACTTCACACATTCTCACACATACACAATGGCTGCCACACATATAGACACAGTCGCACGAGCGCACCCACAGGAACAGATCCCGACCTCCGACCAACCTCATCGCTCTTCCTCATTCTCGCGGTTTTCTTGGTAGTGAGTCCTGAAACAGCCACGGAACAAAAGCGAACCCGGACTCATGAAGGTGCTGCTAGAGCCGACGCCTTCGAGCCTGCGGCAGCACTCCCTGCTGGCCGTTTGCTTGTTGCTTATTGCTCAGCTAACAAACTCCGTAAACGGCAGTAGGCATCATCCACTTCCATCAACTACTTGCAAGATGTACGACCAGTACTCTGAGACTGCTCTAAGACACTGCTGTTGCATGATAGCAATATCGAACTGACTGTCGAGCAGCGAATGGGTGGACTCAACAAAGCGATTGTGCCTACGGAGGCGACGAAAGCAATAATCGCAGTAGACAATTCTTGTCAGGCTACTGCTACAGGTCCTGATAGGTCTACAGGAGGCGCCAGCGATTTGAGAACGATGGAGTGAGCGTCAGTTAGTAAGCCACAAACAGGGGGCTACTGACAGAAGGTTGACGGTGTCCGGGAGACCACCATCAGCAGCACTAACTGAGAATTGGCCCGAGGCTGTTTGTGGCCAACCACAAGCGAATGACAACTGCAAGCCTAGGAACGGGAGGGGGCTGAGGGGAACTAGGGTAGAAATACGGAAGAAACTTGTCCGAACTGTGGTTAGTTTGGTTCGGTTTGCCCCGCCTCGCTTCTCTACGAGACATTGCAAATGCTCCTTCACAGCAAACGCTTATAGACTTACTATGGGGTACTGAAGTAGTGCTTCCCTTGGGACGAGACACTCTACTGTCTTGTTGCAGCCTGCTAAAAGAGTAGGGGGACATGTGAATAAGAGGCAGTGGCCTTAGTCGGACAAAAGCTACCATCGATGGTCATTCATGGATTAACGTGCTCTTACTTTTTGCTATAGATTGCAGTATTTTTTAGCTAACGGATCCGCGCCCTACAGATCCTATGTTTAATACAATTTGTGGAGATACATCAATGCTGATGTTTCAGTTTGACAGACGGGTAGCACTGATTAGGCCTACCTCTATATGCGTTAGCTACGTTAACTATAAGCGGAGAATACTATGCAATGTTATGATGGGACTTGTACCGCTACGGTTGACATAGTCAACTTATAGGCAGCCCGAGTCTTTAAAATACTAGTAATAACATTGTGGTTTTTCATTGTCTAGTTATCAACTTAATTCGTTCAACAATAGGTCTATATAACGTTATATTTGACGATGTATCAATAGACTGGAATATTGATGCCATACTTAAATTTGGCCTTTTCTCGCATTTTCTTCGTAAAAGTTAACCTGAGTGTTCCTGAATTTGTGTTACTGCCTGCATCTAATCTTTGGGTTTGGGCACACATCGTAGTCTAGGTTCAAATTCGAGCGTAGACCCACGGTTTGTTTCACGCTGACAGGAGCCAGCCGTCTGATGGAATGGCTAATGGCGATGCCGAACGTAAAAGTCGAGGGGTATACATAGGATTTGTGTTACCACACCACTATTATTAACGATATAAAGACACAGGCATAAATTAGATGAACTTCGTGTGTCCCTTCGGCTTTCTTATCTAGTTAGCCAATGCTCCCACGGATTATTATGGGATGCGCACGGTACCTGGTACGACATACCAGACAGGAGACATAAATTCGAGCTATTTTATCAAAAACACAACTTCGATTTTGGTATATTTATGGATAGTATTATCAGATTTGGCAGAAGCTAAATTGTTTACAACCAGTTAATGTTGTTTCGTCCTCTAAAAACAGATTAGCCCTGCCGTGAGGTAAGGTATTGCAGGAGCAGTGAAGTTGCATGAGCACTTATCGCAAAAGTGATGTTTGAGCATACACAGCTGCATTAAACTCTTCAAAAGGATACTTCGTTACATTATGGATACTAGTAAGTGAGCGAAGGGCTTAATTTCCAAAACGCGGACTATCGGACTAATCAGCAAAAGATATTTCTACTAAATAGTGCAGTGTCCTGATCTGCATGATATTGTTTCATTCTAAAATGCATTACGGATCCTTTTATCCGAGCTAAGTTTGTAGTTTCCAGTTGCTGCGTTTGTAACTAAAAGAGACTCTTGTTACCCAGCCAAAAAGACCAAGGCAGCTGCCCACGTAGGCTTGAATTTATTGCTATATATATGCGTGCAGTCTTTGCTGTCGGTGCTTCTATTATTTTTGCTCTACAGATCAGTCTTTGCCTCGCTTGATGATTGTGAGTCAGATCAGACAGCAAGAAAATAGGACGGGTAAGTGACTGTGAGACGAGGAGCACGACTCCTTTAAATCATATTTTCAATCTACCACCCTCTTCGTTGCATATAACAGGCGACAGTGACTGGTACATACAAATCGACAGCTAAAGTGGATCTCCGAGGTGTCACTATTGGCGCTGCTACCGTTTGTGTCGAGTGCTTCACAAACTATTCTTTCCTCGCTAGAGAGAACTAGATCCATCCGATGCCGGCTAGTTCGTTGGGTCGCTTGTTTCTTCAAACATTTAGCCTTCAAAGTTAGTGTAGTCGCACCCTTCCCTTAGTCCTGGCTTCCCTAAAGCGTTTAAAGAGCACATGATATCGTTTGTGCCGGTAAAGACCGGTCGCTTTCGTGTTCGCCGTCCACTAATTCGTTCGTCGGCGGAGCATAAACAGAGATCTTACTTAAACTTCATTCGACTGCTATCGTTCCGAAGATCTGCCTATCTGTCCTGCTCGCATAAATATACATATATTTGTTCATGTTTCACGTGCGTGCATGTGTGAGGCCATGCGTCTGTTTCAGTGGGGTTTTTGTCTCGCGCGACTCAGAGAAGCTATAATATTAAGGCCCAACCAAAAGAAAACGTTGTCCTTCATTTGCTGCTGTTTGCTCTCGCCACCACTAACGATTGCAAACCCAAAATTCCCAACAGCTCTGAACTCTCTAAGCTCATTTTGTTCGTGTACTCACAGCACCCTAACGCCGCAGTACAACAACATAGTACCCTCAATAATGGCTCCTAGTGGGACATTAGGTATCCAAAAGGCTGCCAGCCCTCACGAAGGGAAACGCTGCAGCTTTGTATTCAGCCTACCTTCGCTCTACCATAATGTACATCCTTGTAGCGCCATCGTTATCCCTGTCATCGTCAAATGAAACATCACAATATTCCTACATTAATAATAGCACAAAAATCGGCCCGTTGTCTACTACTGCTGTTGATGGCGCTGTCGATGATGATGACGACAATGCTCCTGAGCTGCAGGCACTTCTCTCTTGCCTGCTTCTTGTTCCTAGCCTGTGTCCTGTGTCAGCGTCTCGCTCTCCCTTTTTGTTTCCTGATACCACGACGCTAGCCCTGTCAGGGAGTCTGTCCCGCTGCTGCTACCGCTGGCCTAACTTAGGCCAGCCCTGGAGCGAGGCCGGGAAGCAATATTCGCAGTACATAGCTCGACTCGTTTCTTCAGTCGTCAGGCGATCAGGCGGTAGCGCCAGAAGCAGGCGACTCTTTGGTTTGCAGGCAGGTCTCCGGCATCGTTGCACACTCTTCATCTTACCAGTTATCCTCTACAGAGCACTCCTTCCTGCAGTCTCCGTACATATCTAAGCCAACGTAGGGTACCACCCCCATCGCACCCCTGAACGCGACGGGGGTCTAGAGAGGAAAGCAGCGCTTGAGAGATTCACCGACAGGCCGTTGAGTTAGCGTACAGCTGAGCTAGTGGCCAGCCAGCCGGGTTTCTTCTCCATTCTACCATGCTGTACCGCTGCTGCGGTGGACAAATATTTTCAGCCAACAACAAAGTATCTCGTGGGAGGAGCCTGGGCGGCAGAGGCTCCGCCCCGCACGGTAGCCGAGGGAGGTGCTAGAGCGCATACACTCGACCGTGCTGAGAAGAACGCGATTCAATCGGAGACCGATCTCGGCACGAATCGGATGCATTGGTTACTCGGCGATAGCTACGAGACGAGTTGGCCAAGACGACGACGACGATCGTTACTACCATTGGTGTTAACGAAGAGTGTGTGATGGTGGCTCCAAGAACGGGAACAACCCAAGCACGAACAAAACGAACGTGTGAACTCTAAGTATAAAGTTAACACAAAAATTAAAAATAAGTCGCTACAACAAGGACGACGGACAGACAAACGCAGTGGTGCTCCAAATCGGTTATCAGTGTTACTTTCTTCAAGAAGGTTACCTTGAATTAGATTATCTGAGTCAGCGGGAGTGAACGGGACAAGCTTGAACGTACGTAACAGCTATTGGCTTTATAACACAATATTTTGTCAACGTGAAGTCTACAGCAAACAGGTGTCGATACAGGGACAGTAGCAGCTGTAATTATCATGGACACAAAGCCCGAAATGCCAACGCTCCCGCTTAACGCTAATCAGTTGCTAACTTTTGCCCAAAAACTTAACCAAGGACAGTTCGGTGCTGGAATCGATATGGAAAGTCATAAATATGATGACGATTCGTCCGATGACGAACTGCCCATTCAGGTAACAGACGAAGAGGAGGAACTCGCTATGTCTAAGGATGGCCATATTGCTGACGGCCAAAAAGGTAACAAATCGCATCTCGTCAAGCCCCCCTATTCATACATTGCTCTGATCACAATGGCAATCCTGCAGTCGCCCGGACGCAAGCTGACACTTAGCGGCATCTGCGATTTTATCAAGAACCGCTTTCCGTACTACAGGGAAAAATACCCGATGTGGCAAAACTCGATTCGACATAACCTGTCACTCAACGACTGCTTCATGAAGATTCCCCGTGAGCCGGGAAATCCTGGCAAAGGCAACTACTGGACACTAGATCCAGCCAGTGAGGATATGTTTGATAATGGCAGCTTCCTGCGGAGACGTAAACGCTACAAACGCCAGCAGCCGGATCAGCAGGCATTGCTTGTGCGGGAACAGATGTTTCTTGACGCCCTTCGACAGCATCATCCGTTCGGGCCACCAGCACCGAACGGCTTGCCAGCCCAGCTGCAGATGCAGCTTCAGCAACAGATCTCCTCAGCGTACCCGTTACTGCCTCCATTATTTCCGCAGGTGCCTCTCCTGCCTCCACTGCCGATCAACGTGAAGATGTCGCCGCCCTCGGCCCCGGTCTCCCCTTCAGCAACGCCTTCGTCGCCACCATTGAAACCTTCAGCCAACTTCTCAATTGACGCACTTATCGGTGGTGACTCGCGTTCCAGTCGGTCACCTACATCGTTACCTTCGCAACTTCCCGCCCTATCCTCGTTAGCACTTCCCTTACCGCTAAGCTGGATCCGATGAATGCCTCGCACCAAACAGATCAATGGCGACTAGGTGACTGCGTGAAGTTCTCGTCTCTGAAAAAATGGGGTGTAGTACGATATCATTTTCTACTTTTGGACTAAGTCATGTGCTACTGACCCTTGGCCGAACGAGTATCTGTGCGCCATTGTCATCGAACGTTGTAAAATTAGGGACAGTGGTAAGGTACAAGAAAAGCCACATCCTTGTCCTTCCTGGGGCACTGCTGTACGGCTCCGCAAATTGACGCGGAGAATGCGACGCCGCGAAACAGAATGTAAATAGAGGATTGAACAATGATGAAATTTAGTTCGTTAAGGCTCTTCGAATTGATGTAGCTACCGACCCCGATGTCCATACCTAACCAATAACGCACCATTTTTATTATTGTGCCAAAGATCAGACCTGAAAAATCTGATTCCGAGCGACCATTCTGAGCGGCTGCGGTCGTCCACATCGCTCTCGTAGCACTTCATGACTTCAGTATCTGTATACGGCGACGTCAGTAAACGATTCGTTTTATTGGGAAGCTAATGATAATGATGCGCAGAGCCAGTCTGGGTACAGAAAGCCCGCAGTGAATATGTATTCTGATAGTAGTATATGTATTTTCACTGTGTTCCTTGTGATAGCTGTTGGGATTGATCTCTTAGTATTATAATTATTATTGAGAAACATTAGTCCTAGTGCTATTTCAATTTCACAAAGAAAAAAAATGTCACACAAAATAATTTGTACATATATATAGATAGTAGATAAGTATGAAATGGACCGCGTATACATGAGTAATATGTGGACAGCGAAACAGATGCTGAACTACACAATAGGACGCTAGCGGCTAACTGTTGTATAGAAACAAACATGTATATAAATTTAATCGCTTCTATATAGAAGTATATATAAATACATAAATTGATAATTATAATGATAAATATGGTAATGATGGCCAGTACCGGTTGTCATTTGGGATGTCCAACTAAATATATAGCAGCGAGGTAAAGAAAATATATAAAGACAGATAGACTTATACGACAAGACGATATCCCAATGTGTGTAAAATAACTTATGTACTATAGCAACAAAATACGATCAACGGAAGAAGGTGGCGGAGAACGGAAGATACGAAACTGAGAAGTTGACTAAACTCAAACAAAGTTAGTAACGAAGAGAGTAAGTTAATGATAATAGAACGGATAAAACCAAAATCGACCAATTCGAACAATTCATTACCAATGATGACTAGAATATAACTAAAAACAGTGGTAATAAATCGCATAGCAATATCGGATGCAATATCTGAAGTAGATCGTTTCCTCAATTTATATGCGTAATATATTTATATACACTAACTTTTTCAACTTATTGAAACGGTGTCATTTGGTAGTTCCTCGTCGCACGCAAAACCGTACGAGAGCTCTGTTATTTAGGAACGTTTATTTAGTGTTGAGACAAAAAAAAAAAAGGAAAGCTCAGTTGAGCTTACGGCAAAGACCATGGATCATTCCTTCATGGCCCCAATTATGATTCTGTGGATAAACTGTTTCGTACTTCATGCCCGATGCGACGTTTAAAGCTACTTCCACCATGTTGGTAAACGATTGTACAGTTTATACCAAATAGCCAGATCTCGATCGTCTCAAGCGATATATATACGTAACCTTTAGCCATCTACTGACAATGATATACCAATCGATGTTTTTCTAACTTCAAGCATATAGTATGACAGATTTTCACTGGTGGCAATTGGATGGGTTTTTCAATGTCTAGTTCAATCTTAGCATCAAGTTATTTCATAGAACCGGTTCACAATATAGTTCATATATGTATCCGCATAGATATGATAATAATTAAACGTCGGCCCTACCGCCCATCAGCGTATGTCTGTATACTCAGCTAGTGCTATTTTGAAGGCTGATGAAGTTACTGTCGCTGGTATCAGCATGGTATGAAATGCTACAAGGTAGGAACCGTAGTGAAAGGGTCTTACGGAAAACCAGATTAATTTGCAGAACTGCGGATAGACAAATGCCTAATGGCAGTCCATCGCATCGTCCGTCAGCCGTTGTTTGGCTTAGGTATAAATCCTCGCAGGTTTAAGTAACGAAGGTTGTATTTTAACCGCATTGAAGGTGGGGTTTGCAGCTTTATTGCATGGCGTGACTAGTAAATGTCATCTAATATGTAAGGTTTGTTTCCGCCAATATATCACATAGTAAAAAAACGTCCATAAACTAACTCGGCTCTTAGCTTTTTGAAACTACCCTAAAGTAGCCAACTTAAACGTTCAAGTTTTACGTCCGGCACCGCCGTTAAAAAGGCTATTCCATAAGATGACAGCATGAGACGAAGTGCGTCTATGTCCGGATTTGAATCCAGATTAACGCGTGCCCCTAGCACGCAAATACGGCACTTGATACGTCAACACTTGAAATTATCTAACGTTGTTTGATCTGCGCATTCAGCTGATTCTAAAAGAGATGTATAACGTGCTTGTTAATCAGATAGCAGGTTTGTAATTCTTTACATGTATTCATATATATATATATATATATATATATATATATGAGTACTTGCAGTACAACTTGAAAACATGCATGGACGTGTTTGGTTGAAAAAGGTTGCTCATAAACATGGCTTAAGAACAAAAGAGCATTTGTCAAATGCCTGCACACAGCGGTAAAGTTGGCGTAGCATAAACATACATATATATACTGATTCGTATCCCTGTAAACACACACACAAAGATAGTCCACGAGTAACAATGAGTCCGACACGTAACGTGTTACCTTTAATGGGTCTAAAAAGTACGGATCGAACTGAAGTCCCTTGATTTCTTCTCCTAGCAGAATATTTAGCGTCCCCAGAAATGCTATGGATGAATAATGAAATGGATATCATATGGATCGAGTGTCAATGGGGGGAAACAATCGGACGATAAGAATGTCCCGGAAGAGGCAAGGCCATCTCGCAAAGCTTACTCTGCAGCAAGTTATGTTACTTCACACGTTTTGAGCGCATATGGTCCATGGTAGGTTTTGACTGGGACAATCCGTCGCGGGTCATATGGTAAGACCGGGAACTGGGCGCTAGATAAAACTTTTAATTTTAAAAGAGCGTGCAGTTCGCGAATAGCTCCGGCCGAGGACTTTGAGCTGGGGACCTCCGAGACCCACGAGAAGTAAGTGGACAAAGAGCAAATAAAAGCCGTGCTCGGAGCGATTTACGCTGTCCTATGTTCGGTGCAAGACTTAAGCATTACCGGTATTAAGGCCGCCAGCAGCAGCTGCAGGAGCAAGTGGCACTAGACGCTGGTGGCGAAGTATATCGGCAGGATAAAGGGGCTTTGCCCCAACAAGCTCTGGAATGATACTTTTTTTCGAAAGAGAACAAAACGGTCCGGAGACCGAGATGGAGGGGAAACACAGGGCCACCGCTAAATTTTCACAGATTGATTAAAATCAATTAGTCGTTGCTAAACGAACGTTGGTGGTACACATACATATATTCTGCCTTGGCGCTGATAATAACACCGTCCACAGACATTCCACAGGCTACAATTAATTGTATTTTATTACGCTGCATCGAGCTTTACGACACAACTAGGTAGGTAAAAATGGTCCCCATATAAAAATCGCTATATGGTTATCATCTAATATGTGACCAGTGTCAATGATACGAAGCTTGGAGAGAATGATATCAAAAAGTAACGAATACTAGTTGGAAGGACAAGTTATAGTGCATGTATAAAGCGACCTTAGCACATGTAAAAATTGCCGGTAGCTGCAGAACGCGCGAACGTTCGGCTTCCAAATGGTAAAATGGCAGTCTGAATGGAATTGCAAAATATGACGGTGATCGGCCACGATAATACTTGTGCTGCAAACATTACGGCCAACAAGACTTCGATTTGGTACACTTCGATGACCGTACCATTTGACGTAATCATTTGACGTCCAAAGTGTACGTTTAATAATGACGTTTGCTTTTTTTGCTAATTGTCCGCACTCATGCCAGTTCTTAAAAATTTTGCGATGCTGTTCCGTAAACCTATCAACTTCTAACTTGTACTTTAACGTCTACTTGCACCGGGTCTCTTTACCAGTTCCTGTCATTATTTTTATCGTCGTGCATCATCCAAGCATTTTCACCGTGAAGCTGCAACGCTACAAACGTGCACATATACAGATTTATCTTTTGGCTCTTTAATAGCGTCCTGTAAAATGAGACAAAGGCTTATTTTTTAAAAAAACTATTTTCGAAAAATAAAAAATGCACATTCCTCAATTATTTGTATTCTATTTTGTGGCTTGTGTTTTTTGTTTCTGAAAGGTCAACTATCGTAGGGCGGCTTTTGCCGGCATGGCCAACTGATGCACAGTAAATTCACTTGAGTCGAGATGGTTCCCGTATGATTTACATCGTTGCACGATGTTATGTATTGTTATTGTACACTTAAGCAGCAATTATAGATTCACCTTTTCTTCTGTGGCCGTTTCCAGAGTTTAGTTACGCCCGTCGCCCACCCCTCGCGGGTAGCTGCGGCGGCTCAAAATCACGTATCGCTCCGCCAATTGTTTACGCTCGGTATGGGACGGTTTCTGCTCGTTGTCTCGCCTTATTATATTGTTCGTGTATGTCCTAGATTTTACAACCGGGACGGGGTCCCCACAACTTGGCCGCTAGTTTAGCAGCGGGCTTCACTATTTCCACGGTAGTCGTACACCCTCATCCAATACAATTCGTAGTTAGGATTAGTACTGGAAAGAGATGATTCTCTCTATATCTATATAGGTGGTGGTTCCATAGCTGCGGTTATGCGAAGCGGCTGTGGACAGCGAACGGTGGGTAACTAGCTGGCTCACCAGTCATCGCGAATATATATTTATTTAAATGGAAACGAGGGTGAGTTTATTTGTGGCCAATGCACCGCTAAAATACTGACACCGCTAGTCCAATTGCCAATAGATTATCAACAGGGTCGTCGAATGGCTGGCCGTAAATCGCCGACGGAGTCAGTCATAGGTCATATTCGGCCTCTGCTATATACGAATGCGATATCGACAATAGCCAGCGATAGTCCTCTGTGTCTCCGTCTTTTACTAAGCGCATTAATCTCCTCCCCGACGCCGACGACTTGTTGATGCTATTAAATAAAACATCACAAACAGCCGATGACGCCCTCGTCATACTACTATAGGCAATAATATTACCGAGACGAAAATGCTTTTTTCCTTTGTGAATCCCTATCACACATCTTCGGTATAGAGTAACGTTACCATGTAACAAGGTAGAGCTTGAACGGTTAGCTTTTGTTGGCTGAATGCCGATTCGTAAGGTCATAGCTTGTTTGCTTATCTGCTATCCACTGCAGCGTGTTGAGATGTCTGCTTTGAAGTAACCTTTATTTAGCAGACGAAAGCGGAGGACCGAAAGACGAGTATCGCTCTTCGATCAGGAACGGAAAAAATTCTCACAAGTAGTGCAAGGCTGCAGAAAACTTCTGGGCGGCCAAGCTATGAGCCAATGCCAGGCGTGTGAACGATACCAGCGGTTCACTGACGGATAGGAGAGTTCCGTTCTGGGCTATCTACCACAGCAACTACGGACGAAAACATGGAAAAAGCAAGACAAGTGACGTTGTAGGATCGCCGAACCACTCTTAGAAAGGCTGTGGAAGAGCTAAACACCTCGCACGCCCTATGGCAGACCATTAGGATTGTGTCGAAAAACCTTCATTTCAAATGTAGTTCAATTAGCGACTATCTCATTTTAATGAGTAGTACCATGTAACGCGCTCAAAGAAAAGCTGAAGCTGTCCATCAGAACGTGGGTATAAGGGGGACGCGGACACAAAAGCATCGCCACCTAAGTGACACCTCAGTATGGCTCAGTAATATAATGTAATTCTTCATATTGATTTAATTTCTCAACGTTGGATATATAATCTTGCCACTGGCGTGTACCGATTAAGTTATCGCGAGCAACCCCACATCGTTCTATAATTCTGGATTATTTGCATCAGTGCACAGGTATAACTTGGATCGACGGTTATCGTAAGACGCTCACAAATAGCCTGTAGATAACATACGTCTAAGAGGAACAGGATTATATATGTAGGGTTACCGAAAAACTATTGGTTGTTTGTCTAGCTAGATGGCGGCCAGTTTAACGACCCACTTCTCAGGTAATACGAGTCAAATCGGCGTTGGTGTACATTTTCATTTGGAAGTTGAAATTGTCCTCACTCAAATTTAAGATAGAGCGTCTTGAAAATGGAGGTGCTGTACTTCGTATGCATGTCCTGCATAACCCAAATCTTGCTCGACTAAATTATCATCTGTTTCGGTCCCTATAAAATTTCCTTAATGGTGCTAACCCAGCTTTAACAACGTAATGAAAAATAATTTGTCACAATTTTTCGGTAAGAAACCACGGAATTATGGGATTATGAGGAAAACGGCAGAAGGTCATCGGTTCAAATCTTCAATTGAGAAAGAACACTCACACCTATTAGAAGTTTCGGAACGGCTTAACGCTATATTCACTCTAACACGAATAATCGTTCGCTTTTGGGGAATAGAATTAAAGGTGTACGTTTCCAATTTGGTTTAATAGTATTATTTTAATTATCGCTTAAAAATGGGTCATATTATTTCAATAACAATAGAGAGAGAGAGAGAGAGAGAGAGAGAGAGAGAGAGAGAGAGAGTCAGTGTCATGCGTATCAGGGCAGACAGGCGTAAAGCAGTATCTTATTCCACACTCGTGAGGGATGGACCAGTCAGTGGAAATTTTAATAATACTAACATCATACAACCACTGATTCGACTGAGATTACAATCTGGCATTTAGTTCCATTTACTGCGGCCAGTAGGACCGTCCGTCTGCTGTAGAGACGATTGCTACTTGGCGGCAGGTTCGTTATCTGCCAGGTTCTTGGCGCGGCCTCTGCGGTAGCCGCCGCTACCGCGCTTATGCCGAGCGAGGAGCGCCGAAAGAGCCAAGAATCTTTGAGAGTGCGAAAGATCGAGGAACAGAATGGCCGCGATATCCGCGGCCCTCAGACGATTTGACAATGAACGTCGCGAATGCCCCCAGTCCACCGTAGCTACTTCGAAGCATTATTCTGTTGGTTTTATCTTCTCGATTGTAGAAATTAAAGATTTGTACAGTGGCGCGAGGAGTCGAATAAAAGAGAGACAGAAAGAGCCACTAACTACCAAATCGTGAACAGGGCGACGACGGCAACAGCGAGGGTACACAATCACTAGCAAAAAAAGAATGTATCTGCTTAGGTAAGTGGCGCGACGATGCTTGTTGCCTTTGGCACCGATACAAAACATCGTTTGACTGATCGGTAAGCGACTGGTCGAGAGACAATAACAGACCGGAAAAAAAGGGAAGAACAAGTTTATTCAGAGGAGAGGGGGCCAGCCCTCTCGAGTTGGCATGCCAAATGTTGCTACCGGATAATTGGTTGTTGGTATTAACGGCTGTGGCAAAACAGTATCAACACATACATATGGGCAGACAGGTAGATCTCATACAGTGAGGTCGCGAAAGGGGCAGGAGCGCCTCACAAATGCAGGAAGCAGAAGAGATAATAGATGTTGTCGTGACCGCGCGGCTATGATCGGGCTTTCAAATAGTTGAATATTGGAAAGTGAACTAGCCGAAAGGGCGGAATTCCGCAACAACATAGAATCTTTACTGAGCGCGATCTGTAAAACGGAGAAATAGACTGGTCAAATGCCACTGGTGGCCAATCGGCAGATCCCGAATCGTAGCACAGGGCTATGTGATGATTATTAGCAATAAGCAATGAGATTATCTGTGACATGTCTCTATTATTTGGCACTAATTGAAAATTGCATGTAAACTTACAACATATCGGTGTGTATATTGTGTCTCTTGATAGAGGAGATATAGGTTTACCTAATAGATACCTTGATCTTTACGAAAATCGAAACTTGATCAGGAGCCTTAAGGGTGAGTTGAAAGAAAAATAATTTTATTATAAGAATAGGGGACGCTGAGATACGGCTCAGGAAAAAGCTGTAACTAAATCAACAAACACCGCGATGTGAACGACCAGATCTCCGTTCTCGTGTAGATCTGACCTAAGAAAAACCTTCGTGTAGTCAGTGTTATCGTTTATTAACCTTCAATATTAGCTTCCTAGCTGCCTCTTGATTTGTGTCGAAGCTTAAAAATGAGCCCGAACGAAAAAGAAAGTTATGGCATTCTGTGCGTACGATTGAGGCATATAACAAGGTCACTTGTCATCACATTAAGCTTTCTCC
This sequence comes from Varroa destructor, assembly GCF_002443255.2. NCBI lineage: Eukaryota > Metazoa > Arthropoda > Arachnida > Mesostigmata > Varroidae > Varroa > Varroa destructor. The sequence continues at coordinate 27,199,257 of NW_019211455.1, read as the reverse complement.
CATTAAGGTGTACCATCTAATCGAACTTATGCGGCAAACAGTTATCTAAATTCGTCTTAGGGTACCTAGGTACATTTGTTGCCAAATGCTAGAAATACCTGGAATCATTACAATTAAACCCACAACGCTTGCCCTTAATAACAATTTTCACTACTGATTTCTGCTATAGTAATAGCTAATTGGTTTTCAACCTTGAAACAAAAACTGCTTTTTAGCTCCCGTCTTCCACGTCTGACACCGTTTTTCCATCTATTGGGTTCGGTTAATTCTATGGACTTTTCGCCACGCCCACAAGGGCCTATATCGACAGCTCAATACGCGAAGCGCTGCATACGGTCATGCTAAAAAGGTGACATGCAAATACACGTACCAGGATAGAGCTTGTAACACTTTACCAATCGCTCTTCGTTCCAATGTCACTACCTATCAAGATCATGTTAACTCGTCAACTGGGCAGAGCGTAGAGAGCGGATCCCGTAGCAGTAGCCCAAGAGCGTGGAAGAAAAAAATACACATGAAAATAGGCATTGTTTTTACGCAACTTTGGAAACAAGACTGGACATTCCGTCAGTGTTGTCGATTGGACGCACTTTTCGACGACACCACTCGTCTCTCGCGAACCGGTAATCATATCGGCTATTCGTAGGTGGCGCTTCTGGAGGGACAGTCGTGTTCCGGTATCGTGGATGACGGACAGGGTAAGAGAGAGAGAGAGAGAGAGAGAGTAAAACTAGGGGGAATAGCGTATACTAAATGGTCACCGCTAGTCTTGCATTGTTGTGGGAAGAGAACGCCCACCGTGTTTTGGCCATGCTGCCAAAACAAATGCAGCTCCACATGATCAGGGGATTGATGGTAGGTGCTTACTATTATGAGTGGAATCTTACGGGTATAGTGGTATTACGAAAGGCCCACATGAAGCGCCGTTTCGTTCAATGGTGCCGAAAATTTGGGAAGCCCCACCAAATCGCAGACACAAGCACATAAAACCGCAATGACGGCGATGTAGCACCGATGCGGCAAGCAACCGAAAACCGATAGCATCTGGTGCCGCCAACATTCCCTCTGATATTTCTCCGGGTCAAAGGTTTCATGCCTGTTTGCTAAGGGTAAATCTCAGAAGTCAGCAAACTAATTGATAGTGAAGCTTTGCACCGCAATGAACAGCCAATTCCAGCAAATCGAGCGCATCGATCGTATGAAATGATCATACGAATGAACTAACAAGTATCGTAGTAAACCTGAATGTCACCATGTATAGAAGATCTGCGGGTGACTCAACGATATTCGTTGCTCTTGTGGAACTAACCAAATTGTGGCTTTGCAAAGAAAACAAATTCGAAACCCGGGTAACTTTTCCTAATTGGTTGAGTGTTGCACTTGAGTACAGAAGGAAAAAGTTAAGCTAGTTAGGAACAGTCAACTAGCCTACATATAATACGCTTGGGATTAACAGTTTGTTTTTTAAAGTACTGATAAATCGCTTTTACTAAATCCGTTGAAGCTTATCTGCACCGCTGTGGGTGATCGTCATCCAGAAAATATCCAGTTTAGGGGATATTATTCGATTCCCGATGTCGATGCTTTTATCAGAGGGGGTAATGATCCCCATCGTGCATGTATATTCATTTCACTGCTTAGCGCCTGACAGACACTTATGTCTGAAGGGTGCTTTTTTTCACGCCAAACATCTGCAAATATGCTAATCGTTAGTCGAGACTGCCGAAAAATTAACTAGGCCGAAAGCAGGGCCACCAGTTGGACGACGCTGTACATTCGTTCTCGGGGTTTCAGGACGCGATGTGTGGACAAAAAAGGGGAGGAATTACGGCAACAATATCGCCTCCTACCCGTGCGATGCATATGTACCTTTACCCAATACCACGAAGCATATATTGTGCGAATAAATACGTACACACAGGTCTGCACGAGTTACGACACAGTGATTTAAAGATTGTTAACGCCTTAACAGGTACTGTGATAAGGTTCTGACATTAACGGCGTTAGCTATTGTGATTGACGTCTATCAGTAGCATCTTGTACCTGATATTGGTAGGCAATTTAGTATTGACTCAATTTTTGCTTAAGGTGGGTAGCTTCTCGACTATGAAAGCAAGCCGCCTTCTGCCTTTTCCCACTCTGCCAGTTCTGCTTGTTTTCTCTGTTTGCCTGTCAATACTCTTTAGGGTCGTAACATCATGGCTTTGATTACTGCGTACTCAGAATTTTATTATTACCATTGCTTTGCTAGAATATTTACTTACACAGTAGACCGCCATCGGTAGGTGGCCTGAGCTAACGACGACTACGCTTTGCCGGACTCCAACAACCGTTTACCGTTGAAGGCAATACTAATGGACAATGGAACTGCCGTTGTTAGTCTCCTAACTCCTGATCCGCCCAAGTGAATCCGCTTCGATGGCCATAAAGCCCATAAAGCGTCTGTTTCATTCGCTCCTTACCTCTTTTTCTTTATTATGTGAAACCCTGAACACGCACAAACACACAGACCCTGTATACGCAATACACACATGCCCACACATCTCCTGCCCAGACCTTGGTGCTACGATCTTTATTGAGCGATTGCATTGAGTCGTTCTTCAGTAGCGGTATCACTACAGAGCCTTGGAGAAGCAGCATTTGCAGTCACGAATTCAACAAACATTCACATCGCAGACAAAGTAAAAGAAGAATCGGAACGCTCCGACTTTCTACCTAGTGCTACTGGATCGCGCATCCGACTGTTAAATATGTTACTATGGGGGGTATTAGCGCACTCTAACAGCCCTTGGTCTTCTCGACTGATTCGTGTATCCTTGTCGGGTCGTGATTATTGCGTTGTGTATTAGTGATTGTGGTGACGAAAATTGTTCTAGTGGCGACGAGCGATTCTCCTTAGGTCGTTCTATTTTGCTGCTGCTACTGCTGCCGCTGCCGCTGCTGCTGCTGCTACTGCCACCTTTTTCGTTAGGAAGTCGTCGACGGTGGCGGGACCGACTGTTTGAAAACAACTAGCTCTACTACCAGTTACTGCTCATATCTGTGTAGTAGTTATTCGATAACTACGGCCGGCTCGAGGTCTTCGGCCAAACAGATCATGAAAAGAAGATGCCGCCGTTGTTCAGCGTGGAGTGTAAAAGATAGCAATTGCATCAGGTACAATAGCTATTTGCGCTGCCATATGCATGACTCGCTTTTCTATTGGTCTGCAGGACAAACATCACGACGGCTTCGTTCGGCAAGGAGCCAATGAGCGGTTCCATCAGCTGGCGGCCGTCCTCTGAACGCGCTTTGCCATCACCCAGTAAATATATTTAGATGGCTAGATTAATTGTAACGGTTGAATGCTCGATGTTTGCGGTAAGCTAGCTCATTCCATTGTGACGACTAGCCAGTATTAATATCGCCGTAATAATCGAACGGGATCAAAAAGAGATAGGGCAACTGCAAGCAAACTCGTATATATAGCGATAATGTTGTTGTCTTTTACAACTGTGCAATAAGACGAAATCTCGTGTAAGAAACCGACAGCTTTCTGTGGATTTTGTGGCTCGGCTAGAACTTGTCGGGTAGGCACAGGAAAGAGGCATGCTCTTGTAAGAGAGTGTAACAGTGTTGAACGCACCGACATTGTTTTATAGAACTGGACAAATCATCAGTGATATTCTTCATTAACGGTAACTGCCTGAGTTTTTCGCGTTTATGTCCGGCGCGTTCCTTCAGATGGCCCGCCCCTGGCCCTAGACGACATCTGCGTACGCCTAAGATTTAGGTGTACGTTGAGCACTACGTGTCCACGCAACTTTATATGGGGCGCCATTACGAATACTACCACTCCGATGTTTAAGAAACAACATATGGATAGTGACGAGCTGTAGCTTAGATTGGCCACTGAGTAGATAGTATGCGGGTCAATTGGAATACGAGAAAAACCGGGTTTACATGCGACCCAGATGGCTTCGCTGCACTATCTAAAAAGCATTCTGTCGGCATTAGGGGTTCCAATTGGGCATCAACAGGATTTTCGCTATCCTCAAACGAATCCTCTTCCAATAGTCATGAGACATTGGGCAGTTAGGGTAATAATGATCTCAAGTCAGCGTCGATGAAGTGACATAAATGATATGGATACAATCAGGTGTTTGGCCAATGCGACGAAGGGGTAAATCTGGAGGACGAGAATAATATTTTACGTTTTCAATAACGATAACAGGAGCTTTCTCACGGTGATCATTGACCACAACTGATCCAGGCATTTAACCGAGCGTTCTAACAGAGCTCGTAGTTTAGCGCACTTTTTTGTCGCTTACGGGTGCAATGGAAATTTTGTTTGTTTTTTTTTTTTGTTTTCCGAAGTGAAATAACCGAATGCTACACTATTGTATCTAGTACGTAATTATATTGTTGTTATTATCGTTTCGATAAGCTTATTTTTTTTTCGTCTCCCTTCGTCGTCTACATGCTTGGGCTGGACTAAATGCAATCTATGGACCTGTCGTTAACATATAAAATTTTTTTGACAAATTAAAATAAAATGGGCTCGGCACGTTTGATTAGACGTGTCTTCTGGTCTCGGCTAAAACCTGCAATCTTATCAACTGCCAGGCATAATTTCTCACATGAGTCAAGTGCTATTGAAACATAGGTGACATTAACATTACCGTATTCAGCTTGAAAGAGACACCTGGAACCATATTGACTAGACATGAAAAATTTCGCTTCGAAATTCCGAAAATTCTTCGAAATAAAAGTCCGATCTTGGAAAAGTCGTTTTCAACCCAGACAAAGTATACTGGACTTTCCAGAAGTACATCGTGTGCCATTATACCTTAAAATTGTATGGAAGATCCGAGAGGACCCTAAGCCGGTTAGGGTAAGAATCCGACCGAAGCAGTGGACCAGGAAGGTTGATTCCCTTAACCCAGAATGTTGTTGAATCAGGACAATAGGCCAAATGCTCGACTCCTCCGGCGAGAGCAAGGCAATCTCCTGCAAAATCATACAATGTTCTGAAAAATACATGCATGTATTGCATATATACAGATATATATGCGTGTCTAGCAGTTTTCGTAGGCACGCTTCCGATCGATCGATAACATTGAACCTGCAAAGAAATTTAAGCAAAATGTGTGCTGAACCATGCAATATCGAGAATTGTTTCTAAGTAGTATCTCATGTGGTTTCACCATCCGTCTTTTCTAGGACCGTCATCATTCTTACTCAACTTGCCTAGATAATAATGATTTGGCGAACAACAGGAATCTCTTAGGATATCCGAGTGGCTGGCAGAAGGACACTTTTAATTCTCTGTCTCTCGTCTGGCCGACCCAAGTGCCAGTTCTGTGCTGTCCTTTATCAAATATCGTTGAATTTTCTCCCATTGTGCTTATATAATCTGGTCTGCTTTAGCTTTTCTTCTTTGTGCGTGTTCTTTATTCCATTCTAGAGTGTATTTTTACCTTTTTGAGGTCACTGGTGAAAATATGTTGAAGACGGAAACCGCGTGTTTAAAGACATGTACTAAATTTGTATTGTATAATATCGGGACTTCTTGTTAGAATAGTCTTGTGTGTGTTGAAGCTATGCTAACGTCTCAAAGTAGTATGTTTAAACTGTGTGGGAATTAGGAGTATTTTCAACGCATTTAACACACCTGGGCATGTTTCTTTTTCTTAAGAGCAATTTCTGCTTACGGTTAAGCAGAGATACATGCACAAAGAAAGCAAAGCCAGAATAGAACTACCGTAGTATTATTATCGATTATTCAAATACCCTATTAAATTATTACGATGCAATTATCTTTGAAGAGTGATCCAAGTCATCTTCAGTGAGCCGGCTTAATCTAGTGGCTAATGGAGTGTCTGTGATACGCTACCATTGCGACCATGAATATGCCTTGACAAATGGTTAGCATGCCATTTTATAGGTCTATTGGGTAAACCCCAAATGAAGTCAGAACCCCAAATGATTCACCCCGGACTAGATTTTTTATTAAGGATAGGTCTTTAAAGCCATACTGAAGGGGTGGTTCTAAGGAATGTTCGACCAAAACATATAAGAAGCTGTAAAAAAGATTGAAAAAGCCTATATTAGGGCTTGACGGTCTTTAGCATTGTTGGAATTAAGCCAGGCGAAGAACGCATCATTCAATACGTGCACAAACACTCGTAAACATGACGGAAAGCAAAATCATTAATTATAACTTTTTTTTTTTTATTCAGTGTCAGCATCTTTTGAACTTGCCACTGTTTTAATTTTCCAAACTTCTTAAAAACCTTAACGTTATTTCCTTCACGGAACACCGATCTTTCCCGACGTAAATAGCTTGGCCTATGAGTCAGCCTAACCTGCTATTCCCGCTTCTCCGTTCTGTCTTGTGTGTGTTCGTTGTCCTATGTAATTGATCTAGTCTTCGCAATATTCTTCCTGCCTCGACGACGTCCTGGAGCCTGCCGCTCAATGGATCTGTTGCTTTTCGTCCTCACCGACGTTTACAAGGGAGGCTCTATGAGTTTACGTGGAGCGAGTACATGGGCGCAGAGGCATACAGATCCGAGCTGCTAGGCATACGCTACTGGCAGGTGCTAATGCGCCCGTTTCTCCCTTCCCCTTTGCTTGTCCTTACAACCGTGCACCGACTAGGCCGGTCCCCTTTGGCTTTTAACGCTGATTACAGTTTCGAGTCCCCGCGTGGCCCGTAGCTGCGTTTCTCCAATAGACAAACTAACCGACACCGATGTGGGTGGGCAAAATTATCACCGGCAGTGGTTAAAGCGACGGAACGCGTTCTGGTCGTGGCAAAGGAGGATGTCTGGAAAGAAGTTTTACGGCCTAAACGGCAATAAAAGACACTGTTGAGCACGTGCGCGATGACAGAGAGGCACGTATTTTCGTCGTCTTGTTGACGTTAGAGAGGCTTACAACTACTTGCCTTTAGTATAACGTGGTGCTTGATGGTGTAAGGTACTTCGAAGTACAAGTTTTTCATATGTGTTTTATCCCGCAGAAGTTAATGCTGTTTATAAAATTAAAAGTGCTCTCTGACTGATAATGCAAAACCAAATTAAGTGTAACATGACGGTCTCCTAAATGATCGAGAATATGTCTATGCCCGTAAAATAACCATTTTAAAGTTATACCGTCATACTAAACAACAGAATTAAACAAATAGACCAATATCAACTTGAACACCGGCTCTTTCCCCTCTTTCCTACTTTCTCACGCCGCGCTCTCTCCACGTCTCGAAGTAATGATTAATTTAAATACACTTGTGTGCCCCCTCGTCCTCTGCTGTCCCGCTGTGTTCGATCCACTTACTGGCCCTCGCATTTTCGGCACATATCAAGGATGGATACTGGTATAAGACGATGCTTTTTGTACCTCTCTGCATCGTTTTTTTTTATCTTCGTTTGATTTATTTGAGCCGCACACGATGTCATCGGACGGATTCCTAGTTGAGCTGTTTCTTTCTTGGGGGGGGGGGGGTCAGAAGTTGGGCAAAAGGGCTAGAGGGAGAGGGCGTGGGGCATATCGGTGCACTCGAATGAGTCGTCGTCGCTGAACAAGGGCGCACGAAGTGGCACCAGCAAACAGCATCGGCAGGAGTAACGGTGTTCGCACGTTGCACACCCAGATAGCTCTCTATTCGTGTATCGTCACCCTGTCTGCCTCTTGATAAAAGCCGTGGAATCGTGGTCCGCTTCGTTCCCAGCAGCAAAACGCAGCGCAGCAGGACATCTATCTACTTAACTTAAGGTGCCTGTCGACACTTCTCAGCAGGCTTGGCATCGCAGACACCGCCTCTCTTTCACATAATTAAGTTATCTGAATAGTGTGTAAGTATTACCCCTATGCTGAAGACGCTGGGCTTGGAGGGCATGCCAGCACCCGTCGTAGGAAGTAATTCCTGCCCTCTGAGTCTTTCATGTTTTCGCATGGATCGCCACTGTTAACAAAAATCATTACGGCGGTTTTCCACCAGGTGAAAAGTGCTTGCATGTGTTTTTATTATCAAAGAAACAATGATAACAATTGCAACGGTTGTTTGGCACTACCTGTTCGTGATACGAATGCTTACTCTCTTAAGTTGTTTGTCTATTTCAAACAGACCGTATCGTCGTTTTTTAAAAACGATAGTTAGTACAACAAACGCACTGAAATGAAACATTGTCTCTAAGCAAAGTTCACCAACAATGATAAAAGACAGCACAATTTTCGAACAAACTCTACCGCGTCTCTTCTACAAAAAGTTGACCTATCTGTAATAATTTGAAACCCCAATCAGGCAAAGACGGCTTTTCTAGACAAAACGTTCAGAGTACGTCCTTCGAATACTCATGAGTCATTGTGTCTTCACAACCGGCTTCAGCTAGTGTCTTTTGAGATTTGCGAGAAATTTGTCATTTTGCTGAATTGTGAGACATGAGCGTAAAAACACCGCAACTTTTGTGGTGGAAGAAGGTAAATGGTATTGCGAACGCGTCGCAGTTGAATCTGCTGCTTCATAACGGTGCACGCGAAAATGGGAAAATATACTTATGTCCCTGTTAGGATAGATTAGACAGCCCTGTTATAGCTCAGCGAGTAACGTATTTGCCTGGTAATCTTAGGGACACATTGTGGTCTTGACTGGAACGCGGGCATAGACAGACCTCGTTTCGTACTGGGAGCCAGCCATCTGCTGGAATACCTAGCGGCGATACCGGATGTAGAACTCGAAACGTAAAGGATAAGTTAGGCAAGGATGAACGCTGGCGGAATCAATGATAATGATAGGGATATTGATAGACCAAGGAGGAACGGAGAGGGAGGAATGGTAAAAGCAGTTCTAAGCAATTTCAATTTAGAAGTGGAAAAGATGTTCCTTATAAATGTGCACCTTAATCAGCTGAGATGATCGGTGGCATAAAGGGGCAAACATCATTGAATCATGTAATATATGATTAAGATATCTATACTTAGATGGATATCGTAAGCAGGAGACAGGAGTGAAACATTTAATATCGATTCCTTAGACATTTTTTTCATTAAGCGATTAATGAAGTGTGCAAAGATTTCCTCATAATCTCTCTTATATCGGTTAATGATGATAAATTACAAGTTAAATATATTAGTGTGGTAAAGTAACGATTTATTTCGAAAATATCCAGTTTGACTTTTTTTTCTAAATGTGTTTACGATATCTATCAGCCTCTCTCAGACTTTGCAGATTGGCCCAGTCAGACATGTCTGAAAAATCTGCTTCGAAACCTCTTATTGAAATGAGGAACTTTTCGGCTACCTATGCTAGGTCAGAATTGTCTTGGATAAAATGAAAAGCGGAAGTGTCTTCTGTATCTAGCCAATAGCTGATTAGTTTCCGTCGTATGACTCTTCAGTAACTTCGAGTGCATTAATATTGCCGCTTTCCGGGACCTTGGGGTTGATTACGATACGATCACACAACTTGAACAATATTAGACAAACTCAAAATTTCGCGCTGCCATCTTTGTCAAAGTATCACCCTTCACCCTAAAGCGCTTATCGAGTAAAGCGTTATTTATTATTCTCGGTTTCATTTTTTTCGCCATGTTAGTAATACCGTTGCTTCAGACAACGGCATATTGATCTTCTGTCAGCCAATCGATTTTGTTATGAGACAATCTAAAGAATCAAATAGTGTTTCAACACGAAGATTTGCTAAAAAGGAGATAATAAAGTTCTATGCTTATAAAGCGAAGCGGGTTTAGTCTCTTCGGTATATAAAAAATCTTACTATAATTATACCTATTTGTTTATCGTTTCTATCAATTGCTCTCGTCTGACGACAGTTTCGTTAAGTACAAGTAACAACATAGCCTTTGCGGGGTACTGCGGGGAATCTTGCGGAGAATTACAAGTTTAGAAGCTACTGCAAGGATCTTTATTCATGACCTCCTATGGACGTCTTCTTGCACAGTACCAATTTTGTAGCTCCGATTACGACCGTAGACAAATGAAGTTGATCCTCGTTACTTCTTATGAAATTGATCGATCGATCGCCGGTATGCGCTACTTCCAGCAACAGTAATTGATTTTATAGGACATCCCAATTCTAAGGGTTTGACGTACTTCCGAACACACTGATGGATCCAACGAATTTTACCTGAAACGCCGAGAATCCTTCGGCATGTGGCCTTCCATGAAGAAAAGCAAGTAGTTACATCAAAAAATCGTTATAAGTTGTCAAGGGCATGTTCGATTATGAAGCTAAAATTTTGTTTTCAAAACAAATGCATTACTTTTGGCCTGTGTCTACTGAAGACTATTCAAGATTGCGGCATATTTGATCAGCAATCTGCTCCAACCTCATTCCTTTAGAGAAGCAAATAATACTCCACCTTTATCCAACGTAACTCTACAACTATAGTTCGGATTCGGTAAACGAGCTGCCTTTTCATATAGTTAGCGACCTAGATAGCTAGCTTTCACAACCCAAATCAAGCAGAGTGGTCGGCATAGATTCACGGGTTTTCCCAGTAATAAAGAGTAGACTCAGCTAATCACACCGGAACAAGTACAAATATCTATAGCCATACCTTCTGCGATATATATATATATATAGCAAATGGAATTATTGCTCTTCGTTTTGTGTTCGTAATATTTACAGGTTTCAGTCATGAAGAGTGTCCATTTTGTAGGCCCCGGCTGTCTACCTTTAGCACTTTCAGTACGTTCATCTTCTGAGCGTATTGATGCCTGTTATCGACGTGTTTGAAAAAATGCAGTAACTCCTATAGAATTAATTTACTTAAAAATGTGTACTTTTTTACCTAGTCTGACCATCTCGTTAAACTCATTTTTGCATGCGAAGCCTCCAAAACATTTCCACAGCATGTTCAAAGTAAGCACGCTCTTAACATGTAACCCCATACTTCTAATGTAACCTCCCGCTTACATTTCTCTCATGTAACTTGGCTAAAAACCAATGAAAATCATCGGACAAATGGCTTTTCTTTGAAGGTATTAAGACAGCGGCGATAAAAACACAATGAACCAGCACAAAGAATTAAATACAAACGCATGTTTTTTTCGCTTTTCATGTTAAACAAATAAGGTTTACAACAAATGAAATTCTGATTCCTGTGTTTTTACATTTGGACAGGACGTCACGCAAAGGCCGAGCTTGGCCAAATATCATATAAATATATAATAATTGGTGCCGCCTCTACCGACCCGACTGCTCACAGGCATTAGCCAAGTTCACTAACGCATAAATTTCAATTTTTTTTACAAATTAAAATTTATTTTAAAAAATATGGTTTATAATGCCTGAAACTTGGACGTTTTCAGTGCGATATGGAAAGCACCAGATGCTTCACATTCAACTCGTCGTGATTCAAGTAGGCCAATACATTATCAATAACAGCCGACCACTTACAGGTCAATCAAAGTCTCAATTAGCCGTTGGCTTTCGTTTGTCACTTATATTGTTTATTATCTCTCGTGGCTTCATTCAGCAGTAACCCTTTACCGCCAAACTAGCCGATGCCTTCCCTTTTCAGTAAGACGAAGCCTTATGCCATCCTTCGTCGTCCTAGTTCAACTCGCCGAACTTCCCTAGACGAACCAAGTTTGCTTTCGCGATTCACTTATCTCTTATTACACCAAGTTTGCCTTGTCGTTCCTGTGAGTTCCCTGCTTAGTATCTACGAGTGAGGCACGGTCACTTCATGCAGCCTAAGGAACCAACATAATGTCGGTGGATGGATACTACCTTCAGGGTTATAGTAGTATGTCCGCTATACACTAAATATAATTAAGCCGCTTTCAAAAGTGCTAGTAGAAACTAGTGGCTTCGTACATTCTTTCTCCTATGCTGTATACCCCTTTCGATAGCATCGCCTATTTCACCCGCATTTCGTATTTACCTCATTCTCTTTGTCCTCGCGTTTTCGCCTCTCGGTCGTGTTCCCGCTACCCCATTGGCAAAGCCCCATCCAGTTATCCTAGCTACCCAGCAATCAACTACCTGGCTTTAGTTGGCCACGTCGCTAGCTCCAAGCTCACATAAGTGCGCGCTGCATGCTCGATTCTCCGCTTGATTGCGATACTCCACGCCGATGTTATTAGCGTCATGCGAGACCTGAACAGTCATTTTGGTGAGGTAAACGATAAGATGAAGAAGGGAAGATTGCTTGATCATAATGTTGGCGTAGATAGTTGTGTTTTGTAGTCATACAGACAGGCTGGTGGTAGGTGGCAAGCGACAAACGTCCGCGTGTACATGGGTTCGAGAGGTGGGATGTAGCAGAGGATGTAGGAGGGGCATGGCCATCGAGATTTGAGGGCAATATACCGACGTCTGCTCTCTTTTTCGCTCTGTCTCCTTTTGCCCGTCTAATACATAGATGGTACAAAAGAATCCAGCTGAGTGGATTTCTCGCTTTGTCCGTTATAGAGGTACTTTCTGCGCGTCAGGTCCCTATGTTATGGGTTCAATGCAATGGGTTGAAGAACGATGCCAACCACATAAAAAGGAGATAGGGGCAGTTATGAAGGAAGCGTGTGTGGAATACCAGCGCGAAAAGGTACAAAAGTAGAAGATAACAGCTTCAGCAATAGATAGATGGATCATATACGTGCCTGTGTATATGTGAGCGAATTGGAGAAAAGAAGGTGTAAACTGGGTAAAAAAGAAGAACGTAGAGTTACTCGTTGCTAGGAGACAATCGCTCGCCGCCTTTTGCTACCATTAGCAGGACGACCGCAACGCCATCGCTAACAGAAGCTCCTGTTCAATGAAGAGATCGTCGAACGGCGTCGTACTTACTAACTAATCTATTTACCTCTCCGACGCCACACGGAGTCTACATGACAGACTGACGCAGTGAGAGCAACAGAGTGGAACCTGACGGCGATGCCCTCTAGCGAACACTGGAAAAAAAAATATGATTGTTCTACTAGAAAAGATGGGGGAATCCAATTGGTGCTTTGTGCCTAGTCACTCTGTGTGTTCGCTGCGCACGCAAGTTTTACCGGTCATAGTAACCACCAGAAGAAGTGACCCCGACGATTTAGCGGTCGCATGATTGCCTACGAACTCTGGGGGCGAACAGCGCGTACAAATACACTCTTCACCCCCAGCTTCAAATCTCGAAACAACCCCTTTTAGTGTCTGCAGTGCAAAATTTAGCAGTGCCCACCACTGCCACCATAACCTGTTCTCGTAATAAAAATCACAAAATAACAGTAACACCGATACACGGGTTGAAACAACGTTTGTTTCGAATTATTATATTATATATATTATTTCACTAATGAAATTAAGAACGTTTCAACAATCATACCGTGATACGTTTCTGGTGAGTATACAGAAATTAATTTTTACAAAAGTGCCTTTTGTAATTTTTGGGAAGTACTTGAAGTTTGATAGATGAAGTTCATTGAATTGATAGAAACGCGACAGAAGCTGATTTTTCATTGCTGCAAAATTCTAGATTTGTAATTATTGCCATAGTTGGCTTTTCTTATCTTAAGAACGAATAATTAATTTTGCAAGATATACGATATTCACTATTGATGAAATAAAAGCAGAAGATGTTTATTGTTCTTTGTTCTCCTTTCAAAACACAGTTCAGGAGCTTCCACAATTCGCGCATGCTTGGCCCACTTTATCAATACACATGCGATCACTCTTCCTGAACTGGAGCCAGCTTCGTATTTATACTTTATTACAATAAGTAAAAAACTAATGTAAAAAATAGATCAATATAATATAACAGGTTGGAACAACCCAGCAGTGCACCAACCGTACATCGGGGAGTAAGATGTACCTCAGTATATACTTAAACCTGCAAGACACGCAAACGGATAACACCTGTCGGCGCAGGTGGCATTTCTCCCAAGATCGATTTGGTCAATCCCTAGAAGCCCCCGGTTTCTTTTTAGCTGACTGGATGTATGCGCATCTGTGGATGGCAAGTCTACATATAAACACACTCTCTCAGATAGAGAACGCGAAAGGTTCTTTTAAGGAGGTCTTAAGTGCTTCGGTCTTCCCTCTTGTCTTTATTTGGGTTATCGATAAATCGATGCGTGTTTCTTTTCGATAACATTTTAAATCCCGTCTGTTTTATCCGATAACGCATTATAGAACTGGCTGCACCTGATAAAAGGAATACGCTACTAAAAGGTTTTAAATTAATTACGCCACTAAATAGCGATCATACATTACTCTCAACTTTAATGATAAGCCCAAAGCGCCACCTAGCATAAATAAAGTAAGCCCAACAATATGGTGTCACCACATGGTAATAAACAGCGTTACCAATTCCATCAGTTTCATTAGATTGACTTAGAAGTGCCCTCGGCCAATGCTTAGCCCCTAAAACTAACATCAATCGGTCGTTATCGGAGGGCCAATTTTCAAAGCAGGGCCGTATCAACTTAGTTTCGAGAAGATATGTGTCGCCTATTGTTGTCTCAACAATTCTCACCGAGTATTCTGTTTTCGACGACGATATGAGCAGGAAAAGTCGTGAGAACAAACAGTTAACCCCGCGATCCTCGATGTGCTTAAAAACTTTGTATAGCCACCGCGTTAATAGCACAACAACAAGATACAAAATTGTTTGCTCGGGTAGAACCCGCATGAGTGATTGCGTCTACTCATATGTATTTTTGTTTTATAGCTGGTCTGAACGGCTGTTTTGCAGCAACAGCAGAGAGGCGCTGCGACCACTAGCACTTTGATGAGGAAAGACTCTACGTATTCTATGAGGCTTTACAATGAGTCTGGCCCCCCGGAACAAGCTAGACAGCCCCTTTTTCTGAATAAACGGTTCGAACGAGGAGTCAGAAAAAAAAGAAGATGGCGACCTTGTGCCATCATAGCTACTACCGCTATTTTTGACGCTCCGTCGAACCTCATAGACCCCCTGTTCGCTGTTCTCGCTTGCTCGTAAGGCGCTCACATATGTACTTCGACAACTACTAGTAACACACTAGCTAGCAAAGCCGGCAGCATCATGGCACGTGCGCGACGATTGAACATACCGCACGCCACGGGCTTTACCCAGTCGCTGGTCCTTACCGGGAGCTCCCAGAGCTTACGACACACACACAAACGCAATATATTATACACAAATCCATGTAGCATCTCGTACGTCTGTATGTGCAGGAACTGCTACGAGTAACCACAGCATGGTACCGGTAAAAGCAGCTCTAGTAACACTATTCAGCGTTCATCGATATTTAGCGGCAAGCGTACTCGTGCTTGTCGTCACCTGTAGGCGATTTCGAATGCCGGTCGAGGGAACGAGCAAGCGGACCTAAGCAGTCGCGCCCGTGTCCCCACTATTATCCATTGTCGACAATGATGACGATGCTGAACGGTGACGACGAACACAATATTGCAGTTCCATTGCCATATAGAAGAAACATACACATATATTTGTATATATATATATACTTGCAAACACACGCCGGCACTCAAGCATGTGCTCGCTACGCAATTCTTCCCTCTGACCTGGTATCGAGACGCTGGCGAATGGCGGAGTTAGAAGGCGGCAGGAACATACGAACGAGCGAAGCGATAACACGGCACTAAGTTAGCAAACCCTCGAACGCAGCTACTTGTCATACACATAATTAGAATGACAGCCTATGAGGGTGGCAACGGCTGGAGAAGGTCGACGAACAGCGGAATAGTCTGAACTAGGTCGAGCTAAACACTGAGACGCGACATTCGACAGTGGTTCGAAATAGAAATAGTTAGCTGAGCTAGGTTTAGCTTGCTGGTCTTATAGGTACGTTCTAACTAGAGCAACATCTGTGCAGAACTATAAACAACAAACAGCCCACTTCTAGGTATTTAATAAAAAACAAAACAACATAGGCATGTCTAACCTCCAACCAAGAGCTGCAGGCCTGTTCTTTATGGCTACAAAACCATTTACAAGAACTACTATAGCTCAAAGTTGTAGTCGTTATGGCTAGGTGTGTTGCTAAGTTCAAGCTAGCTCTCCAAACCATGGTAGCAGACAATTCAGTCGCCTTTGATTTACAGTAAACCGCACTGCAATTACATAAAAGTATCTATTTGAAAGCTGAGGTGGCCACTCGAAGTATTGCCCAGTGGTGACTATAACACGATAAGGGCCGCTTTTGAATATACCACACTTTGAGTAGGAAATAAATCAAAGGATATTTACGTTGGTAAACCGTAACACTGCACAACGAACCGGAATGATGCACTTTCGTGAGTTGAAAGAATCATTCATTCAACAGAGCTGGATTCGCCTTGAGGAGGACATCGGAAATCAGACTGGCTTTGATCCAATAGCCTAAGGCTTGCAAACCTTAAAGCCTATACCTGCGATTTCCATGACTTTATCGTATGATATATGCGGGATTGGTTTACAGTCTGATGAGATAACCTCACATGACGACGCTGACTTATCCAAGACCTGGCAACGACGGTCAAGTGAGAGCCAATATAGTGAACAGGACCGGTATTGTTAGTGTTCTTAATGAGTGGTGACACTAGCAAATGCTTGCCTCATTGTTCAGGGCGTCGTAGGGACCCTTGTCGCCCGCTTCGTTCCGAAATCTCGATTGACCGGCGCTGGTTTGAAAGTGACTGTACCGCTGCAATTCGTATCTCACGCAGAATCTACCCCACGTACCGCACAAAAGAATAGCGTTATTTGCTTTCCTTGCTTTCGCCCTGTCCAGCCACCTCCATATTCTGCTGTCTTCAGAATAGGTATTATGTACGGCGAGTTGTTAGTTTAATAAGACCGCGCATCTATAGTAGCCTCATCCCAACCTAGCGCGCGCGTGCACAATCGACCCTGTCAGTAGACGCATGTTGTTCAATGCACACCTAGACTGATACGACGTGGTCCCGCTGGAAGGAACGATTTGTCAGCGTCAAAAGAAAGCAACGGCAGCGTCAGTCGTCGTGTTTACTTTGCTCAGAACAAGACGTGGGCACACGGTGAGAATACGACGCTTTGGGTTCGACCCAATGGCAGTTGGCAGATATACCGCCATCGCTTGGTTCGTATGTCGTTTGAGCGTTGACGGCGTCCTTTCTCTCGAAACTTTACTCTCTGCGTCTCCATAAGCGTGCTTTGTTTGATTATAATATTATTGTGGCCGCTTGCTGCGACGACGACGACGGCGGCGGCGGCTATAGACACGGTGTCATTATTGGCCGGCGGTGCTGTTTTTTCTATCGTGCATCTTCTAGATCGGACACCTTTGTCACCTTTATTAGTGAACGTGATGAAAGTGCACGTAGAAAACTGATGAGGTACTGAGCTGAACGCTCGCCAAGCAATTCCATTCCAGGCTGACAGTTCGAGGACGGAATGCCTCAGTGCCACTGCCGATGTGTTACGGAAGAAGGGGACTAGAAAAGTAAGCAACATAAAAAACAATAAGAGAAAACAGCCAAAAAAACCTAACTCGAGAAATGATCAATTGTCCGTCACGTTACGTCATTATTTGAGGATTGAAAGTCTTCCGCTAAGAAGATATTAGTTGTGGTAATGATGAGTTGCTATTGTTCATCTCCGTTAGAAGAAAAGAACAAACTAAGAATGGACACGTTGGTGTCTAGTCTCATCTAGGCTAATTTCAGGGAAATGTACTGAATGTCTGTTCCAGTATACAAAAATACATCTCTTAGTTAAGATCTAGTATTTTGGATCTGTTGATCGCGCTGTTGTCAGCGCGTGAGATTTCGATCATTCCGGGTGCCCTTGAGCATCTTTCAATCGCTTTTATTAATCCAGACCTTTTACTTAACTAAATAACTTGTCGTACGGACTCGAAGTTGTTGAACTGGACTAAGTACTGGACGTCCTGGTGCTTCTCACTCAGACAATAGCTTTCGTGGTGTGTTTACAATATGTTTTTCTGGGATTTTAATGGTAATATTCGTTTCTGAGAATGAATTGAATCGCTGACTCTTACGCATTTCCGATCTCAGTGTCCACCTCTGTGTTGTTTCGATAACAGATTGTCACGTCAGATCGTACGGCCTTTGCGGCATAGTTACTTACGTAGTTATATAGGTCGTGTGAAGGTTAAGATATCATGGCCAACCATTACTTATTTACAATATTTCCTTATAATTCGAAGCACTCATTTAATAAAGTGTTACTAAACACATCTACTATCGCCGTAGTATTTGCACAGACACCGTTATCTTGAACGTACGATAGCAGGTAAATTACTTAATCTTTCTTAATGTACTGTATTTTTTAAATTATTTTTTGTCACTATGTCGCTCCTACTGGAGGGTGAACATACGTGCAAGCCCCCTTGTGAGCTTTATTGTCGAAACGATAAAATTGTCCTGCCATTCTCAGCACTCTTAATCCCTGCCAAAAGGTAATATCTGCCTCTTGGCGGAACAGTGAGACAAAGCTTAGTTTTGTTGTAACTGACTAGTTGTATTCTGTAGAGATGTCGGCGCTGCACTTCTGCGCTATGTGTTTGTGTGCATACATCTTCGCTCAGATCGGGGTGGCCGTCCTCAAATCCTCCTCTACGTTGCTTTCTCTTTTACCTACTTGGATATATTATCGTCTTTCTGGGATTCGCTGACAATTGCTGCTCCTTCTGCTCTTCCCTCCTTGATTTTTCATTTCTCTCTTGTCTCAAAGACGTCCGTTGTTGTCGTATATTCCGACGCGCCGGAACGACAAGGACGCCCTGCCTCTTCGCCTCTCAACGGCAAGTAGTTATAGGACGGCGCGATACGACAGGCCCTCATCAGCGCCTAGCAGCGGCGGTGGCGACGGCAGCGTCAATATCAAGTAGAATAGCGAAACTCTTTGTGCACTAGTAACAACTGAGGAACTTGTTATAAATCTTTCTGCGTGTGTGTGTGTGTGTGTGTGTGTGTATGTCTATGTTTTTGCGAGTATGCGATATCTCTCGCTTCTCTTTTCTATTGATTGCTCTACGTTCTCTGTTTCCCTTTTTTGTAGCGTTGTTTCATGACAATAGACGCAGCGGCCGCTAGCAACCGAGTCTGCTATTGCCGCTCGGCGGTGGTGAATGGAAGCTGGAAGCCAGCATGCGACCTGCTGGCAGATAGCAGCAGGGATATCATTGGTGGGCGGGAATGAGGAGGATAGGTTTTTCTATCATTTGTCCTTTTTCCCTGTTCCTCTCTTTTTCTTGCCGGTTATTTCTGCATCTGTTTTCGCTACTGCTTCATAAAAGTGGCAAGCGGTGTTAATGGCTCATTATGGGACGCGGTGCCGGCTAATGCGGCTGGCGAGGCCTAATGGCAGCAGCGATTGAGGCTGTCGTAACCACTAGAACGGAGCCTATTACTGATCTGCCGCTCCTTGCGTGATGCCTTGCCGCTGCTACCAGAAGTTGTAGGACCAGCTAACGATAGACTGGTTTCGCTGAAGAACATCTCCGGACAAACAGTGATCTCAGTTCGGTTCGGTAAATTACCTTTCCCATCCTTTTTCACTTCCTCTTCTATGCTACTTTCCGTACACGGGTAAACGTAAGCATGTACGCGTGCATCGAAGGAAAATATGTCTGTGTGCTCTGTGCATGAGTGTGATAACGTTAATGTTTTATGGAAGACTAAGCAACAGCAACAGCAACAGGGAATAAGGTAAAAGGCGCACGATTGAGGAAGCGGCCGAAGTTGTCTGGCACGGATAGAAACATCAGCTAGCTAGCTATCTATTAGGCAGCAAAAATGTCATTAAGCGACAGTCTACATGTGTGTGAAGAAACAGGCAACATTCTTTGTATTGTTACGATTATATCTATTGAACAAGAATAGAAGCCTGTTTCTCCGATAAATATTATATACACAAACGTTGTCGACGCGGAGACACGTCATACGCCCTGCTGTTTATGTCCAGCAGGTAAAAATAGCTTAATAACAGCCGTATGACAAACCGACCACTCAATGATGCTCGACTGTGTCGTCTAATGAATGAAAACGCTTTTTGGCAGATTCATAATATATGATGCCTCTGCCTTGGGCGTCCGGGGCGATTACAATGAGAACAGTGGTCTGCCAAGTGGCAATTTACAGGAGGATCTATTTCGCTGGTTTCAGCACCTCGTGCGTATCATGCTCACCCTTCATACCGTGACATTGCGTTGTTGTACGCGCTACCAAGTCGTTGTATTCACAAAAGTTCTGCCTTTTTTTTTATGTGACATTGCTACCAATCTCTCACGCATACCCTTTCCAATGATATATAGCGAAGTTCCTTATCGTTAACCTCTCCCCTAGATAAGTGACATTAAGAACTATGCCCTATCGATTGAATGCGTGTTGTCATATATATATATATATATATATTTAGTCCTATAATTACTAAGAAGCTTCGCATGCGCAATCCAAGGCCGCCTGACGAGCCCTCAGTAGAAAAAATGTTGATCAGTTTATCATAGGTGGAGAGTCGTACGAGATACCGCTAATTATTTTTCCTTGATTCTTCTTTTTGAGTTTACTGGGTTGATTGAAGTTAACCGTGTCATTGGACATGGAAAGACGACAAGATTTATGGCAATAATAGGGAAATCAATGTTAGCGTGAAATAGAGCTTGACGCCTGTTGGTCTAAATTGAGAGGAGACGGCGAATCCCCTATGAGGAAATGGTTACGATGTGTTCCTTTCATTGTATGTTATTATGGTATCTAAAGATATATGTTCCGGAATTCGAGCCGTGTTTAAGATGACGCCATACAAACGAGCTACAAGGACCTTTTGGAATATTTTTTATAGTAGAAGGTGGAACCCCTCTTAGGAAAGGTACTTCTATCGAGTGTAGGGGCGCTAGCATATTGGCAAATGTATAAAATTAAGTGAGTGTTTTTTTATGTTTTCTTGATGTAGGCTATGTAAAGTAGCATCCTTCGTCACCGACCGAATTAATTTTTAATAAACAGCCTTCTCTCAAGGACCAAACAACGTGGCTCTTGCTTTCCATTAGGAGACATACAATCGTTTGTGGGAGATACAACGAAAAGGACAATAATTCTTTCCTAATCCTTCTTTAGGGCCCGCTCATTAGCAGAGATATCCGAAAGTGTAAAATATTCCCTGGCTAATCATTGTGATAAATACATTCACGTTTCAAAAGTATCACCTTCACACATTGGCTAGCGTCATTTTCATCTTTTTTCGACAAAAAACCAAACCGGCCGAAAACCAACGATCGACGCGCGCGCCAAAAGGGTATCGCTGTGATTCTAGCAAGCGTTTCATCACCATCGTCACTCTAATGGATAACTGCCGTCCAATAGCAGCCTGTTAACCTCGTCCGGTGACAGCTTCGCACGTTCGCATGCTGTTGTTACTATTGTTGCTCAATACGATAACGGCTTGCCGACCGCTACCGTTGCCATGTGGACGTCGCATCCCGAGTGATGTTGCTCGCTCTGGACCAACTTTCGGCAAGATGCTCGAATGACGCTTCGGGAACAATCGCTGGCCTAGGCTGGCAGCCGTTATAACCGTTCTCCGTCGGACTATCAATAGGCCAACCCCCATAACTAGAATAGGTGTGTTAACTTCGCGTGAAATCCGAGAATCAGAGTGGAAAAGCCGCTCGAAAGTCGATGATCGGGTCTGCTCAATGCTGCACACGGCAACTCAGACGCGATGAACCGGTTTGGTCGGCTTATTCTATAGGCAAAGCTTCGTTCATCCTTTCCTCTGGCTCGAAACTCTCCAACGCAAAGATGTCTCGGCGTCCCGTTCTTCCCCCTTTTGAAAATTCGACCAAGTTCAGGAACGAAAGAAGTAACAGTAACAGCAGCAGCAGCAGCAGCAGCAGCAGCAGCAGCAGGTTAGGTGCCTATGAAGATCAAAAGACAAAAAGTTCCACCGAAAACGACAAAATTAGGTAAACATTGATCTCTTGCTATCGTAGTGGTCCTGGTGTGTGCATTTGGGCCTATATGACTATGCCCATTCTACGATAAACGGAATTTGAGGTGAGAAGAGATAGGCGTTGGGGAAAAGGGGGTGGGGGAACGGGAACGCGGCGAGAGATTAAGGAATAGCGCTAGCCGATCAAATAGAGCCAGAAGAGGAATGTGCTATGACAGAGTAGAGAAACAAGACCCCCAATGGCGGCCGAACGAGAGAGTAAACTATCTGACCGGTGGCACCCTCTTCTCGTCGCCAACATGTGTCAGAACGGGATAGCACGGGCCGATCACCGCTCGTTATGCGCAGGTATTGAAAAAAGCCGGAGAGTCAATCACCTGGTTTAGATCACCGATAACGTTACGCGAACCCTGTGAACATCATGATACGGGTTCGAATAAAGTTGCAAGGATAAAGCCTTGAAATCTTAACACGAATGATATGCACCGTCATATTGTGACTGTATGTATTGTTAATTGCTCGATCCTCTTGCCTGGTTAGATCAATAAACTGGATTGGATTATTGATTCTGATGAAAAGTTAGGTAACATTCTAAAAGCAATCCATTGTCGAGTTTGTAAAGCATCTTTGAAGTGTTTGCTTGGTTAAATAGCACCCACAGAGATTATCTTCAGCGTACTAATAATTAAGTTTTGACACGCCTGTTTGGGTCAGTAGTCAGAAATAGACGCGAATTCGGCTTTCTTTTCTTAGACACAAAAGACACCATCCTATACGAAACTGTTGATCCTTGCCGGAAGTGCACTACGCAGACGCCCACAATGCGGTCTCTCTCATTAAATAGCCCATGGCAGCCTGTCTTTTTCCAGAAGTACTACAGATTCAAGTGTGGCGTATCAACCGTAGTTGTGTAGATTCAATTCCGTTACATTTTGCATACCTTCTATGTAGATTTACCCCCCGTGTTCCCATCGTCTTTGTTCTATTGCGCGTTCGTCAGCAGCTAACTCAGAGGCACGCGCCAGCCCCATTGGCAACAGATTCCAATAGCGGCTGGACCTCGCCTGTCAACATCCATCCAAGTACGACATTATAACACGCCACAGTCGTACAATCACTGCTACAGAGTTGTAGAGTTCTTTGAGCCACCCAACCAACTCGTTCTGATAACAACTCTCGCGGCTCGTGGAGAAGACGCCATCGAAGGCCAGTTAAGTATGAAATGAGAGGGCTAAGGATACAGATATGGACAGAGAAAGCGTAAGGGGCGGGGTCGTAGCTTTGAAAGACTAGCAGCTTTGCCCCTTTCAGTAGTTGGGGACTAGGGAGAGTTTAAGAGAAACAAATCGTGCAAACAAGCCACGTTGATTCTTTCTACATTGCGCTGCGCCGCTCGTCATTGGCTGGCTGACTGGCTGTCGGGGGTTGCCGATTTTAAGAGTCGGCGAACGATTTCGCTTCTGACTCTGACGGGGCGGCTCGTTCTTCTTTGTAGCTCGGCGTTTCTATCGAGGCTTCGTCATACGCTTCTGTTCCCTGGATACTTTGTCGAAAACTATCAGGCAGCCGCATTAATCACTAAATATCAACAACACTCGTAACGCCATCATAGAGTGAGCGACGTACTAAGCCCCCACAACTGTCCGTTCGGAGCAGCTGCTCGGGGAGCTGCTGGCGCCCGTCGTGCTTGGTGTTGCTCTTGTCGCTGACGCTGCCGCTACTGCTGCGGCTAAATCTGCTGTCGTCGTGTATGTACACTGGAGAGTACGACGATGGAGATCATGTCGAGTTGGTTGATAGTCTTCAATATGACTCGTTTGGCTTGCCTTGAAAGTACGCTAATAGCAGTACCAGGCTGACTGTGAGCAGATCTAGAACTGGTAGAAGAAGAGGTCTGGGCAAGCGGGAGAAACGGCCGAGTCGGTCCGCCAGTCTCCGTTAGGGACTATTGTCGAAGTTCGGCAGTGATCCATCCGATCAGTCACATAAACAGCTCGATCTACTGGGCAGAAAGTTACTGCCGGTCAAAAAGTGCACGTTGAAGTGAAAGGCAAATAGATACACAATGTTATGTATGTAATATTACACACAATACCATAGATGAAACAGCTGTTGTTTTTCGTTTGCCTGATAATGAGCAAGACGCGCGCGTGTGCAGCAATTGGCATAGAACAGCATCGTGAACCAAAAGGAGAGACTGTGAGGAGTAGGCGTTGGTTGGCGGCCGGTCCGGACTTGCACATGTTTAGTTTGTGTACTTGAGGATTTGCTGCGGAAGATTAGCGATGGGTGTGCCAGCCTGATCAGGCCAGCACAGACCTAACGTACAGGGAATATAAAACGAAAAATAAATATTGATACCGAAGCTACTTGTTTCTTGATGCGATTACCAGGACGCAGATAGAATGGCAACGAGATTAAAGTTGACGTCAAAACAAAAGCTTGCGGTAAAATTCAGCGAACAATACAGGGTGTTACCTATTCCTATACGTGTAATGAGGTCGATTGAATTTCGAAAGATCTGCATACTTCTGCTATGTATATATGATATCTATAAACGAGAATCCTATTTAGAATATTTAGCAAAAGCCAAGTGCTGTGAAGGAAGACACATTATTCGTGCGTGTATTTATTTGCCAGGTTCAATGTCACCAGGGTAACCTTTATTCTCGAAAGGATATTTGAATCAGCAAAAATAAGCCGGACAGAGTTATCAATCAACTACCTACCTAGCCCACCTAGTATCGGTTCTACCTTAAATCCGATACAAACACAGCATTCATTTGACTAAGTAGGCTCAAAGTCCGACAAAGACCTATCAAATCCGCTATCATCGGCACCTTGCCACAAGATAAGCATAGGTAAAATTGGAGCAACGGCTAAAATTAACTAAACGTAATAACACAGAGGTACGAAACTGAAAGTCCCGCGAAGTTTTCCAATCAAAACTTCGATAAAAAATCTGCACAAGTCCTCTAAAATATATATGTGATATTAATTTCTGTCTGAGACAAACATGGAAATTTAACCTGGTAGTTGAAAGTTGTAACACATCGTAGTCACCCTACATCTGGCTATATAATGTTGTGTAATGAACAGTTATTTTGGTAACGCTCAAGAGACAGACGACATGATACTTACTTTTTTTTCCCAGGATTTAACAGGATGTGACATTTATCTAATCCATAAAATTACATTTTGTATGGGGTCCTTATAGGAAATCACTAGTACTTTATTTAGTCACCTTATCTATATGATAAAATGTCACATTGAGTAAATGTTTTCCAAGTGATCTCATTTTCGTATTTTTTTTTTCTGAGTTATTGCACGACGCGGCCGTTTCACGCGTATGTACGCATGCATATGTGTGCAGGTAAGAAACATGGTTTGTGAATACATACAGATAGATCATCCCTATCATTCTATGGGAATATATGTAGGCGAGCGTGATGTACGTTCTAGGAGCAATGCGCAGTAGACGCGTATTGTTCTTGAAAAATGTAAAGCGTGTTCGGTATTATTCGCGGTTCACTAGTCCAGTCACCGTGACAGAAGAAAACCGAATAATCAATCGATCATTGAAGAGCAGCTCGTTAAGGAGCATTCGAGTGCGATCCCGTTACCTCTTGAAACAGCGGAGCGGTCTGGAGATGAACTTTCCCACATAGAACTAATGAAGTTTTAGTTTACTATGGCGTAACACCGCCATCGAGCAAACTCTGATTGTTTACACAGGTTGACAACAGCACCGAAAATGATCGAGATCTATCATGTAGTTATCTTTACGTGTTTACGATCAGCAGTAAAAAAATCTTCCCTTGTCCAATCGAGCCTTCTGAGGCTTTTGATTGTCCCTATCGAGTAATTACACATGTACGCGATCGATGCTGCGTCGATAGTTAGCACACCGTTCGTATGGACGTCTAATTATACAGATTCTACATAAGACGAAAACTATGTTTGTACAATACGATATTGCAACTGACGGCCTTGTCGGGGGTCGTTCACCTGAGTGCCAACATCATGGCAACGTGCATCTCCGACGGGAGAGACAGTAACCGTTAATGATATATAATGAATCAAGGGAGAACGAGATTCAAAAAGCACGTTGCTATTGATTGCAGCCATCTTCTCTTTACTTGGAAGCTTCGCATAATCGTCCCCTTGTGCCCCTCTGCGCTTACTTGTCTCTTGTATTATAGCCGTTTCTAGGATCATGCGATTGTGTTTATTGGCGAACCTTTTTTTCCTAATCCACAGAAAGCGTACTGACATAAAAGCGATGTAGGCTAACGAAACGCAGATAGAATTGGATTAGGGAAATTTGCATTGAACAACTTCTCTCTATTCTATACGTGTATGAAAAAATCCTATATACATTTAGATTGGATAACTTGAAGCATGACGTTAAATATCCATTGTAGTCAAGTGGAGATGATTTGAAATTGCGTCTCAAGGATTGATCTCGATGTCCAGAAATACTTTCAGTTCAATAGAACGATGACAATACGCGCGGCCGACACGATAATGGTGACCGGTGCTAAAACTGTGCATACGGTACAGGCCTGAGAACTTCTAATATATCCTAGCAGAAACATATCCATCGATGCAATGGAACCCTAATGTGATCTGATTTACATTATTTTTGTACACATGAGCGTTACGAAGCGGCGTTTGTCTTTTTACAAGATACTTTTCCCACAAACGTTTACTAGCAAGCTAATGTATTCGTCCGAATATCTAGCAGCCGTATACTCTTACCCAGTTAGCAAAAGAACTAGACGGTCCTATGACAATATCACGGCGCATTTTTGGCAAAGACAGTTCTGTTGAAAATTGACTTTAGGTCTGATTCGGTCTGAGCATTCAAGACCCATCGTCGCTAGCTAGCTAACATTTTGCACAGCTGAAACTATCTTATTATACATTAATTGCAGCTCGTAAGTGCTTTCCTTTTAGGTTTCTGTTTAGAGCGTCAACCAGCTGCAGTGGCACCGGCGGCCATCTGCTCCACGCTAGTGAAAAGCGTTCTGAGTATGGTGACAAGCGTCGGAACGATTCAGAACGCGATTTCATTATTTTTCTAGCAGCATTGGCGATCTTCCATTATAAGAGACATTCTACCTTCTGGCTGGAAGAGAGACACCCAAACACTTATGTCCGATTGCCAAACGCTTGTCTACAGTAAAAAAATCCTCAAATAGCACCACTGTAAATCGTATAGGTCCTTGTCCTTTAGGCGAAGTTTTAGTTGTGATGGGCAGCTCGTTTTGGTTGATACCTACATACATAAATGATTGTAATGTACATCATTTTGAAATGAGCGGGGTTTGGGAATTGCGAGCTACGGTTAACGAACGAGCATAGTGTATAGCTAATGTAAACAAATAAATACTCGAGTCATTATTATGACCATAAACTAGTTCAGTAACAATTGCACAGATACCCGGCTGGTTGTGGACTTGCCAAAACTACAGAGAAAGAAAGTTACCAGTCCTGATTCGTTTCTACTTTCAATTTCACTTAGGCCAGAGGCTCAACGACCAAATCCTCCCGATAGCAATGGGCCAATATCAATCTAAACGGGCTTTTACGAATCGAAGTTGCTGCTTCCATTGCTGCATCTTGATCGACTCAGCCAACATCTTCACCTATATTAATAATCTCTTCCTCGGCCACGATATCACCCATTGGTTCACAGAGCATCTCCTGTAATTAGTAAAAGTACATGCGCGATACAAATATAATCTTTTTCAAAATACAAATACAGACATCATTATATTGTTCTTCACTGTCTCAGACTAAAAGACCAATTTAGCATTTTGCTGAATGAGTGAAACTGCGCGGGGCGATGGTTCCAAACTCTAATCCTTTTCTACCTCGCCTTCGATAAGTGCTTCCTGATCAGTAGCGCCTGTTCCATTGTCCTCGCAAATTCCAATCGTCTCCACAATGATCGCTGCGCCTTCAACGCTTCGTTGCTGAAGGAGGTGCAACTGCTGCCTCAAGATCTTATTGGCTTCTTCTAAAGAATCGCAAAGGCGACGCATGTCCCGGCTATCTGCACTGAGCTGTTCGACTCTGCAAAACATAGAGGAACTTAACACGCGTTTCTTGTTCCCTTAGCACTATACGTTTGAACTAGTGTAGCATAAAACAAAGAGCAGTGTGAAGTACTAACAATCCCCTTAGGAACTCTCTGAAAATAACCACAGTGTCTAAGTGGATGGTTTGCAAGCGTTTCGTACGCTGTGCCGTAACAATTAGCGGTGAATTCGTCGCCGCAAAAGAAAAACCAACCTTCTTTCAAGAGCGTCCATGTACTCCTTCTTCTTACGTCGACTTTCCTGGGCTGAAATTTTGTTTTTTATCTTTCGGCGAATCTTCTTCAAAGATCGCTCCTCGGCCTTTGTGAGGGGCAGCTTCTGCGGAACTGGATAACCTTCAGCAATCAGTGTGCGTTTTTCCTCCTCGGTTAAGGCGAGGACTCCGTGCGTCGTACTGCTGTCGGCACCAAGGTTATAACTAACATATGCGACGATAATAGGGAAAAGCATTATTTCAGCCCGTGTATGGATGTTTCACTTAATGACTGTTGAAAAAATCAGTCCACGAATTCTTAATAAGTAGTTACTCGGTTCCAAAGACGCCGGAGAAATGAGAGGGTCGCTGCACATCCGGACGACAGCATAAAGAGACGGTAGATCAGGACACAAGAAAAGCTCACCTTTCTGTCGTAACAGCGACTCTTCGTTTTAGAGCGTTGACAAGCTGCTGTCCAGCGATGACGTTTGTTGTCCCAGGGTGTAGAGGCGAGGCGCACCCGTCACTCTCGGACTCATTCGAGGAAGATGTTGAGCTCGGAGGAGTCGGAGGAAGAGGTAGTTCAACCTTTACCTGATGGGATGCGAAATCAGGCAGATTATTATCCATTTTAACCATGCTTCTACCTACGTAGTGTGCCTTGTAAAGAGGTAGATGCAACATCGGTAATGTAATTTTTCATAGCGAAAGCCATTCTTCGAGACAGGTTGACACTAGTGATCCTGGTTATAATGTTCGGTTAATAACGATTTGTTCCTTAAGGGGCGCTCAGACGGTTAACGCGAAAGACACAGGATACAAAGCTACTTTCTTTCTACAAACAAAAGTGCCGAACAAGGTTCAACCTACCTGTGTCACAGCAACTGGCAAACTCTGCGTGGAAGTTGTAGCCTGCCTTAAAAGTGAGGCGAGCGGGGGTGTGCTAAGGGCTGTAGCCAACAAACGATTCTTTGACACCTTGCTATCCTGAACATTGCTGCTAGTAGTAGTTGTGCAGCATAGAATTCTTCCCGATACTAAAAGAAAAACACAACGTTACGAGAACAAACAGTTTTGTTTACGGCCAAATATGTATATACTACACTCTAAAGTACGCAACCGTGAGTCTAGTAACGGACGTAATAGTTCGTGTGAACACAGAGATACGCGCGCCAATTGAAGTCATAAACCTATATTGTATATGTAAGTTTCTTCTCTTGGCTTCTTTTTGGCTCTCATGAGTGCCTCTGTTGAGATGAAAAACCGTATCACGAGTTTTCTTCTAAATATCAATCGTGTGGTCGGGGACACTTTTCAATGCCATTTCCTCCTGCGACTTTAGCGGTTAAAATAGGTCTAAAAAAAAATAAATAAAATAGATGGAAAGTTGTTAAATGCACTTGATTTTTACGAAACACTTTGTCTCTCTTGGCCTGACGGCCTTCATAGTGCCGCGAGTTCTTTTACCGGGAAAAAACTTACCATTTGAAGTACTTTCCCATCGCGGTAAATCGAGCTTCATTCACATTATTGATTCCTACCTATTTTAATGACAACAGGATAGAAAGCCGTAACAAAACTTTCCGCTAAGCAGGAAATTTACACGTGAAAGTTTGCCAGCAACATGACGACTACGGGATTCCGTTAGAGAAAAAATAGAAATACACGCTACTTGGAAATTCTAAATCAATGTTACATGAGCAATAAATACAATTTGGAAGAGTCATTGAAGAAGATCGAAGCTATTTTAGAATATAGGACATACGCTAGCTAACTAGTCTCACAGCGTCATAGCAACGCAGGTGTTTAGCGTGCCAAGCCGATATCTCTCTGTCTGCCTTCACGTACCAATACCAGGCGTAACGTTCTGTAGGGCGTGTGCTGTGTAGGGCGGCGGTGGAATGGGGATTGGGGAGACAGCTTGCGCTGGAAAAGGTAGGACTGGAGGAGGTACAACGGCCTCACTTTTGACGAAGACTCCTTGGCCAGTAGCTGATAATAACGGCACGGCCGGATAGCACTCGTCATCTAAATCTGTGAAAATTTGCGCGCAATAAAGTTACTCCAGACATTTTCCACTGGTGCCAATTACTATATACTTATATATTACCACAATGAATCGTGGCTACCGTTTTCTGCCCAGGGGCCAAGGTTCGCTTGGCTACTTCCAAACAATGATAGTCATTTCAATAGATAACTGTTCTCCACTGTTAACCTTTTTCTGTTTTAATGATGATTCCAATGGGAGCGGTCACTGTTGTTTTGTTTTGTTGTGCACCATTCGCGTTGGAGTACGAGTGCTCGTATTCGACAGAATCCGATATCATTCTATCCTCGAACAAAATCGGATTGGGTAGAGACGTTCCGCCTGAAATGGAATCGTCCACGTCGCCCAACAGCCATTCCTCTTCGCAGTCCATATCGTGATGACCTCACCGCTGCCAAAGGACAAAAACAGGTAACGCAGATTTGCCATTACGCCATCATGAAGGTTCGTCCATTGAAACACTGCATTGAAACTGGAACAAATACTATAGTCCCGGTACTTCCATTTACAAAACAGCTTACATCCAGGAACAGTCGATGCAAGGCATTTTAACCCTTCATAGAATACACGCACATATAGCTTCCAACAATATTTTTCACCGTGGCGGATTCATGATCCGAATACTTTCTTCATGCCATTGTGCAACGTATATATAAATCGTGGACGATTTTGCTAGCTCTCTAACCAACGACACTGATTGACTACCTATTAGGCGATCGCTCGCCCGAAGCATTAACTAAGACTCTAGCTTATTTATGGATAGAACCGTGCCCTTTTTCCAAATTTTCCAGCAGTAGACATCCGTGCTGCACACTGAGTGAATTGTGACCTCTATCAGCATCATTTTTCTGGAAATGTCTGCCACTGCCCCTGTCTAATAGTTGTTGCTAGCGATCTCGTTCGTTTGGCGAAAGAGATAGAAATTAATGTATGACAGTTGTAAAAAAAGCCGAGACACTTCACTGCTCGGCATAGTGAAGCACTTATTGACTGAAGTGACGACCGCGCCTAATCATTATAAAGAACAGTAACAAGCTTCTTTATTTATTACTTGTCGAATAATTACCGTTGGCAATTTTAGTTGCGCCGCAGGAAATACGGTTTGGGTAGCGATGGTGAGGCTTTTTAACTATAGAAACATATACAAGGTCACAGACCCACAAGCATAGTTTAGAGACGTCTTTATGTACAGACAGTGTATGATAGGTCACGGATGCTTCGAATTTTATGGCCGGCACCACCATTAGGTATTTTGTCGCATGATTGGCTTTTAGCGCGCAACGAACTGGGTCCACGCTCGGGCTGCAACCTAGACTACCACGTGATCCTAATATTAGCATGCAGAAACGTTATCCACTAGGTGACGAGGTAGATTTAAGACCCATACCAACATACGCTACAATAAATAACGTGTGATCAGGTAAGCGATTGTTATGTTGATTTTGATTGAATCATAAATAAAATAAAGAAAATTAGTTCCGGTAAGTTGTATGCGACGTGCCAAAGCTGAAGATCTTTTGTAGCTCAAACATCACTTCTTATTTAAATTCACGTTAAAATAAAAACTAATAGTTTTAACTTAACTTTGGCTAATTGACAAAATAAGCATCTAGGCATAAAAGAATAACCCCAAGGAAAATTGCCGCAATTTTCTCCGAAATATGAATATTTGACGCTACGAATTAAAAGACATCGAATCATTATCACAGTGTGTAAAACATCAGTGTATTGATCATTATATTAATTTGGGTTAACTTACACAAATCCATCACGATTTTCGTCATTAACTTCATCGGCAGTTGAATAGAACGTCGAACGAATAACGCTGTACCGCGTCGCTATCACATTCATTTTTTAAAATTGAGCTCGAACTTTAAGTTAACGAACGCGTTACTTTTTGTTTACAGAGGCCTATAGATGATGCCAGTACTGTCGAATGTCCCTGCCGGTGCAAAAGTGCCGGGCTCGAAATAAGTGCTTGACGATACAACTTGCCCAGAAATCCGCAATTCTATAGCGAAGCTCCGTTCCGGACCACGTGGTCCGCCTGGACGGACGCTGCGGTATCAGGTCGTTCACCGCTAACGGAGTTTTACGGTAACAACAACAGCAGCAGCCACAACAGTCCGGCCCGCAAGAGCGGAACGCTAACCCGGATAATGGAACAGAATCAGCTAGCATAATTTGGTGTCTCGCGAACCACCTCATTCACTTTGTTTCTTTTTCTCTGCTATTGAAGAACATAGTTGAACGATCTTCGACCAGATACGACGTTAATTTTGCGTATGAGCAATAGAAAAAATTGTGTCATATACTACGTGATCAAGGGACGTATTGTCCATGTAAATGAAAGCTAATTTTAATTCATGCAAGACATGCTCAAATGAAGTGAAGAGATAGCTTCTCGAAGTACGCGGCACCGTTGCAACCCATAACGTTATTTCTCTATTCAAACATATATAATGAACTTATAGGATATAATAGAATTGAGCTTATTCGTTCGAATTGTTTCATTATCTGTAACGGGAGGTGTTCACAATAGATTTCTATAAACTTTCACAGGAAGTTATAATTTTATCATATGCAGCGTGTTACTTTATTAATGATATTTCATATGTTGAGCATATGGTTGGGGCTAATAAAATGGTCATTATTAAGTTGGCGACCCTCGAATTAATTGAGACCCAGAAATCTGTTAACATGCGTGATTAAGAGCTATTGGCAGTGAGTCGTCTGCGTACCTACTGCGTATCCAGTACTTACCACCACGCGCATATTTCGCCAGAATCCTGCAGAACTTCAAACAACGTACCTCAATATCTTTTCATTATCGCGCTCAACGTAAAGTTTGCACAAGGCAAAGATTCAAAGACCCGCATTTGGAGCAAAATATGTTGACGACTCGTGGCATAATTCCACAAGTCTTATAATTCCATTGCGTAGCTTCGTATCAACCTATTTTTGTTTGCGTGTTCCACTGTTCATATGGTCGGTCCTCTCAGTTCCTCTCGGCTGTTCCACACTGATATAATCCAACTGATTACGCCATTGCACCATAGAACTTCAGATTGTCAGTTGCACCTGAATTTCAGCTCGGTAGCATAAGAAACGATTGACACCTCTAAGAATAGGCACCTGTTACTCCAGACTTCAGATAGGAAATGTCAATTTTGTTTTCACGTGTCCTTCAACAGCCATCCGCTTGTTTGTGCTTCGTCTGCGCTCACACATGTCATTTGTTCTCAACGGCGAGCTTCTTCCTATTCAACGCCAGTGTAATTCTCCAGCAGTTACAATCTCTGAATCAGGTGGCTGGACGTCGGAAAAGTCGGCAAGTGCAACAGCGTTCAACTTAAAACAAATGCTTCACGCAGACGACAGCACCCTCAGTCTCCTGAGAAGAGTTTTATGTTTCTGACAATCATGTAGCTTGCTTCGGCATTTTACATCGTCTCGTTAACTCCGGTATTCGTTCGGCCAGCTTTTCTGCAACGTAGGGTTCTCACCCCCTGGTCGTCGTGTCCCATGCGTTGCCGGTGTTGTTATGTACGAGCGCTGCTTCTCGTTCCGCTTCTTCTGGGGTATTGAGCAGTGTGGCTCGTTTCAGCGATGATCAGTCGGCGTCAGGTGGCCACAGCTAGGCCGAACAGCCTGAACGGCAGTGCTGGCCGTCTGGAGCGGCAAGGCTCTGCAGCTTTGTTAGTTGACTTTGCTTTGCTTTTTAACGTCAAGTCGTTTTTATCAAGCGAACCGTCGAGGGCCGCTTGTGCTGCCGCTGCTTTTGCTGCGCGTTCGGCTGCCGCTACTGCGGTCAGAGCACAGTTCAGTGACTCTCGACGTTCGACCGACTGACTGACGAACGACGGACGGACGGACGGATAGACCGACGGACGAATGAACAGAACGAGCTATGCAGCAACGGAGCAACGTGAAGGGCGAAGATGACGCTGGCCTCAGCCGCGGCTGCGGACGTCAGCAGTACACTGCACAACAGCAGTTAGCGAGCCTACAGAGGAATGGAGAGCGGGCAGAGACGATAGCAGTAAGAGCGGACCCGGCAGAATTGAGAGACCGACATTCGAGCATAAATGTACACGACGGGAAAAGAAAGAACGCGCAAAGTGAACAGACGAAGTTGACGCGGCATCATCAGGGGCCACTGATTGTCAGTGGCTGCGCCGTCGTCGTCGTCGTCGTCGTCGTCGTCGCCGCCGTCGCCGCCGATGCAGCTGCTGGTGCCTATGGCTTTGGTTAGCAACGTCAACAATGCACACCGCTACCGCCACTCCGTAAGGGCTGCCAGTTTTGCCGTTCGGATCGAGCAGACACGCAGAAAGCTGGCCTATAGGAACGGTTGCAGTGGCTTATAACATCGTCGAACAGCGATATCAGCCATAGAAACGCCACGGCTAGCAGGCCAGTGATAAGAGAAAAAAAAAAAGGAAGAGATAAATGGGAAGGTACAAGGAAGGACCCAAAAAGCGCTGGCTAAGAGAATGTGTAGGCTCTACCTTTGATAGGGGCTAGTCGTGGCTATGCCAAAGGTTAATCGGCGTCGAGGGTTTGGCAACAGCACTGCAGAAGCAAAGGAAAACCTCCCTGGCAGCGGAAGGCCAAGAAAGACGCTAGACGCAGCACGATCTGTCGGTCTCTGTTGACAGCTCCAGCG
Organism: Varroa destructor; assembly: GCF_002443255.2. Taxonomy (NCBI): domain Eukaryota; kingdom Metazoa; phylum Arthropoda; class Arachnida; order Mesostigmata; family Varroidae; genus Varroa; species Varroa destructor. Next base: position 27,164,381 of record NW_019211455.1, on the reverse strand, counting down.
GCCTGAGCGCAGCGGCAGCGTCATCGTGCACTGTCTGAGCAACACTGTCTCCGACATCGACTAGCCAGCAATACTCGATTGTGTATCGACTCAGCGACGCTAAGAGACTCACTGCCTTACGGTTTCTGATAGCGACTATTTTCTGGTACAAGCTTATACTGTGTATCATAACACAAATATAGCAGGCTAACTGTGTACTGAAAAAAGGTGTGGAAGCAGACGCAGCAGCGGGTAAATATCGTACGGATGAACACACGCGTACACACAAATACAGCCGAACCGAGATCCTCAATGCGTACGGGCAAAGGTAGATGGTTGCTGACGGCTTTTGCCAGAGAATAAAGCTGCACTGTTGTTGGACAGTGCTGTATTATAGAAATAGGATCACGACGTACAACGAAACAGTAGGAGCTATAGCAGATCGGTAAGTCGGAGCAGGCGCTGCAGGTAGCACAGAGCAGGTCGGCCGGCCTAACCGGGAGTAAAAAGCATGGACCGTACTATAGCGAAAAAAGCAAACGGCCAGCCGAAACGTGTTTAGCGTTTTATGCCCTGCGTGCCCCGATGCTGAGTAAGGGATGCAGCAATTCAGCTTGCTTTAAAAGGGCTTATATATAATGGTTTAATGATAGATATGACCAATGCAGTGATATCTGTCCTTTAACTAACTTCTTTTCAGCTTTAATTACCGAGAAACTTAAAAAGCGACTTTAGTATACAAGTTAATACATTTGATAAATTCTTAATTATATATTCCTGCTAATAGGCGTCAGCAGTCCAGCCATTACGATACACAGATAATCGAAAGTTTAATAACATTAAAAATGGACCTCTACTCAGCAAACCGCATTCTTATTATCAAACATTATTTTAAAAATAGCAAAGGTCTATTGACGTATATTCGTCCTAGTTAGTCGGCATAAACAATCCCGTCCCGTTGGCAAGCTGTGCCCGCAAATTTCGAAACAACCGTTCGGTATCGTGCTTAAAACTGCAACTACTTCATGAATACCACGCGGTGTATTCTCGTGGAATACCTCGTGCCTACAGAATCCAGTTGACCTAACAATTCAAGCTTACAGGTCAGACAGAGCGAAAAAAAAACTCGTATATTGGTAACTGAACGACAATACCTTCCGAACTAAAAACAACTTCACAGATGAGGTCCATTTTCATGTTGACAACTTCATAAACATGCAGCAAAAGAAGTTACGTTTCGAGACAAGAAAAAAATCCATATGTATTTTATGAAAAGAACGTGCACCTTGTACGCGTCACCGTTTGGTGCGTATTCTTAGCGTAGGACATCACTGAACTTCGTGTGACGCTTCAATGACTCTGCCAGAAACGCACAAACAATCAATGGTGGACGGGACCGGAGCGTGATAGGGCCAGGTTTTGTCTTTCAAGTAACTCTACGGATCCCAGAGACCTATAGTTCTATGAAAACAGTTTCACTTGCCACACATCACATAAAACAGTCCTTTATTATAGCACGAGACATGATTCCTCGTTTGGGTGTTATTAGATCGATTGTCTATTTGGCCTTTTTTCTTTGAGATTTTTAGGTCGATAATCCTATGACCGTTCAAGTCGTGAAAAAGAAAATTAGCTGCTATATCAGAAGATTCAAACTTATACCAAGTCGAATTTGAAATTTTGCTCAAACAATTTAAACATTTAAGCAGTGTCGAAAGGGGCATTTACTGGATACTTTTTGCATTTAGTACTCTCATCTGTTTACTCTATACCAAAATAGAAACTTCGATCTAGAAGCAAAAAAACTATATTTTGTTTAGAATTCAGGTTCAGGCTTAGGCTTCTAGGTCAGATTTATGATAAAATTGAAATCACTAGGTTAGGTCAGTATGCATTTACTGCATGAAAATGTCTGGCTCAAAACAGGTGTGTAACTATTCACTTAACATAAATAGTAGTTACCCATTTTTTCCTATTCCAATAGGACACCTTTCCGGTATTTTTCCTTTCGTTTCGCAAAAGCTTGCTCTAAGTTTTGTGGAAGGGCGTAAAGGGGCAAACTGTTCATCCTTTATGCATATCTCTTTTTTACCGAATAGTTGCTGAATTCACAACTGTTATTACATCTTTTAATGTGCTCAACTGCGACATGATGCGACACGTCAAAACGCGCCGTGCCGCTGCACACTCTTTCGCGATTTTGCCGTTTGGCTTCTAACGTTTCTGCAGTGCACTTAGCGGGCTAATGAGTGCTGGGTCGAAGCAACGGGAGTATTCACCGAAGTTCAGTGGCCCCGGTTGGGGCTACCGCAGCGCGGGCTGTGGTCAAGTAGACGGATATATGAATACGCAGTAACGACACTACAGCCTACAGGCAAAGCGTCTACCAGCTAGCACCAGGCCGTGCCCCTGCTATGTAGCAACGTCGTATGAACTCCCATTGACCCATCCGTCCCAGCATTTCGCCCCTTCTTCAAATTCAAGGTTCAAATTGGTATATGGACGTCAAAAACCTTCGGATCGTCCGAAGTACACAGCTTTCGTCCTGAACTATACTCGCACAGGCACATATACGATATGGCTGGTACACGAGTATTCACATATATAAAACTGCACACGAACATGAGGCATTGCCAGTTAGGAGAAATCGGATCAGACGGCCGAATTCAACAAGCGTATCGTAATTTCGCTTTGTGTGTGAGTTGTATTGCGGCATCAGAGCGCTGTTATACGGGCCGTCTACACAGGCGCATTTCCGACGAAACTCCATAATACTGATAGTGATAACGATGACGACGGTAGCTGAGCCGATGCTAAGGCTCAGAACGTATAAAGGCAACGATGGAAGCTTAAGCTAAAGCAGTAGGGAGCTGGTAGGCAGAACATTTCAACCGCTTTTTGGTCAACAATACAGTGCTGACTATCGTTGTTAACGACAAAGGGGTTGCAGAAAGAGTCCCGAAGTTCTTTGCAGCAAGAAAATGCCCAGCGAAAATTTTAATGATGAATTTCACTATAAAAAGTAAGACCACTTAAACGGTCGAGTACTTAGCCTATCTTGTTTACCACAGGGCTAAGTCCCACGGGTAACCTGGCCTCAAGATGATATATCACTGATCAAGTTTTATGGCGCCCGCGTAAAGTATAACTTAATATATACCCCTGGCCCATCCTCCTGCCGTCTTAAAGGTACTACGTGAATTTGTTCTTCAGTGAAAATTTTTATTTACTTTTAAATTATATGAGCTCAGCAGTTTGTGTTCCCTTTGCCTGGCACCTGACATGAGTTGCAAGAACTCGTGCTATACTATTAATTTTATCAATTAGCTATTAATAACGGTAGTGGCATTGCATGTTACCCTTCCGATAAGCATAGAATTCTACTAAGATTTAAAAAAGAAACATCTCCGAATCTTATATACGTTCTCGTAAAAATATATTGCGTAAGTACAATATCAATTCTCGTTATACAATAAATCGAGGCACTCTCAACTACATATGCGGGAACGTGATACCAGTGCAATATGGGGCGGGGATTCACTGAGGCTCACCCAGAACCACGCTACCCCGTACGTATATCGATAGACACTACATTTGTCTGTCCGCTCATATTAACACACACTTGTATAATCGTTTGTTATTTAACACGTGTCTGAGTCGATTACGTTGATGTCGCCTGTCGTCCGTTGAGCTAAAAGTTGCCGCCGCAGGGAAGCGTTCTCGTTTGGAGTCAGCTGTAAAGTCGACGGCAACGATAACGATGTAGCTTTTGAGTCCTGCGCTTCCGGGTGCTGCCCTCATCGGCGAGTGTTACGCACGAGGATCGTCGCTGAAGTGAGAGCCAACACCGAATGGATGGCAAACTGCTATTGATGACGGATGCGAAATATCGTTTGAGGCGTTTCATACCAAATACGCGTAAGGTGCGACGCCATGTTGCCAGAGGAACAAGGCCTGCCAGCGTTTGGTTTTATTATGTCCTGCCCTCGGATGTTAAACACTGACAGGTAGAATATTGTCATTGTTATCGCTGCTCTGTATCTGAGGATTTCTAACAACTAGGCTCCGAAACTCACTCAGATTTCAGATTCGACTTGTTGTCAAGGTAAAACGGATAAGAAACGATTTTAATCTTTTATCTATTGGTTTTGTTTGACACTATAGAGTGTGCCCCAGATCGGGCGTATAAGGCCGCCACACGTAGTGGTCCTAATGAAGGACCTTACTTCAAGACTAAGAAATTGAGCCCTGAATACAATTACTTGACAAGATACCAAGCTACGTTAGATAAGACAAAACGTGAAACTAACGACTCGAGCGTAGGTTAATGTTGACAACGTTGTGGTTCTAGCTCATGTTAAAATGGTACTATTTTCAATAACGTATGGACAGAATGGTCGAAATCTTGTCAGCGTCATATCAATTTTCGATGCAGCTACCGAGAACTCTCGGCCATCAGATGACAAAAAAAAACGGCCCTTAAGTGAGTATCGCGATGGCTTCTGATGCTGTATACCCATTGCAGATTTTCCAGGTTAGTGTTCACCTGCGATTAGTATTTAGGCGACAGCGCCATTGGCCTGAAGCTCTTCAATATATAGAGAACATCTTTACATGCACGACGTTATGTCATCTTTTTCTTCGAATAACATAATAAGAAACCTTCTTGGAGATCCGCTTTCAGCTGGTTAGGAAAGTCCGTCACAGAAAAAACATCATTATATTTCCTGGAGTGATTTAGTAAAATAGCTTTCGACATTAGTAGAACATTTGGATAAAAATCAATACATCCTGTAGAGTTTACGTAATTTTCTGAAGAAAAAAAATTGCATAATGTGTACAAGCTGATTTTAGATCTCAAGTTGTTTCTTCTCCTTAAGCAATTTGTAACCGCAAAACATCATTTGAATTTCTGCATACCCTAGACCCATGCTGATAAACCACTTCGCCTTTGGCGCATGGAAATAGCAGCGTGAAACATTACTTGAGACTACTGAAACGCACTGCAAAAACAAATGTGTTCTTGAGCTACATCGAACCCAGACACAGTGACGGTTGCATCTTGATGGGGTTAGGGTTCACAGCCCCTAGTGAATTCGATATTATAATCCACGGCAGACAGATCCGTATCAGCGATATGTGCATATATATGTCCTATTTTTCTTTTCAGTACATCACTAGTCATGCCCTCTTGACGTTTTTCGGGCTTACCATATAGTTGTACAGGAACAATTTAAGAAGGAAAAGCAAAAAATAATTTGTTATAGATAGAAAAGTGAAATATGCAGTGCTACCTCACACCGTGCGGAGCTGCGTTTTGGATTTCGACCCGTTGACAACTACTCTGTGAGCTGTATGGATGATCTCATAAGACCAAGTATGTATTTTTTTAGATGGCTGAAGCTTGGCCACATTGACGGGTCACGTGCGAGTTAAGTCTTGAGTGGCAACTTTCTTCTGATTTTAGTCCATAGCAATCTGAGTAGACTGATATTATACTCATCAACTTTTTTAAGAGCGAACTTTTATATGTACGGTTAAGTGCGCTAAATGCAAGCTAGTCGTCAGAAAGAGACAGGTGTTTTTAGGCCAAACTTTTGAAGCTGTCCGACTGACCGAACTGTTTGCGAATGAAGATCTTGCTTGTTTTCTAGTATTTATTTATTGTGGCTTAGAAGAATATCACTTAGTCGGTGAGATGTCTCAGTGAAGAACATCCGGGAATGTTTTAAGGAGAATGTTGAATGAGTGCATCGTTTATTGTGGGTTTGCTATGACAAGATTGTGCGCCGTGGGTTGTGACTTAAGCCAGCTAGAGAACGACCCAACCATGTAAAACATTTACTTATTCCTCTCCTCAGTCGCCACAAAGCTGTCCATTCTGTCTCAGTTATCGCAGCTTTACTTGGGGGTGAAGCACACGACAGCGCCACGTGAAACCTTATATAAGGCGATGGGCAAACAGATTTCCCTCATCTGATTTACAATGTGTTTTTGATGTCTAAGGCAAAAAAATTGTCACTTACATTTCATTGATTTTAACCTTACTCCTATTTCACTTATTATCAATACAATTTCTTACATTAGAATCGTTAAGCGTTTTCTTAATTATTATAGTTGGCAATGACTTCAACTGTCGTTAAGGGCCCATTTCCGATAGGGTTTTTAGATATCTAATAGTGGAGTATTTTATTTAAGTAAATAGATCGGTTTTCTTACGACGACCTATTCTAACCTATTTTCATCAGTTCTGGAACGATCAAGCGGTCGCATATATATATATATATATATATATATATATATACATATATACATATAAAGCTAACACTTTTCACCGAAACAAAATTTGTCCTCTGTCTATTCTTTTCGAAGTACCCCCTTAAAGTTCATGTTTCGGGTTCAGTTAGTCGTGAATAATTTGATTTTCTAAATCCACTACTGAGACCGGTTGGTTCGCTGACGGCCGCCCTTTTACCGACGATCGCTCGAGGTTGTCCTGATGCCCGATACCTTATCATGCGATAGCGCCTGAACATGTCAGTGAGGGCGCCCGTTCAGTTGTCCTCTCATATTGTCATCGACTGTGGCTTCTATCCTCCCTCTTCCTGCATGTCTCCATACAGCTCGGTCCGTCCACAGGCCGCGGCCTATCCGATGCTTAGGTAGTTTTGAACTTCTGCCGTCACTGCGACAACGAAGACCAGATGGCCCCGTAGTCGAAACATTACTGCCGGACTCTATCGGCCAGCCGAAACAGAGCTTTTCGACAGAACTGAACAAAACACAATACAAGATTAGATGGATTGGCCGGCATCACACCACAGTGCACTGCGGGTCTCTGTGCCAATATATATGTCTCTGTGTCCATAAGTTGCAGTTAGTTATTGACGATGTTGGCCACTGTTGGTTGTCGGCCGCCGTTGACTCTACTGTCACCACAACTTCTGTATACAAGTTTCAGTATAATAGGACCAATTAGGATAGCAGCCACTTAACGAGCGGATGACTGCCTTCGTTGACCTGCTCGTATCCGCATATCAGAGTGCAGGACCACATACCAGACAGATGTGGCCATAGAATACACTTGCTTCATAGCCATCGAGCCAGCACACTACGCCGTTCAGAGTATTTATCCCCTCGACGCAAAGAAAGAAGGACACTTCGCGTTTGGCAATTCACGAACACCAACATAACAACAACATCACAATCATCATCTTAGTCGGGTAAGATGGGGCGGGAGTACCGATCGAGGTTTCGGGTGATTTGATCTATTTAAGGGAAAGATACACGGCCTGCTCCATACGATAGTCTGCTATAGCAGTAGAAGCATCGTTGTAGCATTATATGTCAATCTCGTGCTCCCCAGTCTGTGGGTGCCGCAAGTACCCTGTCTGATCATTGGCTTAACGTTATTCTAATTTAACTGTTACTTATATCGTTAGATATGAATGTTTTTTATTCATTATGTGATATGAATGGTTGTTATTAATCATATGATTGACACTGTGACATTGACTAATGAGAATAAATAAAAACATAATTAAATGAATTTTTTTCATTGAAGTTAATTATGTTTATTAGTTAAGGTAAAACTGCCATCTTACTATTATTATTTGCACTTCTTATAGGGAGTATATATATATTTTTCTTAGGTAAATATATCTATTTTTTTTTTTCATTGAACTTATAAGGCGTGTCGATAAGAAATCGAAAGAGACTAACCTTCAAATTTTCATGGCCTCCCGGTCGTTTTCCATAGTTCTTCAGAATGATTTCTCTATCGAGAAAAACAGAGGCATTCATGGATTTCATTCTCTGATCAATCTATTTCCGAAGAATTTTCTTGATTGTTGCCCACATGAGTTCTTATCGTTCATATCAATCCTAGATGGATATGATTTTCGTTTCATGGTGCTAGCAATGCGATTGGTCGAGCAATTGGCAGGTTTGTTGGGAACCACGAAGTTGCGTTTATGACTGCCGAGCTCAGACAAATCGTTTGCGCTTGGTCCCACGCCCAATGTATAGCTTTACCGAAAAACAGCCTTTAATTCCTCTGGAACAAGCTAGCGTGTAAGTGTTCAGAGGGCGATTTCTCGTCCAAATCGAAACTTCTAACTTGAGGACACTGGCATCAATTTAAGGGTAACTTTTTCAGCGCATAACTAGTGAAGTTGGCACTGCAGGCAGAATATGGGCATTTTTAAATCTCATGATCTGATTGCACAGCGGATCATAACTGATGAACCCAACTTGAGCAAAAATACATCAGCAGAACTTGCAAATCAATTGCTCCCGACATCCCCTTATTTAGCGTTTTCCAGAACTGTATATTTCTATACTTCATGCTTGCCAGTCTATCACCGATGAACTACCAGGCCTTGGCTAACCCAGTAAATCAACACTTGCCACTTGTAGAGTAGCTTTTAGTCGAAGTGTCAAGGTAAAAATAAAACATCAAAAATCGATTCTGAACTAAAATTTTATGGAAAATTAACTGGAAATTTTACATGTAAATTGAAACAAGATTTCGCACATAGTTAAAGCACGCGGTTCTACTACTTTGCTACAATGGTGGGCAATGATAAGCCACAGTATAAAGCTCGCCAGTACCTGCGCCCTATTTGCTATGCTGACTAGCGGAAATGAGTAGCTTCAATCGCGCTTTCAATGGACAGGTCTTTCGGGTTTAGGTACAGTTACTTCTGCCCAAATAAATCAAATATAACATAAAAACAGTTGATTCGTAGATCACAATGTTTGCTTAAGTCGAACAAAGAACAAACGTCCATCAAAGATTATTGATCACTATTAATTCACTCTGACGCACACAGCACGGGCTTCATTTTGAAGGTATCTTTTTTTCTAGGACTCCGATTTATATCAGTGAACTCTGCGATTGTTCGTTGAGACTCTCTGGATGTATGTCAAACTTCTATACCAGCTTGACACTTTCATAGAATGGTATTGACTCGATACAGACAACCTACGTCGCAATCATGCGCTTGTAAGCGTACCACGTACATCTGAGTTCTAGAAACGCTAGAATGTCTGACGTACTATCAGAATGTTTGTAATTAGCTATTGATCCATACGAACGAATACAGAGACTGCAAGAGGAAAATAAAACTTTGTCTACTAAACATCAAAACAATAACAAACAAAAGGCTTGACAGCAGTGACCGAATTACATCTCAGACAAACCATCTGTTTGGCGTTCTATACCTCAACATAGAAATAAGCAGAGTCTCAATTCTTTCTAATTACACTGGCAATCGGAATAACGTTTCGTCACACACTAAGAGTCCATATGTGGACTGGGAACCTATTTCTTCGGTACGTATCAGGGAAGATGTGGTAAGCACGATATTCGTTCGTGTACCCTAGAAAATAGTGCCACTTCGGCACAGCGGGCAAAAAAATGGCGTATACTTGGTCCAATTTTGACGGTCGTGACGGCTCTCCTTCATAATAAATGAAATCCGTTCGAACACGGCAGGCAGTCGGAACTGGTGCAACGCAAACTCGACAATCGAACGCCCAAGCTTCCTTGTCTAAAAGGACAAGATCGGAACCGATTGCGCATAACGATCGGCGCCATTTTTAAAAATAGGTAGATTCGAAGCGGACGTGTTTACGTTCACAAGTACGTTGCAACGTCGAAACTTAAACGCAGAATTTCCACAAACGATTAGGTGATCTACTTTAACAGTCGTGACGCACTCAATGCCATCGACGTCGATGACGATAATCACACTATCAGTCATCGGTCGACAGGTGTGCTTCAACGACAAAGCAGATTTCTATGACAAAGTGCCGATCTTCGTGACAACACGTCACTCAAATGCTTGGGTACTATTATTTTACTGGGTCTGAATTTAAAAGGAAACGCAGAACGATTGCTTAGACCGATGGATTTCAAAGCATCGACCGACGATATTGCACTTTGTATAAATAAATATTTACATCACTGGCATATAAATGAATACAGAAGCGTTCAATTTATAGAGGCTTGTTTTAGTGCTTTTTTTTTACGATCGACATCATTCCCTATATTCTGAGCCTATTCTCACGACATCTTTTAACAATAACCGAAATCAAAGCTATCATACGGTAATATCTAAACAGCTAAACATCTACTGGTCTGATCCGCCAGTTTCTAAAGTGGACCTCACGAGCTTCTCCTGACATCGGTATATCGCGGTCTGCTTCAATCGAGCCTTCACCAACAAGCATTGATAATGATTGTTTGTGACACAACGCCCGCTCAGTACTATGAACTGCCTGATCAACAAAACGATGAGATAAGTTTAAGCGTAAATGGAACACTCCGTTTGAGCAAAACACTTTGAAGAAATCTACTTTTCGCTGACGATCCTAACGAAAAAATTAAAGATGTCTCAGTAAATCTGTTGGGGTATCTTGACACTGTAAATGCTGCTGTGACGGATCAACGGGGCTACGAGCAACAATGGCGTCTACGTCGAATTGCCGACAAGTGTTGCATCCCGACTTAATCTTTTCTGCCACCATTTGCGACAGACAAAGCAGTCGCCTAAGCACACATGTATAATATGTTGAACACACATTTACCCACTATTGTAAATACTTGTTGCGCGTACCATTATACGTTGCTATTTACTGCATAATGTTGCTTACTATTGGCCGGGTAACAAGCAGTAATTTGTTGCATAGCAGAAATGACAAAACAGAGGTATCATCTGTTATAGGTTTGCCCGTATGCACTTTGCTTTAGGTAGTATACACATCTTCTATAGCGATCAGGATCCGGACACAAACCCAGCGGAAGGTGGAAACATCAGGCCAACAAAAGCCTTTTCCTTAGCGTTTTCGCACTTGGGGTTCCGATAAATTACCATGCTCGTAAGAGTTTTTTCGGTCGCGCGAATCTGCCCGAGTTCGCTTTAAACTAGCGTGTATGTCACTGATAGTTGGTATACCGTATTTTTTCGACGCAGCTAAAGTACACGACACCGCTAAATGTACATCTATTTGAATGCATATTTAAAATAAACCATCCATCTATAAAGAGTACCAGTTGGTTTATCGTTCTCAACCTTGCGTCAAGTTTCAATGGTATCGAACATTAGATGACGTATTTTTAAATTTTCTGATAGTGTTTGAATTGATTGCCTACTTTCTAGGCCAGCCCTGAGCCTGATGTCAACAAGGCCAAATGTCAACTAGACCAGTAGCTTCTTTGCGTGCTAAGCTATTAGTTTACCGTAAACCATCACTGAAACGGTTCGTTCTGTGGCACTCGGGCGCGTTTGAACCCGTGAACAATTGGACGTCAAACGTTTTACGTTAGAATTGGTTTGCAGTTTATTTATACAGGTTGTTACGGCATGTACCTGCGAACGATACGAATTTATTTATTTATTTATATGCGTCTATTTGAATGAATCATAGCACGAGCAATGCTTTTGCAGTAGCGAGCTCAAAACAAAGGTGGCCAATAATAAACGACTGGCACAACAAGAATATAAACGCCGCAAAGTGGACCAGTTGCAAAAGTTAGGTTAATCCATATACGTCATAACATAAACTTGAACTTCTATTATATCTTCTGATTAATTTCTCTGTAGTGTAGAGTGCGGCATTGTTAAGAGCGGACTTTTTTTTACTTTCGATTGTATAATAGTCGCTCATACAAAGAGGAGCCAGAAAGGCGTCCCAATTTGAAAATTTTTGCGGTTTCTCGGATATGCGACTTATACGACATTTTACGAATACAAGTCAGCGTATATATATATATACACGACTATAACAGAGATAAACCTTGAACGCTTAAACAGTTCCTGGCATCGTTCTCCATGAAATCTGCGATGATCTTGGTAAGCGTGCAAGCTGCGCTCGAAACTAGATAGATGCTGTAATGTAATGCGTAGGGCACGGGAAGGCGCCTGGATTGCCTTTGTGCTCAAAAATGGTAAGCGTATAAGTCTCATTCAGAAGAAGCGGCGTATCGCACGTACTAAAGGCAAATGCTAAGTAGTGTCAAACGTGGTTTGCAAGGTTATCATTTCGACGCCTAAAAACAACAAGACCCTAGTCTCCACGACACTCCATGGGGGGTGTGAAATGAGGTGTGAAGAAGTCCATCCGTAGGTTGCTATAGTGATTTTTTTTCTCACTGTTTCGGCCGTAAGGCCACGTGAGTGCGGCGAGTGAGTGAGAGAAAAGTGAGGTGCACTATTGCGATGTGATATATCACAAAGTTCAGGAGCGCGCTTGAAGCAAGGCCGTATACCGTACGAAGCCATAATTTGGCTCGTTTATGTCGAGATCTGCCAGTCATTTTTAGAACGGTATACGGGAATGCTCGTAGTCTGTAGGACAAGGTGCGGCACAGCGCCCTGTGCATGCTGCTCGTCGACAATGTACGGTAAGGGTGGACGCAGTATATTCTATATAGTGACAATGTCAAGTTGATTATGTCTATCAACAATGCCGAGAGTCATGCCGCGTTTCAATTATGTCTCTATCTGAAAACTTTAGCTTGTTCATGAAGCTACAGGCGCCGATTCTCGACGTCGAGGCTGAATTTTTAGGGCAAAATTGTTTTCTAACGTATTGTTAAAGCGTTCGACGTTTAGTCCAAGCTTTCCATCCGCCTACACAGTATGAAGTCCACGCCGTAAACTTGCTCCGTTATGTACTCAGAATCGGGAATATAATTAGACTGAACTTCATTAGAGAAATAGAATAAGGGTCCTCCAAAAAAAGATATCATGTCATAAATTACAGTTTGGTCTTAAACTAGTTAGGCTAGATGAATGGGAAATGAAGAGGAATTTGATCAATTCGTTTTTCCATCCTAAAATCATGGCTAATGACGGGAAGATTAGCCACTCTCTTTATCACTATGAGGTGCATGGTGGAGCAAGTGCAGCGTAGACCATTACGGGCTAAATAATATAACTACAATGTGAAATTCAGGATTGTAATGTCGTCGTAGGCCCTCCTTTTGAGCCAATTTACTATTAAGACCTGCAATTGGATAATGTATTCTTTAAAATTACCTTAAGCAAAATGGACACGTATGAGCCCATACCGAGCCCAGCAAAGTGTGCCTCGATTATCCTTTACTATCATAAGGCATTCCATTAGAATTTGGTTCAGTGTACATGAAATTACCGTACGCAGAGCATCACCGGATGTCGTATTCCAACACCGAGATAACAAAAGGCGACGACTCCTTTCAGTTAGGATAACCCTTTACGTTGCGGTGAACCACGATTCGCTATGCTAAGACGAAGATGAGCGGTGGCTATAGCTTGTAACATCCTAGCTCCACCGACCTCAGTTCCTCCTTGCCGGACCATTAGGTTGTTCGAGACAGCGGTGACGAATCTCTAAGAACGCATCCAAATCCTTGTGCTTCTATATCGTATCATAGAAAAAGTGATAAACTCCACGCTCAGAACCTCATCAGGACTTAGTACCGCAATGCATTCCTTCTAATCGGATGAAAACATTTTTCTGATGGCGTGGTGTTTGCTACACTGTTGCCCAGGGCGCCCCAGTTCGCCGCGTTTACGTTGGACTTGCATTGCAACCACTACGAAATACTAACAAACGCAGCAGCGCGATTTTGTCCTTCTACCACCATAATAGGACCACTGGCGTTGTAAGGTAAAGTCATTAATACATTTGCCAGTATCCAATCTGTATTAGTCTTATATCATGTTATTTTATTGCACGGTATCACACGACGAGCTCTTTGCGGAACCATTTCTACGAACAGCGCGTCATCTGCTTTCAAGCTATGCACGAACTGTTCTTCTGTCTACGACGCACCCTGTTGCCAAAGCATGAGAATTCACTGAAATAGCTACACAGTCGAAAAATAGGGAAAGCTATTTTAGCTGATGCCAAATGTCGGCCGGGGCAAAGACCTCAAATGCGTGTTTGTGTGTACGACATTTGCTGGCCAAATATAGAGAAGCGTACGCAGTGTTTCAGATGGCTAGAATATGAGTTGCCGAGAAGTTTTTCAAACATCAGACAGCCAGCCAGCTTAGTCGAACCTTGATCATCAATCCGTAACGGCGCTTCCCATAGCAGCGTCTTTGCAGCGATTGTCCTGAATAGGTTTTCTGCAATAGTGTGCGTTTGCTTGCCCTTGATCAATATGCAAAAAGTTCGTCAGGCACAAGCGTGGTGTATTTTTATTTCGAAGCTAATAGGAAAAATTTGTTTAATTTTTCTTTAGTAACGGCGACTGATTGTAGTTGTTTCTCAAGGCCTTACCGATCGCAAACACAGTAAAAGAAAACAGATAAAGTAAAATACATTTTCTCCGATTTTCTGCAACGGATCATACAATGGCTCGCGCTTCCGCTTTAAAAGTCCTAATTTTTTTTTCAGGAAAAAGTGGCTCATGTTGGCCTTCTTCCATGAAACTATAAATTTAAACCTAATCTCGAGTATGTTGAACCCGATTATTCAAACATAACCTAGACGCTGTGCAACAATGATAAAGATTGTAAATTCAACATACACCGCTTCTGAACCACGGAATCGAAAAGAAAGGATGTGTACAAGCATATCGACCGATAGTAATGTAACCATTTTGCTTATAGCGTCTTCAGATTACCGAACATATCAAGAGATATCGTCGATAACTGGGTCGCCCATTGTTGTCGACGAGCTTCAGAGGTGGCCGCATACGCGCAACAATGGAACACTCATCATTGAAGCCAATCAATCAATTCATCATTAAAATACGTGACGGAATATCTCGGAGCCAATCAATCAATTCATCATTAAAATACGTGACGGAATATCTCGGAACACAATAGCAAATGGCAACCTGTATAGTGACGGCTGCCGTAATGACAGTGATAAACTTGCCTTTGTCATGACATAGCTGTACTAAGTGATCGCTTGTATACTATAATATTAAAAAAAAAAATATGTATACTATATTATATAGTATGGTATACCATTTGAAGCAAAAGTAGCACGGAAAAAAGTAAGCCTGTTCGACGCAGTTTGACCTGGAGGGCTAGCTACTATTAATTGATCAATTAAATAATCTGTGTTCGAAATAATCAGTGTAATACGATTATTTAGTTCTTTCAGAAAGAAGCTCTTATGTCTGTCTTCTAGTGACCGATTGATTGTCCGTAGCTTTTGAGTGAGATGCTTGAGGATGTTTCTCCGTACGCAAGTGATATCTGCAACATTTTCCTCTGTCTAGATAACATATTTTACCATCTTTCAACCGTGACATCTGCGCGACCAATATGTTGACATCCTTTGAACTCTCGCGCGAAACACCCAACGGATAGTGCAGACACACTACTCTCCTAAAACGACGCCCACACCGAATTCAGCTTCTGACTGCCGCGTGCTTTACGCTATCAGAAGTGTCGTGCGAGTTAGACACGCGTACTCTCGTTTAGAAACAAGTGAATGAATGATCCAAACATTGTGGTCGCCAATAAATAGTCAAACAAACCCGTATTTAACGCTTTCAACGCGACGAGTTCCCCCGTCGCTAGTTGAAACCCTGCAAGCTTACATGATATCTCTACACAGTATATAATGTCATTTACACTTGTGACATTTCATTGTGGATTATCCGGACACGTACGTACACCCATACAACTACTTAGACGTAGGGCTGTGCAATACGCTACTCAAATAGAAACAACTTCCTGCTAATGAAGGTTATTAATAAATCATTGCGTATCTATTTGGCACCCTTCGAAGCGTTACATATACACTATATTTTACTTGTGGAGAAAAGCTTCTTATTTAATCCATCAAATTACTATTAAGTATTAAACATAGGTATTCAGTGTTTATCTCGGAAATATCTCTTAGAATGGGTTCCATCGCACCTCCGTCGTACTACATGCACTCCTTTGCTTCAGGATCTTCCTACTGATATTAGCCGTTTGCGGGAATGTCGCTACTAGCCTTTTAGACAACGCTGGCCACATTCCATTCGAAGTTAGCACAGCCAAGTTGCAGGTGCCTTGTGCCCCGACTTTTTTCTCCATTCGCTCTTTTTTGCCAATTTTCAACTTTATTGGTAACACAACACAGGTATGGCAGGCAAGCAGGAGTCAGAAGAAGCGATCGACAACGCGCAAATATATTTTCCATCATCCCAGCTTACCCCTGTTCGATACTCCTGCCTTAATAACGTTTCACCATTTGCAAGCATCTACTGCGATCGCCATGGCGACCGCCATAGCTACAATTCGACTGAAGCCATCGTCAGGATCTGCTGCGAGCGCTCTATCGACTAGTGGAGCGACGGTTGCGACAGCAGTGAGGACCGGCAAAAAATTCCAGTGCCGGTACTCACATAGCGGCGTACAGTCACTCAGCCGTCCACGCGCAGAGCTTTCGTCTGTTTCTCCCCGTTCTTGATCTCCGCGATCTCTTTGGACAGTCTTCCAATCATCAAGTCCGCCAATCTTAGAGAGCTATGTTCGTTTATCAACATTCGTTTTCGCCTCGTTGCTTACTCAACGCTCGGGCCGCCCATCAGAGGTAGATGAGTGCCTGCTTTCCCTCACGGACTGATCCCCGGCAGGTCCCCACGTGTCTCGCATCGTCATCAACTTCAGACGTATTCAGTGTTCCCGTGTGGATCCTCATCAAGCCACCCGGATTCAGTTGCTCCCTGCAGACCATCCGGCATCTCTGTTATACCCAATCACAGCATCCTCCCACGGCCGACGACCTTGCCCCACCACACTGGCGTTTTCGCGCTAACAGATACGTTACACTTTCACACTCAGATGCAGAGACAGATCAAACGAAAGATGGCACCAGACAATAATATTTCTACTGATACTATGAACGCTTTGACGGCTGTCACCGTGGACGCACACTGTTGCCACGGCATTTGGCATCGGTACAGAGAACCAGCTTCAAGCCCACTATTGCGACAACGCCTGCTTTATTAGGTACAATAACTGCTGCAACAACGATACAAACGCGCATTGTAGTAGGCAAAGATCCGAAATAGCTTACCTGCTGTATCGTAGGACGAGTGACGACCGATCGTAACCATGAATCAGGCCTATGCTGAAGTAAACGCATGAGACTGTGTTTTAATACGGCACGAGATGGAAAGCCAGAGGCCTACTACCATATGCTGTTACTGCTACACCTGTATATAGGAGCTTCGATGCTTTGAGGAGTTGGCAAGAAACCATTGTTTTCACTTTATTGGGCTATGGGCCCCCGACCATTAATTTGATCGTCAATAATACCTTAAAGTATGTGCAAAAGTGGCCTAAACCACGTATATAAATGTATGTACGTATGTACATACTATACGTATGTAAAAAGAAAAAATTGCTTTTGCTTGGGTTTCAAGCTTGTGCACACTTCGGAAGTACTGAATTATGTTACGCAATATTCGGTCAGTGACTTAAAAACTACTTACGTTAAATGTAGTACTAAGAAGAGGAAAAATCCCCGATTGTGTACCGATTGTGTAAAAATCCGAGACTGTATGTTTGTTTGAAAATATGCCCGATATTCGGTAACATCTATGTCACCCTTTTTATTAGAATCAAAAGCGTGCTATGGCTATCCGTCGCTACTTTAGGCATCTGATACGCTCTTATTGGGCTGGCACCTAAAGCAGTGAATACTTTTTTAGAACTAGTACGTCTAGTTAGAATCAAGTGAAGGGGCAAAATCTAACCTTGACGCGCGGATATTTGCAGATCCCATCATTACAGGGAAATTACAGTCGTAGAGGTAAAATCAATATATCGAGCAGAATGACAGCTTTATTTGATTTATTATTTGTTGTTCCATTCATTTGTAGGAAGATGGCATTTTTAGACTTACCAGCACAAAAATACTCCGACGATTTCCCATGGTCCTATTGATAAAAAATTCCTTTTACGAAGATTTATCGGTAGTAGTCGCCCGAGCGTAGTCTACTATCGGCTTTGACATACCGTATCCATAAATGTTGTACACAGTCTACAATAGATAGCAAAGGAAAAAATAAATATAAAAAATTTAAGTTAGTTTTTATTTTGTTATTGTAATGCAATACATTTTTCTTCATTTAGGCAGTGAAAGGTCTCCGCCTGTATGTGTAACTAACATTCGACCCTTTACTTATTAAATGGCATTTATGCAGCTATAGAACAGCAAGACTCATCCACTTTCTCCAGTTTTGATCCACGTTACGTGGGTGAGAGAAAGTCCTTCGTTGCTCACCAGAAACCACCAGATTAATTTATTTTTTCTCATTGTATAAATTTTGCCCGCAGTGACGGTTCTAATAAGGCTTTTCTACAAATTCTATAGGTGGCAACAACGAGGTATCCCAATGAGTTAACCACTGCTAGATTCATTATGGTAACGTGTGCATACGGTAGGCCACGAGTCAGGTCGGATCTAGACGAATGCTTTGTAAAAGCCTACGCCACTTGAACTAACTACAGACTTACTGAAACAGAGCAGAGTTGGAGAAGCAAACCAAGCCAATAATAGGATATATGTGAGTAAAACAGATAGTTGCAGCGTGGAGCATGTAGCATTTGAGTTTACATTATGTATGAGCATGTAGCATTTAGTTGACAAGTATATTTCCTTATACATGCAATAACGAAACTGATCATAACATTGAAATACTTTACTAGTAAAGGTATCGCTTTAATTCCACAGCTCATTCGTATATCATAAATTAGATGATGTGAAATAAAGGCGCAACCGTGTAACGTAACTAAGCGTCACAGAAATGCGACATGCATCGTCTCATCAGCACACGATCCCTTGGTAAAACATACCCCTGAAAACAAAAACAAGCTGAAACTTAGAGACTTATCTGTGCATTCCTTTTTTCCACAAAGACTGCAACACTCAATTATGTGTTCAATCGTTTAATTGTGTAGGTAAGGTATAAGTCACCGGTGAGGACTGTGCCTGGGGAAGCGAACACGGGCCGCGTGACGGCCTTCGAGTCGGCAGCAACCGCGTCAGTGACCAGAATCGGGAAATAGTTCTGGCTGAGAGACAACAACGTACTGACAATAATAAAGAGAAGCCGAGAGGCCCTATCTTCTATTTCTTATTCTTTTTCCTCTTGCCAGCAGCTGTCCCACTACTACACTTTGAGTACCTCGTCCACTTCGATCCACTGGCATCGTGCTGTATCCCACTTCCGATGGGGGCTAGCTGGGTTCACTTTTAGGTGGACAGACTTTACGGAAGGGGGTAAGAGACGAGAGGGAGACACGATAAGCAGAAAGGGGGGTCACCCCTAATGTAGACTGGGGTGATGTCAGAATAACCCCCGCACAACCGACGAGCGCAAGAGAAATTCAGTAGTAGTATAATTGTACGTAGGGTTAAGGCTAAATAGAAGGTGACGAGGGCGCCAAGGGCTAGGTCACATGGAAAGGCTTCGTGACATCGACGAAAGACTGACTAAGCCTTGGCGATAGAATGACTGTGGTGGACGTACTCCTAGGCGCACCCCACTACATGCTCGACATTTGCCGTCCCTCTGACACAAAAGCTAGCGCAACGAAACTGTCAGACTAATCGGCCCAAGGATGGTGAAAGAGACCGAGCAAAATGGAATGTCTGGAATGCTCCGCTGACATGATAAAGAGTACTCACGCCTGTAGCCCCATTTTCGTCAGAAGCGCACGGAAAAGCAAGGAGAGGCCCAGGCGTGAGGCCATATGACACTCACATGAACGCGAGAGCGGGACTTACTCTCTATGTACCGCTCTCGATATGGTGGCCACACATAGGGTGGCCATAGTGGCCATAACCATTGGACATAAAATGGCGATAAGCACCGTTTGAGTAGAATCGACGAGCGAACAGATAGGGGGCAGCGGGAGAATTATTTCTATAAATGCATATTAAAGCCTTTATTTGGTTAGTCCATCATTCGCGTCGAATTTGCGCGGCCCCAACAACACCGCGACGCCTCTCCAAAACCTAGGTTTTCACCTCTTTCGGCGATACCCGACAAGCGACGATACGGAGTAATGGGACTAGATGAAGGGAAACTGTCAGCTCTGCATAAAACAAAGAACGACGGACCAGCGGGACAGTCGAATAAACGAAAATCAGCGTTAGCGCTTTAGGACCACAAAGTCTTTGAACATGCTTAAACATAGGAGAGAAATGCGCAGGTCTGACCCTGTAAAAACCTATCTCATTGTGTACTTTTTGATCTCTTGCAAAAAATCGAGTCAAATAAAGAGCAGAGTGAAGTAAACGAAGAGGGTGATTAAATCAAAAACTAAACAGAGTTACTTAGCAGGTGTCGGGGCCGTTTGTAGCGCCATTCGATGATTGTGTGTATTTACAATAGCAGGTGCTAGCAAGGCAAACAACATCAGGAAATTGAAGAATACCCGAGTCAACCTGTTCGTTACGAAGTTGTTTCTTTTCTTGGATCAAATACACTAACCCCAGTGAAAGTTTAGATACCCGCTCTAAGAAGTTAACTTTAGATTAGAAAAATTTAAACACTGTCTCATTTACATTTCAGGATTTATCGGATGAAATAGGTCCCAGACCTAAGAACGGGTTGCACATGACATAAGGATAACATGCTCGATTTTTACAAGAATATATATTAGGACTTCATCCTATCGATAGTTCACTGGAAGCAAGCACCGTCCAAGCTTCGAATCAGTATCAGTCTGCCTGCCCAAAGTATGTGCAAATAAACGTATGTTGAAAAATACTCACAATTAGCCTAGTGCTGAAGTATATATCCCGACCCGTTACCTAGCGCTGTAAGATGAACTTCTATAAGTTGCGGACCTCGTCTTACAAACAGGGGTCGCAATTTCCTTCATCAATGATCTGACTTAAAAGTTCTGTAGTATGTTACACTTCGAATTCGTGTTGATATGCTGCATCCAATATTGTCCATACTCTATTTGAAAGTTAGTCGGATTTTTAATGGGAATATCAATATTGACAAAAGGCAATAATTCCATGTCTTTTTTTGCCATAGAAATATTTAACTACACGGTATTGCAATAGTTTCTAGAATTAAAAAGTCGTCCGTGCTGTGCAGGTACGCTGCTGAGCAATGGGAAACACACAGTGTTTGAATGTATTCCTCGAATAATATGATAAAGAAGTTAGGGGTTAGTTAGTTAGTTTTTTTTAAAACATATATTACGCTATAGCCAGCTTGGGAACAACTGGTAAATTCGAAGTGCCCTTACAATGTCCATCAAGCTCAGACTCGCTATTACGAAGCGAAGTAGCATTTCTTCGTTCGTTGACATCGTTTTATTACGAAAAGCTCACCATGTACTTCAGAAAGAACATGAGCAGCAGCCAAGTAAAGAACATGTTGTCCTATACTTCAGTTGTAGCATCTACAAGAGCGGGACTTCATTCACTACTCTACCATTTGTACATATATACCCTTAATAACAAATTATAGAATCATTACATTTCTCCATGTCCGACCCTTGCCTTACTTTTGCAATCCCGAATCGAATTGCAAAAGCACTTGTGCGCAAGGTACACAGTAAATGCACCCTTTAGAATTGAATATCTTATCGCTTACTTACCATCACCGGAAGTTCCATTTGCCGCCGCAGTTCGTCCCCCAGTCTGGCCGCTGTTCCGCCGTGTCGCCTAGCCCCATTTCGCACCACGCATTTAAGCTGCTGAGAAGTGCTTTGCAAAGGCTTGCGACTGGAATGCGCACTCACTTCTCCCACCCGATGGGCATGATGAGCGCCCCGACGAGCTCGTCTCAAGCTAGGCTGGCTGGCCTCGCCCGAAGCGCACGAGCACATACGGAAATATTTATAATATCCCTCAGTTCTGCTCTGCTTCCCTTGCCAGTTTGGTAGTGTCTGCTGTCCTTAAACCATTGTTCGTTAATCTCCGAGGCGTTCACGGCTGCTGCCGCCCCCGCCATGCCTACATCTCGGGGCACCCACACAGACACACATAGGCACACACATTGACATGATCATACGGAGATCATCGTGCGGGAAACGACGACTTAGGACAACGGCAAACAGGCACACAACGAACAGAGAGCGAAACGGCAGGAGATGTGCCCATAGAAGTAATATCTTCATCTACTTTAGCTAGCTATGATAATATGGCGATATATGTAGTCTTCCTAGTCGATTCATCGTCCCCTCTGGTCAAGGATAATAATAGCTTTAGCCTAGGAAAACGGACGGGGAGCGGGCATCACGGTGATAATCATAATAATAATAATAGCGCTACTACTAATGCTGCTCCACTTATCGTAATAGTGACAAGTCATTGGAGTTCGGTAAGCTACGGGAAAGATTGTGGGGGCGCGGAGGTTCGGATTAGCAGAACAACGTCGCACGAGAAATGGAAAACCATAGACAGAAGAGATGGGCCATTCAGATGAATAATATTATCCTTCGGCCTATTCAGGCTAAAGGAAGCGAACGCGAAGATGAATAGCGGGATAGAATACGGATAAAGAGAATGTTATGATACTTTTATTTCTATTGTACTACACGAGAATATATGAAGAGACGTTAAGATAAGTACGTTTGATAGACCTGGATGAGTCAAATTGGTCAGCATCAACGTTTATAGTGAGACATGACCGGCCAGGAAGGACAAAGGTGGAGAGAAACACCACTTCAATGCCATTTCAGTATACGGTTTCGCGCTTTTAGACGGTAAATTTAGGCTAATGTGCACCTAAACTCTTCCCCGTATTAAAATAATTCGATAGACCTAACTACATCGATATTACCTATTAACTGATCAACATTGCTATTAAACCTGAGTGTTTGTGGGCTTTTCTGTGTATCTAATTCCAAAAATAGACACCCCGGATAAGTTGCACTGAGCCGGTTGTTTTTTTCGCTAAAGGCTCACCTTAAAGTTAGGTGGGGCCTAATGGATCAGAATTTTACCGCAACGAGGCTTCTTTTTCCTATCGAGCTTAATTCATGCAATCCGCTCAACAATCGTTCTTAAAAATCCGTGTTGTAAAGTTGTTTGCTTCGTCAAACTCTTCAATACTTTTACAACATTGTTTTTTAGGATTATTTTTTTAATTTTACACATTTTTTTCACATTACATACAACAAAATTCCATTGTTAATGAACTATAATCCATTGCAAGCTATAATTCATGCTCCCTAAGTGGATCAATACCGTATGCCAAGGCAGCTTCTCTTTCTTACAGAAAGTTACAGAAAGCTAATTTGTACAGACAAACCTATTTTGGCGTTTTGTTCCACAACCAATTTTCTCAAAAATTGCTTGTTTTTTTAGAGTTTCATAAAATTCATACTATTGACAATATTTATACGATCATTTTACGATGAAATTATGATTTTTGTGCAGTTGGCTATTGTAAACGTTGATGTGAACATAGTGTCAGAACCTTGTATTCGAAATTTTTTATAACGACGATGTGGCGGAAAAATTTAAATATTTCCCGTTGAACCAAATCTGTTCATTAAAAAAAAAGTAACTAAATATGCAAATGACCTTACTCAACCGATGTGTTGAGTAAGTTGTGTGCGGAGTGTTTGTCCTCTGATGCTCGGTATATATATATATATATATATACTCGTATGCGTAACAGACCGCATAGAGCCCATTATATCGTAAACAGATAGACATGAAACATAAGCTTTTGTATGTTTATGGAAGGAAAGCTCATTTCCAAAAAACCACTACTTCTGGTTCTGATGCTTTCTCCGATGTCACGGCCAGCGCGATTTATGGAGCCACCATAGAGTATGATGCGCATTTCCCAAGATCTGCTGTAGAAGCGATGTAAACAATTCAAAAGTCCGCGTATGATCTAAGCATTCTCGCTGGAAAACCTCGGAGAGTCGGCTAAGACAAAAGGCACTGATGGATCAACGTAGAATACTCGCTATTGTCAGTTATTACTATTGTTATTATTCTGTTGTTATTATTATAGCACGCGGTTGAAAACAATTGAAAAACATTCGTAGCCTATATTAGGAGAAGGTGTCTGCTTTAAGCTGGAGTGTTTTGGTGGAATCTGTGTGACTGTCACTATATAAACGAGATGATATTCTCTGAGATGTAATACATTCAACCAGTATTGTCGAAGTTGTTATAGCATTATCGTCATCACATGCTTTAATGAGCTGAAATGGCGTTATTGGACTAAACTAAATTGACGGTATTCTTTGTGCTGTGCTTGAGTGAGAAGCAGCACCATTTAGACGACATCGTACGAGAAGTCTGTCCTGTCATTAAGAAGAGATCGTCTTGTGATCCGGTTGCATGACGAGTTCGGTTATAACGGTATTACAAGGAGAAGGTGTATGTCCTAGCCATATTGCGTGACGAACTATAGTGTAGCCACGTATACTAGATATAACAAAAGTTGTACAATGCTTACATTCTCTAGAAATCCATGCTAAAAATAATGTTGTATCTCTGTTTTAAGTTCTGCTTTGTTGACCAATAGATCTGGCCTGTGGCATGCAACAGAGTAAACCCAAGCTGTATTATGTGAAGGCCTGTGTGAAAATTGTTTGACAAAGTATGCCTGATTAGTATTGCGCAGAAGGCTGCATTCAAACTCTATTATATGAGCAAACCTTCTGAAGATAACTGAAGTAGAACATAACAGAGTTCCACGTAAAATGCATCAGCAGATGTCCACGGATAAAATTTATGATTATGTCAAGTGGCGATCAATTCCGAATCCTTTGAATCTACCTTATCGATTCACACGACAGCATTGGACGTTGTTCATAAAACTTTTACGTCAGTCGATCGGTTAAGATGTACTAAGCGTATATTGAAACAACAACAACACTTATTATATTGTCTACCTAACAGAAGCGAAAAAAGTATATCCGAATAATTGTAGGAGACGTACGTTACTTTTGACCCTGTGCATCAAAAACGTCCCTCCGCTCCTGCGAAATAATGCCCAATTATGAAGTAGCGTGTAAAGTTGGCATTATTGCTCAAAATGCCACTGAGTCAGGTGTAACCCTGCGACATTGCGGGACGATCCACGCGTAACAGGAACAAGTAAAAAAAAAAACAGGTTGCACACAATTTCCGGATCGTATCGATCCTATGGGTTTCCGCAATTGATACTATTGTTTTGATTCATTAAAGTCAGAACTGTGGGCTACGAACAGAGTAAAAAAATAAACAAACAAAAATACACATTGAATTGCCAGCGTGGTCATATGTTGTTATCAGCCGTCCCTTTCGATAATATCTGGTGAATACGATGGCAAAAATTGAAACTGATCGAAGAAAAAAGCTAAGTCAAAAAGGCGAAAGATCTCTCTCATAGGTGACATACAAGAGCTGGTTAGCGTCACAAACCGCGATTATGGACTTGCAGAGGCTGGTAAACGTTCTATTCGACTGTTGTCAGTCAAAGGCGGCTCAAGATGCATGGTAGAATACCCTCAGTTGTTGTAAAGACAAATTCCCGAAAAAATGCTAATAATGACATTACATTTCGTGAAAACATTGCGGCTTTATCAACCCGACAGCATCGTTTAGAAATCCTGGCATGATTTTTGCCAAGAAATGCATGTTCTTTCCTTTTGATGGAATAGCCCAAAGTGTAAAGCATATTTGCATTGAAGTAATCCGTAGAAATATCGGAGAATATCGTTCGTTTAATCAAGTTAGAAAAGATATCGATGCGATGCGTTTCCTTATAGAATTCCTCAAAAGTCTTGAGGTATTTAAATTATCCCTTCAAGACCTACAACGAAAAAACCGTTCG
The DNA here is from genome assembly GCF_002443255.2 of Varroa destructor. NCBI lineage: Eukaryota > Metazoa > Arthropoda > Arachnida > Mesostigmata > Varroidae > Varroa > Varroa destructor. Next base: position 27,138,640 of record NW_019211455.1, on the reverse strand, counting down.
CCAATTATCAATGAAGAACTATTAACTTCTTCAGCAGTACGTACGTGACGGGTCATGGCATGTTCAATTACTTTATTTTTGCAAAGGTATCAGCCGTATCCCCGGACGTCTTCGCGCTTCGAATGATTACTCTCAGGACTTGGCAAGACGATGAGGCCCCCCTTCGGCGACGTTAGTTTCGCTTATAATAACGCTTTGCTTTAATAGTTCACAAATCGCTATAACGAAGAGCGCAAAATGTCTTCATCAATTTAATCAACTACCTGTGGTTTCGACCAGACCCTCAGTCCTTTGCCAAGCTCTCAGAGTCTTCCTTAAAGAGGACAGGAGAAGAAAACTATTGACGTCGGTAGGGACTTGCAGTGAAATTTTAGTGGATGAACTTCGCCAGAGATTCTCTTATTCGCTAGTTTACAAACATGCAATTGTGCCAGTTCACGCGTATATGGAAACGAGGCTTTCCGATTTCGTTTAAGCCATCGTCAACAAAGAAACATTATCTGATTCAGGACAGAACATCATAGAATGAAGCGGGCGCTCTACCAAATGATTCTTTTCACGATGATCGAAAAAAATTTGAAGGTGAAACAAGTTTTAGGCTTAGCAAGGAAACACTTGAGTTACCCGCTGTAGCTCACAGTGTAGGTATAAATATTAGTTTAGGCTTTGTACAAATTAAATAAAACTGGTCAACCGAGGTGGCGCGAAGTCTTCGGTCTAATAGGGGTTAAATAATCAGTGTGACAGCAAGTTACTGGATGAGAGAACAACGTAGCTGCGCCTCTGTCAATGAATCGAAGTTTTCGCAGTCAATCCAAAAAATCTTTGGGCGACCCAAGTAAATGTTCTGTTCAGCTTGATGGTCATGATTAAGCAAACTATGGGCGGCACGAATCAGTAAACCTACGGAAACGGGCTAGTATTGAACAACTGCGAGTGTTTACAAAAGCTACTTTGTACAATAATAATACATTGTAAACATGTTTATTACTTAACTCAGCTTATTTTTCGTAGGTGTCGTTAAAAATCACCATAATAAACATATACTATGTCTTAATGGTTTTTTAGGCTGGTAATGGGATGGCTCTTTAGAAGGAATGCAAAGGCAGTCAAATGTTTTTATTTGTAAATATTATTCGCTATTAGCTGTTTCGTAGATTTAAAATGAACACAAATCATGAATAATTTAAGCTCTTTTATTAACAGATTTGTCATTGCGCCGAAGTGTTTCGAAAAATTTGCTTATCGTAAATACGCATTGTAAGCTTTACTTGAGCCCACGTTTCAGATGTAGACCTGCTCGAAGCGACTCCTCTTTCTAATAACGTTCGAATCTCGCGCCACGTTCCTCTTTCACTCAACAGCCACAGTGAACCACAAACACTTCAACAGCAATATGGTGGCGCGCATCACTCGTAAAGTTGCCTGTCACCGAATATTAATCGTTTGACGGTGGGCGAGCAGTCGCTATATTTGCCGTTCCCAAACAAAAATCCTGCGAAGTGAGTAGAGAGTTGCTAATCTCTCAACGATATGACCGTTCGAGGCGCCAGCCAGTGTTTCGTTCCGTTGATTTCAAATGACAGACCATCGGGCCGATGGTCGACCCATCAAACCGGTCTGGTCGGTGTACGATTAGGAGGGAATGGGTCCACGTTATGCCGGTCAGGACAAGCATAGTCTACTGTATTTGTTTTTATTGCTTTACCTGCCTATATTGATGATGTCAAAAAATATGAATGGCCTTACATTTCTTACAATGCTCATTCAACTCGTGTTCTCGAGCAGTACGTAATATCGATATACATAAAAGCACATGACTGAACTGAAAAAATATTGATATATTTATGTCAGTGATAGTCGTCCAGTTGTTCATTGCCAGTATGGGTAGCTGAAGTAGCGTGGACTTATCCTCTGGGGAAGTCGTCGGCAAGCATGTTTGAAAACCTACGTAGAATAAGCCGAGTATCCATAAGGGGAATCTCTGTTTGGACGTGCAAGTACATGCTCGGACCATTATTTGAATCTTGTCATGAAAGCATAGGCTTTGATTCAAGGCGAAAGCTTACACTATCCTACCTACAACAAAAAGAGGTTTCCTTTATAGGCCCCACGTGGATTCTGATTGGAAAAGGTTGCATTTTACGAATGGTGTTGATGTCTTGACACTAACGAAGCATCGGGGAGGCGGCTGTAAACCCATTATCCGCTCCATAGTGGTGTATCGTGGACATTCTGTAGCCAGTGTTATTGGCGATGGGTGATTCCAAAGGTTAGATACTGTACGCATGCTAGAAACTCCTGATTCACAAAGTGTTACTAGAATTCCTCATAACTGTTTTGGTGCATATTTGTATACTTGCTAGACTTGGATATAGTCTTTTTAAGGCATAATGTAGCTACGTAGATCTTTGCCACCATAATTTTTTTTTAAATTTGAATCGCTTGGCTGCTTTTTTTCGAGTTCTGGCCAGTGCTCAGAATAGAGTAATGAGTAAAGTTCGAGACTTTTTAAAAAATGTTTTTTCCCTGCAATGCTTGCAAAGTTCCTAAGCATTAATACTTCAGTGGCTAACAGTACTGTGCAAATACAAGCTGTTTTACAGAATATACGTTGCAGAATTATAATAAGGTAGTCGAAAAATTCCTAGGGTGGGTGAGGTTACTAAAAAGTTAATACGAACATCGAGGAAGTTTGACATTGTAAAATGCATATTGTTGGGCTGCGGACAACGAATTAAAAATAGGATTTCTGTGTGAATAAACTATGTACGACTTCAAGTTTCCAAGTGCAATCGATAATATAGTACCAGAAAAGGAAACCAGTAACAATCAAAAAGACAACTCCTTAAAAAAGCTCAAAAATGCTTGAGAAAATATGACTTGGAGTACATCCGTACGCTTTTTTAACGCATACACCGTGGAAACATTCGTAGGTGTTTTTTTAACTCAATGCTTATGATCGCAATACTTCGATGTTTCAGATTCAGAATTTTTAACTATGGACTCAATGAAGGTGAAAGTAAAATGGGGCAAGGAGGTTTACGATGTCGAGGTGCACCTTAAAGAGGATCCTGAAGTGTTTAGAGCCCAGCTGTTTGCCCTTACCGGAGTACTTCCTGAGAGGCAAAAGGTAGGCTAATGACAATCTTTAGATTCATCTGGTGTCTCCCAACGAATCTATTCGCACATGTAACAAGGCACAGAATTGTGTCGGGTGCACTACATAGTGCACTCGTTTCCGACCGTGTTTTTAACTTATACAGGGTATTGGTAAACGTTTCCCAAAAGACTTTTGTACATAGAACACAAGAGACATTAATTAGTGCGCTTTTGTGTGAAGACCGCCCGATGTGGAACTAAGTAATTTAAATGTACAGAATTAGTTGAATCGTCGAATTTTTATGCGAGAAACACAGCACTTTTCCCATATTACACCCACTTGGATTAACTATTGCAAATTTTTGCATCCCTTTTTTTAACAGTTACTCATTTAAATAGCACATTTTCAGGATGGCATTCATTATTATTTTTAATTAATGCTTTTAATAATCTTTGCAGGTAATGTTCAAGGGTGCCATTTTGAAGGACAGCTGGGGTAGTATGAAACTAAAAGACGGCGCCACAATCTTAATGATGGGCACAAAGGAGGAGCTGCCCCAAGCTCCTACAGAAAAAACTGTTTTCATGGAGGACATGGATGACAGCGAGATATCTACGGCTCTAAAATTGCCGACTGGTCTAAACAATCTGGGTAACACCTGCTACATGAATGCTGTTGTCCAGTGCTTTAAAACGGTGCCCGAGCTAACCGACCAATTGGCAAAGTTTACTGGAGAAGTAAGCTTAGCCCATCCGTCGGCAAAGACGATTACTGGGGCTCTTCGAGACCTGTATCGATCTATGGAAGGCAGCTATTCCACGGCTCCAATCGTGTTATTGCAAGCCTTACATACAATGTTTCCACGTTTTGCCGAGAAGGGTGAACATGGCGCCAATATGCAACAGGATGCTAATGAATGTTGGACAGAGATGATGAGAATGTTGCAGCAACAGCTTCCCCCCGTCAATAACGTGGGGCTTGCTATCACAGGCGAGGATCAGGTAATCATGTCATGCGACTATCTGCTACTAAAAAATAAGTCATTGTTAGAACTGAACTATCAAAAAAGTTAGTCATGATACGTGAATGATACTCAATGAGCATTACAAATGCCCCTGTCGAGAAACATGCATTTGGTAAGGCTCTATACTGAAAGTAATGACATTAGTTTACGATGATTGTAAAAAATATTGTGTGCGTGTGGCTAGCTCTAAGTTTTTGAGTTAGTGGGAAAATAACTTCCGCTTATGCCGTAACAATGCAAGGGCTTACGCTTAGGTGTATTAGATCTCTAGGCACATTTTCAGATTCATGGCGTGTGTGTTGTGGGCCTGCAATATAACACTACTGATCAGTAATACAGCATGCAACAGAAAATGATTGCCGGCTCTCATCCCGCCGATCTCATGAATACGATGTTTTTTCTCGTTCCGATCTTCAGTCCCAGACTGCTTCACCTTCGGCTGCCGCTCCAGCTCATAAGAATCTAATTGATCAGCTCTTCGGAGGAAAACTAAATGTAGCTCTCCAGTGCACAGAAAGCGAAGAGGAACTGACGACACAGTCAACCGAAGACTTTCTGCAGTTGTCGTGTTTTATTAGCAACGAGGTTAAATATCTCATCGCGGGTCTCAAGTTGCGTATGCAGGAAACAATCACAAAAATGAGCCCGGTATTTAATAATTCGCTTAGTTTGTATATTTTCCACGTGAAAATATCGCGTTCATGTCCATTGGCATTGTTCACTAAAATTATTTGAAATGTGTAGGACAATAATTAAAACTAATAATGACACAAGCTGTTTTCAGCAAGCATCATCTTCCTTGGATTCCAATATGAGCTTACCAACAATACCCGCATATGCATGTATGCAGGATTTACAAATATTTTTTGTAGGTACGAAACTTTTTGTAGGCAAACAGATCTATGATATGACGGTAGTGGTAACTCATGGATTTTGCTCCTTCTTTGTATTCTCCTTCATTTGCAGACGTTAAATCGCGACGCGTCTTACCAGAAAACAAGTAAAATCTCCCGATTGCCGGCATATCTCACCATCAATCTTGTGCGCTTTTATTATAAGGAGCGGGAATCGGTAAATGCGAAAATTCTTAAAAATGTCGTTTTTCCTATGATGCTTGATGTCTACGAGTTGTGTAGCACCGATCTCCAGCAGAAACTTTCACCACAACGAGAAAAGTTTAAGAAATGGGATAATGAACAGGTGGAAAAGAAGGTTCAAGGAGCTGGCGAAAACGGCTCTAATAAAGGCCCGGAGGATGAGGCTGCCAAGAAAATAATCGAACCATTTTCGTTTAGCGAGGATCCTGGCTCAAACAACAGCGGGTTCTATCAACTGCAAGCTGTGCTTACGCACAAGGGCCGCTCCAGTTCGTCTGGGCATTACGTTGGTTGGGTCCGGCGTCAGAGCAAAGAGTGGTTCAAGTGCGATGACGATGTCGTATCGTTAGTGTCCGAAGAAGAAATCTTGAAGCTAAGCGGCGGAGGTGATTGGCATGTAGCCTACGTTCTATTGTATGGGCCACGTGTCCTGGGGTAAAAGGCGGTGAAGAATCGTTAGACCGATTGCTTGAAATTGATTCTCGCTGTTCGTCCACACGTAAACTATAAACAAACAAGCATTAATTAAATATGAACGATGAGTATTAGTTTGGATCTATACGTACGATAAAGAAATCCAACTAATAAGTACGTGGGTGGTTTGGAAATTCGTAGACGTGGATACTGTGATGAACGATGTGCTTCAGCGGTGAAGGCAGATAGGGCAGGGAGCTTAGCAAACTCGCTAT